>NC_090410.1:16047025-16764525 GCF_036365525.1 Heterodontus francisci | reverse complement strand
CTATTCCTACAATATGCTGAGGATGCTGAGAATTACAGAATGATTTAATAACTTTTGTTTCATGTCTTCAAAAACTCAAAGCAAAATGGAATAAAATATTTAACAACTTATATTATATGGCGCCTTTAACGTAATAGAACATCTGGCACTTAACAGGAGCACTACAAAACAAAATGAGCCACAAAAGGAGATATTAGGTCAGATGGCCAAAAGCGTGGTCAAGTAAGTAGGCTTTAAGGAGCGTTTTAAAGGAGGAAAGTGAGGTAGAGAGGCGGAGATGTTTAGGGACGGTATTCCAGAGCTTGGGGTCTAAATAACTGAAGGCGCGCAACCAATGGTGGAACAATTAAAATCAGGAATACTCAAGAGCCCAGAATTAGAGGAGCGCAGATATCTTGGAGCTAGAGTGGGGCTGCAAGAGATTACAGAGATATGCAGGGCAAGGGCATGGAGGGATTTGAAAACAAGGGTGAGAATTTTAAAATCAAGACATTGCTTGACCAGGAGCCAACGTCCACTGAAGGCTCTTCCTTGCATGCTTGTAATAAAGATGTTCCGATTTCGGCTCACTCCTGACTCCCACAACAATGGTGTGGTCAACCACGTCAAAGGCTGCAGACAGGTCGAGAAGGACGAGGGGGGATCGTTTACCTTTGTCACAGTCACACAGGATGTCAGTTGTGAATTTGATACGAGTCGTTTAAATACTGTGGCGGGGGCAGAAACCTGATTGGAATGATTCAAACATGGAGCTCCGGGAAAGATGGGAACAGATTCGGAAGGCGGCAACACATTCAAGGACTTGAGAGAAACAAGAAGTTGGAGATCAAGCGGTAGTTTGCAAGGGCAGTGGGATCAAGGGCTGTGTTTTTGAGGAGTTCGGTGGCAGATTTAAAGGAGAGAGAGGGACAACACCTGAAGATAGAGAATCATTACAATATCAGCTAACATAGGGCCCATGAGGGGAAGTTGGGTGATCAGCAGTTTAGTGGGAATTTGATCGAGGGAATAGGAGGTGGGTGTCAGGGACAATTTGAGCTCAGAGAAGACATGAGGGGAGATAGTAGAGAAACTAGACAAAGATGTGAGTTCAGGGCGAGGGCAGGGGGAGCAGTATAGGAAGTTTGGCCAAGTGGGCTAGTGGAAAGGATGGACATGGAAAAGGCAGCTGATCGGATGGTCTCAATCTTAATGACAAAGAAGCAATGAGCTTCTCGCAATTATTGTTGAAGGTGAGGGTGGAGGGGACAGGGGAGCGGGGTGTAAGAAGACTGTTTGCAGTAGAGAAAAGAAACCAGGTGTTATCTTTGCATTCCAAAATGATCCTGGAATAGTGAGCAGTTTTAGCAACAAGAGCAGGACCCGATAAGCGTTTTAAGTGTCCAGGCAGATCTGCTGGTGGATAGCTAAACCAGTTGTCTGCCATATCCTTTCAAGTTTGCTTCCCTTGGACTTAAGGGAGCGGAGGTGAGAACTGTACCAAGGGAATTGCCAGGGTGAGAGGCTGATATTTTTAATTGAAGACTAGGGCATCAAGGATGGAGGTGAGGGTGCAGTTGAGCAAATTAGCAGCTGCAGGAAGGTTGTGGCGAATGGCAGGCCAAAGGTTAGATAGTTAAGAATTTGGAAGTGCAGTTGTGAGTGAACAGGAAGTTAGTTTTTTTCCAGGGTCGGATAGAGAATGAGGTAGGCTTGGGGCATTAAAGGCGGATGGGGGTGGAGAGTGATCAAGGAAGGTGATCAGAGATGGCCTTATCTGTAATTGATACGATGGTACTAGCAAGACCATGTGAGATGGCAAGGTCGAATATGGGTCAGGGAGCTTACATGCAGGGAGAGATTTAGGGAGAATCAGAGGACAGAAAACTCAGAGGAGATAGAACATTAACATTCCCCAAACCCATGTGGAACACAACAGCACACTCTTTTTCATTCCTTTCTGCAGTTTAAGTGCTGTTCAAGTGTAATAACTAATGCTGGCTGCAAATACATGGAAACATTACAGTTTTATTACCTTTTCCAGATCTGGTTCCCGCAGAGCCAAGGCAAGTTCATTGTTGTCAATGCATGAAGCAGCTGCAACATCTAGTGGAGTGGAACCTCGCATACCTGAGGGAAATCAATAAGCACAATGAGCAACCTTGTCAATGCAAGAGAAACACGTCTAGACACAAGTAACAGCATCAAACCTTAAAAGGGCTGCAGCAGCATTTCTGAATCAAAATGAAAACAGAACAATGGAATAGATTCATCCATCTTTAGCACTCACAGAACACAGCAATAAACAAAATCTTACAGTTCTGCAGCTTTGATGATGTCAATCATTTTCACAACTAGACAGAAATAGGTTGAATTATTATGCTCATGTTTTGCGTTTTTCCAACTTTGGGGCCGCTATGTAAACATTTAAAGCAAATGGGTAAAGCACTGAACGAAGTGATGTCACTGAGATTCCCAGTTGGCAGAATATGAGCGCTGGATAATGTTCCTTCAGTAGGTATGGAAGTCTATTGTGTGTTTTTTTTACTGTCATCTATAAGGTCTTGGTCACTGGTAATGTTTCCGGACACTAGTCTGCTAGCAGATGTAATAATTGTTGTACGCAAAGAATACTGAAACACAATTTGTTTTTCTTTTAAAATATGGTAATAAAATGGACAAATGTTGCTATAAAAAGCTGTTAAAAAAAGGTTAATTTTGAATTAGTTATCAAATATTCGGCACAATTTCCAAACCTCAAACAACCTTGTGTAATTGTTAATGGATGAAACTTTGTTTAGTAAATCAGTTATTATAAATGTTACAAGTTATCTATTGCTGAAAATATTTCACATAAGATCTGCAAGCAAGCTGTAAATCCATTAACATCTCCACGGCAAAGCAACATGAAAACTTCTGCATCTTATGTATTGTTTTTGATAGTGCAAGAACAGTGATTGATAAGTTTGCACTAACAGCAAGAATTTTTAAAGCTGTATTAGTACTGAAATCAGTAGTTAGATTATTGATCTGCAGCTAAAGTAGGTGATTTATACTGCCTGTCTTAAGTATCACTCTTCTAGCCAAAAAAGAAACCTGAACATGCGGCACCCTGAGCTGACCTTTAAATATGCCGAGAACGGGCAGGGGAAGTCCCCTTTCAAAATCTGTTTCAGTTTATAAAGTGTCTACAAGGTCCCATGGACCCCTGAACACTCTTAAACTTAGCTTAACAATGCATTGGAGCTATACTCCATACAGTGCCAAGCCCAAACTGTATAAATCGGCCCCTTCAAGGTGATCTCATTCTTAAAAAGATTCCTCCAAAAGCAGTCAGATTGAGACGAGCTCTCGTTAAAGCAAAATTTTCTTTCCAGCAATATAACACATCTTAGTTGCTAAAATGAATAGCAGTTGTTTTATCATATACTGAGGATTTTAATTCTTTCACTGTGTTTCTTGATTTTACCATGCCACATTGTATGTCATAGACTTATAATAAAGCACCTTTTGTAACATTTTCATTAGAAAACCCCAGTTATCAGAAACACCCAGAAGTAACAGGATAAGTCAAAATTAAGATTGAAAATGAATCAGTTATATCTGGAATACATGTTGCAAATACATGTAAGGCACCACATGTAAAATTCAATTAACACTTCAAAGATAAAGTCCATGAGGATAGCATTTTCAGAAGCTAAATTACAGTATTTTTCCATTGATAATGACTGAAAGGGAGGACAATGTAGCTAGTCACATGGAATAAATCTATTTCAGGCTTTCAGCACTTAATTACATTAACACTTCCGACAGATGGTTAATTCAAAGGTTTCAAGCGAAAGCTTTCAGAATTAAAGAGCAACCTGCAATACATGGAGAGAGCCAATTAAAAGCTTTTAGGCAAAGTAGCATCATCAGTTAGACCATTACTGATACAATGTTACCCTGGCAACAGCCACTTTACTGCAAGAGCTAACAGGCACCAGCTCAAAAAGCTCTAAGTATTTAAATACAGCGCAGAATGCCAAAATCCTGCACCCTTGACAGATGGTAGCATTCTAGAAGCTTTCATCCAAAAGCTTTCACTTGAAAGAACTTCTGTTAGTCATCCATCACCAACCCTTTTATCTAAAACCTTTTGAATGTTTTCTAAAAAGGTTTCAGAAAAGCTTGCCAGAATCTAAAAGCTTTTCAATTAGTCATCAGTCATGAACTCTCAGAGATAAGATGTTTAAACCTTCTTCTCACGATATGTTGATGTATTTCCAAAATGGCAGCTTGTAACAGTGGCAGCAGCAGTTCAGCTGCTCAGATAGACAAACCAAAAAGATCAAGTAACTGGACCGAGGTTGAAACAAGTGCTCTGATACGTATATGGAATGAATATTTATCAGACCTTCGAACAGCCAAGAGAAATGCTAAAGTATATGAAAAAATAGCTGAAGAATTTTTTGAAGCTACTGGGATAAGTCGTGATAAGGATCAAATCAGAACCAAAGTTACTAATTTGACCTTTCAGTACAGGTAAGCACTATTTACATATTGTAAAATATGATTAAATCTTAAATTATTCTTTCTCTGAGGGTCCTACTTTCTGTATTAATACTGTACTGTTCATTAATTCTATGAATAAGCAAATCTCTGCAAAATGGCAAAAGCTCTTTTTATGTCAGAGCATCTACAAAAGTTTGCAATCTTAATGCAGGAGTCTAGAAAACATTCAGCCGCAGACTATGGCCGATTTCAAGGATCCTCAAAGCAAACTTAAAATGTATAGCCTTTAATACATTTTTGATGGTCAAATTTATGTTCAGTGTTCATTGGGTTAAAAGTTTCTATATTTGTATTCTGTAAATGCATTCATCAAATTATTTAACTGATGGTCTGTTGGATCAAGCAGCTCATCATTTGGCTACCAAATAGAACATTTTCTAAATTTTCTTTCTTCAGTTCCAATACTACTTGATATACTGGGCAGAATTTTCACCCCATATGGGGTCAGTACAGAAGCGCGCATGCAGGATATTTACACCGACGGCTGGCCAGGTGGGATTGGGGGTAGTAGGGCTACTCGTCCGTAAGCAAATACCCTATTAAGGCCAATTATCAGTTGGCCTGCAAACCCCGAGGGGTCGGGAAGAGGCCAGCTGCCTGCAGGTGGGGTGGGGTGGCCTCCTCATGGTGGCTTGGCAGCTATGGAAAATCCATGGCAGGCTGCAGCTCCTTCTGAGCCAGAGGGCCTCCTAATGGCCCTTCAGCTTCGAGAGCCCTCCTGCATTCCTTAATTGGGCATCAAGTATGCCCTCTGGCCACTCAATGGCTAATTTTGGCAAAATCACTGCTATCCCTCACACAGTGGAGGGTAAGGACCCCGAGTCCTGACCCAAAACACAAAATCCTGCCCTTTAAGTTACCTACTTCATTGCAGGAATTAGGTGAGAAGGGAAAATAACTTGGTAGTAATTACCCCATTGAAACTTACTATTAAATTTATGCTCCTTAAGTTCATTCTATATATCCCGGATCTCACCCTCTTTGAGTGTGGTGGAAGTGGAGACGATCAATGATTTCAAAAGGAAACTGGATAGACACTTGAGGGAAATAAATTTGCAGGGCTCCAGGGATAGTGCAGGGGAATGGGACTTACCAGATTGGTTTAGAGAGAGCTGGCATGGACTCGATGGGCTGTAAGGCCCCCTTCTTTGTCATAATGACTCCATGATATCAAACATGGAACACTGAAGTTGCAAAATAACCATGTCACATCTATCAAATGTCAAATAAATGGAGGGTTGCAAATGTTATGTTATATGTTCAAAAAAAACAGAAAGGGATAATCTGGATCACTGCAGATTAAGCCTCATAGGAAATTTTTATAAGAGAAAACATTAGTGAAGGCTTAGAACGTTATGGGAAACTGGGGACAGAACAACACAGAATTATATAGGGCAGGTCACATTTGACTAAAATTATCACATTTTTCAAGGAATTACTGAACATATATGTCAGAACCCACCCCCCCCACCACCCCTCCAGATGCAGGTCTCTTATTCAGCTCCCCGCAGCAGGGAAGCAGCCCGCAGAGTTTTTCCTGCCATGCTCCCCTGCACCGACAGGGCCACCCGCTGCACAGGTAATTGTGGCTGCGGCAGGAAGAGGACATTAATTATGGATTAAATTACTCAGTTAAGGGCCTCAATTGGCAGGTTGGGAATGCTGTTGACAGGCCTTCCCGTCCCGGACAAATTTTGGCGGAATCGGAATCCCGCCCGATTTTATGTTTTCCCCGCCTCCAAATCTGCCATGGGGGACAGCATAAGAGTCCACCTACAGCGTCAGTAGGTATAATGACCTCTCAAAAATAATTTAATAAAGTGATGTGTAACACGTCATATTAAGAGGCAGCTATAGATATGGATGCAGGACAGCAGACAGATGAAAGAAGAGCATGAGCAAATAGATGTTTCTTGAATTGGTAAGACGTAGCTAGTGATATATCACAGGCATTTGTGTTAGGGCTTCTCTTGTTTTCCTTATAAATAAATTATTTAGCTATGTGTATACATGAAATAATATCAAAATCTTCCAACTGCAACAAATTAGACCCAAGTCAAACTGCAAAGAAGAATGCAAGACACTATAAAACTTATAGACACATTAAGGGCAGATATGTAGCAAATACAGATCAACATAGGTGTTAGCCTTGGCTCAGTAGTAGCACCCCTGCTTCTAAGTCAGAAGGTTGAGAGTCAAGTCCCACACCAAAGACTTGAGCACATAGGCTGACACTCCACTAAAGTATTGAAGAAGTGTTGCGCTGTCAAAGATGCTATCTTTCATATGAGATACTCATGTGGGCGTAAAATATTTCATGCCACTATTTTGAAGAAGAGCAGGATAATTTTCCCCAGTGTCCTGACCGACATTTATCATCAACCATCACCACAATATTTATTTCATTGTTGTTTGTAAGACTGCTTTTTGCTACATTTCAACAGTGATTTATTTGGCAGGGAAGAATTTCAGATATCCTGAAGTTTTTAAAGGTGCTATGTAAACCCAAGTTGTTTCCTGAATGTGTAGTAGTACATTTTGGGAAAAAGAGAATGAAAATACAAGTTAAATGGGAAAAATTTCAATGAAGATCAGTAGCAAAAAAAAAGAATCCTAGGTATACAGATCTCAAAGCAACACTGCAAATAGGAGAATACTAAAGAGAGGGTGAGAGATCCTGGATTTACATGTAAAAAATTTATGATGAATCTATACAACACATCGGTTAGGCCATAGTTAGAATGCCATGTACAGTTTTTGCTACCCTATTACAGAAAAGATACTGAAATAATGGAGAAATACAAAGTAGATTCACCAGAATTACATCATGGATGAGAAGATATAATTATGACAGAAGTTGAAAAAATTGAACCGTATTCACTACAGTGAAGAAGCTAGGGTGATCCAACAGAAGTGTTCAAAGTTTGAAAGAGTTTGACAGAATAGTTAAAGGTTATTTTGTCAATGACTCAAAAACACATGCTTGAGTTTAGGATTATACCAAAGCAGGTAAATAGATTTTTTTTTAAACAAGTTATTAGAAGGCCAGCATTTATTGCTCATCCCTAACTGCCCTCGAGAAGGTGGAGGTGAGCCACTTTCTTGAACTGCCGCAGCCCATGTGATATAGGTACACACACAGTGCTGTTAGGGAGGCAGTTCCAGATTTTGACCCAGTGACGGAGAAGGAGCAGTGATATAGTTCCAAGTCAGGATGCTGTCTGACTTGGAGGGGAACCTGGAGTTAGTGGTGTTCCCATGCACCTGCTGCCCTTGTTCTTCCAGGTGGTAGAGATTGAAGGTTTGGAAGATGGTATCGAAGCAGCCTTGGCAAGTTGCTGCAGTGCATCTTGTGTGTTGTACACACTGCTGCCACTGTGCGTCGCTGGTGGAGGGAGTGAATGTTTAAGGTAGTAGATGGGGTGCCAATCAAGTGGGCTGCTTTGTCCTGATGGTGTCAAGCTTCAAGTGTTGTTGAAGCTGCACTCATCCAGGCAAGTGGAGACTATTGCATCACGCTCCTGACTAACACATTGCTTAAGTGGCTATACAAGCTGAGTCAGTTATGGCAGTTAAGAATAAACTAAGCATTTGAAGAAGAATATTAATGTGTTTGTGAAAAAAGCAGGCAGATGGATTACAATAGATATCTCTACGCAGCTTTCACTGACATTCTATACAATGGTCTGAGTGGCCTCCTTCTGTGCTAATAGTTCAATCATTCTGTAAAATCCCAAGGCCATAGTGCGGGTCTAATTCTTAGAGGTAAGTTTGCATTGGAGTTCTCCATACATCTGATTAAAAGGCTTTAATGACTGTTGTTTGAATTATTTATACATGGATATAGCGATACATACTTTCTGCACAGATGCATACTTCCTGCATACGTTTGACAAAAAAGCCTTACTAGCTGTAGTCAGAATATCGTAATTTCACTTATAGTTTGGAATAGCTTACCTCCTAATACATCTTTTTGTTCTCTTACTAGATAAGGAGAGGGAATAGTACTGAAAATTGGTAACAACCCACAAATCTCAAGAAGTCTCTGTAGAGTAATCCATCATTACTGCTAGATGTTACTCTAAATGCATTTTGTTCAGAGTAGGAAAGCTATCACAAAAAGCAACATCATCCATGCAAATGGATCCTAGCTAATGTTAACAATTATATGTTATACATGAATTCTACATAATGCACTGAATGACTTGGGGTAAGATTCCGGAGGTCAATCAGGTACGGAACTGAGGCAGACGGGCACATAATTTAGTGTCGCTGACCAGCGTGCCAGTTTGCCGGTACCATCCTGCCCCCCAACCACTTTTGGAAAGGACAAATCAGGCATGGAACAGCTTCCCCCCTGAAAGTGGGTAGCTTGTTAAAAGTAATTAAAAAATAAATGAGGGACATTGATCAGAGTCCGACTGGAATTTTCCAATCAGCCTGTAGGCCCCACAGCATCAGGAGCACGGCAGTTGCCTGGAGGCGGCCTCCCAGCTCCAGGGTGCCTTTGAATCCTGCCCCCACCCCCTCCCCCCCAAACATCCACCAAACCACCTACCTGTCTACAGCTGCGGCCACAGGCTGCTCTGTGGAGGGGCTCCCCAATGGTGGCCCGGCAGCTGACAATTTTTATTTCAAAACTTTTAATGAGTGCTGAGAGGACGCCTCAGCATAGAGGTGCTCTCTCCCTTACCTGCAACAGCAGGCTGCAACTTTTTCAGTCTTGGAGGGCCTGCTATTGGCCCTCCAGCTTCAAGAGCCCGGCTGCCATCCTTAATTGAACAGCAAGCGTGCCCTCTGACCACTAGCTGGCCAATCCAGCCAGAATTGATGTCAGCTTGCTGCTCCCAACACAGTGGCATCAAATGTGGGTCCTGACCCAAACCTGAAAATGCTGCCCTTGGTTGGAATGTTGGAATCCCCAATGCTGGAATTCTATTTTGGACAGAAATTATCTAAGCTTGACCTGCTTAGATAATTTCTAAGCTTAGTTATAAAACTAAAAACACTTCTCTTTTCAGCAAGCCAAAATATTACAGCAGATGGTCACATCAGTGGTTTCTGACCATGTGCATTATTAGATCATATACTCTTTGACGTTGCTCATCAAAATATCATGCAAAAAAGTGAATAATTGACCAGAGTAATTTTTTTTTTGGAGGATTTCAATATTTTATCAAACATACATGTCTATTGCAACATGGCAATTCCTTTCTATTCTCTACTGCTATAAGATTACAGCACTCCACATTATTAGTTCAATAAATTTAAAGCTCGTTTTTCATTGTGTAATTCCTTCTGTAATCTTTTTTCTCAGGGAGAAAGGTTGAGTCTGTTCTTCTAACTTAACGATATAAAATTAATAACATTTTGACCTTTCAATTAGTGATGTAATATCCTATTATAATTGAGTGAAACTATAGTACTAAATTTGTTTGCTTTCTCCTCGAGTTATAACACAAAAGTTTCAAACTAATATCTTGTCTTTCAATTAGAAAACTCAAAGCTACATGTGGAAATGTAGCTTCGGCTTCATACTGGCCATATTACGAAGCTATCCACAGGATGCTCGCACAATTCCCTGGACAGGATGAAATCAATATATCTGAAAGTGTAACACAGATACCCTCAGCTTCCAAATCAGAAGCTCCCTCACCTCCACCGGAACCAACAACACTTCCAAATGTATCTGATGATGTCTTGATATCAGAGGGAAGTTCTTATGAGTCTGATATCATGGAAAATTCATCCAGTTTTCATTCTTCACAACTCAGGTAAGCCAAATATAAGTACTATTTACACCTTAATTATGGGCTGAATTCAAATTAGAGTGACTTAGGTTGACGAGACTTTATCTCAACTCTTACATATGGGCCATGGCAATAGCTGGCCACTTGCCAATTCAATTGTTGCTAAAATAAGCTCTGCTTGGCAAAAATATCATTTGGTTAACCAAGTAATAAAATGATGTTATCATTGCCATCTATTCTACTGAACACAATCTTCAAACTTAGCTAATATATCTTCTGATTAATTTCTCCCAACTTTCTCCACCCATGTTTCTCCCCTCATCAGGGGAGTTTTGCAAAGCAGGCTGACAGGAGTCACTAATGAATGGAAAACAGTCAAGATTGAGGTCCAAACTTATTTCCCAAGTTACAATTCTCTGAACTAGTACCATTCTACCATATTTCCTTGATTCCCAATTTTTAAAGACTTGTAGAAAAAATCCTCCCAAACAACAGGCGCATTTTCCGGATCCATCCCCATGCACTCACAGAACAGCCATTAGCTGAAATTTAACATTTACACCTGTTTAACTGGCATCTTGAAGTTCTAGGTTGTGTCTAATATTTTCCTTGCACCTCACCTTTGTTTCAAATTTGCCCAATAATTTTAGGAAACGTTTTATTGAACATGGTAAGTTATAAAGTTTAGCAATATTATTTACGGCATTGTAGAAAATGGTGGGGAGGTGGTGGCGCAGTGGTAATGTTACTGGACTAGTAATCCCAGAAGCCCAGGTTAATATTCTGGTGAAATTTGAATTCAATTAATAAATCTGGAATTAAAAAGCTAGTCTAATGGTGACCATGAAACCATTGTCGATTGTTGTAAAAACCCATCTAGTTCACTAATGTCCTTTAGGGAAGGAAATCTGTCATCTTTACCTGGCCTGGCCTACATGTAACTCCAGACTCTCAGCAATGTGGTTGACTCTGGAAAAAAAAAATGGTCTAGCAAGCCATTTAGTTTGAATAGGGATGGGCAATAAATGCTGGCACAATCAGCAACGCCTGCATCCCAATAAAGTAAAATAAAACTGAATCTAAATTTGAAGTTATATCCTGGTTGTTTAAACTTGGATCATAAAAATAGGAGTGAGAAAAGGCCAGTTTGTTCATCCCATCAGACATTCACATTTATGGTCTGGCCTTGAGATAGACCAGCTTGTGTCTCTGCTATTTCAAGACTAACTCATTTCCCCGATTGCTGTTTTACTAGGAATTTCTCTAAATCTTTCATCAATATTCAAGTCCATGTTCACTTAACTTTTACCCCATAAGTTCATGGCTTCTAAGGGGAAACAAGTTAGCCTTTAAATTGTCTCAGCACATTTTTTTGCCACCTTATCTTACCCTGAGAATGCTTTCCATGGTTTTACAAAATGGACTGCTCTGTATATAAATGGTTAATTCCCTTCACAACTTTAGTCCTGTCCTCTATTTCAATCTGTTTACAACTTTATACTGTTAAGAGGGTTTAACTAAAAGCATTTATAAACCAGACTTCAATTCAGACACAGAATTTAAACTTTAGATGATGAGATAGAGAAATACTTGCATTGGCTGCTCTTTGAAGTGATCTAAAATTGGATCTTTGCCATTTGCCACTTAAATCAGTGAAGCAGCAGCCTCACATAGTTCTTGAGAGATTTACAATTTTTTTAATATAACTGAATATATAATATTTTTGATATTTAATACATGTGCCTCACAAAGTTGTAATAAGAAATCTTAAAGCTAATTTCTCCTATTATTGCCTAGTATGGTTTTTCTAGTGAGACCAGACTTCCTTCTCCTGTCCTTTTGTCACTGTCTGAACCTTAACCTAGGAGGGTGGGTTGGGGCTCATCCCATATGCATGAGCAGCTTCCAGTGGAATTCCTGGGGCCATGCTATTGCTTGACTGCAAATTCCTGTGATGCTGTAGCAGGATTGCTACTGAGCACCACAACAGATGGCCAGGCAGTTAATGGAGCCAAGAGTGCCAAAGATATGATGACTGGCTTTCTGAAAGGGCTCAGCAGGGACCATAACCTACTCAAGAAGGTAAGTGGGGACAAAACTGGAGGGAGCAGAGGTTGCTCCAAGGTCCTCTTCCTCCATGAGGTTGACCTCACAGTCATTGCTGCTGCTTCCGAGGCAAACCACCAGCTCAGGGAAGCAACACTAACTGGGATGGACAGACTACTGAGTATCTGGCAGTCACCCTGCCACAATCTGCATACGGCAGACAGGAAATGGGTGGCCAAAAGCAATGGAAGTGACAACAGGATGAGGAGGTAAATCCTGCTCAGCTCAGTAAGGCGACTATAAGCCTCACCATCCGCATTTTTACCGCTCTTTGCTGTGATCCAGCCCAATTTCAGACGGGAATGTGGTTCCTGGTCATTGTCACACTATTGGAAAAGCATAAATACCAGAAACTGAGTTGAGACTGTCAAACTCACTTCCTATAGCCAGCAAAGAAAAGATGTTCATTCCAGTCTGTGCTGGATTTGAATCCAGGTCCCAGAGGTGAAGGATCACTTTCCAGCCCATTGTGCCATCTAGTGCCCTAGCTGATTACTACATCCCACAAATAGCAGGTGATTTTTAACTGCTGCCTGCCAGTTTCCTGCCTGAATAATGGGCGACCAGTAGTTCAGCAGAAAGTGCTGGAAATACTCAGCAGCATCTGTAGAGAGAAAAACAGAGTTAACTTTTCAGGTCTGTGACCTTACATCAGAACTGGCAAAGGTTAGAAAAGTATTAGGTTTTGAGCAAGTGAAAAGGTGGCAGAGGAGAAGAACAAAAGGGAGGGTGTGTGATAGGGCAGAGGGCAGGAGAGATTAAATAATAAAGATGTCATGTAATAAAGGCAAAGGGAGTGCTAATATTTGCAGTAAAAGACAAAGCATTAGTCCAGAGCAGGGTTACGAACATACAAGCTTCCAAACAGCCCGTGGATGTAAACTGTACCAGGCCATTCCTCATCCTTGCCAGGGGACCGTGACTGGTAATTTCCCATTTGTTTCTTTTTCCAGACTGGCTTTAAAAAAAAGCTGCAAGTCAGTTTCCCAGCTAACAGGTGCTGAAAGCGGGAACGATGGTTTCCCAACTTTGGACAGCTTCAGGGTTTTCTGGCGGGCTTTAAAAAAAAAGTCAGAACCTGCTGGAAAACCCCGAATCTGTCCGAAGTTGGGAAACTGTTGTTCCTGCTCTCAGCACCTGCCAGCTGTGAAACTGACTTGCGATTTTTTGAAAAAACTAACCAACCACAAAGCTGCTCTGCTGAGTGTTTCCACTCTCTGCAACTGTCAGAGAGAAAGGGAGAGAGGGAGAGAGAGAGGGGGAGAGGGGCGAGCAAGGAAAAGCAAGGAAAGAAGATGGGGGGGCAGGGGTGAGAGAGAGATGGGGGACACAGAGCATGGGGAGACAGAGTGAGGGGAGGGGACACAGAATGGGCAGGACTCAGAGTGGGGGGGGGGACACACAGAGCAGGAAAGGAGGGGGCACATGGGGGTGGGTCGGTGTGCTGAAACAGCGAGGACAGGATCACAAGGCAACGACAGACCACAGAGAAAGAGAGAGGGACAGAGGGAGAGAGAGTGATCAAGATCATTCCTGACAGATGGACATCTATCCGGAATACTCGCATTGCTGCAACAAGTGTGCGGGCAAATATTGACTACTTGTATCTCACTAAATCAGTATCCAACATAGTAGGTCAATAAATTAATCTTCTTATTTAAAACTTCTTCACAAAAATTCACATGTTGTTGTTTTGATTAATGGCAAGATAAATTTTTAATGCCTTTATCTTTCCAAAAATGTCTATCCGGCCCCTATGTAAAACAAAAATTGCAGTATGGCGCCCCACGCAAAAAGGTTGGACAACCATGGTCCGGAGAGACAGGTTAATGGCAGTACAATGAACAGAACTGTCTGAAAGCAAAAACATGGTTTAAAAAAAAAAGGCAGTCATGCTCTGAAATTGTTGAACTCAATGTGAGTCCAGAAGACTATGAAGAATCAGAAGATGAGGGGCTGTTCCTTGAGCTGGCATTGAGGTTCACTGGAATACTGCAGCAGGCTAAGGACAGAAATGTTGGCATAACAGCAAGGTGGTGAATTAAAATGGCAAGCAACTAGAAGCTTGGGGTCATGCTTGGGAACTGAGTGACAGCGTTCCGCAAAGCAGTCACCCAATCTGTGTTTTGTCTCCCAACGTAGAGGCAACCGCATTGTGAGCAGCGAATACAGTATATTAATTTGAAAGAAGTACAAGTAAATCGCTGCTTCACCTGGAAGGAGTTTTTGAGGCCTTGGATGGTGAGGAGAGAGGAGGTAAAAGGGCAGGTATTACACCTCCTGCAATTGCATGGGAAGGTGCCATGGGAAGGGAACGAGGTGTCAGGGGAGGTGGAGGAGTGGACCAGGGTGTTGCGGAGGGGAAGGGAAGGTGTATTTTGGTGGCATCACGCTGGAGGTGGCGGAATTGGCAGAGGATGATCCTTTGGATGTGGAGGCTGGTAGGTGTGAGTTCCAGACCCCACCACCCACTGGGTGAAAAAGTTCTTCCTTATCTCCCCTCTAATTTTTCTACCAATCACTTTAAATCTATGCCCCCTCGGCACTGACCCTTCTGCTAAGGTGAATAGACCCTTCACCTCCACTCTATCCAGACCCCTCAAAAATTTGTACATTTCAATCAGATCTCCTCTCAACCTTCTCTGTTCCAAGGAGAACAACCCCAGCTTATCCAATCTTCCCTCATAGCTGTATTTTTCCAGTACCGGCAACGTCCTTGTAAATCTCCTCTGTACCCTCTCGAGTGCAATTAACATCCTTTCTGTAATGAGGTGACCAGAGCAGCACACAGTATTCAAGTTGTGGCCTAACCAATGAGTTATACATTTCCAGCATAACTTCCCAGTTCTTATATTCTGTACCTTGGCTAATAAAGGAAAGTATTCCATATGCCTTCTTAACTACCTTATCGACCTGTCCTACTACCTTCAGGGATCTGTGGACATTCACTCCAAGGTCCCTCACTTCCTCTATACTTCTCAATATTTTCCCATTTATCGTGTATTCCTTTGCCTTGTTTGACCTCCCCAAATGCATCACATCACACTTCTCCAGGCTGAATTCCATTTGCCACTTTTCTGCCCATCTGACCAGACCACCAATATCTTCCTGCAGCTATCCTCCTCACTATCTACCACACGGCCAATCTTTGTGTCGTCTGCAAACTTCTTGATCACGCCCCCTACATTTACGTCCAAATTGTTAATATATACCACAAAAAGGGACTCAGTACTGAGTCCTGTGGAACGCCACTGGAAACAGTCTTCAGTCGCTAAAACACCCGTCAACAATTACCCTTCGTTTCCTGCCACTGAGCCAATTTTGTATCCACCTTGCTGTATTTCCCTGGATCCCATGGGATTTTTTTTAAACCAGTCTGCCATGTGCGACCTTGCTAAAATCCATGTAGACCACATCAACTGCACTACCCTTATAAATCTTCCTTTTCCCTCAACCGATGATTTCCCCCCACTGTCGTTGACAGGGCCCTCAACCGTGTCCGGCCCATTTCCCGCACCTCTGCCCTCACCGATCCCCTCCCTCCCAGAACCGCAACAGGGTTCCCCTTGTCCTCACTTTCCACTCCACAAGCCTCCACATCAAAAGGATCATCCTCTGCCATTTCTGCCACCTCCAGTGGGATGGCACCACCAAACACATCTTTCCCCTTCCTCCCAGGTCAGCATTCTGATGGGATCGTTCGCTCCGCAACACCCTGGTCCATTCCTCAATTACCCGATACCTTATCTCCTTCCCATAGCATGTAATTGCAGGAGGTGTAATACCTGCCCTTTTATTTCCTCTCTCCTCACCATCCAAGGCCACAAACACTCCTTCCAGATGAAGCAGTGATTTTCTTATACTTCTTTCAATTTAGTAAACTTTATTCACTGCTCACAGTGCGGTCTCCTCTATGCTGGGGAGACCAAACGCAGACTGGGTGACCGCTTTGCGGAACACCTCCGCTCAGTCCGCAAACATGACCCCAAGCTTCCAGTAGGTTGTGATTTTAATTCGCCACCCTGCGGTTTTACCCACATTTCTATCCTTGGCCTGCTGTCCAGTGAATCTCAATGCAAGCTCAAGGAATAGCACCTTATCTTCTGATTTGGCACTCTACAGCCTTCTGGACTCAACATTGAGTTGAACAATTTCAGAGCATGACTGCCTTTTTTTAAATTTTATTTTATTTTTTAACCATGTGCCTGTCTTAAACTTAATTTTCATGTTTTTGCTTTTGGACAGAGCTGTTATTTGTAATTCTGCCATTAACACGCTCTTTGGACTAATTGTTTGTCTTTTTCTACAACAATTAGCATTCCCTTTGCCTTTGTTCAATGACATCTTTGTCATTTGACCTCTCCAGCCCTCTGCCCCATCACACACCTTCCCTTTTGTTCTTCTTTCCCCCTCCTCCCCCCTTTCACTTGCTCAAAACCTATTTCCAACCTTTGCCAATTTTGATGAAAGGTCACAGACATGAAATGTAATTTTGTTTCTGCCAGACCTGCTATTTCCAGGACTTTGTTTTTATTTCAGATTTCCAGCGTCCGCACTATTTTATGACCAGTAGTTCAATATTGATGAGATATCTGTGTTGAATTTCACTCCCACCGCTTTATTTTTCTGCTAAAAGTGATTTCAATTATACAACAGTTTAACATATCACTAGCAGTCCTACTTTCACATCACACAATCTACCGAGATTATTAGTTTTGATGACATCAGTTTTAAATACATGAACAAGTAATCGTAAAGTAGGCACTGAACCTTCAATTTAGTACATGCATTATAGATAAGCATTCTGCATCTCCATTTTATCATTGCAGATATGAACCACAACTCATTAAAAAGAGAAAAACATCAAATGCTGATTTACATAAGAAGCGTATAAGACTAATGGAGTCAATGCTGGAAGAACAAAAGAAAATAAGCGCAGCCGTGGAAGAAACAAACAGAGAGGTGCAGAGAATCCTTGACCAACAAACTCTCTTATTAAATCAAAGCTTGCAGCTGCAGAAGCATATGTTACATTTGTTAGAAAAGGTAGTTTGCCAGCATAGTGCAAAAAAGCCAAATGTTTTTTAAGTGCAGTCTGGGATTATTTACATAACTAATTTTTGAAGAAAAGGTGGCAAAACTGGAGTGTATATGGTCAATTACACACACACACACACACACACACACACACACACACACACACACATATATATATAAGTTTTAAATGTAGCGGTCCTTTTTTCTACTTAATACCCCACTCAGCACAGATACATCATCAGGAAAATAATTTTTACCAGGTGGAAGCAGCAAAAATACTAGGTCGCCTCGCAATATTCCGCCACCCCAAGGACAATAATAGAAATACAGCAATTCACTTGTAGAGGAACACTCATCAGTCAGGGTTAAAAATACAAACTGCCTACTTTTCCCATCCTCTGTCACTAATAAAAAAGGTCTAATGAAAAGTTGTGTTTATCTCCATTTTTGAGGCTGTTACAATCACAAAATTGGGAACTTAGTGTGCTGAGAATCCAGAGTTATGTACATATTTGGTGATGAAAAATATGTCACTCTGAATTACTTATATTTGAAGGACATACTACATAATAATACACAGAAATAATAATTGGCCACCAGAACCTACCAGAACAGTTTGCTGATGAATTAATAGCAGCGAAAAAAATAGTTTTCTGTATTTGATTTAGTTGATGTCAGATAGCTAAGGTAAATTCAATTTAAAACTGGCTTCAGCTAGCTGTGTTTCTGGAAAGTTCCCATTGTTCTGTGGCAAAACTGATATATGATAACTCATGCCCATAACTGGCTGCATGCTATCAGATCCAGTCATCACATCCTATATGAAGTTGTTTTTTCTTTGCTTCAATGCCTTTGTTCAATTAGATCAATAAAGTTGTTTTTCACTGAAATAGTTTATTTGAAATGTTAACTTATGTGTACTGAAGGCAGTGGTATAATCTCTTTAAATGTTGGTTGGGCCATTTAAGGGAAACATATGGAGGAAGCAGCAATATTCAGACATTAGCACCTCAGCTCACAAGGGATAAACTCTCAGTCTGTTCATTTACTTTCAGGAAATCGCTGTAGTGTAAAAAGACATCCCACATTGTCAATTCACTGTTTCTCAGCTTTAGTTTTGGCAAGCAATCAGAACTGAAATTTCTATTGTCCACATATATCATGCCTTAAAGTGGCAAACTTTACTTTCATCAAGAAGTTCTGTTGCTCATCAGATTTTAAGGAATACTCTAAAATAGGTATATTAACCCTTTGTGGATTGATTATATATTTAATGTTGCTCTTGCGGCATCTTGCTACATCTTACCGGTGCTATGTATTATTCAGCTTGTAAATAAAACTGACCAAGTCATTCTAGCCTTTACACATTGGTCTGATTGTGTGTTATTTTATGTTTTTTGGAAGAGAGAGGAGAGCAGAGTGATTGATGTACTTTTTAATTATTAATAGACCAGAAGTAAAGGCTAGTTGTTAAAGATGGTATGCTAATCCCATGTAGTATAAAGGAGAAGATTTTTGATTATAGGAGATAGTCTGCTTATGGAAATCAGCATTTTGGGTAAACAGAACATAAGCGTTGGGAGAAAGTCTGACCATTATTACAGAAAATTAGGGTTCATGAGATTAAGGGTAATATATTAATATGGATTGAAGATTGGTTAACAGACAGAAAACAGAAAGTAGGATATAAGCAGGTTGAGTGAGTGGGCAAGAGCATGGCAGATGAAATATAAGGTGGCGAAGTGTGAAGTTACCACTTTGGTAGTTAAAATAGAAAAGCAGAATATTTTTTTAAATGGCGAGAGACTGGGTAATGTTTGTAATTAGAGGGACCTGAATGTCCTTTGTACATGATCACAGAAAGATAGCATTCAGGTACAGCAAGCATTTAGGAAAGCAAATGGTATGTTGGTCTTTATTACAAGGGATCAGAGCAAGAGTGAAGTCTTACTGAAATTCTACACACCTTGGTTTTGGATTACTGTGCACACTTTGGTCTCCTTACTGAAGGAAGAAGTGCAACAAAGGCTCATTAAACTGATTCTTGGGATGAGGGGATTGTAATATGAGGAGATACTGAGTAGGCTGAGATTATATCCCCTGGAATTTAGAAGAATCAGAGGTGATCTCATTGAAACATATAAAATTCTTAAAAAGCTTGATAAGGTAGATGCTGGAAGGTTGTTTCCTCTGGCTGGGAAGTCTAGAACCAGGAATCACAGTCTCTGAATAAGGGGTCATCTAATTAACACTGAAATGAGGAGAAATTTCTTCAAAGGGTTATGGATCTTTGGAATTCTCTACTCCAGAGAGCTATGGATGCTTAGTCATTGAACGTATTCAAGACAGAGATCTATAGATTTTTGGATCCTAGGGGAATTAAGGAACATGGGAATAGTGCAGGAAGGTGGAATTGAGGTAGAAGATCAGCAATGATCGCACGGAGTGGCAGATCAGGCTCAAAGAGCTGAATGGTCTACTTCTACTCCTATTTCTTATGATATTATTTACATAGGCCAGGGGAACCAAGGTAGGATTTGTCAGTGGTGCAAAGCTGGCTGTGCTAGTTTCCAAAGTGACCCAATTTAATTACACAACTTAATCCACTTATTGTACATTATATTTGTTTATTGTAAATGTTGAATCTAAGTAGCATTTACCACCTTTTCTCCATATCTCTTGCTACCCTTACCCAATAAAAATCCACCACGACGTCTCGAAAGCTCCAAATTACCTAGTTTCAACAGCTTTTGAAACAGCAGTGGATGAGTGGCTCAGCATCTCAGGAGACTGCCCAGTAAAACCTGGCGGCCTCCTTGTGGCTGGGAGGGTAGCTCTCCTGATCGGGCACTCTGTGCCCCACGGAGGCTCCCCCCCATGGCACAAGTTGCACCAACTGGAGCACCTACCCCCGGGCCTTACCAGGGCCCAGCCAACTGTCCCCAGCGAGGCCACACACACTTACCCGAATTTCGGGGCCTTCTCTATTGCTATTCCTCTAGCTGGGTACAGTCCTAACAATGGCCACCGCTCCCAGTGGCGCTGCTGGGACTGAAGAGCGGCTGTCCCGCTGATTGGCTGGCAGCTCACGGAGACGGGCCTTCCTGCCTCAGAGGGGTGGAAGTCCTGCGCAAGGGCAATTAAGGACCTGGGCCACGTAAAATCACAGCGTGTCTTCCAGGCCCAGTGGAGGCGGGCACGCCCTGACTTTTTGGCTGGTGGGCGGGGCCTCTGCCTACAAGTCCCGAACTTGGCAGTATTAGATTGCACCTGTTCTGCCTTATCTACTAATGTCCAATTGTGTTTTGTATATTGTGTCACTGGGTCAAAGTCCTGAAACTCCTTCCCTAACAGCACTGTGAGTGTACCTGCACCACATGGACTGCGGTGGTTCACAGCAGCAGCTCACCACCACCTGCTCAAGGGCAATTGGGGATGAGCTTGCCAGTGATGCTCACATTTCAAGAACTAAGTGGAAAAAAAGGGGAACTTCCAGCTAATTATATCAAAAAGCTACAGAAAAAAAAAACCCACTGGTACATTCGTTATAATGCTAATAAATCAGATCTACCAGTGCAACCTATACTGCACAAATCCTCCAATGAGTCCATAGGCTGAATTTTCAATGACTCGTGGAGGTGGGACTGCAGGGTTTTTTTTTTATTTGTTCATGGGATGCAGGCGTTGCTGGCTAGGCCAGTATTTATGGCCCATCCCTAATTGCCCTTGAGAAGGTGGTGGTGAGCTGCCTTCTTGAATCGCTGCAGTCCATATGGGGTAGGTATACCCACAGTGCTGTTAGGAAGAGAGTTCCAGGATTTTGACCCAGTGACAATGAAGAAACGGCAATATAGTTCCAAGTCAGGATGGTGTGTGGCTTGGAGGGGAACTTGCAGGTGGTGGTGTTCTCATGCATCTGCTGCCTTTGTCCTTCTAGGTGCTAGAGATCCTGGGTTTGGAAGGTGCTGTCGAAGGAGCCTTGGTATGTTGCTGCAGTGTATCTTGTAGACAGTACACACTGCTGCCACAGTGTGTCGGTGATGGAGGAAGTGAATGTTTGTGACTGGGGTGCCAATCAAGTGGCTGCTTTGTCCTGGATCGTATTGAGCTTCCTGAGTGTTGTTGGAGCTGCACCCATCCAGGCAAGTGGAGAGTATTCCATCACCCTCCTGACTTGTGCCTTGTAGATGGTGCACAGGCTTTGGGGAGTCAGGAGGTGAGTTACTCCTCCTGACGGGCGGCACAGTGGCGCAGTGGTTAGCACCGCAGCGTCACAGTTCCAGCGACCCGGGTTCAATTCAGAGTACTGCCTGTGTGGAGTTTGCAAGTTCTCCCTGTGTCTGCGTGGGTTTCCTCCGGGTGCTCCGGTTTCCTCCCACATGCCAAAAGACTTGCAGGTTGATAGGTAAAGTGGCCATTAGAAATTGCTCCTAGTATAGGTAGGTGGTAGGGAAATATGGGGATAGGTGGGGATGTGGTAGGAATATGGGATTAGTGCAGGATTAGTATAAATGGGTGGTTGATGGTCGGCACAGACACGGTGGGCCGAAGGGCCTGTTTCAGTGCTGTATCTCTAAACTAAACTTACTCGCCGCAGGATTCCTAGCCTCTGACCTGCTCTTGTAGCCACAGTATTTATATGGCTACTCCAGTTCAGTTTCTGGTCAATGGTAACCCCCAGAATGTTGATAGTGGGATTCAGCGATCTTAATGCCACTGAATGTCAATGGGAGATAATTAATTAGATTCTCTCTTGTTGGAGATGGTCATTGCCTGGCACTTGTGTGACACAAATGTTACTTGCCACTTATCAGCCCAAGCCTGGATATTGTCCAGGTCTTGCTGCATTTCTACATGGACTGCTTCAGTATCTGAGGAGTCACAAACGGTGCTGAACATTGTGCAATCATCAGCGAACATCCCCACTTCTGACCTTATGATTGATGAAGCAGCTGAAGATAGTTGGGCCTAGGACAGTAACCTGAGGAATTCCTTCAGTGATGTCCTGGAGCTGAGATGATTGACCTTCAACAACCACAACAATCTTCCTTTATGCTAGGTATGAAGTGTGGGGGGTGGGGTAGTGGGGTGCGCCTGTAAATGGGAGGGAAATCCTGTTGAGCCGGCTCCAAGACATGTTCCCACCTCCATGGGATTATGCAGGAGTCAGGGTGACGGTGTCCTAGCAAAACTGGAGTCAATGGGAATCGGGAAAAACACACCACTGATTGGAGTCATAACGAACACAAAGGAAGATGGTTGTGGTTGTTGGAGGTCAATCATCTCAGCTCCAGGACATCACTGCAGGAGTTCCTCAGGGTACTGTCCTCAGCTGCTTCATCAATGACCTTCCTTCAATCATAAGGTCAGAAGTGGGGATGTATGCTTATGATTGCACAATGTTCAGCACCATTCGTGATGACTCAGATGCTGCAGCAGTCCAGATGCAGCAAGACCTGGACAATATCCAGGATTGGGCTGACAGGTGGCAAGTAACATTTGCACCACACAAGTGCCAGGCAATGACCATCTCCAACAAGAATCGCTGAATCCCCCACTATCAACATCCTGGGGATTACCATTGACCAGAAACTGAACTGGAGTAGCCATATAAATGCCGTCACTACAAGGGCAGAGGCTAGGAATCGTGCGGTGAGTACCATATGAATTGGAGCAGGAGTAGGCCACTCGGCCCTTCGAGCCTGCTCCGCCATTCAATAAGTTCATGGCTGAACTGATTACTCCACATTTCCACCTATTCCCGATAACCTTCCACCCCCTTGCTTATCAAGAATCTATCTACCTCTGCCTTAAAAATTTTCAAAGACTATACTTCCACTGCCTTCTGAGGAAGGGAATTCCAAAGACTCACGAACCTCAGAGAAAAATTTTCTCCTCATCTCTGTCTTAAATGGGCGACCCTTATTTTTAAACAGTGTTCCCTAGTTCTAGATTCTCCCACAAGGGGAAACATCCTTTCCACATCCACCCTGTCAAGACCCCTCAGGATCTTATATGTTTCAATCAAGTAACTCACCTACTGACTCTCCAAAGCTTGTCCACAATCTACAAGGCACAAGTCAGGTGAGTGATGTAATCCATGGATGGATGCAGTTCCAACACTCAAGAAGCTCAACACCATCCAGGACAAAGCAGCCCGCTTGATTGGCACCCTATCCACAAACATTCACTCCCTCCAACACCAACCTGCAGTGGCAACAGTGTGTACCATCTACAAGATGCACTGCAGCAACTCATCAAGGCTCATTAGACAGCACCTTCCAAACCCACAACCTCTACCACCTAGAAGGACAAGGACAGCAGATGCATGGGAGCATCAGCACCTGAAAGTTCCCCTCCAAGCCACACACCATCCTGACTTGGAACTATATCGCCGTTCCTTCACTATCACTGGGTCAAAATCCTGGAACTCCCTTCCCAACAGCAATGTTGGTGTACCTACACCCCAATGACTGCAGCGGTTCAAGAAGGCAGCTCAGTACCACCTTCTCAAGGGCAATTAGGGATTTTATTTTATTTATTTAGAGATACAGCACTGAAACAGGCCCTTCGGCCCACCGAGTCTGTGACGACCATCAACCACCCATTTATACTAATCCTACATTAATCCCATATTCCCTACCACATCCCCACCTTCCCTCAATTCTCCTACCACCTACCTACACTAGGGGCAATTTACAATGGCCAATTTACCTATCAACCTGCAAGTCTTTGGCTGTGGGAGGAAACCGGAGCACCCGGCAGAAACCCACGCGGTCACAGGGAGAACTTGCAAACTCCGCACAGGCAGTACCCAGAACTGAACCCGGGTCGCTGGAGCTGTGAGGCTGCGGTGCTAACCACTGCGCCACTGTGCCACCCCAGCAATTAATGCTGGCCTAGCCAGCGACACCCGTCTCCCATGGACGAAAAAAAAAGGTTACCTGGCCAGCCGCAGTGTTTGTAACCAATAAAGCTCCTTCAGGGCTTAATTAAGGACACACTCCTGGTGCTGACTAGATTTTCAAGCTGGCGCACAGGGTACCGTTGTGTCAGGAGGCCATCCTTGAGGCGGCCTCCCAGCGCAGTCCAGGTACACATCAGAGCCAAACGCTCCATTCAATGAGGAAGGCGGCGCTGAGAACCTCAGCCGCAACTCTGACAGTGCCCATTACTGTGGTGGGCTTTCCCCCTCGTGTCCAATGGCCCCAGCCCTTCAGGGTCCCACCGTCAGCATTTGTGGGCTCCCATCCCGATCCCGCATTTCATCTCAATGGCGGTATTGGGATCTGGAAACAAAAATGTTGCCCATTGAGTCCTGGATATGGATTCTTCTGCTAATGTCAGGAATTACAAGATGTATTAATCCAACTAGGGAAAAACAGTAACTGTTAATTAAGACATATTAACTAGGGCTAGTACAAAGAGGTTCCTCTTCTTCTTCCTCCTTTTCAGCATACCCTTCCCCAACCCTTGGGAGAATTAGGACCTCTTGTTTGCACTTAGATCACACTAGTTAAGGCTGATTTGTAGAGAGCTAGTTCAACCAGCAGTTTCAGCTGGTTTTGATGAATGGCTAGTGATATCAATGATGTCAGTATTAATCCTAAGGTTAGAAAATGGATTGCTTCAATCATCTCTACAAACTCTGCCATATTAGCTGTAAAATCTCACAATGTTGAAGAAATGAATTCATGATCAATTTGGGGAGATGATTTTCCCCAAAGGCAGAAAGATCTGGCAACTAAAATCAGTTTCTCTAATTTCAAAAGCTCCCATTTGACATTAGTTAAGGTTAGAATCTTATAACTCCATCAGTATTGTACTTGCATCAGTTATGCTTCAATTGAAGAATCTGAGGTATGGCTCACTCTCTTAGCTAACATGTCAACTGACACCCATGTGTCTAAGGGGCAAACAGCAAAGTTTACTTGTAACTAAAGCTTGTGAACCAGAATGTCATTTCCCCATTCTTTTGATATAACGCTAAATATAGTTCAGTGGCGATGACATTCCTGAAGGAATTATTTGCATGAAAGATCAAGTGAAGACATTTGTTTGAAGAAATGCCCTAAATGGTTACATGGGGCCATTTTTACAAATGTTTGTAAAGATTTCACACTGTTGGAAAAACAACACAAGCAGAAAGTTGGTCACTGGGAAGGATCCATTTTGGAAAGAATTTGAAAATCTTAAATGGAAGTGCTGACATTGTACAAAGAAAGAATATATTTCAAGTGCTCAGCCTTGACCAAGTGACACTCAAAATTTATTTCATCAGAATTAGTTTTAATAATTTGTAGTTCCAAATTTTCCCAAGGATGAATGGAAGCTGTACAAATTGTAAATTCTCTGTAAAGGAAGTAACTACCAGAAATACACTAGTTTAAAAATTTAATTTGCCAATTAAACATATTTTAACATTTTCCTGCGTGATTTGTTTGTGCAGAAGTCCTATTTCTGTTTACGAAACTAGCAGTTGCCATTATCTTTCAGCACTAAATTAATTCCTTACCCAGTCCAATGCCACTATTATCCAGCAGGTAACTTAAATGATCAAACATGGCTCGCTGATTCTGGCGGCTAATGCGACAGAAATAGCACAGGAATCGGCAGCAGTTTGTCACCATTCTGGGGAACCGTATCTCCTACAAAAATAGGGCATATATCTCAGTGGAAGCTTGTATAATGAACATTTTTTACATTTTTAAATGTTCCTATATCCATGTGCTGTTGCATTATTAAATACCGCTGAAAATGAAGCAAAAAATATACAAGTTTGACAACAGGAGCTTTGGAGTTGTATGTAAAAAAAACACAATGCCACTGAGGCCCCTTTGCGAACATGGATGCAAAAGATTACATAGAACAATTCAAAGAAAAGCAGGAGCTTTTCCAGCACCCCCTTCAACACAATCATCCCTTCCCCAACAGCAACCAAAAAATAGATTAATTAGTTATCTCATTTGCTATTTGTGAGACCTTAATGTGCACAATTGGCTGCTATGTTTGTCTCCAGAACAAGTGACTGCATCGCATTAGTAATTAATTGATTTGAAGTGCTTGCGATATTGAGCATTGATAAGGCATTATAAAAAAGCTATTTTTTTCTTCCTTTCTTTCTTGATAGACCAAACAGAAAGGTATGGCTGTCCTTTGTCTGCTTAAATTTAATGGCATTTGCACATTCAAAGGAATAGCTATGAAAAATAAGAAGGGCAGTTCCACAATCTGGTGCTCACAGAGGAAAGTGGCACTTGCAGGAAGCGCATCTTGGGACATCACCAGCACAAGCCCATGATTTTCAAGATGTACTGTCAGTTCTGAGTGGAAAATGCAAACTCACACTCTAAAATTTCAAATGTTGCATATTATACATATTATCTGTTGCAGACCCGTGTACATTAATTCCATTTTATTGCAATATTTGCAAGTGCTGATTTCAACCGTGGCAATTTTATTTTAAAGAATCCTTTCAGCAGTTGTAACTGGAGCTACTGTACTCTCATTTTTCTTTCGACCCTATTAATGAAAATCACAAAGCCACTATCCAGTTGGGATTTTAGTACATCTTCTAATCCATCAATTAAGGCAACACCCTGATTTACTGATTAATATTCTAAAAACTGGGTTAACCATTATCCAGGGCAGGGATTAAAATAAAACCAGAGAGAATTCAACAGTGAGTAGCAAAATTAGAGAAGGGACTATAGAGATTAGAACAAACAGTAAAATTAGGCAATGAAGTAGAGAAATTTGAGTGAATAAAAGCAAGGTCTACCTGGTTTTCAGAAGTTCTTGCTGCATTGTGAAGAATTTGCAGGATGCGAAACTCTAACAATATGAAACAATTTTGTAACATTCCCAAATCTGCCTACAGAATTAAATTTGCTGTTTAGGGTTCTTGGTCACAAAATTACACCCTGGAATACCAGTGCACATACTGTGACATTTTAGTGGGAATGTTAACCTATTTGAAATAAGCTAGGGCACTGCCCATGGCTAGGTTCATGGCTCGTTGGGGGTACTTGAATGGGAGAGTAGGGAGGAGGTTGCACATATCTACGAAAAGGATTTGGAAAGCAGTTTTGTTAGAAATATTTAAGAGATAGGAATGTGTTTTTAATTTGGTTCCCTGAAAATAAATAGGCATGTTTCTCTTCCTCTCTCAAGGTAGATAAATATTGCTCCCAGTGCACACTAAAGTAACAAAAATAAATCTATGCATGCAATATCAGAGATGTGTAGCTTAGGCTGGATAATACTTTCGTCCTTTGTTCAGAAGGATGGTATAGGAGATGGAATGTGTGCCTTCAAATACCGATCAGTTTTAGAAATAATGTAGTTGGGTGGGGGATGGGTAGCTGGGGTGGCCAAACACTTAAACCCAGGCAATCTATTTAGAGTAATTGCTCTGGGAAGCCATGCAAACTCAGTTCCTAAGTGTTTCACAAAGTCTGGAACATCTGATGGTAGATGTTATTAGACATAATTTAAACAAAAATACTGCGATATAGGTCAGCTTAATAATATTCTTGTGAATACTGTAACTTTGTGTCTTTAATATATTGCAAACTTTATTTCCAGTATTTAGGTTCTCAGTTTAGTAAGAGTCCAGGTTAGTTGCAAAAATAGTTTTTTTTTAAAGTACATATATGGACTATATTTAGCTTTATTTTATTTAGCTTATTGGTCATTTTCATACATCCTTAATTATTATTGGAGGCTTTATGAATGGAACATTCTACCCATTGAGTAGTAATTAGGTATGATGCCTGAAGTGAGACAAAACATGAACTAGATACAAGATTATATATTAATCTATTGATGGGTTCAATCAGCTGCTAAAGTAGGGTCCTATCTATGAAAAAAATCTAATTGAAGCCCTGGATAACTTCTGTGGTATTAGATGCCATAAAATATGACAAAATGCAAAATATATTTTGTGTCAAATTTAGATTAACAGAATTTAATACACAGTAATACCTTAGAATCACCACCTCCCAACACATTCACCATTACTTCCATTACAGTTTCATGCATGCCCAAAGCACGCATCAAGTTTGGATGTTGATAGAAGACTTTATTGTTCATAATGTTTCTGCAAAGCAATAGAAAACGAAAACAACCATTTGTAAAAGAAACTCCTTGTACCTTTTTTAAAAATATGTACTACGGTTGCAATTTAACTTGTGGTGTTATTTTAATTATTAGCAGTATTATAGTATATGAGCATGTCTGCATGGCAGTGGGGGGGGGGGGGGGGGGGGGAAAGAGAGTGGGGGCAATTTAGGGCGGCACAGTGGCGCAGTGGTTAGCACCGCAGCCTCACAGCTCCAGGGACCCGGGTTCGATTCCGGGTACTGCCTGTGTGGAGTTTGCAAGTTCTCCCTGTGTCTGCGTGGGTTTCCTCCGGGTGCTCCGGTTTCCTCCCACAAGCCAAAAGACTTGCAGGTTGATAGGTAAATTGGCCATTATAAATTGTCACTAGTATAGGTAGGTGGTAGGGAAATATTGGAACAGGTGGGGATGTTTGGTAGGAATATGGGATTAGTGTAGGATTAGTATAAATGGGTGGTTGATGTTCGGCACAGACTCGGTGGGCCGAAGGGCCTGTTTCAGTGCTGTATCTCTAATCTAATCTAATCTAATTGCCTGGCCGCACTGGAAGGGAGCATGGTTGCGTCGGGGGGTGGGAGTGGGTGGAGATCGTAGTGGTTAGAGATTGCTAGGTGATTTGGCAGGGAGGAAAATAGGTAAGCTTATTTGGCCTGGAGGAAAACTCCTGCTCCTCCGAAACTAATTAGGCCCCAGCTGCAGCCATATGTCCAATTCTGGGCACCACAATTTACAAATGACGTGAAGGCTTTGGGGCATGTACGGAAGAAATTTACTAGAATGGGTCCAGGGCTGAGGGATTACAGTTACCTAGGCAGACTGGAAAAGCTGTGTTGTTCTCCTTACAGCAGTGAAGACTAAGAGGAGATTTCATAGAGGTGTTTAAAATCATTAAAGGTTTAAATAGAGTAAAGTAAAGAGAAACCGTTTCCAATGACTGAAAGGTGGATAACTAGTGGGCACAGATACAAGGTGACTGGCAAAAGAACCAGAAACGACATATGGAGAAACTTTTCTACACAATGAATGGTTAGGATTTGGATGGAACTGCCTGATAGGGTGGTGGATGCAGATTCAATAGCAGCCTTCAAAAAAAGAATTGGATAAATACTTGAATGAGAAAAACATTGCTGGGATATGGGGAAAGAGCAGGACAGCGGGACTAACTGAATTAAAAGCAAAATACTGCAGATGCTGGAAATCTGAAATAAAAACAGAAAATGCTGGAAATACTGAACAGGTCTGGCAGCATTTGTGGAGAGAGAATCAGAGTTACCATTTCAGTTCTGTGATCTTTCATCAGAAGAGCAGGACAGCAGGACAAACTGGATTGTTGTTCTTCTGCGCTGTGCAATTCTATGATTCTTGCTTCCTTTTACCTGATACCCAGAAAGCCCAATAAAAATGGAGGCACACAGCCTCCTTAAAAGATTTTACTGACTTAAGTCGCCTCCTGACAGCGGTCTGATCCCCTGCCTCCTGATGTGCCTTAATTACAACTAAAAGTGGGTGGGGATTGGGGTTTGATTTGAAATATTTAAAATTTTACTTCACACTGGCCCCCAATCCACCTGTTCTTGGGGACTAAAATTATCCCTATTGTATTTTCAGACAGATATTCAAATCACCTCCTCAGGTTGAGGTTCAGAAGCAAGTTGAATTGATGCAGTTACCATTAGAGAATTAAAAGAATTCAGGGAAGCGATAGCAGAAGCACTATTATACATACTTAATAATTTAGTAGAATATGGTGTAATACCAGTGGATAGCTAACGTTATTCTATCTCTCTTCTTGAATTTTAGTATATGTCCCGACAACTATAGGCAAGTCAACTTAAAATCGGTGCTAGGGAAGATAATGGAATTCCTAAAGGAGAAAAGAAGCAACCAAAAATATAAGAACGAATAGTCAGCATGGATTTGAAAAGGGAAAGTCTCACTTGACCAACCTCACTGAATTTTTTGAAGAGATACCAAAGAGTAGACTGGGTAATGAGGTAGATGTAATATACCAAAATTTCCAAAACACTTCAACAAGGTACCACATAATAGACTAACGAATAAGGTCAGAGAATGAGGAGTCAGGAGACAATTAGTAGAATGGATTGCTGATTGACTGCAAGACAGAAACAAGAGAGTAGCTTAAAGGGTAACTGTTCAGAGTGGCAGAATGTGGGAAATGGTGTTCCATGAGGATCTGTACGGAGACCACTGTGGTTCACAATTTTTATTAACAATTTAGATTCTGGAATCAAAAACACAATTTCTATACTTGCAGATGACACCAAACTGGGAGAGATAAATACTCAGGACTACAACACAAGATATAAGAGCAGTAGAAAACCATATGGCCCATCAAGCCTGCTCCGCTATTCAATATGATCGTGGCTGATCTTAGGTTTCAACTCCACTTTCTCACACACTCGCTGTATCCCTCGATTCCCTAAGAGACCAAATTTAACAATTTACAAGAAGTCAGTAATAAAGTTTCAGAATGGATCTATAATTGGAAAATAAATTTCAATATAGATGAGTGTGAGGTATCATATTTGTTAAGAAAAATAAGGAGGTCACATATTACTTGGAAAATAAGAGCCTAAATGGGGTACAGGAGCAAAGGGATCTGGGAGCACAAATACAGAAATCACTAAAAGCAGCGATGCTCAACAAAGCCATAAAAAAAGCAAACCAAGAACTCAGGTTTATTTCTAAAGGGACAAAATTGAAGAGAGAAATTATGCTAAATTTGTATTGAACCTTGGCTAGACCACATTGGAGTATGGTGTACAGTTCTGTTTGCCACATCATAAAAAGGATATAGAGACACAGGAGAGAGTGCAAAAATGATTTAGAAGGATAATACCAGAATTGCAAGGTTATACCTATTAGAAAAGGATGAACAGGCTGGGAGCCTTTAATCACAGAATGATACATGGACTAATTGGGCCGAATGGTCTATTTCTGTGCACTATAGTCTAAGTAATTCTATGTAATTAGTTCTTAATACATACCCAATGCTCTGAATCATAAGCCTCTCTTCTTCTGGACCCATTTGGACAATGAGCAATGAGCGGATCTGCCCCAAGCATTCCAGCAAATTCACTGTGTCCTCCACAGATGTAGCATTTATGATATAGGCCTTAGGCACAGCACGGATAAGTTCACCAACACCATCATACTGTCTGTGGAGCAAGCTGAACATCAACCGCACCAGCTCAGGATTCTGGATGAAGGCTTCCTGAGCCCAATGTACCACTGTGTGCGAGATCAACTCCTGCAGTGTACCTTTAACAGAAAAGTAACACAAAGTCTCCATTAACATGACCATATAAAATGCAGACAAATGTTATCGTTTTGAAATGTCACACATAAAAAATGGCATTTTCTACAGAAATGAAAGATCTTTTCATTTCTTGGTACTTAAAAGCTCCAAAACTGCAATGTAGGCAATTTCAGGTTTGTATCTGCCTGCAGATTGTTCATACCTGCATCAGCAGTGGCAACGGCTGACCTTGTTTACAACAGCAAAGTGAGCCCTTCTCTCAAATTATTCTATGTTCCTTTCATCTGAAAAATGAGCATTTGGAGCTAAGACAGCAAATCTAAAAGAAAGTTTGGTAAAGAAACTTTGGAAATATGCAAAAATGGCAGACTACACATAAAATACTACAATATAGGGAGTAAAATGAAACTAAATATCTCTGCTTCCACTACAATATTTCAAAGATAGTGTTACGACCAGGTGAGAAGAGATCTAGGGTTCCCTTTCAGCCTTCACCTGGTCTTACCGTAAAAGGGTTTTATTTTTAAACACACTGTTTTTAGCTTCTCCTTGGTGAATCTTTGTTCCAATTATAAGGCAAAGAAACCAGCACACACAGGTTTTCTTCGGTTTAAAGAAAAGTTTGAAATTTATTAAACTTAAACTTTAATGCAGTTAATGCCTACAGATACACGACACGCCCACGCAAGCATGCATACGCGATATACACATGCAGATAGAGACAAAAAAGAGCAGAAATAAAGTGGAAAGGTTTGAGGCAATATCTGAAGAGTTTTTGTTGAGAGTTTTGGTTCTTCGAGCTCACTGTAGAGTCCTTGATTGTAGGTAGATCTTGCTTTTTGTTGGGGCCCAGTATTTTTCTTAAAACTTGTTCACTGTAGTAGACTTTTCTCTCTTGGGGTTCATGTGTCTTCAGTGGATTCAGAGGCTTGAGAGAGAGAGATGGGAGCAGACAGGAGAGATCTTCTCAGTCCAAGAGCAAACAGACACTCTCCGTTCAAACTGTTTGGACAATTCAGAAAACCCTAGGTGGCCAAGCAGGTTAATCATGTGACTACCTGGTCTGACCACGTCTTGGATTGTATCACCTTAGCAGTCTCTGGAACGTTCTTCTTACACACAATACCTGGTGATCAAGGTCCATTGTGGGTTGAATGTATCAGGGAACGGCCCTTTGTCCTTCCAATCACCATCTGTTAATATGCAAATGTCTTTTCCAGCGACAGCTGATCTGTTTAACAAGTCCTTTCTTCACTCCAGTAACAGTTTAAAATCAATGTTCATGACAAAATTGATATGCCTCATTCTTGGCAGGTGGTGGCCGAGCATGACAATAGCTTTAGCAGTTCAGGCCATTGGCTCAATAATCAGTTCACTTCTTGAGTGTATGGGGTGGAAATGCATCATGGGCAGCAAGACAAATTGGGCGCTGTGCATAAACGGGTGGACAATGCAATGTTGCGGGTTTTGCGCCACAGCCCGAGACGAATCTCTACCTCTACATCTTTTTGTATAGTTGTCCTTAGAATTTGGATGATGCTGGCAAGACTGCATACATTGCCCATCACCCATTGAGAAGGATTGGATTGTTAAGTGGCTTGCTAGGCCACTTCAGAGGGCAGTTAAGAGTTGACCTGTAGTATAGATTTAAGTCACGAGTACGTCAGACTGGATTAAGGTGGCAGGTTTCCTTTTCTGAACAGTAGTGAAGCAGCTGGATTTTTCCAACAATCTGGCAACTATCATGTTTGTTTTGTGAAGCTAGCCCACAAATTACCAGATTTCTTGAATTCAGTTTCAAATGTCATGGTGGCATTTGAACTGACTTTTTGCTGTAAGTGACCCTCTAAGAACAGACTTCAGTCTGCTTAGCCTTAACCTCCTTTTTAACCAAATCCACAACTATAGTTCATTTATTGGCCAGACAGTGGCACTAACCCTCATAGTGCAGTTTCTAGATATGACTGCTCATACAAAGTCTGGATTTTCTGCTTCAGCTGCCCATTGTAGAAACGTAAACTGGGCAACCAGTAAAAGAAAAAGTCTCAGAACTCCACCCACTTCGTTCTGCGTCCACAGTTCTGGGCAGTAGCGCCCAGCAGCATTGGAATCTTCTGAGGAAGCACGCCAATCACAGTATTTCCTGCTTTCAGTGGCATTGTGTGAAAGAATGGTCAACAGTAATATATGCTGATTGATTCTACTGCTAAGGTACCATCAACAATACCTGCAGCCTTTCCATGCTTATATAGCAGTGACTATGAGGAACTGTTTTGCAATGTCCAAATCAGCAGAAAGCAAGCTACAAAGCTCCAAGAACACTTGCAGGTACCATGCAGTATAGAGCTGGTATATTTTATTTTATTTATTTTTATTTAGAGATACAGCACTGAAACAGGCCCTTCGGCCCACCGAGTCTGTGGCGACCATCAACCACCCATTTATACTAATCCTACACTAATCCCATATTCCTACTACATCCCCACCTTCCCTATATTCCCCTACCACCTACCTAGGGGCAATTTATAATGGCCAATTTACCAATCAACCTGCAAGTCTTTGGCTGTGGGAGGAAACCGGAGCACCCGGCAAAAACCCACGCGATTCACAGGGAGAACTTGCAAACTCCGCACAGGCAGTACCCAGAATTGAACCCGTGTCGCTGGAGCTGTGAGGCTGCGGTGCTAACCACTGCACCACTGTGAAGGTAGCAGTCAATTGTAGCCTGCAACTTGGCTCCACATTGTTTACAGGCATGGCGTGGCAGAGATGACCCCACCCCACCAAAACTACTTTATATAGCGGTCATCTCCATTTCAGCATTTGTCAAATGGGGTCAGGTACTGGGTTGCTCAGTCACGTGCCTGTAAATTTGAGACTGCGTCCTGGGTGTCCTTTACTTTTTCCTGTGCACCTCCTTCAGATTTGGTAAAGGCCAATAATGAATTGAGATTCTACCCAAGTCTTTTAAAATGCTATCAGAACTTTTGTTCCCATATCTGGGACTCCTCTTTAAAAGTCCCCGACCATTTAAATTTCACCTGCACACAATTTTTCACTCTTACCAACAGTGTGCTTCCTGCATCTCTAAAAATCTGCATCTAAAATTGTAAATCAATTAATTTAAGAAAATAGGTGTAAACAACATGCTTCCATTTGGATCCATCGAGAACCATCCCAAGCCACATGGATCAATACTCTACTCCTGCTGAAAAATCTAGCTTTAGAATCATATTTTCCTTTATCCAAGAACTTATGTCTGGCATAAAACTTTGTGCAATATCTTTAAATGGGTTAAGGAAAATTGGCTAATTCTAGGGCTGGATTTTATGGGCCTCCCTGAGACCGGGGGTGGGGGGGGGGGGTGGTGGTGCCATAGAAACATGATGGGTGGTGGAGGGCCCGTTGCCGCTCCATCGCAAAGCGATTTTGCCGGGGCGGGACAGGCTGACAACGGCCTTCCTGTCCAGAGGTCCTTAAGTGGCCTATTAATGGCCATTTAAGGGTCTCTTCCAGCCGCATCTGGGATCTAACCAGCGGCGGGGGTGGGGGTGGGGGGGATCCTCTGCTACGAAGGGAGGACACCTTGTAAAACGAGGTGCACTCCCTGTGGGCTTGGAGGTTCCCTCCTCTGTGGGTAATCTGTGGCCCACGGAGGACCCATGCTGGCAAAATCTCCATGGACCACCCCCACCCTGGACTTCATGCCCAACCCCCCAACTGGAGCCTTCCGGACTGGCCCCGACAACCCCATCTCACATACCTGAGGTCCGGGGTTCCAGCGCAAGCCCTGGGTCCAAGGTCTCTGCAGTACCAGCAGTGGCCACCGTTTCCAGTGCTGCCAATACAGCTGAGCTACCACCCTCTGATTGACTGGCAGCTCTTGGAGGCAGGATCCCCGTCTTTAAAAGGACAGTGATCCCGCCGCCAGAAACTTTGCCCCTGGAATGATGGAGATTCGCGCAAGGCGGGGGGCGCGAAAAGGCCGACAAGATTCTCCCTACCTTTTCAGCCTGGCGCCAGAGCCACGCCGCCTCCACAAGATCCCGGCCCTAGTTTGTAAATGCTTCTTGGAGGAATCCAAATGGTATTCTGAAGCCACACAATCCAATCAAGAAGTATTTACTCCAGGTCAGCCCTGACTTTAGCATGTTAAATGAACAGCAAGATTTCTAAGCATCACCATTGCTGCACAGCTCATATTATATTGTGGCTTACTGTACACACATAAAAGCATTGATTGTACCTATCATAATGGGAAGATCTAAGAATCAATAACTCCCCCACCCCAACCCCAAGATTAATAAACTCTGCGAGAACCAGTATAAAAATCAAAGTAGGCAAATAATGGCAGCAGATTAAATTCCGATTGACTACATTAGTTTCGGCCCAGATACGTTTCTGAAAGATTCAATAATCACACAGACAACTTAATTTTTTATTGTTATATTTGATTTTAAAACTAAAAAGTGAAATGCTTTGGGGCATTGATGCTGTCATTTATTTTCTTACAAGTTATTCTGGCAATATCTGGACATACAGCCAACCAAATCGGAACTCAGTGATGCCATTGATTCTCTAGCCAGTGGAAATGCCCCTGGGAAGGACAGCATTACCCCTGAAATAATCAAGAGTGCCAAGCCTGCTATACTCTCAGCACTACATGAACTGCTTTGCCTGTGCTGGGACGAGGGAGCACTACCTCAGGACATGCGCGATGCCAATATCATCACCCTCTATAAAAACAAAGGTGACCGCGGTGACTGCAACAACTACCGTGGAATCTCCCTGCTCAGCATAGTGGGGAAAGTCTTTGCTCGAGTCGCTCTAAACAGGCTCCAGAAGCTGGCCGAGCGCGTCTACCCTGAGGCACAGTGTGGCTTTCGTGCAGAGAGATCAACCGTTGACATGCTGTTCTCCCTTCGTCAGATACAAGAGAAATGCCGCGAACAACAGATGCCCCTCTACATTGCTTTCATTGATCTCACCAAAGCCTTTGACCTCGTCAGCAGACGTGGTCTCTTCAGTCTACTGGAAAAGATTGGATGCCCACCAAAGCTACTAAGTATCATCACCTCATTCCACGACAATATGAAAGGCACAATTCAACATGGTGGCTCCTCATCAGATCCCTTTCCTATCCTGAGTGGCGTGAAACAGGGCTGTGTTCTCGCACCCACACTTTTTGGGATTTTCTTCTCCCTACTGCTTTGACATGCGTTCAAGTCCTCGGAAGAAGGAATTTTCCTCCACACAAGATCAGGGGGCAGGTTGTTCAACCTTGCCCATCTAAGAGCGAAATCCAAAGTACGGAAAGTCCTCATCAGGGAGCTCCTCTTTGCTGACGATGCTGCTTTAACATCTCACACTGAAGAGTGCCTGCAGAGTCTCATCGACAGGTTTGCAGCTGCTTGCAATGAATTTGGCCTAACCATCAGCCTCAAGAAAACGAACATCATGGGGCAGGACGTCAGAAATGCTCCATCCATCAATATTGGCGACCACGCTCTGGAAGTGGTTCAAGAGTTCACCTACCTGGGCTCAACTATCACCAGTAATCTGTCTCTAGATGCAAAAATCAACAAGCGCATGGGAAAGGCTTCCACTGCTATGTCCAGACTGGCCAAGAGAGTGTGGGAAAATGGCACACTGACACGGAACACAAAAGTCCGAGTGCATCAAGCCTGTGTCCTCAGTACCTTGCTCTATGGCAGCGAGGCCTGGACAACGTATGTCAGCGACGTCTCAATTCATTCCATCTTCGCTGCCTCTGGAGAATACTTGGCATCAGGTGGCAGGACCGTATCTCCAACACAGAAGTCCTCGAGGCGGCCAACATCCCCAGCTTATACACACTACTGAGTCAGCGGCGCTTGAGATGGCTTGGCCATGTGAGCCGCATGGAAGATGGCAGGATCCCCAAAGACACATTGTGCAGCGAGCTCGCCACTGGCATCAGACCCATCGGCCGTCCATGTCTCCACTTTAAAGACGTCTGCAAACGCGACATGAAATCCTGTGACATTGATCACAAGTTGTGGGAGTCAGTTGCCAGCGTTCGCCAGCGCTGGCGGACAGCCATAAAGGCGGGGCTAAAGTGTGGTGAGTCGAAGAGACTTAGCAGTTGGCAGGAAAAAAGACAGAGGCGCAAGGGAAGAGCCAACTGTGTAACAGCCCCGACAATCAAATTTTTCTGCAGCACCTGTGGAAGAGCCTGTCACTCCAAAATTGGCCTTTATAGCCACTCCAGGCGCTGCTCCACACACCACTGACCACCTCCAGGCGCTTACCCATTGTCTCTCGAGATAAGGAGGCCAAAGAACATCTTAGGCTTAAGTGAATTGCGTAAGAGATTTCCTAAATTGTCATAGATTGACTGAAGCAATGCTGAAGAAACACGTTTCAAATCCCCAATTGATCACACTGAGAAAATTCCAGCAAGTTTTATTTACAAGTTATACTTCATGTCCCTTACACCCTAATTTCATCCAGCGATATAATTTTGAAAACACTGCTGTATCAGTGACTGGTCTTTTGAAGCAATTAATTAATTTTGCAACAAAGTAAGATCAGCCTCCATCAACCTGACTCAACAATTAGGAGTGTGCTTTTGGACTGGAGAGTTTAGTTTCCATTTCAAGTCCCACATCCTGGTAAATACCTAGTTCTTGCTTGGTGACAATTTTCTATTCTTCAACTAAATGGCATCACTGAGGTAAAAATCTCAGTGTGTGTGGAAATTGGCAATTTAAATTTGGCATCTTAACTTGAGCCTGTTTTCTTTTAATTCATTCGGGTGATGAGAGGGGCGCTGGCTACTGCAGCATTTATTACTCATTCCTAAATGCCCTTGAGAAGGTGGTGGTGAGCTGCCTTCTTGAACCACTTCAGTCCTTGGGGTGTAGGTACACCCACAGTGCTGTTAGGATTTTGACCCAGCGACAGTGATGGAACAGCAATATAGCTCCAAAGTCAGGATGGTGCGTGGCTTGGAGGGGAATTTGCAGGTGGTGGTGTTCCCAAGCATCTGCTGCCCTTGTCCTTCTAGGTGGTAGAGGCTGCGGGTTTGGAAGGTGCTGTCGAAGGAGCCTTGGTGAGTTGTTGCAGTGCATCTTGTAGACGGTATACACTGCTGCCACTGTGCGTCATCGGTGAAGGGAGTGAATGTTGAAGGTGGCAGTTGGGATGCCAATCAAGCGGGCTGCTTTGTCCTGGATGGTGTGAGCTTCTTGAGTGTTGTTGATGCTGCACCCATCCAGGTAAGTGGAAAGTATTCCATTACACCCCTGACTTGTGCCTTGTATATGGCAAACAGGCTTTGGGAAGACAGGTGGCGAGTTACTTGCACAGGATTCCCAGCCTCTGACCTGCTTTTGTAGCCACAGCATTTATGTGTCTAGTCCAGTTCAGTTCCTGGTCAATGGTGACCCCCAGGATGTTGATAGTGAGGGACTCAGCAATAGTAATGCCATTGAACATCAAGGGGAGAAAGTTAGATTCTCCCTTGTTTGAGATGGTCATTGCCTGGCACTTGTGTGGCTCGAATGTTACTGGCCACTTATCAGCCCAAGCCTGGATGTCATCCAGGTCTTGCTACATATGGACACGGGCTACTTCAGTATCTGAGGAGTCTCAAATTGTGCTGAACATTGAGCAATCATCAGCAAACATCCCCATTTCTGACCTTATGTTGGAGGGAAGGTCATTGATGAAGCAGCTGAAAATGGTTGGACCTAGGACACTACCCTGAGGAACTCTGGCAAATGATGTCCTGGGACTGAGATGATTGACCTCCGACAACCACAACCATCTTCCTTTGTGGTAGGTATGACTCCAACCAGCGGAGAGTTGTCCCCCGATTCCCATTGACTCCAGTTTTGCTGCAGCTCCTTGATGCCATACTCGGTCAAATGTTGCCTTGATATCAAGGGCAGTCACTTTCACCTCACTAGAGTTCAGCTCTTTTGTCCATGTTTGGATCAAGGCTGTAATGAGGTCAGGAGCTGAGTGGCCCTGGCTGAACCCAAACAGAGCATCAGTGAGCAGGTTATTGCTGAGCATGTGCTGCTTGATAGCATTGATGATCACCCCTTCCATCACTTTGGTGATAATCGGATTAAACTGATAGGGTGGTAATTGGCCAGGTTGGATTTGTCCTGCTTCTTGTGCACAGGATATATCTGGGCAATTTTCCACGTTGCCAGGTAGGTGCCAGTGTTGTAGCTATACTGGAATAGCTGTTCCACCATTCAATTAGATCATGACTGCTCTGTATCTAAATTCTATCTTCCAGTCTTGGTTCCATAACCATCAACACATTCTCCTAACAAAGTTCTATTAATCACAATTTTCCATTGACCCCAGACTCAACAGCATTTTTTCTTTGGGAGTCTTCCTGATTTCCACTATCCATTATGTGAAGAAGTGATTTTAGACAGCACCCCCAAATGGCCTAGTTCTAATTATAAAATTCTACCCCATTGTTCTTGACTCTTCCACTAGAGGAAGTAGTTTCTCTCGATCCTACATACATTCTAATCATCATAAAAACCTTCAATGAGAACACCCCTTAATTTTCTGTATTCAAGGGAATAAAAGCCTAGACTATGCAGCCTGTTGTTATAAATTAACTCTTTTAGCCCCAGTATCCTTCTGATGAATCTGCGCCGCACCTCTCCAAGGCCAATGAATCCTTGATGTAGCTGTTGAGGCGGTGTGACGCCCAGAAATGAATGCAATACTCCAATTGGAATCTAACCTGAACTCTACATCTGTAACATAACTTCCACCCCTTTGTATTCCAGCCCTCTTGGGATACAGCTTTATCAATTATTTATTGTACCTGCCCACTAGCTTTTATTGATTTCTATACTTGGACCCCTATAATCTCTCTTCACATCCACAGTTCTTAGCTTCTCACCATTTAAAAAAGCACTGTGATATATCTTTCTTCGAACTAAAGTGAATGACCTCACATTTTCCCACACTGAACTCTGTATGGCACAGTTCTGTCCACTCATTCATTCAATGCCCCTTTGTAATTTTGTGCACTCATCTCCACTCTGCCATCTAACTTACTGTCATCCTTCATTAACACCAATACTAAATATAGTGAAAAGCTGTGTTCCCAGTACAGATCCCTGGGGGTCACCACTCGTCACATTATGCCAATTTGAGTACATACCCTTTATCCCCACTCTCTGGCGCCTGCCTAACTAATTCTCTATCCAAGATAATAGGTTGCCCCCAATGCCGGGCACTTTCATTTTTGTTAAGTCACTTATGATGCAGCACAGATGAAGGCCATTCAGCTCAATGTGGCTGTCAATTTTGCTCGGGCTCCCTGATGGCACACTCGGTCAAACGCTGCCTTGATAACAAGGGCAGTAACTCTTACCTCACCTGTGAGGGTGGGGTGCAGCTATAAAGGTCAGGTATGAGTCATGATTAACAGAGATTGTTGGTAGGTCAGTGATGGAGGTATGGTGCATTGAGCAGTCTATGAGGCTAGCAGTCCACTTGATGGGATATGACATTCGAAGGAACATTCACTGACCTTAACCACTCGTATAAGGTCAGTGAACTTCTTGCGACACTGCGTCCAGGTCCTTTGGGTTAAACCCCTGGCATTAACTGCCACAGCTACCTTGTCCCACTGCCTTCGCAAAGTTTGCATGCTACAAAGATTTAAATTAGCAGGCAGCACAAAGTTTGCACGCTGCCTATACTGGAAGCAACAGGCATGGGGTAATTCAGCATTGCAATCCCTACACCCATTTGAGCCTTCTCCAATTTTGTGGTCCAACAGTTTTAGTTAAACATTCTTTTGTTTATTATTTTAAAAATACTATTCCTGAAGCAAAATTAATTTTTTATAAGTTGCAAATATAATAATAGATCAGCTCTACATCCTCCTTTACTGTGAGTCTTACTCAACACAGAAAGTGACAATTCTGACAGCTGAAGTATGTCTGTACTATCTAGTGCCTACTTGTTAAAACATACACCAAATCAGCTTACCATAGATGGACTCCTGGCGGCTGAGCTTTTGAACTATTTTTTACTACTAGAATGTCATAAGCAGCTGCAATTTGACCTCTGTGCAGAGGGTTTTTGACATGGTATATTAGGTGAGAGATAGATTTTCTGTAACATTTTACACAGTGCAGCTATGTTAGTCCTGCTTTACAGTTCCAGCAGCTGCCAGTATTAATCATACACACAACAGCTGCGAGGACAGTAAACATAGTGGGAATGACATTCACAATACAGTCTGCAAGCTGAGATATTGGCTGGCAATGATACATCCTGTGAAGCTCTCCAACTAATGAGTTCCTTCCAGGAATTATGAACAAGGAAAGTTCTTGAAAATATACAAATTAGTTACTAATGAACAGGAGTTAACATCGTCTCCCCTAGTATTTGGCTTAGGATGAGTCATTTGATGGGCTTCATTGAGGCCATTTGCCCACTAATATAAAGCATTGTGAGTAAATTTCAAAACAGGATAGCTGGATCATAAAAATTCATGATTTAGCATAAATACAGGATAGAAATTCAAGCTGACCCAAATTTAAATAGTCATGTGAGGGTGGAATGAAGCTGACATTTTTCTGGATGGAATGTAGATTTTTTTTGTGAAATAGTAAAATTTAGAAGTGAACAAATTTTTATTTGTATATTATATATATTTCTATTATTTATGAATCACTGATGTATGAAGAAAATTTTCCAATCCCAAGTGCACTGATGGAAGCAGAGCTGAAAATATTTGTTCAACCATGGTTCAGGATCAGGGGAATTTTTAAACTAGAGAGCCACAGTAAATCCGTGTTACTGATACTAATAGAGAGGCAAGGAGGATATAGGGGAGTGCAGTAATAAAGAGGAACACCCAACATGGCCAGGGACATGGAGGCCCTGCTGACCTCAACAGCAGAGCCTCATATAAATAACACTGCAAACTTTCACCTGACAGTCAGCCAAATTGACTGGCAGGACAGTGAGCATTTAATGGGGTGTCTGGTTGCGATTGGAGGGAGGGTGTGTGTCTAGCCGTGATCAGAAGTGGGGGGAGGCCTAGAGGTTCCCTGTGAAGCCCTGGAGGAGCAATCCTGGTCCTCAAGGAAACCTGTAAAATTAAACTTAAAAATTACCTTCGGGGCCTCTTCTGGCCCGGGATCTGGGTCTGCACAGGATTGCCTGATCGGGCAAGTCAACACTGTCCTCTGTGCACCCCCCACACCCACTCAAGCCTCAGAGTGAAACAACAGTTCTGGTCCTGATGACATCGTTGGACCTGATCTACATATTCAAAATTGGACCCACTTCCTTCCTGTGAATGTCCTGCTCAAAACAACAGATTAATATGGGTTAAAGACAAGAAATGCTGGAAATACTCAGCGGGTCTGGCAGCATCTGTGGACAGAGAAGCAGAGTTAACGTTTCAGGTCAATGACCCTTCTTCAGAACTAGCAGATATTAGAAATGTGAAAGGTTTTAAGCAAGTAAAGTGGGAGTGGGGGCAAGAGATAACAAAGGAGGTGTAGATAGGACAAGGTCACAGAGAATAACCGACCAGAAGGTCATGCAGCAAAGGCAAACAATATGCTAATGGTGTGTTGAAAGACGAAGCATTTCTTGTTACTAATTGTTACTTTTGTTACTAATGCTTCGTCTTTCAACACACCATTAACAAATTGTTTGCCTTTGCTCCATGACCTTCTGGTCAGTTATTCTCTGCGACCTTGTCCTATCTACACCTTCTCCTTTGTTATCTCTTGCCCCACCCCCGTTTTATTTGCTTAAAACCTTTCACATTTCTAATATCTGCTAGTTCTGAAGAAGAGTCACTGACCTGAAACGTTAACTCTGCTTCTCTGTCCACAGATGCTGCCAGACCCACTGAGTATTTCCAGCATTTCTTGTTTTTATTTCAGATTTCCAGCATCCAGTATTTTGCTTTAGAGCAATATGGGTACTCAGTACAAAGAAAGTGGAACCAGTGGATATAACTGCCTCCTATTACTTTCACTATCCCCATTTGCCCAGTTTCTGCCAGGTGGGGTGGGGGGTGGGGGGTAGGCAGGTAAAATTGCAGCCCTTGTTTCATTTAATGCTTACATCAATTGTACTAAACTTCTAACTGAATAAGGAGTATTCAATATCCAATGCTCTTATTACATACATCACACCAGTGTAAAAACTGCCTGAGTTCAAGACTAACAGCGAAGAATATATACAAGCCCCAAAGTTTGCACATTTCAACAACCTATTAGGAAGTTCAATTCATGTACTCAGCTTTAATGTGAAATACAAATGCTAGCTGAAAACTACAAATCTGGAATGAAAGTTGTTGACTTGGTGGTCATTTGATTTAATAAAATGCATTTTGTAGTAGTCCTGTCAGGTGTTTTTGCATTAAATTTAGAACCACAAAAACGTAACAGCTCTCAGACAAAAACAGTGTATGGAAAAGCTAATGGAACTTTCAGCTATCATTGCTGGTAATATAACAGAACACAGACTACCATTTTCTTCGACTTTGTGTTTGTCTTCATTGAGGAAGATACAAGAAATCTTCCAGAATTAGAGATCCAAGGGACTAGTGAGAATGAGGAATTGAAGGAAATTAGTATTAGTAAGAAGGCTGTGTTGGAGAAATTAATGGGGCTGAAGGTTGATAAGTCCCAGGCTCATAATAGTCTACACCCCAGAGTACTGAAAGAGGTAGCTATGGAAACAGTGGATGCACTGGTGATGATCTTCCAAAATTCTATAGATTCTGGAACAGTTCCTGCAGATTGGAAGGTCGCAAATATCACTCCACTATTTAAGGGAGGGAGAGAGAAAACAGGGAACTACAGACCTGTTGGCTTTTCATCAGCAGAAGGGAAAATGCTAGAATCTATTCTAAACGATGTGATAAATGGACACCGGGATAATAATGATCTGATTGGGCATAGTCAACAGGGACTTTTGAATGGGAAATCATGTTTGACGAACCTGTTGGAGTTTTTTTGAGGATGTTACTAACAGAATTGATAACAGGAGGAGGTAGTATAGTTGGATTTTCAGAAGGCTTTTGATAAAGTCCCCCACAGGAGGTTCGTTAGCAAAATTGAAGCACATGAAATAGGAGGTAATATACTGGCATGGATTAAGGATGGTCAGCAGGCAGAAAACAGAGAGTAGGAATAAGCGGGTCATTCTCACGTTGGCAGGCTGTAACTAGTGGGTTACCAGGGATTAGCAGGGCACCAGTTGTTCACAATATATATCAATGATTAGAATGTGGGGACCAAATGCAATATTTCCAAGTTCACGGATGACACAAAACTAGGTGGGAATGTGTGTTGTGAAGATGCAGCAAAGCGGCTTCAAGGGGATCTGGACAGACTTAGTGAATGGGCAAAAACATGGCAGATGGAATATTATGTGTAAAAATGTGAGGTTATCCACTATGGTAGGAGGAACAGACTTGCAGAGTATTTCATAAATAGTAAGAGATTAGAAAGTGTAGATGCACAAAGGAACCTGGAAGTCCTCATCAATAAGTCACTGAAAGCTAACATGGAGGTGCAGCAAGCAATTAGGAAGGCTCATGGTATGTTAGACTTTATTGTAAGAGGATTTGAGTGCAGGAGTAGTGAACTCTTGCTTCAATTGCATAGAACCTTGGTTAGACCACACCTGGAATACTGTGTGAAGTTTTGGTCCCCTTACCTTAGGAAGGATCATATTGTCATAGAGGGAGTGCAACGAAGGTTCACCAGACTTGTTTCCGGGATGGTGGGACTGTCCTATGAAGAGAGATTGGGGAAACTGGGCCTGTATTCTCTAGAGTTTCGAAGAATGAGAGGTGATCTCATTGAAACCTACAAAATACTTAAAAGGATTGGCAGGCCAGATGCAGGGAAGATGTTTTTCCTGGTTGGGGAGTCGAGGGGGAAGCCACTTAGGACCGAGATGAGGAGAAATTTCTTTACTCAGAGCGTTGTGAATCTTTGGAATTCTCTACCCAGAGGACTATGGAAGCTCAGTCACTGAGTATGTTTAAAGCAGAGATTGACAAATTTCTAAATACCAAAGACATAAAGGCATATGGGGATAGTGTGGAAAAAAAGCATTGACATGGATGATCAGCCATGATGTTATTAAATTGGACCACCACCACCTGCAAGTTCCCCTCCAAGTCACACACCATCCTGACTTGGAACTATATCGCCGTTCCTACACTGTCGCTGGGTCAAAATCCTGGAACTCCCTTCCTAACAGCACTGTGGGTATACCTACCCCAAATGGACTGCAGCGGTTCAAGAAGGTTCACCATCTTCTCAAGGACAATTAGGGATGGGCAATAAATGCTGGCCTGGCCAGTGACGCCTACATCCCATGAATGAATTTAAAAAAAGAATCGCAGAGCAGGCTCGATGGGCTGAATGGCCGACTCCAGCTCCTATGTTTAGCCTGTGTGTGTTTTGGGTTAAGAAATATTTTAATTCTTCACAGTAATATTACCTGCATGAAAAGTCCTTAGGCAGTAGCACTGGTCTTAATGATATCCTACATTAAATGAAGCAATACAGTACAACAGATGAGCTTATTCTTCTGTGTTCTGCTGTATTGCAGGGACGGTTGATGAGTTTCCTTCCTAGGCCTTCCTAAATCAGCCTCTCCTCTTTCTTAGATTTAATGTTTTGGCTCCATTCCACAGGTGCAAGCCTGTTTTATTCCTTTATATATTTCCACCACAAAACACTTCCATTTCTTTGCCCCGATGGAGATTAGCATCCATTTTGCGCATAAATTGTAGAATATTTGTCTTTGACAAAAGAAGGATGCACAGCAAGTTGGAATGTGGCAAACTGCACAGCCATGGGATTTACAAATGTCCCAAAGTCTGAATGTCAGTACTTATGAAGGCTACAGATCTTAGAGGATAAAATACAGGATTAGGTTGGAGACTAAAGGGCAATATGTACATGAAAAAAATGGACACATGGCTTCAAAAGGTGGGTATAGGATCAAATACAGTCGGATGGCAAATGAAATCACGGGCTATAAATGCAACATGGCAGTGTAGTAATTGAGGTAAGAATTTATTAACACCTTCCAAACTTAAATCATCAAATTAAGAAATTGTTATAGAATCTGACTTTCATTTTAATACATACTTTCTCCATGCTAGCTGACATTGCATCAGTTACTGCACTACCCCCCTCATCCTTTCATAACAGTTCATCATTCCTTCCTTTCACCCCAATATTTTTTTTTGTTAATTCATGGGATGCGGGTGTCACTGGCTAGGCCAGCATTTAATTCTTTTGGGCCTCCTTATCTCGAGAGACAATGGATACGCGCCTGGAGGTGGTCAGTGGTTTGTGAAGCAGCGCCTGGAGTGGCTATAAAGGCCAATTCTGGAGTGACAGGCTCTTCCACAGGTGCTGCAGAGAAATTTGTTTGTTGGGGCTGTTGCACAGTTGGCTCTCCCCTTGCGCCTCTGTCTTTTTTCCTGCCAACTACTAAGTCTCTTCGACTCGCCACAATTTAGCCCTGTCTTTATGGCTGCCCGCCAGCTCTGGCGAATGCTGGCAACTGACTCCCACGACTTGTGATCAATGTCACACGATTTCATGTCGCGTTTGCAGACGTCTTTATAACGGAGACATGGACGGCCGGTGGGTCTGATACCAGTGGCGAGCTCGCTGTACAATGTGTCTTTGGGGATCCTGCCATCTTCCATGCGGCTCACATGGCCAAGCCATCTCAAGCGCCGCTGACTCAGTAGTGTGTATAAGCTGGGGGTGTTGGCCGCTTCAAGGACTTCTGTGTTGGAGATATAGTCCTGCCACCTGATGCCAAGTATTCTCCGAAGGCAGCGAAGATGGAATGAATTGAGACGTCGCTCTTGGCTGGCATACGTTGTCCAGGCCTCGCTGCCGTAGAGCAAGGTACTGAGGACACAGGCCTGATACACTCGGACTATATTTTTTTTTGTTAATTCATGGGATGCGGGTGTCACTGGCTAGGCCAGCATTTAATACCCATCCCTATTTGCCCTCGAGAAGGTGGTGGCGAGCTGCCTTCTTGAACCGCTGCAGTCCATGTGGGGTAAGTACACCCACAATGCTGTTAGGAAGGGTTTTGACCCAGCGACAGTGAAGGAACGGCGATATAGTTCCAAGTCAGGATAGTGTGTGACTTGGAGGGGAACTTGCAGGTGGTGGTGTTCCCATGCATTTGCTGCCCTAGTCCTTCTGGTTGGTAGAGGTCGCGGGTTTGAAAGGTGCTGTCTAAGGAGCCTTGGTGCGTTGCTGCAGTGCATCTTGTAGATGGTACACACTGCTGCCACTGTGCGTCAGTGGTGGAGGGAGTGAATGTTTGTGAATGGGGTGCCAATCAAGTGGGCTGCTTTGTCCTGGATGGTGTCAAGCTTCTTGAGTGTTGTTGGAGCTGCACCCATCCAGGCAATTGGACAGTATTCCATCACACTCCTGACTTGTGCCTTGTAGATGGTGGACAGGCTTTGGGGAGTCAGGAGGTGAGTCACTTGCCACAGGATTCGTAGCCTCTGACCTGCTCTTGTAGCCACGGTATTTGTATGGCTACTCCAGTCCAGTTTCTGGTCAACGGTAGCCCCTAGGATGTTGATAGTGGGGGTTTCAGCGATGGCAATTGGCCATTGAATGTCAAGGGAGATTATTAGATTCTCTCTGGTTGGAGATGGTCATTGCCTGGCACTTGTGTGGCGCAAATGTTACTGGCCAATTATCACCCCAAGCCAGGATATTGTCCAGGTCTTGCAGCATTTCTACACGGACTGCTTCAGTATCTGAGGGGTCGTGAATGGTGCTGAACATTGTATGCCATTCACAGTCATCTTGAATCATTCTAGAGCTGTGATCAGGGATTAAACACTGTTGCCACAAATTCCTGATAGGGTCACAGAACTCAAAATTGGATCATATTGTACCCATTTAATGGTCTTGTCGTTCTCATTCCTCCAGTAACACACCATGATTGCTTAGCTTCAATATTAAAATATTGCTATGCAATGTAGGTACCAAACAGCTTTTCATGTTGTTGCTAATATTGTACAGTGTAAATTAAACTTGTATTTATTTCAGAACTGTGGACTCCAGCGCCACTGAGGTTTATGGGCAGTGGACCTCCAGCTGAAACTAGTTAATTCTTTGCAGATCACACCCCTGCCCTTCTGGGTTAGTATGTAGAGTAGATTTTCCACTTTCATGATCTCGGGCTGAATTTTACCGGCCCCTCAACGCCGTGGGTCGCGGTGCAGAGGCAGGTAAAATTCTGTGGGGAGAGGCCCGCCTCAACCCCCAACGTCAAGAAGTGCCTGCTGCATATTACCGGCGGTGGCACCCCAATTACCATATTCAAAACAGTACTTACCTCTGCAGATTATGCACCCCCGCCACCTTTTGATGCACACTTCTGGATTTTACGTTGAACGGGCAGCCGTCACATGCTGTCTCGTTCCCGAACAGAAAAGCCAGCAAGTCATCAGAAGCAGAATTTTTCTCTACCGAAAGTAAGTTCAGATATTCAGGGGGTCTCACTCCGCATACTGGAAGGGAAGAGGAGGGGGGGATTACAGGGCTCTCACTCTGCATTCTTAAAGGGAGGAGGGGCTGGGGGGATTACAGGGGTCTCATTCTGCATACTGGAATGGAGGGAGGGGGATTACAGGGGTCTCACTCTGCATACTGGAAGGGAAGAGGAGGGGGGGATTACAGGGCTCTCACTCTGCATTCTTAAAGGGAGGAGGGAGGGGGGTCTGGGATTACTGGAGGGAAAGCTCTGCAGGCATGAAGGGAGGTTCTGTGTACCCTCCCTCCGTAAACAGTGTACGCTCTGCGTTTGTTTGTTAGTGTTTGTGAAGGAGCAATGGTACTCTAGTCATCCTGTGTTTCGGAGGGTGCCAGAAAGGTCAGGAGCGTTAAGGTTATATGGATGGTGGGGGCAATCGATGCAGCTGGTAGGATTTTGATGTGGTCCTGCTGTGCCACTTTGAGTGTTGGCCAGGATGGGCAATGCCATGCCACACCACTTAATTGATCCATGAAAGCACCTGATGTACCCATCAATACCAATCCCTGCCCGGTTAGGAACATTTGAATAAATGAAGGGTTCAACTTTATATATCACATGGAAATGGGTATGGCTTATCCTGCATTGTGTGATCCTCTGCTCCTGAGGATCCGTATGCCAAAATCAACAAGCAGGTGCAGCCCCGTTGTGAGCAGCAGCCCCATGGGAGCTCGCCATTACGGTCGCCGTGCCTCTACAGGTCCCACATGACATGCCATCAGATGTCAGAGCACCAGTGTCAGAGGCGATTACGCATGTAGTGACAGGTCGCTGTGCCTGGCTCAAAGATGACCTGCAGCCCATGGGCTTCGGTGGACATCCTATGCCTGTGATCCTCGTAGTACCAGCAGTTCTCAAGCTTGACACTGATGCAGCTTTTCAGGGGCCCACCGAAGACCTTTTTGGGGTCACACAGTCAGCAGTGCACCGCTGCATCAGAAAGGTCACCGATGACCTGCAGCGGAGGGCCAATGAGTATGTTCACTTCAGGACAGATCCTCACAGCCAGGCCAGAGGGCCATCGGTTTCAGCACCATTGCCGGATAACCAAAGTTAATAGGGTTCATAGACTGCACCCATGTGGCCATCAGACCTCCCGCCAGGCTACCACCTGCAGACGTCACCATTAAAGGAATCCTCTCAATCTAGGTGAAGCTGGTATGTGATCACTGGAGATGCTTCATGCAAATCTGTGGTCGCTTCTCAGGCAGCTGCCATGATACCTGGGTCCTGCGCCAGTCCCAGCTGCCACTGCTGTTCACTGAACTGACTCAGATGAAGGGGTGACTTCTTGGAGACAAGGATTATCCCTTGCAGACATGGCTCCCGACACCAGTGAGAGACCCCACTACTGCTGCAGAGGAGAGATACAACACCAGTCACTGAAATACAAGAGCCACCACTGAGTCGGCGATCGGCATGCTGAAAGAGCGCTTCCACTGCCTGGATAGATAGTGTGATGCCTTGTACTACGGGCCAAAAAGGTCAGCTCCTTTCTTTGCTGCTCACTGTACTCTGCACAACTACTCATCCAATAGAGGCCAGGCTGGTATGACGAGGAGAGACGTCAACAGGATTCCTCCTCGGGACTATGAGGACGCTGAGGACCTACACCAGGAATGGTGCATGGGAGGGCAGATAGCACACAGGCTCCGCATGCAGGGCTAGCAGCGAGCTAGGGATGTACGGCAGTGGCTTATCAGACAAAGGCTGTCAGCTCCATAGGAACCGACATGAGATCTGCAAGCCACACATCACCCTCGCTCACCTGCTGTGCACCAGTCCACATCTGCAGCATCCCTGTGTAAACCATTAGAGGCAGCAGCTGACTGAGCCAATGTCCATGTCACTGCATCCGTGGAAACACTCATGAGTGATGGTGGCATGGCAATGATGTTATTGCATAAGTTGGCTCTCCTGAAGGGCCAACGGTGCAAAGGGATGTGACATTTATGCTACCTGCTGGCAGACATCATTCACACAGAGAAAAGGACACACAGGTTGGTGACGAACATTTAGTGAAAGACGTATTTACATTGCTGTCACACCCATGCATTCCCATTTGTGTCAGCGTGTTCTCTATAAGCGCTTGTGAGTGCCCCTTCTCGGTGCAACCTCTGCGCTAGCAGCCTGACTGGAAGAAGGCTGCTGATCTGATTAGCCTTTGACTGTGGATGGCACACCCTGTGCACACGAGCCCTAAAGGGTCCCAAGCTGGTTGGGGGAGTGCTCGTTCATCCCCTTCTTGCTTTGGACTCTTTGACGCCAGATGGCCCCAGGGCTACTCACCTCCTCTGTCATCTCCAGCCAGATTGCCTTGTTCAGGCAGGAGGGCCTCTCCTTACCGTCGCTGGTGAAAAGGACCTCCCGCCTTGCCCACACTGCCTGGAGGAGAGGAAGCAGGGAGGTTTCGCTGCACCGTGGGGCCACCCCAGAGCATGCCTCTGCCATCCTCGGCTTTTGGTGTGGTCCTTTAAATGCAAAAGTGACTCCACCGTGTAACTGCTCTAATTTCTGGCTGCAAAGGTTTGGCGTGCACATGTTTGGAAACCAATGCAGGACTAGTGAGGAAATCTGTTGTCATGGTTTTTTAACTATTACACATTGACGCACAAACACTTTGCTTCTGCAGCAGCTGATCATAGTTATTGGTGTAATATTTCTAGATGGCAATGCAGCTAGAATATGAACATATTTTCCTGTTTTTTAACAAAGATTGTTCAATTGCAGTTACATGTATTGTCACACAACAGCAGAGAAATGAATACAGATTCCAAATGCATATTAGTCTTCAGCTTTTCACAGTCAGATGATTACAAGCCCATAGTTTGTAAATATTCTTCAATTATGGTTTTATTTCTGTTGTGTATTTGCCTTTTATGGCACATTGAAGTCTCACATCCTGGAATGTGCAAAATTAAGATTATTCACCCAGGTGCGGCACGCTTACAAGAAGCAATTTAACACTTGAGTGGAAGAAGAGGTTCGCAACTTCACAGGACACTGGGACACAGCAGGCTAAGTATGTGGCATCAAAGCAGAAAATGCTGAGAAAACTCGGCAGGTCAGGCAGCATCTGTGGAGAAAGCAGAGTTAACTTTCAGATCTGTTAACTTGGTCACAGACCTGAAAGTTAACTCAGCTTCTCTCTCCACAGATGCTGCCTGACCTGCTGAGTTTCTCCAGCACTTTCTGCTTTGCTGCCAGATTGACAGCAGCCCCACTCTTCAACAGTGAGGTAAGTATTTCTTTGACAGCTATCAGAAAACAGGTGCTGGGGCGCATAAAACAGGGCCCCAGCACCTGCTACACAACTGTCAAATAGTTCCTCACTGCACAAGATGTCGCACCTCTCCCCACGTAATATGGGGGGGGTGGCGGGGCGGCTCATCACAGTGATGCTAATGAGCCCTGCGCGTAATATCGCGGGGGCTCAGCGGCGGCCATTGAATGCAGGCACACCGCCAAGTTTAAAGAGCACAGTCGCGGAGCGCGGCACCTGAAGAAAATTCAGCCCCTCATGTGAATACATAATAAATTGTTAGGAAAAACATCAATAAGCATTTGAATACCCCAGACTACTGCTTTGCTACTGCCAGCTTCAGCCTTTCTTTAAAAATAAACCTCCTTACTCCCCTAATAGACACATGGCTTCACTTAATCCTCGATTTGCAGCAACACAGGAAATGGACTTATAAAAAAAAAAGGTATGACATTTAATTGACCCTTTAATAGTTTTTCAGGTTAATATTAAAGCAAAGATATTCTGTAGAGCATTCAGAAGCCTTAATCATCGCAGCATATGAGCTGAAAACTTATAGTGCCACTTGGAGACAGGAGCATTCCTGAATATAACGGCAATCTAAGATGCAATAGGTTTCCTGTAATCTTGTATCAAAATAATACTCACTGGGTGTCTTTTCTTCTTCTTCAGCCAGAGAGCCCTCCATCTGTCTTTTCTTCCCTAAACTTTTGACTTTGTCGACAAGACTTAGCAAGCGGCCTTTGAGTGATGTATCTGTTTCTTCTTCTTCCTCCTCTTCTTCTATTTGAATACCTGCGAGGTAAATAATTCTTCCTTAATAGTGTGTGACAACTCATCATCATCTAAGTTTTGCAGCTTCAAATAATTGTTTTAGACCTTTTGGTCTTATCTTCAGTATTTGGAAATATATATGAATCAGATGAAACTACAGCAGTAATAAATAAAACGAAGAACCGTGGGATAATAATGCAGTTCTCTCCATTGTGTACTAAATATATCAATTTCCAACTTTCATGATTAAGTCTTGCATTTATCAAATCAAAATACACAGTAGCTTCCAACGATCGAGATATTATTCGAGTTTTACCTTTCTCTGGTTCAGTGGAATAATGAGGAGGTAGTCTGTTAGTTAAAACACCAAGGAAAACAATTTCCATTAAGCTTTAGGGTACTTTGGTCCCTGGCACTGGGGCTAATGGAGTATTTGTGACAGACAGACAACAAGACAACAGAACTTGGGCAGGCACAGTGGCGCAGTGGTTAGCACTGCAGCCTCACAGCTCCAGGGACCTGGGTTCGATTCTGGGTACTGCCTGTGTGGAGTTTGCAAGTTCTCCCTGTGTCTGCGTGGGTTTTCTCCGGGTGCTCCGGTTTCCTCCCACAAGCCAAAAGACTTGCAGGTTGATAGGTAAATTGGCCATTATAAATTGTCACTAGTATAGGTAGGTGGTAGGGAAATATAGGAACAGATGGGGATGTTTGGTAGGAATATGGGATTAGTGTAGGATTAGTATAAATGGGTGGTTGATGGTCGGCACAGACTCGGTGGGCCGAAGGGCCTGTTTCAGTGCTGTATCTCTAATCTAATCTAATACTTTAATTTTTCGTCCTCCTACCAATTCAAAAAAATTCTAAGAAGATAGGACTAGGGAAAGGTTGCTAAAATACCTGAAAACTGGCTAATAAAACAGCAGACTCCTGTTTCTGATGAAATGTTAACTTTGGGCTGTGACTATAAATGATAATTTATAAAGTACCAATTCTACTGATCTTTTTACAAATTACCCCAAAATCTCCAGTTTTTAATAAATGCAATGACCTCATACAAATGAAGACATGAGCCTACTTAAATGATATATTGACAGCATAAAGACAATGAACCCTATGATTAAAATTACAAATCCACTGTAAAAGAGTAATGCTTCAAAACTATGCTAGATATTCAGAATAATTACAACAGTGATTCTAGCATCTGAATTATGTTCGGTAAGGTAAATGGTTTTAAATGATGTACAATGCTCTCATACTTACCACAGTGAGTAAGAAGTTTAGTGTGGAATTGGAGCAACACATCCCTCACATTATCTGACAGAGGGCATTCCTCTTCATCAGTCCCCAGTTTGAAATTCATCAGCATGTTAATCTGAAACAAATACATATAACATGAACTATGACTTAAAACCATGTTCATTACATATTTTCAGTGACTAAACAGGCTAAATGAAGATATTGGCCAGAATTTTCTGCCTTCCGCAGCAGCAGGATAAAGGTGAGAGGGGGTGGTGGTAAAATTGAATGAGAGGCAGAGAGTGTCATTCCTGTCGCCTTCCACTGCAATTTTACGAGCGGTGCGGGAGGTGACAAATGGCCCGCACATCTGCCCCAGGACAATTAAGGCCCACAAGTGGCCAAAAAGTGGACAGGCGACTCAGCACCTCAGGAAGCTGCCCACTAAAACCAGACAGCCTCCTTGCAGGCTGGGGGAGAGCCCTCCTGATCGAGCAGCTTGTGCCCCACGAACAGCCTTCCCACGGCAGAAGCCACCCCCACTGGAGCACATTCCGCAATTCCCCACCCCCCCGCACCCCAAACCGATCCCCCCCGCCTTGTTGGGGCCCAGCTGAATGTCCCTGGTGAGGCTCTACACACTTAGCTTAATTCCGGGGCTTCCTCCATTGCTGCTCCTCTCGCTGGGTGCAGTCCCAGCAATGGACACCTCTACCAGTGGCACTGCTGGTACTGAGAGTTGCCAGCCTGCTCATTGGCTGGCAGCTCTTGGAGGTAGAACTTCCTGCCTCAGAGGGGCGAAAGTTCCACCCGATGCCAATTAAAGGCCTGGGCCACATAAAATCACGACGTGGCTCCCAGGCCCAGTGGAGGCAGGCTCTTCCCTGACCTTTTGGTCGGTGGGCAGGGGCCCTCCGCCCCCAACGTAAAATTCCTGCCCTTCTCAAAATTTACAATCTGAACAGTAAACTTAAATTATTCAGGATAAAAAAACCTTAACATACCCAGTAAATAGCTTGCTGCCATTCTTAAGTGAAAATCTGCATTCATTCAAAGCAACAGGTAAATATGAAACCTAAGACACCAATATCATAAATAATATTTTTTCTATATTGCTTGTAACAATGCATATCTAAACGAAAATGCAAGACCCATTTTTAAATCACCGGGTGAGAAAGGTGTATGCGGAGGACAAAAACAGGCAGAGTACGTACCATCTTGTTTGTTCTGCAATTCCGCTTACCGCAAATTTAACTCGAGTTTTGGGAGGCCTATAAGGTGCTTGACACAAGTAGGCAACAACCTCATAAATAGGCAAAAACTGAGGTCATATATTGCAAATATGACTCCAAAACAACTTTAACTCACAGCCGCATGACACCAGCCGACTGTTGGAGCCAGCAGAGAAAGCTGGCAGCAAGCAGGATCGGGGCCAGAAGAGACTCAGGAAGATAAAATCTTTTTTTTTCTGGCTTCCTTGTGTTCCAGGAACAAAGAACCCCTTGGGCTCCCCTGCCCAAACATCACCTCCCTCACTGATTGCATTGACCTCTGGATTCCTCTATGAACTTAAATGACATCTAGGAAGCATTCCTTCGGGACCCAGCAGCAGCCTCCTGAAAGCTCTCTCCCACATCCCTGGCCTGGTAGTGATTCCAGCTGGGTTTGAGCGCGAGCCACACTTCAAACTTGGAAATAAGAACCGGGGTAAAAATAGCCCAAGCTTCGCGGCGGCACACTATGACAGTGGCAGCCTTCCGACACGGAAGGGCCGCTGCACAGCCACAGCCATGCGTGGGGGCTGATTTAAATAGATGGGGTGGAGCGGCCACTCCCGATGACGTAGAGGGGGCGGCTGCCGTGTCCCCGGCAACGGGGTCTGGTGCCACCGCGCAAGCGCCGGTGCCATTTTTAAAGTGCTTAAAGCCCTTAGAAGTAATTTTAATTTTTAAAAGGTAAAGTAAGCATTTATTTTTTGATTGCAAATAATAATAATATGGAGGCCCTTCCCCAACACCCCCCCCCAATGGTCATTTCAATGCCCGAGATAACCAAAACATGCCTTTTTCCTTACCCGAACTTTACCCCCACAACCTTCTAACCTTTGCCCTTCAACCCCTTCCCACCATCTCCAGGTGCGTCCCCTGCTGGTAATATGCGGCGGGCCCTTCGTGACGTCGGGGGCTGAGGCAGGCCTCTGACCGCAGAGTTTTACTGACCCCCTGCTGCGACCACGGCGTCAAGGGGCTCGTAAAATTCAGCTCACTTACTGCACCCCCTCATTAGGGAGCTGTAATGTTTTGGTTGTCCAATGCATTTAAACAGTTCCTACCTATTACAGTGCTAATGTAAAATGTCTGGTACACTTGACTGAAGTTGCATTGTTAAAGCATCTGTTTTCTTACAAAAAAATTTATTTTGTCCCTACCCCTATTTTTAAATTAGCTTTTTGATATTTCCCACTAACTTAAGCTGTACATTAGAGACGGGATTTACCTGTTCTTGTGGTGGTGAGCGGAATTCCCTCGTTTTTCTGGCAGTTTCAGCTGCACTCATGTCAAAAGATAACATGAGCTCACGGTAGCGCTCCCTCTGATCTGTTTGCATTCTATTAACAAATTTATCAGCTACTGATGCAATTGATTCAACCCGGTGTCGAAGTTCACAGTCACAGAAGAACTGCAGAAGTTTGCACATCTGTGCGGAGAGAGAAAATAAGTCAGAAAAATAGAATTACATTTAATTTCTTATCTTTTTTCAATGCATCAATTCTTACTGAATTGATAATCTGACAAAATAAGCATGCTGACAAGAATATTAATATAGCATGATTTTTTTAAATTAAGTATTGTGTGTATTCTACCTTCAATATTTTAAAACCACGATCTGCCTTTGACTAATGGAAGCAAAATGTTACTGCAGTGATTCCACAGAGCATGATTGATAAAAGATTATCTAATGTAGACTAGTTGTATAGATGGTAAATATTGACTCAGAATCTCATAACAGGAGTTTCTCTCAAATAATATTTACATTAAAAAAGAAATGTTAAAATGTTTTAGGATAGTAAAAGGGTATTGTTTTTATGTTCCATATATCCTGTCAGGTGAGAAAGCCCATCGGAGATGGATCTTAAAGTTCTCCCTGTGAATTTTTAATTTGCATTTGAAGTTGAAATTAAACAGATTTCAACAAAAATTATCCTACCACTTTTGAACTGATATGAAAGTTAGCATACAATAAGTGTTGAGAAACTGCAAGTAGCTGCAGTTGCTTGCTTTATGGACACTATTGCTTTTCTGTGCCTAAAGAATCTGGTCTGTTTGAGCTCCATCATAATAAACTAGGAAAAACCAGGCCAGATTGAAGCTGTGTGTGTGGTATCAGAAGTTAATGAATAACCAGCCCATGAGCACTCAATAGAGGTTGTATCAACCCACAGGTTGAGACTGGATTGAAAAAGCCAATGATAAGTCAAAGATAAGTCAAAGATATTCTAAATCCAAGGTACAACGAGGACAGGGAGTTACAGGGGCCAACAGATTCTCCTTTAATAACATTATTGGAGACCAGCAAGATACCCACAATGACTGTGATCGCCATATATACTATGATGACCAGAGGTACTAGAAATTATGGAGAGATTTATCTCAGAGATGAGTAATTCAATTTCTTAAATGCAATAATTTCTATATAATGAGCTGGACTAATGGATGAACTGCACTACAGTCCAATATGTAGGAAATGTCAACCAACATGGTAGCTGCAATGGAAAATATGGTCACCCACGGACTGGTACTACATTTCACACACGGCCAACCATCCAAATTACTATAATCAAGGCCAACAAATGTGAAGAAAGAAAATCATATAGAAACATTTCTCTGTCTTTGCAAGATGCATAATAATCTGGTATCCACCTTCGGAACTGGTTTTCAACTAACAAAGGCCATTATTTAAGAGTCAGGAAAAAAATAAAATAGGTAAAGACTTTTACAGAAATAAAGGTAGTGTATAGCAACTCGCCAATGCTCCTTAGACAGCACCTTCCAAACCATGGTCTCTACCACCTGGAAGGACAAGGGCAGCAGACGCATGGAAACACCACAACCTGCAAGTTCCCACTCCAAACCACATGCCATCCTGACTTGGAACTATATCGCCACTCCTTCCCCGACTTTGGATCAAAAACCTGGAACTCCCTTCCTAACAGCACTGTGGGTGTACCTACACCAGCTGGACTGCAGCAGTTCAAGAAGGCAGCTCACGGGCAATTAGAGATAGGCAACAAAAGCTGACCTTACCAGCGACGCTCACGTCCCAGGAACGAATAGTAAAAATATAACATTAGGCAAACAAGTGGTAAAAATAAAGTTAACTATATTGAAATAGGAGACTTGGGAAGGACAGAATGGAGTAAGAAGGCAAAGCAAGCAACCATATTGTAAAAAGGATATAGAGGCATTGAACAGGGTGCAAAAAAGATGATACCAGAACTCCGAGGTTATACCAATCAGGAAAGGATGAACAGTCTGAGTATCTTTTCTCTTGAAATAGAGATCCTTAAAATTATGAAAGGTTTTGATAGAGTAGACAGAGTAGACACAAAGAGTGTGTTTTCATTTGTGGGGAGGAGCAAGCAAGAGGCCATCAATATAAGATACTCACCAAGAAATCAAATGGGGAATTCAGAAGAAATTTCTTTACCCAGAGAGTGGTGAGAATGTGGAACTCACTACAGGAAGTAGTTGAGGCAAAAATGCATTTAAGGGGAAGCTAGATCAGTACATGAGGAAGAAGGGAATAGAGGGTTATGCTAATAGAGTTAGATAAGGAAGGTTGGGAGGACGCTCGAGTGGAGCATAAACGCTGGCAAAGACGGGCCCACTGGCCCAGTTCTGTATATAATATGTAATTCTAAGTAAACCCAACTTTATTTTTATTCCAAGATACATTTTTCATTAGATCTTTGTGAGAAATTAATTACATATGAAGAATGTTATTACTGTAATATTAATGGTTATTTCAGAATCACAGCATGCAAGCTAAAAACGTTAAGAAAAATGCTTGAGTCATGCTGACCCCCACCTGCCAAGAATGAGGCACATTAATTTTGCCACATGGACATTAAACTTCAAATTGTTGCTGGGAAGAAAAGAGAGCCTATTACAAGGAATTGCCAGGCCCCTAGCCGGTAAGACATGTTTGCATAAATAGTCACATGACTAACTGGCTGGTGCAGAGTTTTGAACTGAGAGTTAAATTGGAGAAACAGTGTTTGAAGACAGAAAACTCCTGGCTCCTGCATTAAGAACATCTCTCTCCTGTCTGCTCCCACCTCTTTCTCACCATCTTTGGAATCCATTAAAGACACATGAACCCCAAGAGAGAAAAGTCTCCTACAGTAAACGAGGTTTAAGAAGAATACTGTGTCCCAACGAAAAGCAAGAATTACCAACAAGCAAGAACTACCTACAAAAGGACTCTACAGTAAACTTGAAGCACAGTAACAAGAACCTCTTAAGATATTGCCTCAAACCGCCCCACTTTATTTTTCTTCTGCTCTTTTCTGTCCCCATCTGCACGTGCGTATTGCCTATGCATGGTAGCGTGGACGCGTCGTGTATCCATAGGCGTTAACCGAATTAGAGTTTAAATTTTAATAAATTTCACTTTTCTTCTTTAAACATAAGAAAGCTTGTTTGTGCTCATTTCTTTACCTTATAATTGGAAAGCAGTGAACAAGGATTCACCAAGGGGAGCTCAAAACAAAGTGTGTTTAAAAAATAAAACCCTGTTATAAGACGACCAGGTGAAGGTTGAAAGGGAACCCCTAGACCTCTTTCTCACCTGGTTGTAACACTTCCAATAAAATATGGAATTTCTCAGGACTTGCTGGCAGTTGCTTAGTACAGATTACATTAACCATCTGTAGAACATAAATACTCAGTTGATAGGCAAACTGTTTGGCCTAGAAATTGGGCCACCTAGCATCCAATTTGCAGACACTATGTGGCCTCTAAAGTCCCTAAAATGGTAGACAGGAAACAAGTGCACACTTCTGACCAGAAGTGTTCCACCCACCATATTAGCTAGGGACCAACAAAAGGTGTCCTTTACCTGTGCCTGAAGTAGGCATTGAACTCAAACAAATAAGAGACCTAATGACTGCTTGAGGTCCTGCTGGAAGATCGATTTGTCTTGCACTCAGAGAAACCAACCCTACGGAATGCCTGCAACAAATAAGGTAAATTACTTACCTGAATATTGAGCCAGAGCAGAAGTACTCCTCCAAGCTAGGAGAGTTCACTCAACTGACTTGGCTTCTAGTCCCACTGGCCCCGAGATTCACAACCTTTCTCCTCAGCAGCCCAAAGATCCCCAATCTCCTACCAATCTCCAGGGCCAGAGATCCCCAACCTCATTCCAATTCCTGGCCCTAACCCATCATCTCCCTCCCAACTGGCGCCGAAATCCCTGGCTCCCAGATGCCTATCTCCAGATCCAGCAATCACTGATCTCCAGACTCTGATCCTAATGCCCGCTGATGCTACCCCTGTATCCAGAGTGTTGTTTGCCTCTCCAAATGAGTCGTCCAATCATCCCACCCACCCCCACTCCAGCAAGTGGGTCAGTATGGCTACAGCAGCAAACAGATCTTTCTCCACTCAACCACCTTTTTTTTTGTACTCATTCATGGGAAGTGGGCCTCACTGGCTATGCCAGCATTAATTGCCCTTCCCTAATTGCCCTTGAGAAGGTGGTGGTGAGCTGCCTTCTTGAACCGCTGCAAGCCATGGGAGGTAGGTGCACCCACAGTGCTGTTAGGATGAGAGTTGCAGGATTTTGACCCAGCGACAGTGAAGGAACGGCGATATAGTTCCAAGTCAGGATGTATGTGACTTGGAGGGGAACTTGCAGGTGGTGATGTTCCCATGCATCTGCTGCTCTTGTCCTTCGAGGTGGTAGAGGTCGAGGGTTTGGAAGGTGCTGTCTAAGGAGCCTTGCTGCAGTGCAACTGGTGCACACTGCTGCCACTGTGCGTCGGTGGTGGAGGGAGTGAATGTTTGTGGATGGTGTGCCAATCAAGCGGGCTGCTTTGTCCTGAATGGTGTCGAGCTTCTTGAGTGTTGTTGGAGCTGCACCCATCCAGGCAAGTGGACAGTATTCCATCACACTCCTGCCTTGTAGATGGTGGACAGGCTTTGGGGAGTCAGGTCGTGAGTTATTCGCCGCAGGATTCCTAGCCTCTGACCTGCTCTTGTAGCCACAGTATTTATATGGCTACTCCAGTTCAGTTTGTGGTCAATGGTAGCCCCTAGGATGTTGATAGTAGGGGATTCAGTGATGGTAATGCCATTGAATGTCAAGGGGAGATGGTTAGATTCTTTCTTGTTGGAGATGGTCATTGCCTACCACTTGTGTGGTGCGAATGTTACTTGCCACTTATCAGCCCAAGCCTGGATGTTGTCTAGGTCTTGCTGCATTTCTACACGGACTGCTTCAGTATTTGAGGAACCGCGAATGGTGCTGAACATTGTGCAATCATCAGCGAACATCCCCACTTCTGACCTTATGATTGAAGGAAGGTCATTGATGAAGCAGCTGAAGACGGTTGGGCCTAGGACACTACCCTGAGGAACTCCTGCAGTGATGTCCTGGAGCTGAGATGATTGACCTCCAACAACCACAGCCATCTTCCTTTGTGCTAGTTATGACTCTGACCAGCAGAGAGTTTTCCCCCAGATTCCCATTGACTCCAGTTTTGCTGGAGTATTTAGTCCAGTTCTGGTCATCAAGAAGGATGTGAGGGTCCTGAGAGGGTGCAGAAAAGATTTACCAGAATGGTTCCAGGGATGAGGGATTTTATCTACAAAGTTTGGTCGGCGCAAAAAAGATTGAGGGGTATTTCATAAGGGTGTTCAAGATTATGACAGGTTTAGATAAGGTAGACAAAGAAAATCTGTTCCCATAGGTACTGGTACAAGGACTAGGGGACACAGATTTAAGGCTTTGGGCAAGAGATGCAGGGGGGTTGAGAGGAAAAACATTTTTATGCAGCGAGTGTAAATGACCTGGAACTCACTGTCTATGAGGGTGGTGGAAGCAGAGACGATTAATGATTTCAAAAGGGAATTGAATGGGCACTTGAGGAAAATAAAATTGCAGGGCTACAGGAATAGTGCTGGGGAATGGGACTGACTGGTTGCTATTCAGAGAGCTGGCATAGACTTGATGGGCCAAATGGTCTCCTTCTGTACCATAATGACTCGATGACTAAGTTCCTCCTACGTGAGGTCTCAGGCTCAGTATCCAGGAGTGTTGGAGCTCTCCATTCATGCACATGGTATGTACCCGAATGGCAGGTCTTGAATTTATAGGCCTTTAAGTTTTATTTTTAGTTTCTAATTGTCACCTTAACTTCAAAAGTTAAATTACTGTCTTGAAATTCCAAAATTCTTTTTTTGCTCACATCTCTTCTGATTGCATTTGATTATATCTGGGATAAATTCTTCTCACTATGGTAGACTTGAAATGGCATGTATTAGCATTATTCTGCAGTTTGGAGCACTTACTCCGAATCTGTTGCCAGTAATCTTAGCAGTTCAGCTGTAATGGTAAACTAAACGCAAGCAGTTACGGATTATTATGAAAGGACAAATCTAATTTACCTACATTTCTTCCAGTTACAGCCAATATTGCAAAGAAATATCTCAATCAGTATTTCAGTCTACTATAACTGACAAACATACATTACTTTTATTTTATTTGGCTTGGGGAAAACTGCTCATGTCCACTTTAACTTTATCTGGAAAACCATGCCTGTTATAATTGCATTACACTGTATATGGTTCATTTGATAAGGTAACTTATTCAGTTTTTATCAACTGTTGATACTGACAGCAACAATCAGATCACTCAGTATTGCTGATATGTGGAAATATTTACATGCAAAAATGAATGACTGATGCTGCCGTGGCAAATTTATCTAGAAAAACCTTTCAGCTAACTGGGAAATTTATGATTGCCCAGATTTTGTGGTTAGCAGCAAATGAACATCGCTAATCATTAATTGCACTAACATCTGCCCATAGACTTTCTGTGGGTTTTTACACTGCTATTTGGGATAGAGAGCTAACATGGAGGGGCCGGACAGTCTGTCCCCAGCAATGGCGTCAGCTGCCTGTGCACAGGTACTGGCACCATTTTTAAAGGGCTTCGAGTCCTACCATTCAATTGAAATACTTAAAGGAAAATTTAATTTAAAAAAATAAATTTATTCCGTCCCTCTCCCACCCACCATAACAATTAAATTAATTACTTGCCCTATCCCCCCAAAAGCACTTACCTTGTCCCCTGACTTCCCCTCACCCCCAAAAGTACATAAACTTTAAACTCTAACCCTTCCGACCATTCCCTCCACCAATAATACTACTTTCAACCTACTCCCCAACCCCCCGCACTGAAAAACTTACCTCGTCCCCACGCCCCACCAGTCTTCTGCCTCAGTTCCCCGGACAGGGATCCGAAAGCATGGGAGTGCCAGCCAGCGGCATGAAGATCGCACTGGGACAGACGGCGGGACATAAGGGTAATTAATTAATTCATTTAAATATTTAAATAAGGCTCCCATTGCCGAGAGGTGGGGGGGGGGGGGGGGGGGGAGGGGGCGGCGGCCACCACGAGGCCTCAACACTGCCAGTAATATTGGGTCGGGCCCTCATGCTGTTGAGGTGTGTTGTGGCCCTCTCCCGGAAACATTTTTCGCCCCTCACCCCACCTTGACTCCCAACGCCAGGGAGGTCTGTAAAATTCAGCCCATAAAGAGAAGGAAAGAAAGATCAGATTGAGAGAATAGAGACACAAATAAAAAGTAAAACAAATTTTTAAAAATCTTTAGTAATTAAAATCTGAAGGAATGAGACTCGAAACTTGCAAGAGTAAATTTTCAGTGCCAGAGCTGTTATTTGGCAGTAATTAAGACTTATCAGACATCAAAAATTCACTTACACTTGAATGGATAAGTTCTAACTTCTTCTAGCATGTTTATTAAGTGTCTAGTGGATAAATACCCAATTTCACACTGCTGCATGTATGTGAATGCCGAGTCTCTAAGCGAGGTACCGGTGTAGTGAACCTTGTGGAGCAGCAGTATAACTCGGACATCAATGTCCTGATTTCTGCGTTTAATTACACATGTGGCACTCCAGAAGTTGCTGTCCAACTTATTCCTCAATAATGATGAGCGCTGATAAGCCTCATTGTTCTTACCACAGTTGTTCTAAGATCTATACATTATGTAAAAATATATAAATATATTCAAATGGCGCAATATATTTTCATACCTGTAATTTGACAGACTCAGGCAGTTTCATCTGTAGAAGTCCCTCCTCTAGTTCTTCCTCCTTCACTTCTCCTTCTTCCACAATCATGTCTTCCTTAGACTCATCTACCTCTTGTTCATCTTTCTCTCCTTCTTCTTCTGCTTCTTCTTCTCCCTCAGCAGTTGGCACTTCTTGTTCCTTAACATGTTCATCCTCATTCTTTTCAATTTCTTCTTTGACCTCAACAAACACATTAGGTTCAATCATCTTAAGTATGTGTTTAACATCTCCGTCATCAAAGACCCCCATAATAAGGAGAGTGCTGATAAGTTTTAGCACTGGCACAAATTGGAATTCTACACTACCGCCTACAGGATCCCTTGTGTGCTGCCCACCATCCTGGACGGCCTCAGTCAGCATGTTAATAGCTTTGGTTTTAAGAATGTCCAGTGGGATCTCAGGACTGAACTGGTAACGGTCATCACTGGTGCCAACAAAAGATAAAGAGGCAAAATGCAGCGGGGGTCTCAAGCATGTGGTAACTCCTACACCAGGCAGGCCAAAAACTTTGTTCTCTCCTGGAAACAACATAATTTGTTTGGTTTCTTCAGTCATCGGGACAATAAACTCATTATTCATCATCAATCGAGATCGTTTAGCTGACTCTAGATGGACACTGATAAGTAGATCATAGTAGCCACTACGTAGGAGGCCTGATATGTATGTGTTTTCAATAGTGTAAAGTAACTGAAATTCATCAACATGGCTACATATGGCATGGGCGACCCGGTTGTTGCCCAATGCACATACTGCGCAGTATAGTAGCAATGTGTGGTAGTGGAATTTCAACAGATCTTTATGTTCAGAAAGCTCCAAGATGTCAATGCACCTGCATGAAAATATTTCAAAGCATATACATTAAAATTCATTTAGACAACAGATACAAATATGGCTATTTTAATCAAAATTACATAAAGCACCATAATTGACAAATGACAACTATGATTAAAAAATAAAATTTAATACTACCACAGTTTTGTTAAGATGTTATAAGTAGTTAAATGCAATCAAAGAAATTAACACTTATTTATGGATTGCAAAATAACTATTTCTTAACCTGTTCTCCTCGGGAATATGGAGTGCCATCATGATAAGTGGGTCTATGCATTCTACCATCCAGCCATGCCGCTCACTGATGCGTCCTGTTTCCACGCTCAAGAAGTCATTAGGCATTCGACTCCAGACTACTGGTGTGATCATCTGAACATCAAGTCTGGGAGGGCATTGTGGGATGGTGTTCTTCCGTTCGCTCTTAAACATAGCTGCTGAAATAGGCATAATATTCTGCAAAATGTAAAAGGAAGACTTAATTTTTTATTGAACACAAATTTAGGTGTATAAACTGTGTTATATGGTGGCTGCTTCAGCAAAAGTTCCACTAATCATACTAGTTATAAATCACGCCCTTAAAGATCCAAAGACATAAACTTGTACCAGAATTTGGAGTTGATGTTCTTTATTGTTCATTACGATCTGAACATATTTTCTTCTTTCTTCATTCTGTCCCTCCTAATAGCCATTTATCTGTACTATCTTCCCATTCGAATGCAAGTCTGTGTGTGAAATGTTAATAGTTTTCCTTTCTTTACTGATGCGAACTGGCTTGTAGAGTGTTTAGAGCATGTTCTGTTAATGTTTCAGATTTGCAGTACTTCTTCTGAGTGCGTATGCAACAAAATAGAGGGCAGAATTTTGGAAGTTCACCGGAGACAGGAATGGAGACAGAGGGGCTCGGTTTGCTGCTGTGGTCCCACCTCCAGGCTATTTTTAAGGAGGCCGGGTCAGGGACAGTATGGCTACCCGCCCGCAAGTGGGGACTAGCCAGCTGAGGTCACTAAGGGACCATTAAGGCCCCTCTCCCACGCCAACTGGAATTTTCCAGTCAGCATGTTGGTCCTCTGTGGTGGCCGAAAAACAGCCAATTAAAGGAGGCAGCCTCCCGACAGCAGGCCAGTGGGCTAATGCTCCCCAGACCCTCTTCCCACCTCACTGCAAGGCAGGAAAACAGCTGTGGCCGCAGACCCTCTGGACATTCATTAGTCAATCCATCATAAATTGCGTTGTGTGTCACACCCACGTGGTGTGCGGTCAGGACCTGGAAATGACCAGAGGGCGGCTCGCCATCCAATTAAGGACAGTGGGAAGGCTCTCAAACCTGGAGGGCCGATCAGAGGCCTTCCAGCTTGAAAGCAGCAGCACACTGCAATGGAAGGTAAGTAAGGGAGAAGGCACCCTCTCCAATTTTTAAAAAAACTTAAACTATAAAACGGTTTTCCCAGCCAAGTCACCAATGTGGGGGAGAGGAAGATTGAGCCCCTCTACAGAGCAGCCTGTAACTGCTGCAGCACACAGGCAGGAAGGGAGGGCCTCTAGGTCTGCCTGGAGTGCGGGCCCCCTGGTGTGCTGCTGGGAGGCCGCCTCCAGTTGAACTGGCTCTCGCCACGTCCAGGAACCTGAAGGCTGACTGGAAAATCCCAGTTGGCCTCCCTTAATTCCCTTAATAGGCCCTCAAGAGATATGTCAACTATCCGCTGTGGCGGATAGCCCTGCCACATCCTCCATCCTGCCTCTGCGAAAATGGCCCAGGGGTGGATGGAGTGCCTGCCTGCCTCCAATCTTGGCCCCAATGGGGCCTAAAAATGAAGTGCAGGGCCTAATTTGAATATTCCTTTTTTGATTGTCCTTCACAGTTCCATAATTGTGTGCAAGCCTTTCTTGAGTAACCTTTAATCAGACTTAATCAGGACAAAAAGGCTTCTTTTTCACTTTTCCTTAATAGGCAAAAAAAGGCTTCATGCACAAGAACAATTTTTAGAACATTGCTAAACATGAATAAATAAACCTGGGAATTGGGCAGGCAGGTGGCAGATGAAATTCAGTGTACAGAAATGCAAAGTGCTTCACACAGGGACAAAAATATTCCAGGGAGATATTATTACATCAAGGGAAAGAAAATAATGTGTACGTTCGAGTTATTAGATATAGGAGCCCCGATTTGATAATAAATTGAAGCTATCGCCACCAAGCTCAATGGCAGTGAACAAAGCAAATCTGATGCATTAAAAAGTCAAGATTGAGCCGACATAGCATTGTATTCCTACCACTTTATAAATTGTTATTGCGATCACACATAGAATGCTTTGTACAGCAGTCAAAAAGGGATATTACAGCTACTGAAGGGCCAAAGAGAAAAACTAAAATGATTTATGGGGATTTTAGAGGATTGGTTTAGTTGTGGGCAAGTGGTTAATCTATGGAATAGGCTCCTAGAGAGACGGTAGAAGCAGGTAGTGTTGATTTATTCAAGTGCAAATTTGAAAGATTTCTTTCAAAAGATGTTTTGAGATACAGTATTTAGGTAATTTGAGGCATGATATATAATTGTACCATGCTTGGGAGGAACGTGACCTAGAAGTAGGTTTCGCAAAGCTTTCCACCACTGAGAGTTTTTGCTGCCTTTTGAGTTGTAGGTTGATTGTCATAATTGGTCAATAATTCAATTTTCGTTGCATCATTTGATGGCCAACATGGTAGTTGGCAAAGTAGATGGACCATGGTCATCTTCGATCTACCAATTCTTATGTTCCTAAATATGTTAGTGTCTTCTACTGGCGGGACACCATTTTTCATGCATATACATTCTCACTATTTAGATAAAGAAAATATAGCCAAAGTTCAGAATTAAAGCTGCAGAAGATCTTGTATAAGTTTGCAGAAAATTAATTCATTAACAGCTTTTCTGGTAGACCTTAAATACCTAGATGTTACCTCTTTTGTACTAAACTGAAAAAGAATTGGGCCGAGAAGGAGTTTGCAGGGGCTGGTGCAGATATGCATCAAAATCCCCTCCAAATGATCCGCAGGTTGAGTGTAGACTTATAAGGGCTAAAACTGCAATGGTAAATAATAACTTGTATTTATAAAATGCCTCAAGTCAAACCATCCGTAAGTGCTCATGCATTAAAATTACTTGAGGTGCATGACTGTTGTTAGGCAGGAAAATTATGTTGATACTTGACAACACAAGGTGACCAGCACAGTGAGCAAAGCAATTTTTGCTGTTTGAATGATCTGTTTGTATGCGCCATAATACAAGTCTACCTTTGGGTCAGTACTACACTATCTAATATTTAAACTAAAGATAAAACTACAACACAACTGGGTTCCAGGGAGGTTTTTTCCACAACTGCTTTGCACCAGGACACAATTTCTGTTTCAAATTGTTGCTGAACTGGCTCTTGAGCTGCACAAAGTTTAAATCAGGGATGGTGGGGTGGGGGCGGTTTACACTAGACATTTAAAATCACATTTATATGAGCACAAATACTCTTTATATGAACAGGACTTCAAATATTCCCAACTCTGAACTAATAAGAGTGCATGAATTTCTATTGCATTTTGCAGAAACATGAGATTGAAGATCGACTCCGTAAAGTGGTAATAGTAATTCCATGAACATGTCCCATATCCCAATGTCACACAAACCTTCAGCTTTCCTAGCTCAAACTGGAACATATTCTGACTGGAAGGCTGAACAAAGACTGCAGGGAATAGCTTCTTACTTGGTTCAACCTATTAAACAGAATAAAGCAAAAAGCATTAAAAATATGTGCCGCTGAAGTTGGACGAATAAATAGATTCTTGTCTATTTTGTTTTTAAATATATTTACATGCAATATTTATGCATTAATTGTACGAAAATTGCTGAATTTATTACTAGTTTAAGCAATGCATTGGCATTATAAGCTTTCATCCTACTATGTGACAAAGTATATTGGATTTCCATCACATTCTTCCCCAGCCCCTTGAAGTACTGATGTTTAAACCTCTCAAATACTAATTTTGTAACAAAATGGGCAATCGCCTTGTCTAAAACATCATATTTGTTCCTAGGAGGTGTTATTGAATATAACCAAACACACAGCAAGTATGCCGAATCCCAATTGCAAGGCCACTATTCTTTCAAACTCAGTTAAAGATAGCTCTGCACAATTGAAGATGTCCTCGGAGGACAGGCAGTGCCTCACAATGCTCTACCAACCTAAGCTGATATTTCAGATTCTAAACTCAAAGATTTGGTTCCTGGTCTGGTTCCTTCAAAATTTGAGTAGTGTTGAGTTATGCTATTCAACGTTATTTTTATATATCCTGTAGCATGGGATCACAGCAATTTAGCCAATACCAACTTTGCATAGTGCCTTTAAGGTAACAATGGCTGGAATTTTACCAGGCCTTTGGAGATGGGTTGGGAGGCAGAAATGCTGGCAAAATGGTGTGGAAAGGCATGGGGGGAGTGCCCGACATCTTCCTGCCACCTTGCCATTTTGTCAACAGCAGGAAAAGTGGCAGATCAGATCTTAAGTGATCAATTAAGGAACACTTCCTGACTTCTCAAGCATTTTGCACGTGTTGGGGACCGGGGGGTGGGGGAATGTCGGCAGAACTGCCAGCATATGGGGAGACTGTCCAGTGAAACTTGGCAACCTTCCAGCGGGCTGCAGTGGAGGGGTGCCTCCTTTTTGGGCACGGAGGGTCCGCCTGGTGGCAACGGCCACTCCCATGGTAACGGTACCATCTGCCCTCAGCAACTGACCCGTCACCACTAGCAGTGGAACTGCTGAGCCGCCAGCCCTCTTGGGGTCAGCTGCTGTCCTTAATTGGGATGGCAGCCCCTGTCGCAGCCCCTTAGTTGACCACCACCAGAAATAAGTCAGCCAAAGCGGGGTCACTTCCCGCTTTCGGCTCCAGTGGCGGGACCTTAGCCACAGTGGGAAAATTCAGCCAAATACATGCCACGACAGTTCACATATGAGGCAACAGATCAAGTAGATTAGAATTAGGAGAGACAACTGTATATATGGTCAAAAAGACAGCTTTTGAGAAAGAGAAGAGAGCCAAGAATGGGAAGTGGGGGTATCTCTGTAGTAACTGTACCAGGGCAGGATGAGAAAGATTGCTGGACATAAGAAATAGGACGAGTAGGCCATTCAACCCCACAAGCCTAATCCACCATTCAATGAAATCATGGCTGATCAGATTGTGGTCTTAACTTCACTTTCCTGCTAGTCCCCCATAGTCCCTTTACTCCCTTGTAGATCAAAAATCTGCCTAACAGCCTTGAATATATTCAATGACCCGGTTTCCACTGATCTCTGGGGAAGAGAATTACAAAGATTAACGACCCCCTAAGAAGAAATTCCTCATCTCAGTCTTAAAAGGGAGACCCCTTATTTTGAAACTGTGCACCCTAGTTCTAGATTCCCCCACGAGAAACATCCTCTCAGCATCTACCCTTTCAAGGCCCCTCAGAATCTCATATGCTTCAATAAGATCACCCCTCATTCTTCTAAACTCCAATGAGTACCTGCTTACCCTTTTCTCATAAGACAAGCCCTTCATCGCAGGAATCAGCCTAGTGAACCTTCTCTGAATGGCTTCCAATGCAAATATATCCTTCCATAAGTGAGATCAAAACTGTAAGCAATACTCTAGGTATGCTCACACTAATGCCCTGTGCAGTTGTAGCAGGACTTCCCTACTTTTATACTCCATCCCCATTGCAATAAATGCCAACACTGGAGATAAGCCAGCTCTGTTGAGGCAAATAGGAATGGGACTAGACATGAATGATTTTGAATAAGCTGACAAGGCAAAGAGGTAAGAGAGGATTGAATAGTCTTCCATGTTGAAGCCCTCGAAGCGTTCAAGGAGAACAAGGTATGCTGCAACTGGATGCAGTCTCAGAGTGACTTTAATTAGAGCTAATTAAAAGAAAATGACCGGTTGTGAATAATGTTTTGAGGAAGGGACTAAAGTAATAGACAGGGTAATGTCTGTGGATGTAGTTTATATGGGCATCAGAAAGCAATTCAATAAAGTTCCGCATAAGAGACTGGTAGCTTTGGAAGGAAGTGACTAGTGGGGCTGAATTTTCCTGCGAGTGTCAGATCTCTGGGTCATGATCATGCTGGTGTCTGACATCTGTTCCCCTTGGTGTGATCTTATGGGAGCTGGCCAATTAAGGATGGCGGGCGGTACAGCGATGTGGGAGGTCCAATCAGAGGGACCCAGCACTGGATGGCTGGCAGCCCCACCAAGAGAGGTGGGGGCAGCTGAGGTTAAAAGGGGAGCGCGAGGATGCCTCAAAATGTAGACACTCAATGCCTGCAGAGAATTTAAAAATAAAGAAAGCTGAAAGCAGTTAGGGCCATCAATGCACCCATCCACAGGATTGACTGCGGTTCCTTCAGTGGGGCATTGAGAGAAGGCTCCGAAGACCCCCGAGGCCTTCCACTGGGAGGCTGCCTCCAAGTAGCTGCTTGGCTCCAGACTCAACAGGGGCTGGTCTAATGCCATGTAAATGCGGGTTTGGAAAATGGCCTCTAAGTGGAGCCTTAATTGGCACGATTGCCAATTCATGTGGCAGCCCACTCCTGGGAAAATCGCCTGGAGGTGGAACAGCATTGGGGAGCTATCCTGAAGCGCAACTATTAAAATATCCCCACGCACCACCTCCAAAGCTCCACCCGTGGTATCCTCCAAGGATCTGTACTGAGGCCTCAACTATTCAATATATTTATTAATGTCTTAAGATAACTCAATGCAATGGTTGGTTGGCATCCTTCCACCTATGAAAGATAATGGACACAGAGCAAACAATCCATTTAAGCGGGGTGTCTTCTCTTGGTACACCTTTTCTGATGGCTGTGAAGGCCAATCTTTAAAAGGCAGGTTCTGCCACAAGTGCTGCAAATGAAGCTGCCAAGTGACACCGTGAGTTGTTGTTTTTGATGTTGGCATCTATTGCCAAGCTGCTGTTGCAAATGGTCATTGTGGTAGTGCATACCAGTCCACAGAATGTGTCGCCATTTCTCTCCTTCGCCAGTTAGTGACAGCCAGGTGCGATAGTCGATATTTAGGGCCTTCATGTCACGCTTGCAAGCATCCTTGACGCGGAGCTTTGGGCAGCCTTAACGGGAAGCACTGATGCTGGCATTGATGAAGCTTGGAAGTTACTAAGCTCAATCATCTATGAAGCAGCAAAAGCATCATTTGGTAAAGGCAGAACTTGCAACAAGGTCCGGTATTTGACATTATTACTTATGCAAGGGATGTTGATGCGTGGCGGGCTGTTGTGTTTGGAACTGCGGAACTCTCAGGGGTGCACCTTCACTCTGCTGCTAAGAGAGTGGTCGGTATCGCAATCTGCGCTATGGTAGGTGCGGGTGTGAAGAACACTTGGCAGATCGTGCCTCCTCATGATGGGCAGTAAACTGATCAAAGTTACTTTAAATATCACAACAGAGTAGCAATTCAGAGACAAAGTTTCGTCTGACGTTATAACCAGTGTAGTCCAGAGCAAAGGTGTCTTCTTGATGTTGAGATAAATCCAGAAATTTGAAGCCAAGTTTCAAAGAGGATCTGGATCTAGATTTTTCCAGCTCTTTTCCACAGCTCACAGATCAGAAAAACAAAATACGGCAGCACATTATAGATGGAAGCAGAGTCTTACATTTTTCCAAATGCAGTCCAGGGCAGAAACATGATGTCCAGTGAAGCTGAAAGATTCCAAGGTGGCTCCTGGGCAGTCAGCTCCCTTGGGAGCTCCTCATTTTTCACGTCAATCCGTGGCCATCTGCTGTCATGTGTTGCTCTTTCTCCCCACTAAATCCTCTCTTCTGATGCTTAAGTTCCCTTGATTCTAACAGTGGGTGCATTTTTAGCCCAAACTTCAAGTTAACTGTTTAAACTAACAGCCTCTGTCTGATGGTACTAACCCCATCCCCCGACGTTACTGTGAACTCTGGTAAAGATCTGGTTAAGACCTGGATGTGGTTTTTCTCTCAAATGTGTTTCAAAGATAACTCAGTAGAGAGCTACACATCCATGTTTGCTGATGACACAAATGTTGCTGGTATAAGCAAGCAGTGTAGACGAGAAATTATCGAGAGACAATGGGCTAAAACCTAATTCCCAAAAATGGGTGGATTGGGGTCATTTCAAAGGTTAAATGCAAAAGAATCTGCAACAGTAACCAAAATCACCTTGAACCTGGCCAGTTCGGTTTAAATGCAGGCAGGACAAGGGGTTGGCAACCAATTCACTCACGAGAAGCAGGTTGTCATTTAAATATTATAATGAGGCTGCCAGCCTTTATTTTAACTATCAATCTAATTTTAAACTCAATTTGGCCAGTTCCCAGATCTCAGAAAACCTGGTGAGTGCAAGGAAGCGAGAAGAGCTGAACCCATGTGCAGGAAAATATTCTGCCCTTGGAGACGGGCATGGAGGCAATGGGCAAATAAAATGGTAGGGAGCGCCATTCCCAACATTGCCCTGGCTCCTGCCATTTTTGTCCGGGGTAATGATGAGGGTGACCTTCCCGCCCCAGGACAATTGAGGGCCTTTAGTGGCCAATTATTGGCCACTCCCACCTCTACTCCAATTTGGTGGAGGACGGAGGGGCCTGACACCGCTTGGAGACGTAGCCAGGTGAGACCTGGCAGCCTCCTAATGGGGTTGGGTGGGAGGATGCCCCTCCTCTGGGGGAGATCCAGGGTCCCCAGAGGACCTGCCCGGCAACAATGACTGCCCCCCCTCCCTCCCTCCATCCCAACCCCACTCATCCATCCCGGCATCTCCGACATTCTCAGTACTGCAGAGCTACCGTACTTCTAATTGGCTGGCAGCTCTGGAGGCAGGAATACATCTCTTAAATGGACGACATCCCTGACAGCAGGCAGTTAATTGGCTGCCCGCTGTGAAATAGCAAAGGAAATCCGATGGAAGGTTGATGGACGCCCATCACTGGAATAAAATCCGGCCCCGTTAATGCCTTTACAGGACCAGGAAAAGCAGGAGTGTTTAGGAACATATGAGCAGGAGTAGGCCGATCAGCCCATCAAGCCTGCCCCAGTCATTAATACGATTATGTCTGATCTTCCACTTTAAGTATTTTGTAGGTTTCAATGAGATCACCTCTCATCGAAATTCTAGAGAATACATGCCCAATTTCCCCGATCTCACTTCATAGGACAGTCCCACCATCCCAGGAACAAGTCTGGTGAACCTTTGTTGCTCTCCCTCTATGGCAACAATATCCTACCTAAGATAAGGGTACCAAACCTGCACACACTACTCCAGGTGCGGTCTAACCAAGGTTCTATACTACTGAAGCAAAATTTCACTACTCCTGTACTCAAATCCTCTTGCAATAAAGGCCAACATACCTCTAACTCCACAATGCCTTTTACCCCCACACTGTCCCTATATGTCATTTGTATTTAGAAATCTGTTAATCGCTGCTTTAAACATACTCAATGACTGAGCTTCCACAGCCCTCTGGGATAGAGGATTCCAAAGTTTCACAACCCTCTGAGTAAAGGAATTTCTCCTCATCTCGGTCCTAAGTGGCTTCCCCCTTATTTTGAAATTGCGTCCCCTGGTTCTAGACTCCCCAACCAGGGGAAACATCTTAGCTGCATCTACCCTGTCTATCCCTTTAAGTATTTTGTAGGTTTCAATGAGATCATCTCTCATTCTTCGAAACTCTAGACAGGCCCAGTTTCCCCAATCTCTCTTCATAGGACACTCCTGCCATCCCAGGAACAAACTGCATGTTACACTCCCTCTATGGCAATAATATCCTTCCTAAGGTAACGGGACCAAAACTGCACACAGTACTCCAGGTGCGGTCTAACCAAAATTCTATACGATTGAAGCAAGACTTCACTACTCCTGTACTCAAATCCTCTTGCAATAAAGGCTAATATAGCTCTAACTCCACAAGCTGTGCAGTAAACTGCATCTCCCACACCTCCCCATCCCTGTGATCTGTCTGCTCACCCTCCACCCTGCTGACCACCATCAGACCCCTGTGACCAGCATATCTCTCCTGCCATCATTGTGATTGGTACCCTGGCCCCAATGATCTATCTCACTCCCCCACTACACCTACTGCTCTCATAGGCTGCGGCCTTGTGAAGCAAGCCCAAGCGGTTAAAAAACTGCAGGACATTTGGGTGTTCCCCGACCTCACAACAGCCTCACCGAGGGAAAATCCATTTAATTCATTCCCTGGGTCTCCTAACTTTCCAAATAAGTGCCAATGCAGTCTTCTCTGGGGGAGCTGGTTTGATCATGGCCTGATCCACTACACATTTAGGGACTCTGCAGGGGACCGTCTCTTGCCACTGCCCTGCATCTCTGAACTCCTGCGGTCTTTCTTGCACTAGTGGGGGGGGGCGGGGGGGGGGGGGCGGTGGCTACGACCTTCACCCCGCCAGATTATTAGCTAGGAGCAGATCAACCCCGGCCACAGGCAAACTAGGGACAATCCCTACATTCACCTGTCCCGAAACTAGGTCGCACTCCAGGTGCACCCAGTGTACAGGTACAGGCATACACTGCCCTCCAATACCATTCACCACCATTTTGGTGTTCACTGCACTCTCTGGAGGAAAGGTGAAGTCTTTTCCCAGTAAAAGGGATCTGGTGGACCGTGTCCTGAAGAATCACTATGGGCTTGCTTGCCCCACTCGAGGGATATGGGGTTACTTTCCCTTCAAATACAAAACCCTGATCCTATTAACTTTTCCTGCACTGGCCGTAGTCAGCTTCCTGGGTTGCACTCTTACTGCAATTAAAGCCACAGCTTGTTCTGTGTTTTCCATCAGGGTCCCTCTTGCACTGAGCGGGTGAGCCCTGATTAACATGACCGGTTTCCCCTTTAGTTTCCAGCAGTCAGCTTTTAAATGCCTTGTTTGATTACAATGGAAGCACACAGGTCTCTGGGTCTTACTCTTGCTCTTTGGCTGGAGGAGGGTCCCCCGTGTCTCCTGCTTTCCTTTCTTTTCCAGGACTGCCTGGGCGAATATCACCTCCCCACCCTTTGTCCTTTTCAGATTTGAGAGAGTGATCAGGAAAGGTCCTCCTCTGGGAAACCGATTTGTAAATTAATATAAATTCATAGGTCAGAACGGCCGCTTGCCTGAACCGCTGCACCTCTACATGGGTTTTTATTGAGAATGGGAGAGAGTTTTTAAGTTCCTCCAACAGGATTAATTCTCTGAGCGTCTCATAGCTGAGTTGTATTTTTAAAGCCCTCAGCGACTGGACAAAAGCCAGCTGCTTACTTCTTTCAAATTCCAGATAAAATTAACTGGCTTGCTTTTTGAGGATTCTAAACTTCTGGTGATAGGCTTCGGATACTAATTCATACGCCCCGTGGATAGCATTTTTGATCAGTTCATAATTTGATGAACTCTCATCTGGCAACAAGGAATAAACCTCACGGGCTTTTCCAATTAGCTTGCTTTGCAGTAAGAGAGACCAGATCTCAGCTGGCCATTTTAGCTGCTTTGCCACTTCCTCAAAAGACACAAAAAAATGTTTCCACATCTTCCTCATTGAATTTTGGAATTAATTGAGTGAGTTTTAGCAATTTTGTACCCAGCCCTGAATTATGTTCCTCCATATTGGCCATGCTTTCATTAGGGTTACTCTGTTGCATCCCCCCCCACCCCACCACAACTAACTCAAGCCGCCGTAACTCTCTTTCTTCGCATTCCTTCTCACTCTCTCTGCTCTCTCTCGTTCCTTCTCCTGTCTTTCTTTCTCTTCACGTTCCTTTTGGAAGGCCCTCTCTTCTCCCTCTCTTGTCTTTCTCTTTCCTCAAATTCAAGTTTCCTCTGTTCCAATTGTATCTTTGCGAACAATACCCTGTCGGATTCTGCTTCCAAGTCTGTTTCTGCCTCTTCAGATTCAAGGGATAAATGGCCACTAGTATTAGGAGTTCAGACTTCCTAGCCTTGCCATGTACAATGATCCCACACTGCACAGCCATTTTCCTCAACTCCTCCATAGACAGAGCTTTTAACTTATCCCAAGTTAAGTCGCCGTGGCTTGGAGAGCTACTCGCTTCAGTTGCAGACATGTTAGTATTCAATCACACACAACCACAAGAAAACCTGTATTATCCTTTGCTCTTTTTGATTGGGAACGATTTGGCTTCCCACATTCAATTTCACTTGTTCGTCTGTGAGTAAAATTACAGACGATAGCACCCAATTTCTGTTACAACCAGGTGAGAAAGGCGTCTAGGGATCTGTTACTATCTTCACCTGGTCTTATTGTAACGGCTTAATTTTAAACACACTGCGTTTTGAACTCCCCCTTTTGTGAATCCTTGTTCACAACTCCCCAATTATAAGGCAAAGAAATAAGCACAAACAGGTTTTCTTTGGTTTAAAGAAGAAAGATGAAATTTACTAAACCTTAAACTCTAATACGGTCAACGCCTACGGATATACACCGCGCCCACTATATAATGCACACGCAATACAAACATGCAAATAGGGACAGAAAAGAGCAGAAGAAAAGATAAGTAGAACAGTTTGAGGCAATCTCTTGTTACTGTGCTACGAGTTCGCTGTAGTCCTTGATTGGAGATACAGTTTCATTGGGGCCCAGTGTTCCTTTTAAACCTTGTTCATGTAAGAGAAAGGGCTGCGAAACAAAGCCCTGGCTAGATCACATCTGGAATACTGTTCACCGTTCTGGGCATCGCACCTTAAATATTTTTTTGGCCTTGGAAGCAGTGCAGCACAGACTCACCAGAATATTACCAGGGCTCCAATGGTTAAATTATGAGGAGATATTACATAAACTAGATTTGTATTCCCTGAAATATAGAAGGTTAAGGAGTGATTTGAGCAGTAGATGCTAGCTCAATTAATAATTTTAAATCTAAGGTCAACAGATTTTTTACTAGACAAGAATATAAAAGGAAATGGAGGAAAGGCAGGTGGGATGGATAAAATACAGATCAGCCATGATCTCACTGAATGGCAGAACAGACTCAAGGGGCTCAATGGCCTACATCTGTTCCTAACTATGCACTTGTTCCTTAAGTAAAAACTGATTTCCTTATCTACCTAACTATTGACAAGGAACTGCCATTACCTGGTAGTAGGTGTTGATGTCTTTTCCATTAGCTGTGAAAGTCATGAGACCTGTAACCAAATCAACGAGGCATCCAATCTCCAGATCGACATTACTGCGGCTTGCTTGCTGGGAGTTGCTACTAAATTCACCTCCCCAGACCATGTAACAATTGCTGCGCTTCATACTGTAGAGAGAACAAAACTGTCAACGCTACATAAATATCTTGCTGTGCTGCAAAAAAGGAATGTAAGTATCTTACAGTACATTCAAAGTCCACATGTTTAATATTGCTGAGAAGCTAAATTTAATATGAAAACTGCAATGTAATTAGGTGTGAAGGTTTGAACTAATCCACAGTAAAAAAAAAGTGAGACTACCAATCCCACCGAGTGTTACTCCTCCAGTGTCAAATTGTGCCTTTATACGAAGACTGCATCAGTCGTGCAAAATGAAACTGGTTCAACAATGATGCTACTGTTTTAGTTTGAATGCACCATTAGTACATCTATTGGACTGGGAGTTGGATAAAACAAATAGAATTAATTTGGGTGGTCTCCATCCAATTCAAAGTGCACATATGCCCATAGTTTAAAAAAAAACTGCCCTCCCTAGCCTTGCATACAGCTAAACTATGCAGAAATGGTAAATGGCAAATTACCCTAAACAGATTGAGTTTTAAGCAAAAGGTCATATTGCGCATTGCAATTTAGTTGAGCTGTATTCTGAGAATTGACAAAGAACTTATGGGTGTAAAAAATCCTAACTGTATGAAACTGCCTGCTCAGTGCGTCGGTGTGCTCCTCATTGTTTAGAAAGATATTAGCTTAGAAATGATTATTGACAATCCTCACTTACAAATGTCAGCTTGAAAGCAGGTTGATTCCATATAAGCCCCACTCAAGGAGGACAGCCACTTTGGTACTTAAAACAATTGACAAGTACTGGTTGAACTCTTGCTCAGTGATGGTAAGTACCAGGAGCTACTCATGAATGACATGGTGAGCAATTCACCATAACTGTTTTTCTTTTTAAAATACTGCTATAAAGTACAACAGTTTAAACTGCCAAAAAACCCTTATGATTATACTCAAGAATAATATGAAAAGTAGCTTTGAATTGTAAATAATGCATAATATTGATGTAAAATATAGAGTGTGCTACCCTCACTGAAATAAACTAACACTGCAACATATATTACACATACAATTCTATTGGAGGAGTTTATGAAGAGTAACTATCTACCTTGGCACACAATATTTGCCAGAAAATATGTTTCCCAACCAGAAATTGCACTTATATACATTATATAGAAGGTTTCACGGTTGGAGTTAACATGAGGTTGATAACTTGCTCCAATGGTTTACAATGTTGCTCAATATCTTTCTAATGGTTTTTATCACCCAGATCTTGCTATCATCATAATTTCATTTATAATTCTATTTCCTTACCCTGTATTTTTCATAAATTTGGTTAAATAATTCTTCGTGGAGTTCATATTTTTCAGCATTTAATTTTTTCAAAATGATGAAAAAGTATCAGGCAAATACTTTATCAATCCTTAATTTATTCAGATATTGATTTGACAATTATTTAATTGCTAGATCTCATCACAATTGTTATGTAATTTGTATTAGTAATTAGATTTAATGCAATGAGGCCATTACTCCACGTGAAATGGACTAAGTATAACGTATGCAAATGAAGCAATACTACAGGAAATAATTGAAGATGTATATCTTGAAATATATATATTATTGAGTTGGGTTGGGAGTGAAAGAGTTCAGAATTTATATCTAGAATTTGTTTGCAAGACACGAACAGAAAACTGCTTGGAAATTTGGAATAAGTTGGTTTATAAAGTTGAGTCTATTAACTCACATACCTGTCATGGACTTTTCCTTGGTCATCTCCCACCGAGACGGTGACTGTGCGAACTTTGGTTAAATCAAAGTTGCCATCATATTGATGAAAGTCTGGGGTCACCCAACCAACCCACACTCCGCCTGGTTCCTGCCCAGCATATATTCTCACTGAGTAGTAATACTGCCAGAAGAAAACAAAATTAGAAACTAGAAATACCAGACTAGGGTTTATCAAAGATATTTGTTAGACTGAGGGTGAGGTCTGTTGTAGTAATACACAGTCTATAGTAATGTATTGGTTTATGTACTGGACGAGCAACTAAGAGGATGAGCTGAATTTTATGGGCCCCCTCAAGGTGGGGACAGAGGTGGGAGGTTCGATAAAAATCGCATGGCTAGGTGGGGAGGGGGGTGGGAGGGTCTGCAGAATGCCTTCCCGCCGTCCTCCAATTTAGTCTGGGGTGGGGAAGACCGAGGACAACCTACACACCCCAGGCCAATTGAGACCCTTAAGTGCCTCCATCTCAAGTTAATGGAGGACAGAGAGGCCCATCGCCGAGGGAAGACACTGCCAGGTAAAACCTGGCGGCCTCCTAGCAGGGTTGGGCGAGTTCCCTCCTTTGGGGGCAATCCAGTGCTCCCGGAGGGGCCCCCAAGGAAGAACCCCACACCCCAGCCAGTTGCCAGGACCTGCCTGACTAGCCCAGGGTGCCAGAGTGGGACCCTGATCCCACTCACCCGTCCCTGGGCATCCTGCAGTAACTGCAGTCACCAATGCTCCCCGTGGTGCTGTCGGTACTGCACAGCTGATGGTCTTCGGATTGGCCAGCACCTCTGGAGGCAGGAGCTTGTCCCTTAGAGGGATGGAGTCCCTGACGGCAGGCAGTTAATTGGCTGCCATGGAATTGCAATGGGGGTCCAATGGAGGGCTGAGGTGGGGTCTCCACCCACCTTCCAGCCCACCATTGGGACCCCCGTCGCGAGAATAAAATTCAACTATTCACATCGCACTCCAGAGTTGTGAAACTGCACCAGGATAAAAAGGCTCACTAATGTCTCCCACAGAAAGTCACCTGCCACCCTTATATGGTCTCGGCTATATGCGACAGCTTCTTAATCCTCTGCAGTGGCAAGTTGTGCTTCACTACCACATTCTCAGGGCAACTCGGGATGGGAAATACAGTCTATATCCTGAAATAAAACCAAAAAAACGAATACTTTGATTGGAAAACAGCTGATAATGCTGGGCCCACTTTTGTTCTCAATATTTAGGTGACTTTCACCTTGACTTGGGAACACACTAACCAAATGTGCTGGCAATGCAAAAGAGGGGGCTTGGCAAACAGCAAGGTGGACTGGAAAAGATTTAAGGAGGACATGGATAGATTAATGTGAAAGGTGGACAGGGCTAGATGCAACTTAATATTTTTAAGAAGAGAAACAGCAGTGGGGAGTACATATTGAATGGAAAGATGAAGAGTGTGAAGGAAAACAAAAAAAATCAAGGGTTACAAAAATATAATTCCTTGAAAGCACAAGTGATACAGTAGTTAAAATATGCCAACAGCATTTCGAGATTTATAAAGACAAAGTACAAGAACAAGGCAATATAGTTAGACCCAGGTAAAGTACTCTGTGCAATTTTGGGCACCCCATTGTAGAAAGGACATTGAAGCCAGAGGAAGCCCATAGCATTAATTCACCAGGATGATACCAGGGATCAGAAACTCTATAGACTCGAGATACCAGAGCAAAGTTTGAAAAAAATTAATGGCAGTTATTTGAATTATGATCGCCCTTGATGGGTGAAAAAAATAGCAACTATTTCCTCTGGTTGAGGAGTAAGTGATATGGGGTCAGTAATGTAAAATTGTCACGAATAAAGTGTAATGAGAGTTTGGAAGTAAATTCTTCTTGCAGAGTATAGTTGGCATAGGGAATTGTTGAGGCAGACACCACGACATCTTTTAAAGAATGATTGGGTAAGTATTTGAAGCAATGGGAGATACAAAACAATGGAAAGAGCAGTGCAGTGGAATTAGTTTTGGATTGCTCTGTAAAGGGCTGGTACAGAGATAACAAATTTGATTGAATTTTTCAAGGATGTGACTAGATGTGTAGATGAGGGTAAAGCAGTTGATGTAGTCTACAAAGACTTCAGTAAGGCTTTTGATAAGGTCCCGCATGCAAGATTGGTTAAGAAAGTAAGAGCCCATGGGATCCAGGGTATTTTGGCAAATTGGATTCAAAATTGGCTTAGTGGAAGGAGGCAGAGGGTGATGATCAAGGGTTGTTTTTGCGAATGGAGGCCTGTGGCCAGTGGGGTACCGCAGGGATCGGTGCTGAGATCCTTACTGTTTGTAGTGTACATTAATGATTTAGATGTGAATATAGGAGGCATGATCAGTAAATTCGCAGACGACAGGAAAATTGGTGGTGTCATAAATAGTGAGGAGGAAAGCCTTAGATTACAGGACTATATAGATGGGCTGGTAAGATGGGCGGAGCAGTGGCAAATGGAATTTAATCCTGAGAAATGTGAGGTGATGCACTTTGGGAGGACTAACAAGGCAAGGGAATATACAATGGATGGTAGGACCCTAGGGAGTACAGAGGGTCAGAAGGACCTTGGGGTGCTTGTCCATAGAGCACTGAAGGCAGCAGCACAGGTAGATAAGGTGGTCAGGAAGGCATACGGGAAACTTGCCTTTTTTAGTCGAGGCATAGCATATAAGAGCAGGGAGGTTACAATGGATATGTATAAAATGCTGGTTAGGCCACAGCTGGAGTACTGTGTACAGTTCTGGGCACCACACTATAAGAAGGATGTGATTGCAATGGAGAGGGTGCAGAGGAGATTCACCATGATGTTGCCTAGGCTGCAGCATTTCAGTTATGAAGAGAAACTGTATAGGCTGGGGTTGTTTTCCTTGGAACGGAAAAGGCAGAGGGGGGACCTGATTGAGGTATACAAAATTATGAGGGGCATTGATCGGATAGATAGGAAGAAACTTTTTCCCTTAGCGGAGGGGTCAATAACCAGGGGGCATAGATTTAAGGTAAGGGGCAGGAGGTTTAGAGGGGATTTGAGGAAAAATGTTCACCCAGAGGGTGGTTGGAATCTGGAACACACTGCCTGAAGGGATGGTAGAGGCAGGAACACTCACAACATTTAAGAGTTATTTAGATGAGAACTTGAAATTCTATAGCATACAAGGCTACAGGCCAAGTGAGGGGAAATAGGATTAGTTTGGACAAGTGTTTGATGATCGGCGCAGGCAGGTTGGGCCGAAGGGCCTGTTTCTGTGCTGTAAAACTCTATGACTCTATGAGATGTGATGGACCAAATTGTTTCCTTCTGTGCTGTAAACATCTATGCTGCTAGTTGTAGCATGTGTTGTCTTGAGAGCAGATGTAAAAGTCCAAAATATTTGTCAGCTCAAGGGCATTTGCAGAAAAATAAAATGTTATAATCATCTGTCCTCATAAATTAAATACTAGGACTTCTTATAGTGCACTTAATTTGGATAGCTCAACCTTATTTGAAAATAGGTCACAATATTTGCTGTCTTATGAATAATGTTCATAATTGCTTTGCGACTTTAGAAATGTTCATCTGCAGTCAGAAGCTTTGAATGAAATGGGTTTAGCTATTTCATCATTTTGCAATTTTTTTTACACTTTCCAGTTGATTACTTACTGTTGTCGTGTTCAAAATAATCTCTGGGTCATCCCTGTCATCTGGTACAACATCCTCTATCAGTCGGGGGACAGTCGGTATAACTGGTGGTGGAGCAATAAAGGCGGGTTTCTTTTTGAATAAGAACCTAAAATGCAGCAAATGAAAATGCATCATAACATAAACCAATGTCTTCCAACATTAAATTGTAAACAGTGGGAATACTGCAATCAAAACTGATAAAGACAAATTCCTTCTAAATAGGTCCGTTAAACCAGAAGTATCAAAACCCAACATTCTTTAAAGGGGCAGGAATATATGGGGAAGTATTTTTATGTTCAAAAATACAAGAATTTGTTTGACTCTTTTTAAAAATCTAATTTTTCTCTTCTGTAAGGAGTCAATTACTGCAGTAAGGAGGGATGATATCTTAGAAGGTTCCTCATATGAGGCCATATGGGTAGAACTTAAAAACAAAAAGGGGGCAATCACTTTACTGGAAGTGTAAGTATAAGGCCTCCAAACAGTCAGAGAGAGATAGAGGGGCAGATATGTAGGCAAATCTCAGAGAGGTGTGAAAATAATAGCATAATAATAGTAGGGGATTTCAACTTCCCCAATATTAACTGGGACAGTCTTAGCGCAAAAGGCTTAAAGGGGGCGGAATTCTTAAAGTGCGGACAGGACAGCTTTTTGAGTCAGCACGTAGAAAGTCCTGCAAGAGAAAGGGCGGTACTGGACCTAATCTTAGGTAATGAAGCCAGACAAGTGGTAGAAGTGGCACTGGAGGAGCATTTCAGGGATAGTGACCATAACTCTGTAAGATTTAAGGTAGTTATGGAAAAGGACAAAGATGGACCGGAAATAAAGGCACTGCATTGGGGGAAAGCCGATTTCAATATGATAAAACAGGATCTGGCCAAAGTGGACTGGGAGCAGATACTTGTAGGAAAGTCAACATCAGACCAGTGGGAGTCATTCAAAAAGGATACAGTGAGAGTTCAGGGCCAACATATTCCAGTAACGGTGAGGGTAAGACCGACAAGTCCAGGGAACCCTGGATGTCAAGGGATATAGAGGATTGGATAAGGGGGAAAAAAAAAAGGAGGCTTATGCCAGATTCAGAGAGCTGAAAACAGCAGCGGCACTAGAGGAGTATAGAAAGTGTAGGGTGGGACTTAAAATAGTAATTAGGAGAGCGAAGACGGGACATGAGAAAACACTGGTGAGCAAGTAAAGGAAAATCCCAAGGTGTTTTATAAGTATATTAAGGGCAAGAGGATAATCAGGGAAAGAGTAGGACCCATTAGGGACCAAAGGGGCAATCTGTGTGTGTGGAGCCAGTGGATATAGGTGAGGTTTCAAATGATTACTTTGCATCTGTGTTCACTATGGAGAAGGAAGATGTAGGTGTAGAGACCAGAGAGGGGAATTGTGATATACTTGAACAAGTTAGTATTGAAAGGGAGGAGGCATTAGCAGTTTTAGCAGGCTTAAAAGTGGATAAATCCCCAGGCCCAGATGAGAAAAATCCCAGGCTGCTATGTGAGGCAAGGGAAGAGATTACAGGGGCTCTGACACAAATTTTCAAAGCCTCTCTGGCAACAGGAGATGTGCCAGAGGACTGGAGGACAGCAAATATGGTACCATTATTCAAGAAGTGTAATAGAGATACACCAGGTAATTACAGGCCAGTTAGTCTAACATCAGTGGTAAGGAAACTATTGGAAAAAATTCTGAGGGACAGGATTAATATCCGCTTGGAGAGGCAGGGATTAATCAAGGATAGTCAGCATGGCTTTGTCAGGGGGAGATCATGTCTAACAAATATGATTAAATTTTTTGAGGAGGTAAATAGGTGTGTAGATGAGGGTAAAGCAGTTGATGTAGTCTACATGGACTTCAGTAAGGCTTTTGATAAGGTCCCACATGGGAGATAGGTCAAGAAGGTAAGATGCCATGGGATCCAGGACAATTTGGTAAATTGGATCCAAAATTGGCTTAGTGGCAGGAGGCAGAGGGTGATGGTCGAGGGTTGTTTTTGCGAGTGGAAGCCTGTGACCAGTGGTGTACCACAGGGACCCTTGCTGTTTGTATTGTACATTAATGATTTAGACATGCATATCCCAGGTATGATCAGCAAGTTTGTAGATGACACGAAAATTGGTGGTGTTGTAGTGAGGAGGAAAGCCTTAGATTATAGGACAATATAGATGGTCTGGTAAGATGGGCAGAGCAGTAGTAATCCTGAGAAGTGTGAGATGATGCATTTTGGGATCACTAACAAGTCAAACGAATATACAATGGATGGTAGGAAGTAGAGGGACCTTGGTGTACTTGTCCATAGATCACTGAAGACAGCAGCACAGGTAGATAAAGTGGTTGGGAAGGCATATGGGATACTTGCCTTTATTAGCCAAGGCATAGAATATAAGAGCAGGGAGGTTATGATGGAGCTGTATAAAATGCTAGTTAGGCCACAGCTGGAGTACTGTGTACAGTTCTGGTCGCCACACTATAGGAAGGATGTGATTGCATTGGACGGCGAGAGGAGATTCACCAGGATGTTGCCTATGAAGAGAGACTGGATAGGCTAGGGTTGTTTTCCTTAGTGCAGAGAAGGCTGAGGGGTGACCTGATTGAGGTATACAAAATTACGAGGGGCATAGCTAGGAAGAAACATTTTCCCTTAGCGGAGGTGTTAATAACCGGGGACATAGATTTAAGGTAAGGGGCGGGAGGTTTCGAGGAAAAAATTTCACCCAGAGGGTGGTTGGAATCTGGAACACACTGCCTGAAGGGGTGGGAGAGGCAGGAACCCTTACAACATTTAATAGGTATTCAGATGAGCACTTGAAACGCCATAGCATACAAGGCTACAGGCCAAGTGCTGGAAAATAGATAGGCGCTTGACAGCCGGCACGAACATGATAGGCCAAAAGGCCTGTTTCTGTGCTGTATAACTCTCGATCTCTGAGATCTGAGGTCATATATCCCTTTCTGCTCAGTCATCCTATAATGTCACCAATCGGGAGCAAGCATATGTATTCCAGAGCAGAAATGTAAATTTTGATTTGAACTGGTCCAAACAGGAAGGAAAAGTTGATCTTATATGTGTCCTCCAGCTCACAGAACTGATAACTTTGAAAAGGTAAACTTTGTCAGCATATCTTTTATCTATACAAATGGGGCAGCATTTCCCTTTCTGTGTTGGATATTTTGTTTTAAGATGTAGCCGGTATATTATGTTTCTAGTTAAAAGCTGTACACGTAAATAAGGTTGATTGTAGAAATGCAGTGAATGTGATGTTTAAGGATTTTCAATAAGTATTTCAGAAAATACTACAGAAGAAACTTCTGGCAAATGTAAATCCTCATGGAAAAGGGGAATGTGCCCCCATAGTTAGAGAGATGGCTAAAAGATAGAAAGCAGAGGGTAGGGCTATATAAAAGGTTTTTTGGACTGGAAAGATATAGCATCCACAAAGGTCTAAACTGGGCCATTTTTATTTATTATACACAAATATATGGACTTGGATTTTAAGACAACATGATCGAAATTTGCTAATGACATCAAATTGGGGAAGGTGGGGGCGGGGAGGTTGGCAAATTGTGAAGAAGATTTTGAAAGACATGGAATTATCTTCTGGAATCATATCTAAATATAATCTAAAACTTTCTAATTGGTTCCTGAAACCAACACAACAAAAAACTTCCACTAGCAACTAGTACCCGTTGCTCAGGTTTGTTTATCTCAGCAACCACTTAGATCTATCCAAAAAACCTCAAAAATACTAACCTAGTTTTTGATTTACTTTTCTCAGAGGAGGAATCTTTATCATTCTCTGTCTTGGCCAACTCTTTGGGTGCTTCCTTAGAGCCGTCCTTTTCATTGGTCGGTGTTTCAGCTTGAGTCCGGCTGGCTGACTTTTTAAGAACTTCAAACTCTGAATCCACATCAATATCTTCTACTTCTTCTTCTGGGATTGTCATTCTGGTCAATGGTGTAGTTCCAGGGGTGCATTTGAACGTGTCATGGAACTCAACGGGCATGCTGAGTCGAAAGAACAGCAAGTCAGTCTTGCTGTTCTGAGACCCAAAAGTTTTATGAGAAACTTTCAAGCAAGGAGGGTTGTCAACTGTCCCATCAATCCTTGTAACCTGTGTATATGCAGATAAAATGCTCAAGTTAAATAATTTCACAACTAAACTAAAGGAAGTCAATACAACAATACAATATAATTTGTCTTCTGATAGAATTAATTTTAATTCGTGCTGAGGGCAATTTTCCAACGAGAACACTGGTTTTCAAACGCAACTTCACTTTCAACTAATGGATGTTACACAGAGGTTAAGCATCAACTCCAATTATATTGACTAATCAGAACTATTGTGATTTTAAAAAAAATTCTTTCATGGGATGTGGATTTCGCTGGCAAGACCAGCATTTGTTGGCCATCCCCAATTTCCCTTGACAACTGAATGGCTTGCTAGGCCATTTCAGAGGGCATTTAAGAGTCAACTGCATTGCTGTGGGTCTGGAGTTACCTGTAAGCCAGACTTTCTTCCCTAAAGGACATTAGTGAACCATATGGATTTTTATGACAATGATAGTTTCACGGCACCATTCCTGAGACTAGCTTTTGATTCCAGATTTTTATTAATTAATTGAATTTAAATTCTACTAGCTGCTGAGGTGCGATTTGAACCAGTGCCGCCAGGGCATTAGCCTGGGCCTCTGGATTACTAGTCAAGTAATATTACTGCTATGCCACTGTCTCCTCTAATTACGCATACATATAGTCATTCAAATTTCACAAAAAGATATTTAGAATGATAAAGATAAATATAAAATCATTCAAACAGGGAAAATCCAATCAAAGCACAGATATATGCCAGAGAAAGGTTGAAAACACTACTACATAGAAATTGCATAACAGAGTTAAGCTGTTCAATCCAACAAGTCCGTGTTTGTATTTATCCTCGACATGAGCAGTAGTCCTAATTTTCCCTGTTCCTGCCATTTTCCATATCTCTTTATCCCCTTTCTTTCAACCATCTAACCTATTCTTAATGTTGGCATGATCTCTGCATCAATGACCAACTACAATAGTATGTTTCACTGCCTCACAACTTTCCGTGTAAAAGGTCTATGCCCACCGCCTATCCCAAACCTATTGCATTTAATCTCATCAATGTCCATTCATTCTCGATCTCTCAATTTGTGGAAAAAGTCTGTTTCTATTTACTTCATCGTATCCCTTCATGACTTTAAATACCTCTGCCAAATCACCCTCTGTTTTCATGAAAACAGCTCCAGTTTTTCAAATCTTTCCTCATACCAAGCAGCAGTGTAGAAAAATGAAAATAGAAAATGCTGGAAACACTCATGCAGCATTTGTGGGGACAGATACAGAATTAAAACAGGGGCAATTTGCCTGGTGGAAACTAACATTATTGAGTGGAATGCTGGATTTACACCTGCCCAATATTATCCCCATTGACTTCAATGGAGAGTAAAATAGCAGGGTGTAAAATCAGCATTGCACCTGATCCCATCAGTTTCCCAACTGGCACGTTAGGTTAAAATAGCCCTCAAAGTTTCACATCAGTTCTGATTGAAAGTCAACTTGAAATGCTAGCCTGGATATTTTCTGTTGCAGGTTACATAGGCAGAAGAGTGGTATGGGGTGGGGAAGATGGATTTTCAAACGGGAAACACAGAAGTCTGGATTTCCCCTCAACTCCACAGCATACGTCTTTTGACCCTGACAGCTACCCGTCCAGAAGTCAGCCCGAATGACAGGCCTGGCTTCCAGTCAGGTGGGGAGTACTTCGGAACAGGCCTCAGGACCAGGTAGGTTCAATTCCTGAGCCAGGGTTGGTGGAGGGTGGTGGTGGAATGGTGACCAGTTCTCGACTCTGGGTGCGGTGTAATTTCTGACCCCCAGGGCCTTCATATCTGGGTGGGGGGGGGGGGGGGGGGAGGACTCCTGCTCCTCCTAGCCTACAAGCAGTGCTGTAAAAGTACTTATCTTCTCTCCAAAGTTTTCCTTGCTTTGCTTCAGCTGCTGGGTTTCCTGAGGTTTGGGAGACCCAGTTACCCACTGTGGGTGCACCTATCAAAACTGGCAAAGTAGAATAAATCAGAGCTGCCAGCCTCACTGATGTATTTAAAGTGTCAACCCATTCCTTGTCCCGCTTTCGTGAAATCCAGAAGTCGACAGGTTGGAGCCAGTTTCTGGACACGTTTGAAATTTTTCCCAATTTAACCCTCACGCAACACGCATTAAAATTACTCTCGTTGACTCGTTTCCTCTCTCCACAGATCCTACCCAACTTGCTGAGTGTTTCCAGCATCTTTTATTTTATTCCAGATTACTCAACATCCTTCCAAATGTGTGAAGCAAAAAACTGCATTCGGTACTCCAATTGCAGTCAGTCAAATTTTGATTACTGTATATAGTTGAATCACTAGTAAACTACATTACGTGAATTTTTTTTTTTACTCCAAATCTTACCTCAACGTGACTGTGGTCTGTGGGAACAGGAACAAACTGAGGCAAACTTTTGCTGAACCACATTGTGATGGCTCGTTTCATATTTACAGCAAAGGGTTCAAAGCCTTCCTGCAAACCACAGATGGTGAAATATCTCAGGCTGCTGACATCTTGGCCCAGGTTAATGCGTCCGACCTGAGAAAGGCCCAGGCTGCATACAGGAACAAACCCTGAAAAGGGACATCATGTCAAATACAACTGGGAAATGAAATGGGAGCAAATTAACCAGGGACTTTGACACATCCTTAACAGGCAGCAACAGGTTTCTTCCCCAGATGTTTTTTTAATACCCATCTAATATAATTTTTATCTGGACATGACAGGAGGTAGACAGAAAAGGATTCAATATGTACAGATTGCCCTTTCTGACAGAAAGAACGCTACTAAATATTTCCTCATCTATTTGCATCCCAATTTTCTCCTGGTTTTGAACAGAAATCAATCATTGCAAGTCTAACTTCTCTAGTGTGTTTGACCTTACTATAGATGAAATTTAGAAACATCAAATTTTTAGACTGGAAGAAATAGTGTGTCCTGAATTAAATGCAGCTCAATAATTCGGGTTTATGATGCACGTTATCAACAGAAAATTATCAAATATTTGTAGGTGCCATTATGACATGAAACTATCTAAGCTATTCATCACCTCTAGAGTAAATCTTTCTCTGCATCTTCCCAAATCCCAGCAAGAACTCACCATCACCTATTTCGATGTCTTTGAAAGCCAACTCAGAGCCAGAGTCTCTGATAAGCATCTCTCCATTGAGCGTGAACATGATGTTCATTTCATGTAAGTCAATCATGCAACCAACCACATCACCTGACTGCCAGGTACGGCCGAATGGTTCACTCCCTATGTGCCAGCGCTGACCCTGCAGTACAAAGGAGAATAGTTTACAACAAACAGCGATTTGCTGAATGTTATTCCATCAGAATGCCGTCCTCAAGAGTATTTGAAGATATTTATAGTCTGGTAAAGCAACAGGTGACCAGTGATAATCCAGCTATACAGAAGAAATTATAAACTCAATCTTTAGAACGACTAATATTTTTTAGACTGTTATATTTCTTTAAAAATATTTATAACCATCAGTAGTGAGCTCTGCCAATCTAGTTTACATAAGTTTGTCACGGTTTTGTAAATTACTAATTAAAATAAAAAGTTTAGTTCAAGGTCAGGTTGGTTGGGTTAGTGGGGGAGGAAATCAACCAATGTTTGCACTTGATTACTGTCCAGTGATCCTTGCTGGACAAAGTGTATCTATGAATTCCAGTCACCAGGCTTGGCTGTAAAGCATCCACATCCTAAAACTTTATCATTCGATTTCTATAATCTCACAAGAAGATTAGAGAGGCTTTCGCCATCTTGGAACCATACCATAATGTGAGTAACTCATTTCAAGAAAGATAGATAGAAAATTGGAAAATGACAACAAACCTTGAATCCATTAAACACAAAGGCGAGATCATCAGCACCCAATGGTAGATCAGGCCTGCACTCAGGTCGTGCCCATCCGACCCTCATTTCTCCTACAGTCACAGCTTCAAACTCAAAGTACCACTTCCCACTCTTCACTGCATATGATTTCTCAGCTCGGAACAGCCGTACCTTCTCACTGCGACCTTTACCTGTGGTATGGGCAGCTAAAACACAAAAATCAATGATTAAAGGTAGAATTATAAGTACCTTAACACTTTAACAGGACATAAAAATGGTAACAAGACATTAATTATTTAATACTCTATGATGTGCACAATCTTAAAGTATTTACAAAGCTCCTATGATTAGTTCAATTTTCTGAGAATTTGCTATGTAACCAAACATCTCAATTTCCAATGGATGGGAGGGAAGGTGAAGGAGGGTTACAGAAACTCACGTCTTTTATTATTTTCAAATGTCTTTTGCCAAGTTTGAAACTTCTGTATCTTGGCAGAAGCATTAACATATTGTCCACATGTGGGTTAGGCTAGAATCCCAGCTATAATATTTGGAGAAATTGACTTAACGTGTTCATTATACAAGTGTAATAGATACAAAACTGGCCACTGCACAAATTTAAAAAGCAAATAACTATCAAGGCTGCTGATCTACAGCTCAAAGAGACTGAGAGAATTGTGGAGTGCGATCTCAAGACATCAACAAAAATCTGATAACGATGCAATAAAAACATACTCTGATGGTCAGTAACTGTAAAACAGAAGCCCTGGTAATCACATATCTGGTTGGCATCCTTCCATCAATGAAAGATGATGGACACCCACCAAACAATCCATTTTGGTGGGGCCTTCTCTTGGTGCACCTTTGTTGATGGCTGTGAAGGCCAATCCTTGAGAGGCAGGTTCCGCCACAAGTGCTGCATGTGAAGCTGCGAGTTGTTGTTTTTGACATTGGCACCTGTTGCCAAGCTGCTGTAGCAACAGTGGTAGTGCAGACCAGTCCGCACGATGTGTCGCCATTTCCCTCTTTTGCCAGCTAGTGACTCCCAGGTGCAATAGTTGATATTTAAGACCTTCATTTAACACTTGCAAGCATCCTTGAAGTGGAGCTTTGTGCACCCTACTGGTCATCTGGCCCTGGCTACCTCACCATACAGAAGGTCCTTCAGTATGCGACGTTCCTCCATCCTGCGGACGCGTCCGATCCACCAAAGCCGACACTGTTTGATTAGTGCCAACACATTTGGGAGCTCTGTCTTTATCACAGAGACATTTACGACAATCTATCCCTTGATGCAGAACTTGATGCAGAGCTGCATAGGGAAAGCTGCTTCCAACTTTGGCTGACTTGCAAAATTCGCATGGGATAACATCAAGCTGACCCTTAGGACCAAGCTGATTATTTACAAGGCCTCTGGCTCTGAGCACCTTGCTGTATGGCTGAGAAACATGGGAGAGGACATTCGACCCATTGAGTCCATGCCAGCATTGTCTAAAATTAACCTTAATGTCACCATTTTTCAAGACAGGGTAAAAAGAGGTCTGCTGCATTTGTGATTTTGTCCTGCCAGGATATACTTATAATGCACTGCAGACAGCAAAGATAGAAATTATTGAGCTTCTTTTCCTGGTAGCTGTAAGTCGCCTCTGTTTCACAGCCATACAGCAAGGTGCTGAGAACACAGGCCTTGTAAATGATCAGCTTGGTCCTAAGGGTCAGCTTGACGTTATCCCATGTGAACTTTGCAAGTCAACCAAAGATGGTAGCTGCTTTCCCTATGCAGCTCTGCATCGAGTTCTGCATCAAGGGATAGACTGTCACTGTGGACCCAAGGTAACAGAATTTGCTAACCACTTCCAGTGGGGCGTTATTTAGTGCGATTATGGTATGGTCCTATGACCACAGTTTTCTTGACACTTATAGTCAAGGAGAACCAGTAACAGGCATGGGAAAGACAGTCCATGAATCTTTGTAGCCAAGTTTTCGTGTGAGGGAATAGCGCAGCATCATGAGTGGAGGAGTTCTCCGATCAGGATATGATGTGCTTTCAGCCTTGATAGATTGTAGAGCTTGCCATCTGACCTAGTGTGCAAATAGACCCCTTCCATATCTGCAGGGAAGGCAAAGGTCAGGCTACATATCTAGTGTACATTTAATTCAGCAGGGATAGTTTTGGGCCATAAGTGGAAGTTACTTTGAGTCTGCCAGTGTGAGCAGAATTAATAAAAGGGATTCAACCCCATTTATCATTTCTCCCTAATTTCACCACTGAAAGCTTTTTAACTATTTTACATTTGTCTTTCCTTCTTATAACTAATTGACAGTTTTGGCTCCAAGTAGTGAACTTAATTTTTGTATTAACCCCCTGCGACTTTGTGTTAACTTGTCCTTTAACAAGTATTTTTAAGGGTTTTCTAGCATGGGAGCAAGACTGATAAAAAAGGAAGAAAACTTTGTTACTGATTTCTAGAGTTGGTTCTACATTTTCACTAAAATAATTTAAAGGAGTAAAGTACATCCCTCAATGAGTACAAATAGTGTATAACAAACACAAATTGGACGATCATTCAAGTACTACTAATTTATTTTTGGATAATGTATTACAGTATTTCCCTAATCAAGCCATTACCAATCCATTATTCATGCTAAATGATTATCGAACTGAGTGATTATTTCAAGTTGTAAAGTTACATACTGGCTTCTTGATCTGGTGGCTCAATGTTGTAGCCATAACCAATCAGGGTGCGGACAGCCTCACACAGACTGTCTCTGTTTGTTTTCTTAGTGCGTTCATCCAGGAGATTGTATGGTACAAGGCGGGGATTTCTCTTGTTACTAATATCCTGTAAGCACAAAAGGAGCAGAAACATATCTCTGAAAATGGGAAGTTTATTATATCTGAATTACATTTTGATTTTTCAATTGGATAGCAGTGGAGTTGCTGAATACTACAGCACTTTCATGTCCTAACTCTGAATTAGAAACCAGAAAAAAAAATCTCTATTATTTTCCCAGCAATTAAGTCTGTTGGGTAAAATAACATCTGTCTGTCATATTCCAGTTATCACCGAAGTGCCTTTATGCAAGTGTAAGTTGTTCAGATGCCACTAGCTTTCTGATTTCTCAGAAAATACTGACTGGTCTAGAATTTGCTGCGAAACTATCTGCCATCAATAGTCTATAAATAATCCAGAAATTTGTGTTGAGGAAGATAGCCCGTGATTTGCATATAGACATAAATTGCTGGCCGATTTGTACCACTCCGTCATTAGCCTCACCAAATTGCAGCTTGCAGTCAACCTCACTGTGAATTTCAACAAATTGCTGCATTTACGTTAAAGTTGATTAAATTCACTGCCGAAAGTTAGTGCTGGTACTTAATGATGTAAGGATCCTTTTAACGACAAGATTTATGACCCTGCAGTGCCACTCAACCTGGAAGCCCAGAAAGGCAACAACTGAAAGTGTGGAGTCTCCTTCCTGCAAGTAGTAAATTGCTGATAAAGGTTTATAAAATTTAAAAAGATAGACTGATGTTCCAGTCATTGATCAAGGCCCCAGTTGTCTTGTTGAATCATTATCAGCTTGCAGCGGCACAAATGTTTCCAAGCTGAAGGGTGAGAAAATAAATCTGACTAATAATAGGGCATGTTGTGATCTGCCTTGCTTCAGCAAACTCGAGCCCAAACAACGAGGGATGGTAGGTGGTGAGACACTGATGGTCATCAAAATTGAGCCTAATCATTTCCTTAACTGATTGACTCACATATAGGTGCCCATATTTACTGTGGTGGGGAGTTATGGTCAGGAAAGTTTCCCCAAAAACCATGAAGCATCAACTCTAGGGCATGAGAGATTTTTCTTCCCCAGATTCTCCAGCCAAACGCCAGCGTGGCTGGCAAGTTTATCTGCCTGTACAACGGGGAAATCTGCATCACAAGGATGCAGGTTGTGCAACCTGCAAGAATGTAGGTTTAGTGGTATGGTGGCGGGGGGAAAAAAGATTGCTGAGGTTGTTAGGGGGAAGGGGGGGGGGGAGAAGCGGACAGATTGCTGGGGAGAAAATGAGGAAGGCAGGCTGAGGTCGAGTGGGTGTCAGTGCAACATCATGAAGGTTGGGGGTGGTGGGAGGGGGGTGGAATTACAGCTTTTTCTTATTGTGCCTGAAGGAAACACTCCTTAGCTTATGGTCAAGCCCTTTTCACTTACTTTTACCTGCTAGACTTCCCTGAGAACCCAGGTCCACAGTAGTTAAAATAGAAACCTTGTTAAAATTGAGGCATGAAGTTTCTTTAAAAAGGACTTGCCTCCTGAGAGTGGATTGGTCCCTCATCCCACACCTGATAAAACCAGAAGTAAAATGGGATAGAGGCAGGTCAGGGTTGTGTTTAAAATTTGTAACATTTTACTTCCCACCTGGCCCGAAGCTATCCGTTTTTACGGACTGAAACTCCCCCCACAATAAGCACAGGACAATAATCAGGATTAAGAAAGCTGATGATCATTCTCCCTATCTAAGGACATTTGAACATTTTAATTGATTTAGGTTAGAAATTACTTATTACTATTTAATATTGCTGCATAACATAAAAAGCTTGCATATTTAGCTTAAAATTGCATAGCAAAGTTTAATCAGTCTTTGTGTTCTCAATGATCTCTTCTATTGATAATGTCAGAAGCCAACTCTTGGGCATTTTTCTTGAATACCTGTTCAATACAGGACATTGTCAAGTGGACCAATACATAGAAAAAGAAACAAATTTTGTGATAATATTCATATGTTGTATAGATTCACGATTCAGAATTTTTGGCAGTATTTCTATGTTGGATTCCTCCCAGTAATTCTTCAACCAATTCGGTATTTAGCCCCAATCTGATAAAATAAAATTAGTAAAATGATATAGAACACCTTTGAGGTTCCAAGAAATGGGATGTGAGAATATATCTGAAGTATTCTGAAGTGTAATCAACCATATTTGATTATCCATGCACTCTTAAAATATCAAGTGAATTTCTAGACCCCTTTGCAGCCTGTTACCTGTAAAATACTGTATGTCCATCCTTGACGGATGCGGTCCCTTGCCCAGACATTGTGACCGTTTTCAGCCAGTTTGTCTACCAGAGTATTCTGGGCTGGAGTCAGTTTGACATGGGAAAGGTCAAGTGGATTAGGTTTGTATCCATTTGACATCTGGTACCTATATCAGAAGTGGAAGAGTTAGCAATAAAGATATGAACTGAGGCAAAAGGAATACAATCTGTAAGATTTATGTACTGACATTTAGACCACTTGGTATTACAATTCCTGTGTGTGCTTTTTTAAAAAAATAGATATTAACCTTGGTATTTTAAATAGCACTAAAATGAACAAGTGCAAGTGTGTTGAGTGGTTATGTGTGAATTTTGTTGAATGACAGTTCAACCCATCAAATCCACCCTCTTAGCTGGAGTCACTTGCACAGATTCATCTATACATGGGAAGTGAGTATTGTGTATAATTCTTTCCTGACAGTATTTTGATGATCTACATGAAGGATGCTGGAACTGAAGTATGTCATTTTATATCACAGTCTACACGCTGACATAATCAAAGAGCTTTATAGTCAAAAACTTACCATAGCGACGGGTTTATCATTAGTATAGCAACCAAGTTAGTATAGTTTTGCAAAAACAACGTAAGTAATAATGATTTTTACTTTGCCAATCAAAAACAAAAAGCATGGTACAAAACAGCACACATCAGTACATGCCAACTGTAAACATAAAAAGTTAACACTCAACTTTAAAGCACGTGTTAGTGTCAGCATTTCAGATGGAACATCGATTTTATTCCCCCACAGAGATTAGAAGCTCTTAGTATGAACCAGTCAGATCAGTTGGAGGACAGGGCAAAAAGCTGTTAGAACCCATCAATTAGTTACTTTCCACAACTGTTGGTTGCACCATATAAGGAAGGAAGGTTTTAAGAGAAGCTGATGGTTTTTAAGAGTCACACCGTTGAATTCAGAAGAACCCCATTACTATTTTTGGGCTCTGATTCTCAGCCACAGCCTGCCAGATAGAGAGTCTGGTTGGCTGTCAGATGGTTAGGTCTTCGGCAACAGGCCACATCCAAGGAGCAGAGAGGAGAGAGGGTTGTCCAGAGAGATTGGGGAGATAGGGGTTGCAGAGATTGAGGGGTGGGGGTGGGAGAAGATGACAAGGTCGTGGAAGGAGCCAGAGAGATTGGAGAAGGATGGAGAAGATCGTGGGAGGACATGGCTGAGTTGTGAGTAGATTATGTACTATGGAGGACATTGGGAGATCATTGGATTGCCAGGTTGGTGGGGGGAGGCAACAGCTGGGGAGGTTTGCTTGGAGCTCGAGAGGAAGCATTCCTACTCCCCCAGTCCATAAGCAGTGCTGGAAAAGCAGTCCTCAACTTCCTTTAACTGCTCAGTTTCCAAAATCCCTGGAAATCTTGCCAGCTAATAGCTTAGCTAGATCAGAGAAACAAATCTGAGGCATGTAGCCTCGTTAAAATACTTAAATGAGCAACCTGCCTCTGGGGAGTAGGTTGCTCATTTGCCCCCATTCTGCCTTTATTAAAACTGGAAGTGGGTGGGTTCTAGGCAGGTTTGAGATTATTTAAATTTTTCTTCCCATCTGACCCAAACGCACCCTTTCTTTGAGAATTAAAATTTCCTGTACTAACTCCATCCTTATTTTGAGTATTTATTCTACTATATCTGAATCTTTCAATCAAAAAAGCATATAGGCAACAAGAGTATCACAACTACCAAGGTACTTTCAAACTGTCAGAAAGTGTGTACAAATATTCCATAATGCTCTGTGGGCCAATTCTCCAGCTCTTCTGGATAACCTAGCATCTACTTAGCTTTTCCTGCTGAGGTAAAGAATTCACATTTTAAACAACCGTGGACACATCATGCCACTCCATGGCTCACCATCTTTCATTCAACACATTTAAATCTAATTTATAATTATTTAAATGATCTATAAAATAAACAAAAAACTTACGATTTGGCCAGTTTTATTTTCTTCAGATTTTCTTCTGCCTTTTCATCAGCCATTCCAACATGACAACCCAATGCCAACAGAGTTCTGTGGCGAGATGTTTAAAGAAGAAAGTTTTTAAACATATTTATTAAGCTGAATTAAGATCATATGCAGTAATCAGAATTGCGTGGTACTTACTTTAGAGTTTCACCAGACATTTGTAAGTTGTAGTTTCTCTCAGGTTCAGGCAGTCTATTAAACTCCACAAGACATGGATGCAGCTTCTTGTTGTCATCTCGAATCTACAGGAAAAAAAGCAATGATGTGATAATTTTTGGAATATTTCCCATTCTTATTTCACATGTGAGAATATTAAAAATCTGTTGTAACAATGGTATAAAAAACACCCTAATGTATTCCCAACCTTAACAAGTGCAAAGCAATTAAATGCTTCCTAGTTGTACCATAATGGATTCCTCTACTCTCAGAAAAAATAGCCCCTGCTTCACATTGAGTATTGTACAATAATTACATAACATTATTTTAAAAATTGTGTATGGAATTCTATCTTTTTTTTTCTTTGGCCTCCTTATCTCGAGAGACAATGGGTAAGCGCCTGGAGGTAGTCAGTGGTGTGTGCAGCAGCGCCTGGAGTGGCTATAAAGGCCAATTCTAGAGTGACAGGCTCTTCCACAGGTGCTGCAGAAACATTTGTTTGTCGGGGCTGTTACACAGTTGGCTCTCTCCTTGCGCTTCTGTCTTTTTTCCTGCCAACTGCTAAGTCTCTTCGACTCGCCACACTTTAGCCCCGCCTTTATGGCTGCCCGCCAGCTCTGGCAACTGACTCCCACGACTTGTGATCAATGTCACAGGACTTCATGTCGTGTTTGCAGACGTCGTTAAAGCGGAGACATGGATGGCCAATGGGTCTGATACCAGTGGTGAGCTCGCTGTACAATTTGACACTAAGATTGGTGGAGTAGCAGATAGTGAAGGGGACGGTCAGAGAATACAGCAGAATATAGATAGACTGGAGGGTTGGGTAGAGAAATGGCAGATGGAGTTCAATCAGGGCAAATGCGAGGTGATGCATTTTGGAAGATCCAATTCAAGAGTGAACTATACAGTAAATGGAAAAGTCCTGGGGAAAATTGATGTACAGAGAGATTTGGGTGTTCAGGTCCATTGTTCCCTGAAGGTGGCAACGCAGGTAAATAGAGTGGTCAAGAAGGCATACGGCATGCTTTCCTTCATCGACGGGGTATTGAGTACAAGAGTTGGCAGGTCATGTTACAGTTGTATAAGACTTTGGTTCGGCCACACTTGGAATACTGCGTGCAGTTCTGGTCGCCACATTACCAAAAGGATGTGGATGCTTTGGAGAGGGTGCAGAGGAGGTTCACAAGGATGTTGCCTGGTATGGAGGGCGCTAGCTATGAAGAGAGGTTGAGTAGATTAGGATTATTTTCATTAGAATGACGGAGGTTGAGGGGGGACCTGATTGAGGTGCACAAAATCATGAGAGGTATAGACAGGGTGGATAGCAAGAAGCTTTTTCCCCAGAGTGGGGGATTCAATTACAAGGGGACACGAGTTCAAAGTGAAAGGGGAAAAGTTTAGGGGGGATATGCGTGGAAAGTTCTTTACGCAGAGGGTGGTGGGTGCATGGAGCGCATTGCCAGCGGAGGTGGTAGACGCGGGCACGATAGCGTCTTTTAAGATGTATCTAGACAGATACATGAATGGGCAGGAAGTAAAGAGATACAGACCCTTAGAAAATAGGCAACAGGTTTAGATAGAGGATTTGGATCGGCGTAGGCTTGGAGGGCCGAAGGGCCTGTTCCTGTGCTGTAATTTTCTTTGTTCTTTGTGTCTTTGGGGATCCTGCCATCTTCCATGCGGCTCACATGGCCAAGCCATCTCAAGCGCCGCTGACTCAGTAGTGTGTATAAGCTGGGGATGTTGGCCGCCTCCAGGACTTCTGTGTTGGAGATACGGTCCTGCCACCTGATGCCAAGTATTCTCCGGAGGCAGCGAAGATGGAATGAATTGAGACGTCGCTCTTGGCTGACATACATTGTCCAGGCCTCGCTGCCATAGAGCAAGGTACTGAGGACACAGGCTTGATACACTCTGACTTTTGTGTTCCGTGTCAGTGCGCCATTTTCCCACACTCTCTTGGCCAGTCTGGACATAGCAGTGGAAGCCTTTCCCATGCGCTTGTTGATTCCTGCATCTAGAGACAGGTTACTGGTGATAGTTGAGCCTAGGTAGGTGAACGCTTGAACCACTTCCAGAGCGTGGTCGCCAATATTGATGGATGGAGCATTTCTGATGTCCTGTCCCATGATGTTTGTTTTCTTGAGGCTGATGGTTAGGTCAAATTCGTTGCAGGCAGCTGCAAACCTGTCGATGAGACTGCAGACACTCTTCAGTGTGAGATGTTAAAGCAGCATTGTCAGCAAAGAGGAGTTCCCTGATGAGGAACTTCCGTGCTTTGTTCTTCACTCTTAGATGGGCAAGGTTGAACAACCTGCCCCCTGATCTTGTGTGGAGGAAAATTCCTTCTTCTGAAGACTTGAACACATGTGAGAGCAGCAGGGAGAAAAAAATCCCAAATAAGTATGGGTGCGAGAACACAGCCCTGTTTCACGCCACTCAGGATAGGAAAGGGGTCTGATGAGGTGCCGCTATGTTGAATTGTGCCTTTCATATTGTCATGGAATGAGGTGATGATACTTAGTAGCTTTGGTGGACATCCAATCTTTTCTAGTAGTCTGAAGAGACCACGTCTGCTGACAACGTCAAAGGCTTTGGTGAGATCAATGAAAGCAATGTAGAGGGGCATCTGTTGTTCGCGGCATTTCTCCTGTATCTGACGAAGGGAGAACAGCATGTCAATGGTCGAAATCTCTGCTCGAAAGCCACACTGTGCCTCAGGGTAGACGCGCTCGGCCAGCTTCTGGAGCCTGTTTAAAGCGACTCGAGCAAAGACTTTCCCCACTATGCTGAGCAGGGAGATTCCACGGTAGTTGTTGCAGTCACCGCGGTCACCTTTGTTTTTATAGAGGGTGATGATATTGGCATCGCGCAGGCCCTGTGGTACTGCTCCCTCGTCCCAGCACAGGCAAAGCAGTTCATGTAGTGCTGAGAGTATAGCAGGTTTGGCACTCTTGATTATTTCAGGGGTAATGCTGTCCTTCCCAGGGGCTTTTCCGCTGGCTAGAGAATCAATGGCATCACTGAGTTCCGATCTTGTTGGCTGTACGTCCAGCTCATCCATGACTGGTAGAGGCTGGGCTGCATTGAGGGCAGTCTCAGTGACAACATTCTCCCTGGAGTACAGTTCTAGGTAGTGCTCAACACAGCAGTCCATTTGCTTGCGTTGGTCAGTGATTATGTCCCCTGATTTAGATTTGAGGGTGGCGATCTTCTTGATGGTTGGCCCAAAAGCTCTCTTAATGCCATCATACATTCCTCTGATGTTTCCGGTGTCTGAGGCCAGCTGAATATGACTGCATAGGTGTTGCCAATAGTCATTTGCACAGCGCCTGGCTGTTCTTTGTGCAGTGCTTCTGGCTGCTTTAAGTGCTATGGATGTTAACTCGCTGGGGGCTTTCTTGTAGTTCAACAGTGCAATGCGCTTAGCGGCTATGACAGGTTCCAGCTCTTCAGTATGAGATTGAAACCAGTCGGCATGCCACTTCGCACGTTTGCAGTAGGTGGTCAAAGCTGACTCATAGATGGCGTATTCTATCAGAATACATGTTTTCATTAATACAATTTGGGGTCTGATACTTTTTTTTCCACTTATGGACTGTTGCTTAACCTATGCTATATAACAGGGGAAAATCCAGATTCAAATGCATGCTGCAATACTTTTCTTCCAGATCTCCAGTGGCTAGGGCTGTAAATGCAGTCTGTTAAACTTCTCTGATGAGTGGCATGATACACTGGAGCTCTAGTACACAGCAGCATAGACTGGTAGAAAGATGCATAGATTGTTGCTGTACCATCTATTTTAGTTTAAAGTTTAGGGATTTTTCATTATCTCCCACATCTATTATCCTGATGGTCTCACTGAATATGATAAATAACAAAGGTTCTACTGTACAAATTTGATATAAAACCTTCAAAATTAGGCCATGTCACATTAAACTGAGCTCAGTGCTAATCTTTTTCCTGAAAATTGTTGGTTTATTTATTGGCCAACATTTCAACCAACTATTTTCAGTTTCTTCACCTGAGAGAACACTTTTCTGGCAGTTATTTTTCATGAATACTTGCTCAAACATTATTCACAATTTCATTACATAATTGATTCTTACTGTTGAGGCATTATAATTAAAAACACTTTTCCTACCATTCCATACGTCCAACCTAACTCGATCTTGGTCAAAGACCAAAGTTCATGGATGTTTTCAGCTAATTTCTCCCGTATCCGTTCCAGATGAGGTGGTAGAACAATCTGGATAAACAGAAAAGGAAACACCTACTGAAACTGAGCCTTAATTTTAGTGCCACTTAAAACTGCAAGTCCTCAATGGAGCCTACAGGAAGTCATGATGGAAACCTGAAATATAATGATTTTATAAAAATTGTAAACAGACAGTGCTGTCAAATCATTAATTGGAAAGACTGACTAGCTTTTAGTGTTGTGCTGAAAAATGATTTTTTAATCCATCGGCTGGGAACCTGAATTAAATTTTTTAAAAAAGATTGCGAGCAGCTGAAATGGCCACTAAAATTTGCATCAAAATCCTTTACATTCTAATGCAGTGAGAGGGAGTCGAATTGTCTGGCCTGTCTCCTCCAGAACAATGACTTGGAAGTTTGGAGTGCCTCAACGGGACAGTCCCCATTAACAAGACATTAAAGGCAATCTTGGGACATTAAACTGGTGGAGACAAACCATTCAAAGCTAAATCACTTGAACAATGGGATCCTGATTGAGAAGGGAATTACTCGACATGAACTAATCAAGATGCAGGAGGAAAAATAGACTGCGCCATCATATGACAGGCTCACCACCTGTGTGTTTTAAGCTGGGTTTTTTCTCTCTGCAGGAGACAAGCAACTAGACACTGATGAGAAGAGACCCAAGTCTCCCAGTCCACCTGGCAAGTTTTGAACCTTGCCTGCTGGCTGTAATCACCTAAGTCTATCACTGCAGCAGAGAGTCCCCATGAAGGAACTCATCCACATTGCTGTTTCCAGGAGAACCACTGAACCTGCTGGCCACATCTACAAGCTGGAAGCCTCAGGACCAAGTTCATCCAGAAGACAACTGAGTCATCAAACTCCACAGACGGTATGTCCCTTTTCATTGCTCCACACTCTAATCTGCCCAATCTATCCTTCCCCACCCTGTAACCTATTTGTGTGCGCGTGTGTGTGTGTGTGTGTGTGCGTGAGAGAGAGAGAGAGAGACCCTCGAGTGTGTGCATGTGTGAAAGTTGGAGCGTAGTTTATTATTTTACTTAGATCGGTTTAAGTACAATAAAGCAAACCACTTCCTTTGTTAAACTCAAGAAAACCTGTCCAATTGGTTCTTTTACAATCATAGCACGTAAATAGTGAAACACTCACTGAATTGGCAAGTACATTCACTTTAAAAAAAAAGAAATAATCCCTGTTTCAGTCAAACACGGAGAGGGACAAGAGGGGAGCCCTTCGACCTCTCCTCACCTGATCATAACATTTCTAAAACTGGTCACCAGCATCAAATGATTGATCAAGAGCTAAAGGATTATGGGTTAAGTAACTTAGCAGACACAAAAAATAGAAAAGAAAAGCTTTGAATTTATAAATTTTAGACAAAATCTATCCCTGACTTCCAGGGTTTCTTAACTAAGAAAAGCTCTAACCCCAGAGAATACCAAGCAAGATTTAAATATATAATATGGTACTTTATAAGGTCTACGGAGAGGAAAAAAAAGTTTTCTAAAAGAGGGGTTACAACTACAACAACAACTTGCATTTACACAGTACCTCAAACATCGTACAAGGTCCCAAAACGTTTTACACAAGAGTGTTATCAAAGTTTGACGCCGAGCCACAGAAGAATATCAGGACAAGTGATCAAAAGCTTGGTCAAAGAGATAGCTTTTAAGGAGCATTTCAAAGGGTGAGAGAGTGGTCAAGAGACAAAGAGGTATAGACAGGGAATTCTCGAGCTTAAGGCCGAGGCAGTTGAAGGCACGACCGTATGTGGTAGAGAGATTAAAAATCAGGATCTGCAAGATGCCAGAATTGGAGGAGTACAGAGATCTCGAAGGCTTGTATTGCCAGTCTGGGAGCCAGTGTAGGTCAACAAGCACAGGGGAGATGGGTGTAAGGCAGTAGGTGTGAGTTAAGATGCGGACAGCAGAGTTTTAGATGAGCGCAAGTTGATGAAAGTTTCGGGAGCAGACGAGCTGAGGCAAGTTTGGAGTCAGGCGATGTCACGGAGGTGGAAGGAGGCTGTCTTGGTGATGGAGCAACAACTGCCAGGGAGAGGGATGCGAATGGTAACTTGGGAACAGAGTTTGTGGCAGGGACCAAAAATAATGACTCTGGTCTTCCCAATATTTAGCTGGCAAGATTTTCTGCTCAGCCAATACTGGATATCGGACAAGTAGCGTGACATATAACAGACAGTGGAGAGGCCAAAAGAGATGGTGGTGAGATAAAGCTGAGCATTATCAGCATACATGTGTTTTCGGATGATGTCGCCAAGGGGCAGCATGTCGATGCAAAATAGAAGAAGGGCCAGGCTAGATCCTTGGAAGACTCTAGAGTGTGGACACAGGAAGAGAACCCACTACAGGTGATTCTCTGGCTACGATTCAATAGGCAACATGGAACCCGGTGTGTGCAGTTCCACCCAGCTGGAGGATGGAAGAGAAGCGTTGGTGGAGGATGGTGTGGTCATCCATATAGAAGGCTGCAGGTGGTGAAGGATGAGGAGGGTTAGTTTACCATGGTCGCCGTCACATAGGATGTCATTTGTGACTTTGGTAAGAGTCTTTTCAGTACTGTGACGGGAAGAAACCTGATTGGAAGGAATTAAATTGGAATTGTGGGAAAGTTAGGAATGGATTTAGAAAGCGGCGATATGTTTGAGGATTTTGTAGAGGAAAGTGAAGTTGGAGATGGGGCAGTAGTGTGTAAGAAGAGAAGGATCAAGGGTGGGTTTTTTTTTTGAGAAGGATGACGACGGCAGATATGAAGGGGAGAGGGACAGTACGTGAGGAGATTATTAACTATAATTAACAACATTAGCTAACATGGTGGCAAGCAAGGGAGGGTGGGTGGTTGACAATTCGGTGGGAATAGGATCGAGGGAACAGGAGGTAAGTTTTTTTTATTCATTCATGGGATGAGGGCATCGTTGGCTAGGACAGTATTTATTGCCCATCCCTAATTGCCCTTGAGAGGGTGGGGGTGAGCCGCCTTCTTGAACCGCTGTAGTCCATGTGGGGTAGACACACCCACAGTGCTGTTAGGAAGGCAGTTCCGGGATTTAGACCCAGCGACAGTGACAGAACGGCGATATTGTTCCAAGTCAGGATAGTGAGCGGCTTAGAGGGGAGCTTGCAGGTGGTGGTGTTCCCATACAACTGCTGTCCCTTGTCCTTCTAGATGGTAGAGGTTGTGGGTTTGGAAGCTGCTGTCTAAGGAGCCTTGGTGCGTTGCTGCAGTCATTCTTGTAGATGGTACACACTGCTGCCACTTTGCGTCAGTGGTGGAGGGGGGTGAATGTTCGTGGATGGGGTGCCAATCAAGCAGGTTGCTTTGTCCTGAATGGTGTTGAGCTTCTTGTTGTTGGAGCTGCACCCATCCAGGCAAGTGGAAAGTATTCCATCACAGTCCTGACTTGTGCCTTGTAGATGGCGGACAGGCTTTGGGGAGTCAGGTGGTGAGTTACTCGCCACAGGATTCCTAGCCTCTGACCTGTTCTTGTAGCCACAGTATTTATATGGCTACTCCAGTTCAGTTTCTGGTCAATGGCAACCCCCAGGATATTGATAGTGGGGGATTCAGCGATCGTAATGTCATTGAATGTCAATGGGAGATTGTTACATTCTCTCTTGTTTGAGATAGTCATTGCCTGGCACTTGTGTGGTGTGAATGTTACTTACCACTTATCAGCCCAAGCCTGGATATTGTCTAGGTCTTGCTACATTTCTACACGGACTCAATGAGCTCAGAGGCAGCATGATGGGAAATGGAATCGAATCTTGAGGAAAATGTTGAGTTCAGGGCTTGGCAGCAGGGAACATTAGGGGAAGTTTGGCCCAGTGGGTTAGAGGGGAGAGAGAAGCAGGGGAGGAATCTGATTGATAGTCTTAATTTTTGTGGCAAAACAATCCATGAGCTCCTTGCATTTGTTCTGGAGTTGAGGGTGGAGGAGGAATAGGAGAGGATTGTTTGAGAAGATGATTTGTGGTGGAGAAGAGAAGCTGGGCATTATCTTTGCATTCCAGACAGCTCTTTGAATAGTGAGCAGTTTTAGCAAAGGAAAGGAAGATCCGATAATGCTTTAAGTGGTCCAACCAGATCTGTCAAAGAACTTTGCCACTTTTAAAAATTGATTAGCTCTCAAGTGATTCTCAAATTTAAGTTCACGGTTAAGGAAAAAAATACATTTCTTTAACAATGTTAACAATATGTAGTCAACAAGAAAATTAATTTTCCAACAATATAAATTCAAAATTATAAAATATAAATTACAAAGTATCACTACAGGATTTCAAGGGATCTACAGATTTTTTGACCAGCTATGATTGGAGCTATGCGTCATTATTTTTAGGTTAAAGTTAGCAGCTTCAAGAATTAATTAAGTATTTTTATCAGTGCATGCAAATTCAAAAGTTGGGAGGAATGGCATTTGAAAGACTGAAGGATCAAATGGTAAATCCAATTACCTGGGCTGTATCTACTGGAGAGGGAGCAAATGCAGTATGTGATAGTGATTGTCCGGGTCCCAGGAGGTTTCGAATACCGTCAAAGTCATGTTTGTACTCCTTGATGGGCTCGATTCTGAGTCTTTCCTTAGGCAGCAGTGCTTCATAACAAGGACAATAACCAGGAGGAGGCAAGAACTTGAAATCTCCATGTCTACCACCCAATAAGAATCGTACCCTGCAAACCAGCAAGAAACAACATAGGACACTTAAAATCTACAGAAAACAGCTTCAATTGAAATTTATTGATCACATTAGAAGAATCTACTGTAATTAACAGTAGTAAACTGCCTGCTAAACCACAGTATTTGGTTACCAAATATTGGGGGTTAAATTGGATAGCACCTAAAAATAAGGGTGGGATCATGATGAGCGGTTAACCCAGCCTGCAGTCCAACTTCGTGCTGCTTGCTCATTTGAATGATTTCTGCATCCAGCCAGCACTAATTTCGCCATTTGTTTGCTGCATGCATCAGCAGGGGGGACAAAACTGTAATTTCCTACTTGAAGCTAGCCAGCACTGTTAAAGGCTGCATTATACCAGAGAGTCATGAAGGAAGTGTGAGAGACCAGACTACAAGACTTTTTTGAGGTTCTACTGGAAATCTTGGTGGAGGAGCAGGAAAGCAGGAGAGATATCCTGTATCCCCAGTGGGACAATAGGCCCCACCCCACCATGGTCAAAAAGGCAGTGTGAACAGATAGTCATGGAGGTTACTGCCAGGGATCAAGCACAGAGGACCATAATGCAGTGCCTCAAGAGATTCAATGACATCACACGAGTGGTCAAAATCAATGAATGCAACTTCAAGTATCATATACTACCAACTGCACCACTAGCTTCAGCCACTGTCTACTTCACCACACCCCCAGCTTTCACCTACCAACAATCCCTAACAATCAGCGCTCATACTAACATTTATATACTTCGCCTCATCACAACACTCTTAGCACTGCTGCAAACCTTCTATCAACATATCACGGCTTGCACACACCGCCATCTATTCAACCATGACAGCCACATTGCCCAAACAGATTGCACAACACTCACTGACACATTTCCCTCTCTCTTGCAGGAAAAGGTGGTGCACATTTTGAGGCAGCAGGAGCTAATCAGAGAGGGACAGGCAAAAATGAAGGAAACATTATTATTAAAATAGCCAGTACAGAGGCTATGGCCAGTGGCAGGGCTGAAACCATCGAAGATTATGGTATCCTCATAACTAACACTTCTTCTCAAACCCTCTTCTGATCCTCAAACTGCAGATGGTGTAAGCATGTACCTCTTAGATAGTGTATTGCGATGGATAGAAAATTGGTTGGCAGACAGGAAACAGAGAGTAGGAAAAAACGGGTCTTTTTCCAAATGGCAGGCAGTGACTAGTGGGGTACCACAGGGATCGGTGCTAGGACCCCAGCTAATCACAATATACATTAATGATTTAGATGAGGGAACTAAATGTAATATCTCCAAATTTGCAGATGACACAAAACTGGGTGGGAGGGTGAGTTGTGAGGAGGATGCAGAGAGGCTTCAGGGTGATTTGAACAAGTTGAGTGAGTGGGCTAATGCATGGCAGATGTAGTATAATGTGGATAAATGTGAGGTTATCCACTTTGGTAGCAAAAACAGGAAGGCAGATTATCTGAATAGTTATAAACTGAGAGGGGGGAATATGCAACGAGACCTGGGTGTTCTCGTACACAAGTTGCTGAAGGTAAGCATGCAGGTGCAACAGGCGGTAAAAAAGGCACATGGCTGTACTACAGGCCTCCCAACAGCGAGTGTGAGATAGAGGTGAGATATGTAAACAGATTATGGAAAGATGTAGGAGCAACAGGGTGGTGGTGATAGGAGATTTTAATTTTCCCAACATTGACTGGGATTCACTTAGTGTTAGAGGTCTAGATGGAGCAGAATTTGTAAGGAGCATCCAGGAGGGTTTTCTAGAGCAGTATGTAAATAGTCCAACTCGGGAAGGGGCCGTACTGGACCTGGTGTTGGGGAATGAGCCCGGCCAGGTTGTTGAAGTTTCAGTAGGGGACTACTTTGGGAATAGTGATCACAATTCCGTAAGCTTTAAAATACTCATGGACAAAGACGAGAGTGGTCCTAAAGGAAGAGTGCTAAATTGGGGGAAGGCCAACTATACCAAAATTCGGCAGGAGCTGGGGAATGTAGATTGGGAGCAGCTGTTTGAAGGTAAATCCACATGTGATATGTGGGAGGCTTTTAAAGAGAGGTTGATTAGCGTGCAGGAGAGACAAGTTCCTGTGAAAATGAGGGATAGAAATGGCAAGATTAGGGAACCATGGATGACAGGTGAAATTGTGAGACTAGCTAAGAGGAAAAAGGAAGCATACATAAGGTCTAGGCGGCTGATGAAAGACGAAGCTTTGAAAGAATATCGGGAATGTAGGACCAATCTGAAACGAGGAATTAAGAGGGCTAAAAGGGGTCATGAAATATCTTTAGAAAACAGGGTTAAAGAAAATCCCAAAGCCTTTTATTCATATACAAGGAGAAAGAGGGTAACTAGAGAAAGGATTGGCCCACTAAAGGACAAAGGAGGAATGTTATGCTTGGACTCAGAGAAAATGGGTGAGATTCTAAACGAGTACTTTGCATCGGTATTCACCGAGGAGAGGGACATGACGGATGTTGAGGTTAGGAACAGATGTTTGATTACTCTAGGTCAAGTCGGCATAAGGAGGGAGGAAGTGTTGGGTATTCTAAAGGGCATTAAGGTGGACAAGTCCCCAGGTCCGGATGGGATCTATCCCAGGTTACTGAGGGAAGCGATATAGGAAATAGCTGGGGCCTTAACAGGTATCTTTGCAGCATCCTTAAACACGGGTGAGGTCCCGGAGGACTGGAGAATTGCTAATGTTGTCCCCTTGTTTAAGAAGGGTAGCAGGGATAATCCAGGTAATTATAGACCGGTGAGCCTGACGTCATTGGTAGGGAAGCTGCTGGAGAAGATACTGAGGGATAGGATCTATTCCCATTTGGAAGAAAATGGGCTTATCAGTGATAGGCAACATGGTTTTGTGCAGGGAAGGTCATGTCTTACCAACTTAATAGAATTCTTTGAGGAAGTGACAAAGTTGATTGATGAGGGAAGGGCTGTCGATGTCATATACATGGACTTCAGTAAGACGTTTGATAAGGTTCCCCATGGCAGGCTGATGGAGAAAGTGAAGGCGCATGGGGTCCAAGGTGTACTAGCCAGATGGATAAAGAACTGGCTGGGCAACAGGAGACAGAGAGTAGCAGTAGAAGGGAGTTTCTCAAAATGGAGACGTGTGACCAGTGGTGTTCCACAGGGATCCGTGCTGGGACCACTGTTGTTTGTGATATACATTAATGATTTGGAGGAAAGTATAGGTGGACTGATTAGCAAGTTTGCAGACGACACTAAGATTGGTGGAGTAGCAGATAGTGAAGGGGACTGTCAGAGAATACAGCAGAATATAGATAGGCTGGAGAGTTGGGCAGAGAAATGGCAGATGGAGTTCAATCAGGGCAAATGCGAGGTGCATTTTGGAAGATCCAATTCAAGAGTGAACTATACAGTAAATGGAAAAGTCCTGGGGAAAATTGATGTCCAGAGAGATTTGGGTGTTCAGGTCCATTGTTCCCTGAAGGTGGCAACGCAGGTAAATAGAGTGGTCAAGAAGGCATACGGCATGCTTTCCTTCATCGGACGGGGTACTGAGTACAAGAGTTGGCAGGTCATGTTACAGTTGTATAGGACTTTGGTTCGGCCACATTTGGAATACTGCGTGCAGTTCTGGTCGCCACATTACCAAAAGGATGTGGATGCTTTGGAGAGGGTGCAGAGGAGGTTCACCAGGACGTTGCCTGGTATGGAGGGCGCTAGCTATGAAGAGAGGTTGAGTAGATTAGGATTATTTTCATTAGAAAGACGGAGGTTGAGGGGGGACCTGATTGAGATGTACAAAATCATGAGAGGTATAGACAGGGTGGATAGCAAGAGGCTTTTTCCCAGAGTGGGGGATTCAATTACTAGAGGACACGAGTTCAAAGTGAAAGGGGAAAAGTTTAGGGGGGATATGCGTGGAAATTTCTTTACGCAGAGGGTGGTGGGTGCCTGGAACGCGTTGCCAGCGGAGGTGGTAGATGCGGGCACGATGGCGTCTTTTAAGATGTATCTAGACAGATACATGAATGGGCAGGAAGAAAAGAGATACAGACCCTTAGAAAATAGGCGACATGTTTAGATAGAGGATCTGGATCGGCGCAGGTTTGGAGGGCCGAAGGGCCTGTTCCTGTGCTGTAATTATCTTTGTTCTTTGGTATGTTGGCCTTCATAGCGAGAGGATTTGAGTACAGGAGCAGGAATGTCTTGCTGCAATTATACAGGGCCTCGGTGAGGCCACACCTGGAATATTGTGTGCAGTTCTGGTCTCCTTATCTGAGGAAAGATGTTCTTGCTATAGAGGGAGTGCAGCAAAGGTTTACCAGACTGATTCCTGGGATGGCGGGACTGACGTATGAAGAGAGATTGAGTCGGTTAGGATTTTATTCGCTGGTGTTCAGAAGAGTGAGGGGGGATCTCATAGAAACCCATAAAATTCTAACAGGACTTGACAAGGTAAATGCAGGAAGGATGTTTCCGATGGTGGGGGAGTCCTGAACCAGGGGTTATCGTCTAAGGATATGAGGTAAACCTTTCAGGATTGAGATGAGGAGAAATTCCTTCACCTAGAGAGTGGTGAGCCTGTGGAATTCGCTACCACAGAAAGCAGTTGAGGGCAAAATATTGTATGTTTTCAAGAAGGAGTTAGATGTAGCTCTTGGGGCAAAAGGCATCAAAGGATATGGGGGGGAAAGTGGGAACAGATTACTAAATTGGATGATCAGCCATGATCAAAATGAGTGGCGGAGCAGGCTCAAAGGGCCGAATGGCCGACTCCTGCTCCTATTTTCTATGTTACTATTCCCTCTTTCCCTCACCATAACCTTACCCTTTTACCTTTGTCCTTTCAGATCCTCACGAGATGCAACCTTGTGGCAGTGAAGGAACACCAAGGAGAGAGTCATGAAGAAGGCACAGCACCTCCACTTGATTTCACACTCGCAGCCACCAGCTCAGAAAGTGATACTGTGCGTATCTGAGAAGATAGATTAGACGCAGGTCTGCATTTGGTGAAAGATTGTACATGAGTGCACTGCAGGGGGCAAGCACAGCAGAGGTGTCAGCTCACCAGAGGACTCATATGAAAATTTTGATGGCGCAGACTATATAAGAACACTGAAGGGTATACACAACAAAATCCTTGGTATATTGGGAAATCTACCAGAAAGCCTACATTCAATGTCAAGGAGCATGGAGGAGTCCAGTTTGGTTGTGTGCTGAGCTTGAAACTCATCCTTCCCAGCGTGGAAGTGATGGCCAACTCCTTTTGCATACTTGTGGACCCAGCCGTAATGCAGCCTCTGATGGCCAATGTCATACCTGCCAGTGTAGTGTGAGTAGAAGCAACACAACATCAGGAGTACTGCAAAGAAAGCTCAGACGATTGTCATGAAAGCTTAAGCTGCTGCCATCATGACTCAATCTCAGTGTGCACAGGGACTTGCAGGGCGTCACAGCAGTCTGCCCTCCAACACATTGCTAGGATTGGTGAACTGTTGTCCTGGGGGAATGGCAGTGCTCCATGGCGATATCACAGAATCATTTATGGCACAGGAAGTGGCGATTCGGCCCATCAAGTCCATGTCGGCTCTCCACGGAGCTATACAGTCAGTCCCACTCCCCAGTTCAATCCCCGTAGCCCTGCAAGTCTATTTCTCTCAGGTGGCCATCCAACTTCCTCTTGAAGTCAGTGATTGACCTGGAACTCTCTGTCCACAAGGATGGTGGAAGCAGAGACAAAGAACAAAGAACAGTACAGCACAGGAACTGGCCATTCGGCCCTCCAAGTCTGCGCCGATCTTGACGCCTGCCTAAACTAAAACCTTCTGCTCTTCCGGAGCCCGTATCCCTCTATTCCCATCCTGTTCATGTATTTGTCAAGATGCCTCTTAAACGTCGCTATCGTACCTGCTTCCACCACCTCCCCCGGCAACAAGTTCCAGGCACTCACCACCCTCTGTGTAAAGAACTTGCCTCGCACATCCCCTCTAAACTTTGCCCCTCTCACCTTAAACCTATGTCCCCTAGTAACTGACTCTTCCACCCTGGGAAAAAGCTTCTGACTATCCACTCTGTCCATGCCGCTTATAACTTTGTAAACCTCTATCATGTCGCCCCTCCACCTCCGTCGTTCCAGTGAAAACAATCTGAGTTTATCCAACCTCTCCTCACAGCTAATGCCCCCCAGACCAGGCAACATCCTGGTAAACCTCTTCTGTATCCTCTCCAAAGCCTCCACGTCCTTCTGGTAGTGTGGCGACCAGGTCATTACCACCCATTGCGTAAAAAGGTGCTTCCTCATATTCCCCTGCATCTTTTGCCGAAAGCTTTCAATCTGTGTCCGCTCGTCCTTGTACCATTCGTTAATGGGAACAACTTTTCCTTGTCTAACTTATTTAAGCCTGTCATAACCTTGTACACTTCTATTAAATTTCCCCTCAATTTCCTTTGTACTAAGAACAAACCTAGTTTTTCCAACCTAACCTTGTAACTAAAATCCTCCATCCCTGTAACTATTCTGATAAATCTCCTCTTTACTCTCTCCAGGACCCACACATCCTTCCTCAAGTGTGATGACCAGACCAGTTAGGGCCTAACCAGAGCTTTATAAAGGTTCAGTATAACTTCCCTGCTTTTGTACTCAATGCCTTTATTTATGAAGCCCAAAATCCCATATGCTTTACTAACCACTCTCTCAATATGTCCTCCCACCTTTAAAGATTGATACACATGCACCCCCAGGTCCTTCTGTTCCTGCACACTCTTTAGAACTGTGCCATTAAGTATATATTGCCTCTCCCTATTCCTTCTGCCAAATTGCATCACCTCACACTGGTCAGTACTAAATTCAATCTGCCACCTCTCTGTCATTCTGCTAGCCTATGTCCTGTTGCAGGTGGTTAATGTCGTTCTCACTGTTTGCCACACCTCCAAGTTTAGTCTCATCAGCAAAATGTAATTTTGAGATTTTCTCAGGATTATAGCATTCATCCTACCACCCCTAACATTCTATCAGTGCCTTTGCAGTTGTCTGTCAGCCAGCCAGCTCCGACTGCTGCAGTCCACACCGAGAAGGTACAGTCCACAATCAGGCCTTCTAGGGCCAGAGCTGCCAACATCAACCCCCAAGACTATCTGCAGTTTGCTGTGTTTCAAAGAAATCTACTTTAGTCATACCGATTTTCATCCAGCAGTGTAGATTAAGATGCAAACTTTAACAAAATTAGAGTGTGGTTTAAGTGAACTGGATCCACTGATGTCTGCGAAGGTAAAAGATTTACTGTCATATTAATCTATATCAGCAACAGCTTACATTTATATTGTGCCTTTAAATTAATAAATATGCCGGCACTTCACAGAAGATAAATGGATACCGAGAAGTATAAAAACTAGAAGTGACTGAAGGCATTGCTGAAGAGGTGAACTTTGTGGAAGCCTTTGAAGGTAGATGGTAGAAAGAATGGTGTCAAAGCGTATGACTTCCACAGGGAATCTCCATGACTTGAAGGCTTTGCCACTGATGCGAATTTTTAATTCAACATGACCATGGGACCAATGGAATTCAGCAAGCCTAGGACAATTGAACTAGCTGGATTTAGCATGACTGCCCAAGTTTTGGAAACCTGGAATAAATGTAAACCAGTGAAAAAGGTACTGAAGACGTCAAGGCTAGATGTAACAAAAGCACAGCTAAGAATTTCAGTGTCGGCAAAGGTAAGGGTGGTGGGCACGTGATGTTGCAGAAGTGAAAAGCAATCTTCATGACAGACAGGATGTGAAATTTAACATAGGGCTGAATGGGACCCTGAAGTTAGGCACAATTTGGTTCAATGCCAAGCCCATTTTCAGCGTCAGGTCTTATTAGTATCTGCTGGCAGGCGACTGAATAATGAGCACCCCAGGACAGCCCATCAGCTCCACTAAATGGGTTTGGGAGGGGGGGTTAACAGAGCAGCAGCAGCAGTCCAGGATGGTTTTGTGGAGCTCGGATGGCACTCCTGCTCCTTCCAAGCATACAAATATAAACACAAAAACTTCCCTAAAATAAAAGCAAAATACTGCAGATGCTGGAAATCTGAAATAAAAACAAGAAATGCTGGAAATACTCAGCAGGGCTGGCAGCATCTGTGGAGATAGAAGCAGAATTAACGTTTCAGGTGAGTGACCCTTCATCAGAACTTACTTGTTGCGTCCTTTTCAGTTGGACCATCAGCTAATACTGGTGCAGCATTCACTGCTCAGGCTGACATTCCAGCTGCCTAGCAGCAAGACTAGGGGAAGAATGCTCTGGCCCAACTAGGGCAGAAAACAGTGCAATTAATCAATCATTCTCCGCCAGTTTTCACTGGGCAGCAGGTCTCCAAATCCCTTAGCTACAATTTTCGGTCCATGATGTTGAATGGAAGGAAGTTCAAAGGCAATGAGCATACAATTGAATGCAGAATGCCTTTCACAACCTCAGGATATCCCAAAGCTTTTACAGTCAATGAAGCACTTTTGAAATGTAGTCACTGTTGTAGTGTAGGAAATGTGGCAGCTAATTCGTACACAAGATCCCACAAACAGCAATGTGATAATGAACAGATAGCCTGTTTTAGTATCGTCATTGAGGGATAAATATTGACCAAGACACCAGGTAGAACTCCCCTGCTCTTCTTTAAAATAGTAGCATGGGATCTTTTACATCCATCTGAGAGGGGTGATGGGGCCTTGATTGAATTTGTCATCCAAAAGACAGCACCTCTGACCATGCGGCACTCCCTCAGCACTGCAGCCCAGATTTTGTCCTAGTCTCTGAAGTGGTGCTTGAACCCACAATCTTCTGACTCGGGGACGAGAATGTTACCACTTAAAAGAGGTAGTGCACATTTTCCTGAACTTCATGGGCTACAGTTCATAACTTTAAAATGTATTTAAAAATCACATTAACGTAGTATTTTTTCAGTTAGGCATCAGTGAAATTGTAAACTAAGAATTAATTGTAAATTAAGAACTGGCAGGCAGCAGAAAGAAGACTCTCATCCTACTTGACTGATCTGGATTCAAACTCAAAATTACACTGTTCGAACACAACACATCACCTAATCCAGAGAAAAGTATTATTTTTAAAATTATCTTGGGCTACAATATATCAAATTATCAAAATTTAGGTGACAAGAATTTCAAAGCAATGTTTTCTCATGAATACCTTCCAAGCAAGAAGCAGAAGCTTTCATAATTAAAATTCTAAATGTTTCTACATTTACAGCAGCAAAAATACATTCTGATGTGGCATTAAAAAGTGTTTACTTGGCATGATCTTCCTGCAGCTTTTAAAAAACCATAAAATAGTGTAATTTATTACAAAAACACAGCATCAGGAAAGAACTCAAAGCACTCACCTGACTCCTGCAGAGAAGCTCACCACAGGGAAGAAGAGGCCATCAACGTTGAAGTTCTCAAACATGCCTTGCACAGGGTGGCCATTAATCCGGAGAGATATACTGGGGACACTCAAATCAAGACAGCAGCTAACAACATCATCAGCAGCAAGCATGTGTGCGTCCGGTGAAGCAACTGCCTTGGCAGTATGTCCTGTACACACATAGAAAAATAAGTCAAATTTGCTGTTTTCAAAATACCCCAAAGCAGTGTTGGTATAGTTCTTGTTATCCTGTCACGTCTCTCTGATATGTATTAAGAAACCACAGTATAAGGGAAAATGATGATTGTTTTCTACGTATACATTCCTACTTTCCCACATCAAACAGGCTGCATCAGGGTGTGTATTAACACACATATATTAGAGCATTCAAACTGTATTTGCATTCTGATATCAGAATTTGTGTTATGGTCAAATATCAAAATTAATTTACTTCCACAGGTTGCCTCACAGAAGAGGATGAGTTTTCCTGTTTTGAACTTTATTGATCCTTTAGTCGACTGAACATCATAAATCTATTAGAATGCCAAGTTCTCCACAGGCCACAATGGTTGCTGTGATGCTGGAGCAGACTGGTATCTTTAGATGGAAGCTGATCATTCTATAGAAATATATAGAAGCATGGAAACAGGCCATTTGACCCATGCACCAAACAGTCCTAAACATACTTACCTGCCTTGTTCCTATATCCTTCAAATCCCATTTCCTTTATCCACCCATCACATCTACTATTGAATGCTGACATAACTTCTGCCTCAATCACTACTCTAGAATTCTATAGCCTCACAACTCTATGTGAGGAAATGTTTCTTTTTCTGTTCTTTCCTATATTACAAAAGTGATGATACTTCAAAAGCACGTCATTGGCTGCATTGTGCTCTGGACATTCTAAAGTCATGAAGGGTGCTATATAATGCAAGTTCTTTCTTTATAGCTCTTACATTTTATGTTATTGAAGGCCTTTCATTCTCAATTCCTCACCTACTGGAAACAATTTGATTCCAATTATCTCGTCTCATCTTTTTAAAATTTGAAACATTTCTATTATATCACCCTGTAAGCTACTTTATTCTAGTGAAAAAAGACGGAATTTTTCAAGCCTTTATTTGCAGTTATACGTCTTCAAACCATGCAGTATCCAAATGAATCTACATTGTATCCTTTCCAAAGCCTCAAATGTCCCTCCTAAACTGCAGAGCCCAATACTCGCACAGTACTAATGCTTCATGGCCTTGCACGTCCCTATCTCGAACCTCCTCCAGCCCTGCAACCCTGAGATTTTCACGGTCCTCCAATTCTGATCTCTTGCGTATCCCCGACTTCTATTACACCCCCCACTCCACCCTGTGCCCCCCCCCCCCCCCCACCAACCCCATTGGCGGCCATGCCTTCAACTGCTTAGGCCCTAAGTTCTGGAATTCCCTCTCTAAACCTCTCTGCCTCACTCTCTCTTTCCTCCTTTAGGATGCTCTTTAAAATCTACCTCCGAGCAAGCCTTTGGTCCTCATACCTTTGTGTGGTCAGGTGCCAGCTTTTTGTCTGATAACACTCTTCAGGATGCTTTACTACATTAAAGGCATAAGTGCAAGTTGTTATATCTGAAATGTCCCTTTTATCCATGATAATATTGCTCAGCTCATTCTCAACCACTTTAGATTTCATCTTCTCTCCAAAAGCCATCTCTTTAGTAAAGACTGAAACAAAGTTTCATCAGTAAAGTGATGGAAGGTGTCATCAACAGTGCCATCAAGCGGCACTTGCTTAGCAATAACCTGCTCAGTGACGCTCAGTTTGGGTTCCGCCAGGGCCACTCAGTTCCTGACCTCATTACAGCCTTGGTTCAAATATGGACAAAAGAGCTGAACTCAAGAGGTGAGGTGACAGTGACTGCCCTTGACATCAGAGCAGCATTTGACAGAGTATGGCATCAAGGAGCTCTAGCAAAACTGAGGTCAATGGGAATCAGGGGGAAAACCCTCCACTGGCTGGAATCATACCTAGCACAAAGGAAGATGGTTGTGGTTGTTGGAGGTCAATCATCTAAGCTCCAGGACATCACTGCAGGAGTTCCTCAGAGTAGTGTCCTAGGTCCAACCATCTTCAGTTGCTTCATCAATGACCTTCCTTCAATCATAAGGTCAGAAGTGGGGATGTTCGCTGATGACTGCACAATGTTCAGCACCATTCGTGACTCCTCAGATACTGAAGCAGTCCGTGTAGAAATGCAGCAAGACCTGGACAATATCCAGGCTTGGGCTGATAAGTGGCAAGTAACATTCGCGCCACACAAGTGCCAGGCAATGACCATCTCCAACAAGAGAGAATCTAACCATCTCCCCTTTACATTCAACGGCATTACCATCACTGAATCCCCCACTATCAACATCCAAGGGGTTACCATTGACCAGAAACTGAACTGGAGTAGCCATATAAATACCTTGGCTACAAGAGCAGATCAGAGGCTAGGAATCCCGAGGCGAGTAACTCACCTCCTGACTCCCCAAAGCCTGTCCACCATCTACAAGGCACAAGTCAGGAGTGTGATGAAATACTCTCCACTTGCCTGGATGGGTGTAGCTCCAACAACACTCAAGAAGCTCGACACCATCCAGGACAAAGCAGCCCGCTTGATTGGCACCCCATCCACAAACATTCACTCCCTCCACCACTGACGCACAGTGGTAGCAGTGTGTACCATCTACAAGATGCACTGCAGCAATGCACCAAGGCTCCTTAGACAGCACCTTCCAAACCCGCGACCTCTACCAACTAGAAGGACAAGGGCAGCAAATACATGGGAACACCATCACCTGCAAGTTCCCCTCCAAGTCACACACCATCCTGACTTGGAACTATATCGCCGTTCCTTCACTGTAGCTGGGTCAAAATCCTGGAACTCCCTTCCTAACAGCACTGTGGGTCTACCCACCCCAAATGGACTGCAGCGGTTCAAGAAGGCAGCTCACCACCACCTTCTCAAGGGCAATTAGGGATGGGCAATAAATGCTGGCCTAGCCAGTGACGCCCACATCTCATGAATGAATTTTTTAAAAAGTACTTATTAAGCACCAAAGCCATTTTTCGATCATCTCAAACTGACAATCCTCTCTCTCAGGTTTCCCACCTCTCTTAAAAGTTCTCTTTTTACCAATATATTTAGCTGTTCCTGGTGATATTTTTGTTAAATGTTTTGCTCACATTCCTTCTTAGCTTTCCCGATCCTGCTTTTAATCTTTTCTTAATATATTTTCCTTCAACATTTTTCATTGTTGTTATTCTTATAGTCCTCATAAGCCATCTTCAATTTTGTTTGGTTACTTAAAAACAGAAGAATTACTAGATGAAAAAGGGCCAAGACCAATTAGTGTCAACACTTTGGTGCTTTAATCAAATGGATATAATTTAAATGCGAGACCAGACAGTGTCAGGTATCCTTTTGACAATGGAGGGCCTCAGAGCTGAGCCAGATGCGGTTCTCAACTATGCATGTTTTAAAGCAGGAGTCACTGGACAACAAATAAAAAGAAACTCTGTCCACTATTTCTCTTCCTTAGCTCAGGGTTGGTAAGACCAAGCGTACCATTCAACTGTGGCTCGTGCTGAGATCAGCTAACTCAGTGTGGCCTGGAATCTAAATTAGGACCTTCTACTTTCTATTGTGTAATGCAACAAGTTGAGACTTTATCCACTGAATCATTAGAGAAACACTGAATTTTTCTTTAATTTTTTAGGAATATGTTTTATTATGTTTCTAAAAATCAAAGTTGATCCTCTCCAGGGCAGATTACAAAGTAAATCCAACATTTTTCATATCTATGAATCTTCAGATTGCAGGAACAAATGGAAAGCAAGGAAATATTATGATGGAATCTGGTTGCAAAGCTTGTTTTTATTTAAAGACCCTGAGGGGAAAACTAGAATTGAAACAGAAACAAAAACAAAAACTGAAACAGAAGCTGGAAAAACAACTTCAGGTTCCTAAAACTGATACTGGTTGGAACCAGATAAAAGGAGTCCTCCCCAGATCAGGCAGGAGTGGTGCGCCGGTAAGTAGAAGATGGTGAAGACTGAATCCAGGAGCCGTTTCTGTTACTTAAAGTAACCAACTAACCAGACCCGGCCATACAGTACACAGGTTGTCACTGAAAGACTCAGATAAAGGGAAAACTAGTAAATCTACGCCATCAAGACTATCGTGAGAAGAGCTGAGGAGGCTCTGGAGAAGCGTGCCTTGCAATGAACCCATGGAGTTCGGATTGAGAGGGAACTTCTGTCAGAAGAACAGTGGCTAAATCCTAGAAGAAGGGAGCTGAAAATCAACCTGAAGAACTTCAGAGTTGTTAAGAACCGTGTGACTGTCATATATGCCGGATTGCCCAGTGAAACTGTGAGATCCATCTCTGTTGTATCTGATAGTTAAGGTGCAATTTGTTATGTATATATTGACCGTGATCTGTCTGTTGTTTCATGTTTAATTTATGTTGGTTTTGGTTTGAGTATTTAGAACAATGAAATCTTGTTCGTTTGGTTTAGTTTCCTAAATTGGGGTCAATCGGGGGATTTGATTATTTCCGTTTGTTGGTGGTCCCAATGGGGATCATAACAATATAAAAAGAATGAGAGTAATGGGGAAAAAAGCACAAAAATATAGAACAAATTAAGAACACCTAGCCCCCCAACTGCTACCTCAACACCTCTGCCACCCTCCCCCTCCCCCCGAATCCTGCATTGTGCACCTATCAGGAAATAACACAGCATCCTTAACTATTACCACAACCATGTAAATATGCAAATAAAGCCATTCTAAACATTAACAGATACCTTCATCACGCAATCTAAAATGACAGAATAAAGGAGTCAACAACAGTTCTAAAATAGTGACTCACAGAACTTTTAGGAGGAGAATTACTGACCTGACCACAGATGAAGTCCATCAAACCCATAGGAATAGAGATCGTCTCCAACTCCATTGTTTCCCCAGCCTTCACCTCCTCCTGGGTAAGGACTATAACCCTCTGTTAAAGCCCAGCCCACTCGCAGATGAGTAGGCTGTGGTGTTACAAATGGGTCAACATAATCCACTATCAGTTCAAAGTACCACTTCTTGTACTGTGTAGAACCTTCAAATGTACCCACAAAGATATTAGGCCTCATGCTGTAAAAAAAAGTTTAAAGGGTTTAACTACTGTTGATTATAGGTATTTAGTTAAATTTTAAAAATACAATGAGCTAAAACAAAAACTCTTGATTCTTGATATACTTCCATGTAAAAAAAATTTGTATGTCAAGTTTATAGCTTATGCCTGTTGGACAGTAATCCACCAGACGCATGTCTGACATTTTATCATGCGACAAAGCACCTTTGGAAGAGGAACAAGGTATAAGCCTGGAAAAAAGGGCCTTCTTTCTCCCAATTGAACCATCCTCTGCATATCTTAAATATCAAAAGAGTCTCCCCTTCAAGAGATATTCACCAGTGCTCACCAAGGGTTATTGCTTAAATCCTACGGTGAACCAGAATAACCACCAGAAGCTCTGAGACCTCCATCTCTTAGATGGTTAAAACTCATTCTTGAGATACTGGTTGCCTTTTGTGCCATTCAGCTTGAGGGACATCATCAGTGCCTGCCTCTGCGAGAGTGAGACTCTCAGGCTTGAATTTGCTCAAACAAAAACTGCCAGCCAGGATGCAGAGTTCAAATGGCAACTCATTTTTCTGCAACTGAATGCCATTATTCTTTGGTCCCATTTTAGGCCTCTCCTGCCATATGTTCTACTGAGCCTATTGGAACATTTCCGATGAAATTCCTGGGAATGCTTCCGGAAGCCGCTGGTGCAACGAAACAGACTACAGCACATTAAAAAAACTGTACTAATATAATATATAAAAGCAAAATACTGCAGATGCTGGAAATCTGAAATAAAAACAAAAAATGCTGGAAATACTCAGCAGTTCTGGTAGCATCTGTGGAGAGAGAAGCAGAGTTAACATTTCAGGTCAGTGACCTTTCATCAGAACTGGCAAAGGTTAGAAATGTAATAGGTTTTAAGCAAATAAGGCAGGGGTGGATCAAGGAATAACAAAAGGGAAGGTGTTGATAGGACAGGGTCACTGAGAATAACTGACCAGAAGGTCATGGAGCAAAGGCAAACGGTATGTTAATGGTGTGCTAAAAGGCAAAGCATTAGTGAAGAGAGGGCGTTAATTGACGGAAAATTAACAGCCCTGGCCCAAAGCACAAACATGAAAAAAGTAGTAAAAAATTAAACAAACTAAAATAAAACAAATAAAAATGATAAAAGAAAAAATAATAAAAAGGGGGGCTCTAATATGAGATATGCTCTAAAATTATCGTACTCAATGTTCAGTCCGGCAGGCTGTATTGTGTCTAATCGGTAAATGAGATGCTGTTCCTCAAGCTTGCGTTGATGTTCACTGGAACACTGCAGCAATCCCAGGACAAATACATGGGCATGAGAGCAGGGGGTGTTTTGAAATGGCAAGCAAAAACTGTGCCACTGCCCTGAGAGCAATTAAGTTCTCTTTATTAATAGGGCGAAACCTGACGGATCCAGGTTTTGCCCCAAAATATGCTCACAGTCCCAAAGTCACAGAACAGTTGCATGCCCCTAATTCTGGCTACTAGCTTTAACAAATATATTTAGCTTGACATCAGGAACAAAAAAGATGTAGAGGGGAAAAAAATGAAAATTGACTGAAGTATTGTACAAGTTCAGCAATTCTGTGAGCTTCTGCGTGTTATACCTTGTAACATAGTTAATCAGGTTGGTTTGGAGCAGCAGATCACGACCTGGAAGTAGATTTTCTGTAATAAGATTTTGATTGGATCGTACAGCCACGCCATTGCAGACACAGAGAGAGCGCAACACATCCAGCACCTGCAAAAAGTGCAAACATTTCAACTCAAGAATTTTCTGGGACCTGAAGACATTTTTTGAGTGGATATATTGGAGATTTAAGGTTTAAGAATTGGAAGTTCTAAAGGCAATCACCATCTTAGAACACTAGGTGGGTCGCTGAGGTTTGATCCATCAAAAAAGGATTATTCAGCCAAATGGCTCACATGCAGATGAGTACCGATTATGTTTAAGCTTAATTGGCTTTGATTTGGAAGAGCAGAAAAATAAGAACATACTATAAATATCACAAGCTGTGATTCTTGCCCTTTTCCCTACCCCAATTTTTGATGACTTCAAGATTTGAAGGATGAAGGTATTCCTCATTTTATCACTGTCCTGCATTAGAAGCCTTCATTAATGTACATACCTTGTGATTTCGTCCATGTTTGTCCAATAGAGAGATAATCGATTTGATGTGGTTTTCCGTTATGATGTTCAGAACCTCAGGGCTTTCAATCAAAACACAGTACAACACTTCCAGGATACCTATAGCACCACATGACATCAAATGTACATCAACAGAAATTTCAATAATATCGTACCTTTCACAGCAATATAAGGAAGAAATTGACACTAAACTAAAGACAATATTAGGAGGGGTGATCAAATGCTTAGTCAAAGAGGTGGGTTTCATGAAAGGTCTTAAAAGGAGAGTGATGTGAAGAGTTGGAGTGCTTTAGGGGAAAACTGGAGAACGTGGGTTCTAGGTAGCAAAAGGCATGTCCGCCAATTTTGGCATATAGGAAGGGCAAATGCACAAACCATTTCTGTTTGTTAGCAGACTCACTTTAAAATATAGGTTAAATAGTAATTATCTTCAAGTGGTGAGAGGTGGGGGCGGGACGCGGGTGGATGGACGAAATTCTTGTAGCTACGTGCCTGACTGCAAACTGAATGGAAAGGTGCTCTCAAAAAAATTTAGACAATTACTTTTAACAATTTTGAAATAATTAGGCTATTTCTCCCTCTAGTCGTAAAACAATCATTTGCCCCAAGATCTCTAACATATAACCATAAGAACATAAGGAATAGGAACAGGAGGAGACCATACCCTTGAGCCTGCTTCGCCATTCAATCGCTGATCTTCTGCCTTAACTCCACTTATTCCCCATATCCTTGGATTCCCTGAGACAGATTTTTGGTCTATCCCCTTTATAAAACACTGGTTCAGCCTCAACTGGAGTATTGTTTAATTTTGGGCACCACACTTTAGGAAGGATGTGGAGGCATTGGAAAGGGTGCGGAGAAGATTTCCGAGAATGGTTTCCGGAATGAGGAACTTCAGTTACAAGGATAGGTTAGAGAAGCTGGGTTGTTCTCCTTAGAGAAGGTTGAGTGATTTGATTGCGGTGTTCAAAATCATGACAGGTCTGGACAGAGTAGATAGCGAGAAACCGTTCCCATTGGTGGAAGGGTCAAAAACCAGAGAAAACGGATTTAAAGTGATTGGCAAAAGGACCAAATGCGACATTAGAAATAACTTTTTTTTTTAAACACAGCAAGTAGTTAGGATCTGGAAAGCAATGCTTGAGATTGTGCAGGAGGCAGATTCAATCATGGCTTTCAAAAGGGAATTGGATAGTAATCTGAACAGAAAAGATTTGCAAGGTTACAGGGAAAAGGCACAGGCACAATGGGCTGAATGGCCACCTTCTGTGTAGTAACCATTCTATGATTCTAGGTGTACAAAACTATGGCAGGTTTAGATAAGGTAGACAAAGAAATACTGTTCCCATTAGCTGATGGTACAAGCGACACAGATTTAAGCCTTTGGACAAGAGATACAAGGGGGAATGTGAGGAAGAACTTTTTTTATGCAGCGAGTGGTAATGACCTGGAACTCGTTGCATACAAGGGTGGTGGAAGTGGAGACAAATGATATTTCAAAAGGAAATTGGATGGGCACTTGAGGGAAATAGACTTGCTGGGCTACAGGGATAGAGTAGGGGAATGGGACTGACAGGTTTGCTCTACAAAGCCAGCATGGACTTGATGGGCCAAATGGCCTCCTTTGCTGTAATGACCCTATGACTACATCTCCATTTTCTATCCCTTAGCCAATTTTGTATCATGCTGCTACTGCTCCTTTTATCGTTCAATTTTGCTAACATCCTAACATGTGATACGTTATCAAACCCCTTTTAGAAGTTTTTATACACAATAGCTGAATTGCCCTCAATCAACCTCACTGTTAAACCTCGTCCAAAATCTTATTAAGTTGGTCAAACGCAATTTTCCCTTAGAAAGTTCAGGTTGGCTCTCCTTTATTTGTCTATCCTTGTCCAAGTGTCTTTAATTTTATCCATATTATTGACTTGAAGCTTCCCCACCACTGATGTTAAACTCACTGGCCTGTAATTGCCAGGTTTATCCTTCTCTCCTTCTTTGAACCAGTGTGTAACATTTGCAATCCTCCAGTCCTTTGACACCACGCTTGAATCTAAGCAGGATTGGAAATTGCAATTTCTAACCTTACTCCCCGCAGCAACCTAGGATGCATTTCATTTGGGCTAAGTGGCTTATTCACTTCAAATACCACCAGCCTTTGTAGTACCTCCTCTTTATCTACTTTTATCTCATCCAGTATACCAGGAACTTCCTTGTTTAAGAAAGCTTTGGAAAAGTCCTCTTCCTTGGTAAAAACTGATGCAAAGTATTCATTTAGTCCCTCAGCCATGCCTTCTGCTTCCAACAGTTCTCCATTTTGATCTCTAATCGGCCCCATGGCTCCTCTGACAACCCTGTTAATATACTGAGAAAAAACCTTTGGATCCCCTTTTACGTTAGCCACCAATCTTCTCAAAATTTCTCTGTCTCTCAATTCCTTTTTCACTTCTCCTCTTTACTTTTTATCTTCAGTCTGATTCTCCCTGGTAGTACCACTTTTTCTGCTTCATCGTACTCTCTAAATCCTTTGTCATCCAGGGAATTCTGGTTTTGGTTGCCCCCCTTTCAGGAATGTACCCGATCATTTCCTCTATAAAGGCAACACATTACATTTCTCCCTGGCAGTCTTTCACTCCAATCTATCCAGGCCTGATCCCTTCTCAATTCGCTGATATTAGCCCTACACCAGCTAAGTAATTTTGTTCTAACTTTCTCCTCGTCCTATTCCATAACTAATCTAAACCTTATAATACTATGATCACTATTTACGAGATGCTCCCAAAAAGCAGAATTCTCCACTTGACCCATTTCATTTCCCAGGACAAGCTCCAGCAATACCCCCTGCCTCGTTTGCCAGGAAACATACAGATCAAGAAAATTCTCCTGAGCGCATTTCAGAAATTCTTCTCCTTCTCTGCCCTTAACACAATCACCGCCCCATTCAATGTTGGGGCAGTTAAAGTCCCCCATTATCACTACTCTAAAGATCTTCCACGTCTCAGTAATTTCTTTGCAAATCTGCTCCTCTATCTCCTTCCCACTATTTGGTGGCTGATAAAATACACTACGTATCGCAATAGCACTTTAATAGCTCCTTTACCATTTCTAAACTCCAACCAAACAAATTCTGTATTTGATCCCTCAAGGTATTCTCTTTTACAAACACTGCAATGTTTGCCTCAATTAAAACTGCTCCTCCTCCTCCTCTTCCTTCCCTGTACACCCCAACTGAGGTACATTAAACATCCAGTCCTCCCCTTTTTTGAGCTAGGTCTTAGTTATCGCCACTATATCATATTGCCATGTGGCTATTTGCACCTGCAACTCACCAACATTATTTACCGCACTTCGTGCATTTACACACATGCACTCCAAATTTAACTTACGTAGACCTCTTTTTTTTTTTCGATCCTACCGAATTCTGTATTATTTCTAACTGTCTCTCCCAGTTCTCTGTTCACCTTGTTTCAACTTTTTAATGCTACATCTTGGTGCCCAACCCCATTGGCGAAGTAGCATAAACCCTCTCCACACCACTAGTTAATCTGCCCACAAGGATACTGATTTGAGTTCTATTCAGATACAAACAATCCATCTTCAACAGCTCCCTTCTGCCACAGAACTGATCCCTTTCCCAAGATTTTGAAGCCCTGCCTCCAACACCATGGAGCTGAATTTTCCCAGTTGGATCACAATCCCAACATTGGCCTCAATTCTGGGTTGGGAACCCAGAACCGGCCATTGCGGGATATCGGTCATAATCTTCCAGGAGGCAGCCAATCAAGAAGCTGCCTTTGGAAGCTTTGTTCAATTAAGAGTCATTGGCTGACCAGGGAAGCGGGAGGCCCAATAGGAAGGCCCATGTCGATGTCCAGCTGGCAGCCCCACCAGGTGAGGTGAGCGTTGCTGAGGCCAGCAAGCGACTGCGAGGGCAAATTGAGATGGAGGCGCTCTCTGCAGTACTGTGAAAAATTAAAAATCATGATTAACATTTTGGAGTGAGGCTTCCATCAGAAATAGGCAGGTTCCTGGACTCACCATGTGGTGAGCCCCAGGAAAATGGTGGAGCACAGAAATACAGAGATGGGTACAGCATGGCTAGAGCTATCAGGCCAACAGCATGGAGGGGGTGTTCTCCACATGATAGTTTTCAGCCGAAGCTGTGGCCACTGCATTCCAGTGAGTCCATGCTGGGGTGATTGACAGGAGGCAACAATGCCCCCCAACTGTCCTGCCGCCAGGAGGCCACCTCCGGTTATTTGCTGGACTCTGGCCACAGCTGGGAACCTGTCCACGGTCAAGAAGATCCCGTCAGCGCCATCAACTTTCCCCCAGTTGGATCATTATTGAGCCTACTGGGTGGGTAGTCTCTGCTGCATTGACCCTGCCTCTGGCGAGATCGCTTGGAAGCTGGAAAGCATCGTGTTAACCCAAAGCGGTATTTAACAATTTCCACCTCCACGGGCCTGGGAATATTCAGCAGCATTTCTCTAGCAATTTTCATAATTCCGGCAAGCTAAAAGCACTGTTTGAGAACTTGCAGTCAGGTCACCAATCAAAAGAAAGCAGCAATTTTAGCAGTCCCAACATGGAACCAAGTGCAACACAGGCTCCACCCATTGAAAAATTGCATTGCAGTCCCATGTATGCTATAGGACCCTGATTAACATATTGGAGTGAGGCTTCCATCAAAAATAGGCAGGTTCCTGGACCAACCATGTGGCGAGCCCCAGGAAAATGATGGAGCACAGGAATAGAGATGGGTACCACACCAAGATTTTCGGGAAGCTACAACCCCATTCCTGTCTGGCAGAGTGACCTTAAAAACAGCTTCCTGGAGTATTAAGACAACATGGGGGAATTTTATTGGCACTACTGGCACTCCGCCACTGCAGACATTGTTGCAGAAACTGATTAAAAATGTAAATGGGGTTTCCACAGTACTTCAGTGAGAGTATGCCAGCAGAATGGTAACAGCTCTGAGGAAATTTCCAGCCAAAATCATTTTACAAACAAATTCTATGTGATAACAAAACTGCAAACTATCCTTCAAACTAGAGCAAATGCTTGGTAAGGTGAGCCTCCGTTTATTATAACTTTTATGTGTCAGAAACGTACCTGAGGAAGCCTCTAGTCGATCCAGCTTACTGACCAACCAGTCTAGATTATCCGAAAATAGAGCACAGTTTCTGCGATTGCCACGGATGAGGGAAGCTATACATCAAAGGGAAAATATTATAATAACTGATAAAGCAACAAGACCAACTTGCAGTCATATGTGCTTGCAACACAGTAAATATCTGAAGGTGCTTTACAAAAGGAAAGTTTAACAAAGCAGTAGACACTGAATCATATGGAACCATGGGGGAGAATTAGAAGTGGCTGAAAGATTGGTCAAAAGGATGACTTTTAAAGGTGAGATAGAAGTAGAGAGGTTCAGGGAGGCAGTTCAAGTATAAAGCTAAGACAGCTGAAGGTTATATCATCAATGGTGAAGTGAAGGGAGAGTAAATGAATAAAAGGCCAAAATCAGAGGATCTAAAGAAGTGCAAAGGTTTCAGGTAGACTTGTTCGACCATGAAGGAATTTCAAGATGAAGACATGGCGTTTAAATTCATTTTACTGGCAGCAGTGTAGATTAGCAAAGACTGAAATGATGGACATACAGAACTTAATGCACAATAAGATATAAGCAACAGTAGAACTGGTTGAATGAGTTAGAGTTTGTCACAAAATGATATGAGGCAGGTAAGAAAGGCATTGCAGAAATCAAGTCCAGAGATGAGAAAAGTGTGGTAGAAGGTTTCAGCAGTGGAACTGGTTGATGTTGCAGAGATGCAAGTAAGCAATCTTGACGATGCATAGGATATGCAAATAAGGTCAAAAAGGATACAAGTATTTGCATACCTGCAGAAAATGTCTGTATTGGGCGAAGAAATAAGTGACAAGCAAGGAGTTTACGACAGAGACTGAAACCCACCTGATATCAAGTTAAGGGATATCTTGAAGTGACTTGAAAAGGACCCAGAACGGGAGAGTGAAGCACCGTTGTCATGGTCCATGTCAGGACCAACAAGAACAAAGGAATAAGATCAAGAACTAGGAGCCAAATTAAAAAGCAGAACCTTGAGAGTAGTAATCTCAAGATTATTACCATATTTGTGTTCAAACTGACAGTGACAAACAGATCAAGAAAATGAATGCACAGCTGAAAGACTGGTGAGGGAAAGAGGGGTCCAATTTCATAGGACATTGGTGCCAGTACTAGAACAGGAAGAATTTGTACTGCGGGGGTGGGCTGCCCCTGCACTGGGCTGAGACCAAGGTCCTATCTGAAAGACTAAGTACAGCTGTAGAAAGAACTTTAAACCAACAAAGGGGCCGGTGGCTAGTAATAATGGCAAAAATAACAATCCAAAAATTAAGAGGGAGGGGGGGGATGAGAACAAAGCTCAAAGCCCAAAAATAAAAGCTCAACTCAAGAGGTGAGGTGATTGTCATTGCACTTGACAGCATTTGATCTCGTGTGGCAATAATTAGCCCTTGTAAAACTGAAGTCAATGGGGAAAGAGAGAAAAATTCTCCAGTGGTGGGAGTCAAACATGCCAAAAAGAGAGAGATGGTTGTGGTTTTTGAATGTCCATCAGCTCAGCCCCAGGGCATTGCTGCAGGAGTTCCTCAGGGCAGTATCCTCTGCCCAAAAACCTTCAGCTGCTTCATCAATGACTTTCCCTCCACCATAACGTCAGAAGTGGGTTGTCCACTGATAATTGCAGTGTTCACATCCACTCATAATTCTACAAATAATGAACCAGCCCATACCTACATGCGGAAGGACCTAGACAATATCCAGGATTGGGCCGTTAAGTAGAAGTAACATTTACATCTCACAATTGCCAGGCAATGACCATCTCCGACGTGATATAACCTAACCACCGCCCCGTGACATTGCCATCACCGGACCCCACATCAACACCACTGATCAGAAATTCAATTGCTGCATAAAAGCTGTGGCTACTAGAGCAAGTCAGTGGCTGAGTATTCTGCAGTGAGTGGCTCTGGAATATTCCCCACTTGTCCGGATGTATGTCACTGGAACAACATTCAAGAAGCTCAACAGTATCCAGAACAAAGCAACCCAATGATTGTCATCTTATCCACAAGCCTAAACATCCACTTTCTTCACCATCCGGGTACCACAGCTACAGTGTATACCATCCACAGGATGCACCGCAGGAACTCACCAAGACTCCGACGGCAGCACCTTCTAAACTGGTGACCTCCACCACCTAGAAGGACAAGGATAGTGGGTTCATGGGAAATACTATCTCAATTTGGACGTATACTGCCAGTCTTTCATTGTCAATGGGTCAAGATCCTGGAACTCCATTACTAACAGCACTGGTGGGGAGAATCTTCACAACATGGTCTACAGCAGTTCAAGAAGGCTGACCACCACCGTTGCAAAATCAACTAGGGATGGGCAATAAATGCTGGCCTTGTCAAAAAGCATATTTTGAGAATTACTAATAAAATAATCTCATTAAGCAACAGCATTTAAATAAAGAAAGGGAAAAGGGACAAGGGTAAATCCTTGGAAAACGCGAGAGACGATTGCGCAAGGCCAGGGAAAAACTTGTTGCTGAAGCTGTGCAGAAATGGAACGAGACATAGGCAGTACGATTTAAAGGATACACAAGGAAGCATCAACAAGGTTACTTCCTGACAGCGACTCCTTCCCCTGTGATCTCTACCATTGAAAAGGTTAAGAGTACAATGTCTTGGCAACATCACCTCCAAGCTCCCTTCCTAGTCACATATAATCCTGACTTGGATATATATTGCCATTCTTTCATTATTGCTGAGACAATATCTTGGAATTCCCCAAGTGGAAGCGCCATCGTAATTGCAGCATTTCAAGGAAAATGTGACACTATCATCTTCTCTACTAGGAAACTAAAATTGGGCAATAAATGTCACCCCAAACACAAAAAACTAATTTTAAAAAAAGATGAAGACTGTTAATATGGCCAACTACATTGAACACTGCAAAAAAGTCAGAGACATGAAGAGCCAGTGCATCGTAGTCCTAATTACAGAGAATGCCATTTGTGATTTTGGTCAGCGTCACTGAGTTGCTGACAGCAAGATGGAAATGAGACCAAAGAGATTCAAAGACTGAGTTTTGAGGAAGATGTGCGTTGAGCTGGTAGGAAACAACACATTAAAAGGGAAGTTAGAGCTGGGGCAGTACCTGGAAAGGAACAAATGTGTCAAAAGTGGGCTTTTTGAGCAGTGATGTGAAAATAGAGATTTTGAAAGTGTTGGCTCAGATAAGAGTCCCATACTCAGGATTACGAGTCATGGCCAATAACGGAACCAGCACATTTGCGGTGGTGGAGGTGGAAGAACTAGAACCTCAAGGGACAACAGCTTCTTACAGGGAGAGGATCCTTCAGGAAGAGGACTTGTGTTTCCTTTAAAGTACATGTGAGGAAGGCAACCGGAAACTACCTCATGTACTTTGTCCCTCGTCATGTTGCGCGTTTCTTGTGGAAGTTAAAAAAAAAAATGGGTGCCTATTATGAGCAACTGAAGAGGAAAGCACAGGACTGTGAGGCGAGGGGAAATGAGCAGAGGACATGCCCTTGAGCAGATCACCAACACTGCATGAGGAAAGAAAATGCTCATGGTTGCCAGGATGTGATAAGAAGGACTTGGGTGGAGAGTGGAAACGATAAAGAAAGAACTTGCATTTATAATAGGAACCTTTCATGACCTCAGGACATCACAAAATGCTTCATGGGCAATAAAGTACATTTCTGATATGCATCCACTGCTGTAATGTAGTGAAGTGTGACAACCAATTTGTGCACAGCATGATTCTACAATCAACAAGTGAGGTAAATGACTAGGCAGTCTGTTTTAGTGATGTTGTTTGAGGGACAGACAATAAGAAACAGACTAGTCAACGTATCTAGCAGCTAAGGATTTATATGAAACAAGGACATTTCCATCATTCTGACAATTAAATTTAAGTGTAGATTCTAAGACATCTGAAGGGAAGAGCGACCCAATAACTGTCATCATTTATTAAAAAGGGATACAATTAGGTCAGGAATTTACTTTTACCAGATAATAATGGTAATCATTATATATTTTTGTAATTGTATTGGTGTCATCATGGAATACAGAACAGATTAACAATTTTGTTTTTCTATCTTTTCATCTGTACATTGCATTTAAGTTCCATACCAAGTAGTTCATAAAAGAGATTAACAATTTCTTTCCAAGATTCAGCTGCTTCTTCTCCTGCAAACTCTGAGAAATGAGCTGCACTGTTATACACATTCAGTCTGTCAATGGAATCCAATACCAGCTGGATCATACCCTAAAACAAAAACAATTATTACTAATCATTGAATTTTATATTGAATCAAAACTTGCTGCTTTAGCTATGGAATTTGTGTTTCCTTATAAGATTCAATAGAATCTAGGATCGATTATCTAATCCTTGACGCCCTGTGTGCACGAGCTTAAAATGTATTAAAGATAGCAAAAAACAGGCGGGTGATCTGTAGCGCCTGATCTCTACTTCCTTTGTGCATCACATTCATTTCTGACAACCAAATGGAAAGGCAGCGGAAGCTCCTGGCAGAAGTTTCATAATAAAATTATTGTTGCAACAGCATGGTTCCTTTGCTGCCACGCACTTTAGGTCTATACCATTTATGTAGATACCAACATGCCTGGCATCCAACGTTGCTAGGCACAGGGGAATACACAGAAGCTGCACACTTTAGGTCTACACCATTTATACAGACACCAAATGACTGGCACCTAGCATTGCTAGGCATAAGAAAGTACATAGAAGGCAAGTCTATAAGGCAAAAGGAACTGTAATGTGGAACTTTCGTAGTCATTTCTGATGTCATTCCTCATTTTTGTCTCACCTGCCACTTGGGTTGTCAAGCCTTTGTGTCAGTTATGCAATGTTGGTTCTCTGCAGCATCTTTAATGGCATCAATGAATTTCCCATCAGAGGAGTACACAAGAGAACTACCAAAAGGATGCCAGTCAGGTTCAATTACATGAAAGCTACTTTATACCCACCCGCTGGTACCTTCACACTGCAACAGCAGTCAGAGGTTGCCAGAGCTTGATTTGGTAGACAGGGGTTCCAATTCTAAAGTTAGGTTATGCCAGGAGGGCCAATGGAACAGATAAGTGTAAAAGCTTGAATAACATTTACACTGAATACTGCACCTACAGTTCCCTAATCACAACAGGTCATTCTATAAGTGGTACTGTGTGAAAGAAGGCATGCCATAGTGATTATCGGCCAGTGAAGCCTAATTGGGCACACCCACCAATTATGATATCAACGATACTTTAAAGCACTGTCACACCTACCTAGGGCTGGTTCAGCAGGCTGCCAGATGCAGAGCTGTTCTATCTGCTCTTAAAACACGTGCTGCTATCTTGCACCATAGAACTGGGACAGCTAGTGACAATACAAGTCAGCCAAAGCCTTAAACTTGCATATAGCTTTTCTTTTTACTTCCTAATACCCACTTCAGCCTTGGAAAAGGCTGCTAAAGAGCCTATCTAAGAATTTTACAACTTTCTCCTTATTATAGCACACCCTTGCAACTTTCAAGTACATGTAATTTTCTACTCTCATCACAGATGTGGAGGGTAAAATTCAACCTCAGCAGTCAGTGAAAAGGAAAATTAGACAATATATAACTGGCAGCTGAACTACTACAGCCCATGTTATGTCTTTCCCCACTCATCTCCCAGTTGAAGTTGAATGCCACCCCGACTCTTGCTCAAGCCTGTATCTGAGTCAATGAATAATTATCCAAGTGAACTAACCAAAGAAATTTGAGTGTCATTAGCAAATTAAAATTCAGGCAGGATTAGAATAAGTCCTTAACCATTTAAACAGTATTGACACCAGTAAAGAGAACAGATACTGATGCCATGATTGAGTGGAGTATTACTTTGAGCTTTAGTAACAACTTAATATCTGGAACCTGGCTTAACTTCAACAATAAGGCAAGTGAGCAAATCAATAGCTTTACTAGTACATAAATCAATTCTTGAAATCAATGGAAATACATCGAAAGAAGTGTAAAATGCCAATTAGTTACTGTTCCTTCTGTTCTACCGTTGAAGACCAATTTCACCCTCATAGTCTTTTCCCGTTGAAAGATATTGTTAACTTACCTCTTCCTGGAATAAATTTTGTCTGTTTTTGAGTGAGCGCAATTTAGTCTGTTTTTCTTCATGTGCAAGCTCTTCCTCTGGATGCTGGAAGTAGCTGATCAGATCCTGAAGGCTCAGCACTATCGTATCAATAGGTAGGGTCACTGGAGCTGCAGATTTATTCTTCCCACTTAGCATGTCAAGGCCTCTTCATTAAAAATAGAAAAGTACCATGAACATGGGAGAATAATTTTAAAAAGCATTATTCTAAATATTCAGCAGCAAATTTTGTGTCCCGATGAGTGTCTCTGGTCACAATTTCAATTATTTCTAAAGACTTAACATAGATAATATTAATTTAAGAATCTTACTGACTTCTATAAGCAATGTGAATTAACTTTGAGCAGATCAGGAGATTTTTTTTTGTTTTTAAGCCATGTAAGTCTGTGATAACACTACAACCAAACAGAATTGAATAATGGAACTCAGGTAAATGCTCCAATTAGTGATGTCAGGCAGAGTTATAAATGACATAAATGTTGGAAACATACAGTAGGTCAATCAGCATTTGTGGAGAGAATAGACAAGTTAACACTTCGGATCCGGACCCTATGTTAACATAATAAAAATAGAAAATGTTGGAAATACTCCAAAGATTTGGCTGCATCTGTAGAGAGAGAAACAGAGTTAACAGGTCAGTGATCCTACATGAGAACTTGCCCATTCTTTCCATACATTCGGACTGCTCTGCTGTATGTTTCCAAAATGCTCTGCTTCTGTTCAGATTTCTAGCAAGTTGCAATAATTCTGTTTCCGACAATAATACTTTCTATTTACTAGTGTTACAAATGCCTCTTAACAGAGGGGTTTTCTACAGCCATTAGTCATTCTACATCAGGACAGACAGTGTCTGCAAATGGAATGAGAAATAGACAAAGATAAAATAAGGAAAAAGCACATACTTGATGAATTGGTTGAAGAGACCATTTGTGCTGTAGATCATTCGAGAAGCCTGGGATTCCTCTTGTTGTGAGCGTGATAATGAAAGTGCATCATCCATATGTCCTTCTTGGTGTAGTATAGCCTAAGACAAAGTTTGGTTAACTGGTTACTCATTTCAGGACTGAAAGATCTACTTTATAGTCTTTGGTAACATATAGGGTAGAAATTCATCTTGGGCAGTGGGACAAAATGGGTGGTATCAATTCGGCTGTCTGTAATGCTCCCATCTGATATCAATGGATTCTATTAAAGTCAATGGAACTGAATATCAAGTGAGGCATGTAGCAGCAGTCTGCCCAGAACAACTTTCTATTGCATTTTTAAAATTATATTCTGTCTCTCCCAAAATGATATTACAGAACATGAAGTGGCTAATTTGTTTTTCATAGGACTTATTGCCATTAGCTAAATTCACAAATCCATGTTCATCTAACTAGATGCTGCTCAAATAGGCAGTGGCGTAGTGGTATTATCACTGGACTAGTAACCCAGAGACCCAGGGTATTTCTTTGGGGACATGGGTTCGAATCCCACCACAGCAGATGGTAGAATTTGAATTTAATAAATCTGGAAATAAAAGCTAGTCTAATAATGGCCATGAAACCATTGTCGATTGTTGTGAAAACCCATCTGGTTCACTAATGTCCTTTAGGGAAGGAAATCTGCTGTCCTTACCTGGTCTGGCCTACATGTGACTCCAGACCCACAGCAATGTGGTTAACTCTTACTTGCTCTCTAAGTTGGCCTAGCAAGCCACTCAGTTGTACCTAACCACTACGAAGTCAATAAAAAGGAATGAAACCGGACGGACCACCCGGCATCGACCTAGGCAACGGAAAGGACAATGGCAAACCCAGCCCTGTCGACCCTGCAAAGTCCTCCTTACCAACATCTGGGGGCTTGTGCCAAAGTTGGGAGAACTGTCCCACAGCATAGTCAAGCAACAGCCTGACATAGTCATACTCACGGAATCATACCTTACAGACAATGTCCCAGACACTGCCATCACCATCGCCTGGTATGTCCTGTCCCATCGGCAGGACAGACCCACCAGAGGTGGTGGCACAGTGGTATACAGTAGGGAGGCAGTTGCCCTGGGATGCCGCAACATCGACTCCAGACCCCATGACGTCTCATGGCATCAGGTCAAACATGGGCAAGGTAACTTCCTACTGATTACCACCTACCGCCCTCCCTCAGCTGATGACAGAACTCCTCCATGTTGAACAGCACTTGGAGGAACCACTGAGGGTGGCAAGGGCACAAAATGTACTCTGGGTGGGGGACTTCAATGTCCATCACCAAGAGTGGCTCGGTAGCACCACTGCTGACCGAGCTGGCTGAGTCCTAAAGGACATAGCTACTAGATTGGGTCTGCAGCAGGTGGTGGGGGAACCAACATGAGGGAAAAACATACTTGACCTCGTCCTCACCAATCTGCCTGCTGCAGATGCTTCTGTCCATGACAACATTGGCAGGAGTGACCACCGTACAGTCCTTGTGGAGACGAAATCCCGCCTTCACATTGAGGATACCATCCATCGTGTTGTGTGGCACTATCACCGTGCTAAATGGGATAGATTTTGAACAGATCTAGCAATGCAAAACTGGGCATCCATGAGGTGCTGTGGGCCATCAGTAGCAGCAGAATTGTACTCAACCACAATCTGTAACCTCATGGCCCGGCATATCCCCACTCTACCATTACCATCAAGCCAGGACACCAACCCTGGTTCAATGAAGAGTGCAGGAGGGCATGCCAGGAGCAGAACCAGGCGTACCTCAAAATGAGATGTCAACCTGGTGAAGCTACAACCCAGGACTACTAGCATGCCAAACTGCATAAGCAGCATGCGATAGACAGAGCTAAGCAATCCCATAACAAACAGATCAGATCTAAGCTCTGCAGTCCTGCCACATCCAGCCATGAATGGTGGTGGACAATTAAACAACTAACTGGAGGAGGTGGCTCCACAAATATCCCCATCCTCGATGATGGGGGAGCCCAGCACATCAGTGCGATAGATAAGGCTGAAGCATTTGCAACAATCTTCAGCCAGAGGTACAGAGTTGATGATCCATCTCGGCCTCCTCCTGAAGTCCCCTGCATCATAGATGCCAGACTTCAGCCAATTCGATTCACTCCGCGTGATATCAAGAAACGACTGAAGGCACTGGATACTGCAAAAGCTATGGGCCCTGACAATATTCTGGCAATAGTACTGATGACCTGTGCTCCAGAACTTGCCGCACCCCTAGCCAAGCTGTTCCAGTACAGCTACAACACTGGAATCTACCCTGCAATGTGGAAAATTGCCCAGGTATGTCCTGTACACAAAAAGCAGGACAAGTCCAATCTGGCCAATTACCGCCCCATCAGCCTACTCTCAGTCATCAGTAAAGTGATGGAAGGGGTCATCAACAGTGCCATCAAGCAGCACTTGCTTAGCAATAACCTGCTCAGTGAATCTCTGTTTGGGTTCCGCCAGGGCCACTCAGCTCCTGACCTCATTACAGCCTTGGTTCAAACATGGACAAAAGAGCTGAACTGGTGAGGTGAGAGTGACTGCCCTTGACATCAAGGCAGCATTTGACCGAGTATGGCATCAAGGAGCCCTAGCAAAACTGAGGTCAATGGGAATCAGGCGGAAAACCCTCCACTGGCTAGAGTCATACCTAGCGCAAAGGAAGATGGTTGTGGTTGTTGGAGGTCAATCATCTCTGCTCCAGGACATCACTGCAGGAGTTCCTCAGGGTAGTGTCCTAGGCCCAACCATCTTCAGCTGCTTCATCAATGACCTTCCTTCAATCATAAGGTCAGAAGTGGGGATGTTCGCTGATGATTGCACAATGTTCAGCACCATTCGTGACTCCTCAGATACTGAAGCAGTCCATGTAAAATGCAGCAAGACCTGGACAATATCCAGGTTTGGACTGATAAGTGGAAAGTAACGTTCGCGCCATACAAGTGCCAGGCAATGACCATCACCAATAAGAGAGAATCTAACTATCTCCCCTTGACATTCAACAGCATTACTATCGCTGAATCCCCCACTATCAACATCCTAGGGGCTACCATTGACCAGAAACTGAACTGGAGTAGCCATATAAATACCACGGCTGTAACAGCAGGTCAGAGGCTAGGAATCCTGAGGCGAGTAACTCACCTCCTGACTCCCTAAAGCCTGTCCACCATCTACAAGGCACAAGTCAGGAGTGTGATGGAATACTGTCCACTTGCCTGGATGGGTGCAGCTCCAACAACACTCAAGAAGCTCGACACCATCCAGGACAAAGCAGCCCGCTTGATTGGGACCCCATCTACAAACATTCACTCCCTCCACCACCGAAGCACAGTGGCAGCAGTGTGTACCATCTACAAGATGCACTGCAGCACTGCACCAAGGCTCCTTAGACAGCACCTTCCAAACCTGCAACCTCTTACCAACTAGAAGGACAAGGGCAGCAAATACATGGGAACACCACCACCTGCAAGTTCCCCTCCAAGTCACACACCATCCTGACTTGGAACTATATCGCCATTCCTTCACTGTCGCTGGGTCAAAATCCTGGAACTCCCTTCCTAGCAGCACTGTGGGTATACCTACCCAAAATGGACTGCAGCGGTTCAAGAAGGCAGCTCACCACCTCCTCCTCAAGGGCAATTAGGGATGGGCAATAAATGCTGGCCTGGCCAGTGACGCCTACATCCCATGAATGAATAAAAAAAAAATGTACATACAATTTCATATCCGGAGCAGTCATGAATGTAAGGTCAGGCCACTCTAAAATTACAATAAAAGATTCATAGACACTTGAGTGTATCCTAGGCAGTATAATGCTTAGAATAGTTGAAGTTGCTTCTGGGCAGGCAGCTGCAAGCTAAACTGGGGTAAAGAGGAGCAAGACTGTAAACTGTGGTCAATAGCTAGCGGAGAACATATATCTCATTAAACTTAAAATATAAACAAAGAACCTGCCCATTATCCAAGATACAGAAATCATCTCTGGTGAAAAATATATTAACTTCAATAATACCATAAGGTTTATGATCTTATTTCAGCTATAAACGACAGCACTTACTTTCCTCTTCAAGGGTCCCAAACGGACTGTTTTGGTATCGGCTGCTGCATATGTCAGCCAAAGTCCACTGTTCACGTGTTGGACAAAGCACATCGACTCACCATACTTGATCTCAGGGATTCCCATGCCTTCTACATCCCTCTTATGAGCTACGTCAATTTTATCCTAAGGAAGCACACAGTTTGGATTCAGTCCCACTTCAGTGTACTGTACATTATGTGATTTATATAAAGACTACTTGTCAACTTGAAAGAGATCATCCATTTTTCTTTCATTTGTGTTCCTGATAATGGCTTTTGCCTCTACACAGCCTGTGGGGGCAAAAGGGAAAGCCTTTTTTTGACAATTTCCATGAACAGTGTAACAAATTGCATGGTATTGTCACTGTATATAAGAAGTAGAAATAGCACTGTGTGTAGATATATTGTGCTCTGTATAAATGTAAAGCTAAGGATAAAGATGGTCACCAGTTCCAGCATATATCACTGAGAGTTAAACCAGAAGGATAGAATTTGGGTGTTGTGAAAACAACCTCTTACAGATATACTCATCCCAGATATGGGGTCTGTCAGAGGAAGCATTACAACATTAATACATATTTCTCATATCTAATCCAGAAGTCCCATGCACTCTCCTAACAGAGTACAGAAAATGAAAAAGAGAAAGACTGAATGATGAAAGAAGGGTATGTTGCTCTCATTTTAATTTCATTAGAATGCATTCGCCCACATATCAGTAGGCCCCAGTTAGTTCAGCAGCCTGCCTATTTGAAAGTGGTGGAAAGGTCTTCCATATTCATTTGCAATTTCTAGCCTATTTGCCTAAGATCCATCAAAAATATGGCAGGAGAGGGATGAAGAATCTCAGCCATAATACTTAAGTGAAACTAAGGGGCTAAGAAAATGGCACAAACAGCACAGAACAAAAAAGTTGGTGTGGAGCTGTGAGAGGCTCATTGAGTGAAAAGGTGACAGAACAAGTTTGAAATGGGACAAGGTAAAAGGTAAGGGAGTGTGCAATACTAAAAAGGAATGAACCAGAATCTACAATACTAGGGCAAGTAAACAAAAAAAGTTTTAGAGTTAGCACTTGAGAGTAGCCGGTCGTCTTTCATTCTCATAAAAATCCATCTCATGTTTGATTACTTTTAATTGGAGACAATCACGCATAGCTCTGAGTCAGTTGGTCACAATCAGGGACAGCAGCACCGCTGGCTGATTATTTCACACCCCCTTCCATCCACAACCTCCCAACACCAGGGGATAGATTTTCCTTTTGTGACACTCAATTGTGCAAGCAGGAGGCCTCAATCCTCATTAACATATGGCCATCAGGCTGCAAGTGAAAATGAGTGGCCTGGGTTAGCCCACTCGTCTCTGGTGGGATAGCTCCCCGAATGCAGTCCCACAAAACATCTAAATTAGCAAAGATCAGGAACAAATCATAACAATTTTCTAGTCTGTACACCCATTCGGAAGCTTGGGACAAATTAGCATGTGGAGGATAACATGTTTTTCCCCAATTTTCTCTCACCTTTGAGATTCGGAAACAAAATGAAGTGATTTTGGTGTTTGATTTCTCTTGATCAAAAAGTAAAAGCCCTTTCTCTTCATCCAAGCCCAAGTATTTTCCTGTTGTAATGTGGCGAATACGGAAAGGCTGACCCCATTTCATGTGGCCACCGCTCCAGCTGTTGAGAAAAATATTAATTCTTCAGAAAACAGATTAAAACCACCATCTCAATGAACATAAATTTAAAAAATATTACAGTTCACATGCTTATAACTAGCTACCACATCCTGGCATCTAAATTTTACATATTGCATTTTATATTATACTATAATCTAGAAGATTCATTATGACATATGGACTGTTTGATTTCCAAGGTCTACATCATACTACATAGAAATGTATAAAAATAAAAATGACATCACTGTGCAGTAGTATTTCCGTTTTAAGTAATAGATTTAGTAAGACATTGGCAAAACAGTCACAGATTCATGGTGCGTAGATAAATGTGTTGTCACTGGATTGTTAACAAGGGTGTTAATTCTAAGTTTTTAGATATTTAAGTATAGTCCTAGCAAGTGTATATAGTTTGTCAGAATAGCTTATACCTGCATTAGTATTTAAACATAATGGGAGTTGAATAATGTCTGTTCGTCCAAACGTGAATTACAAATCTGGTGGAATACGCAACAATGCAAGAAGATATTCAGCTAGACTTCAAGTTACCTGAATTTCCATCTGCTGCTAGTAATAATTGGCTCAATAGGTCTTATGGTCAATTAGTTCGAAACATTAAGAAAATGTTGAACCTGCATTGGCATTAGAGTATCACAGAATCATTTCCGGCACAGAAGGAGGCCATTCGGCCCATCAAGTCCATGCCGGCGTTGTCTAAAATTAACCTTAATGTCGCCATTTTTCAAGATGGTAAAAATTACCAACACACCAAATATAGACCATATTTCAATTTATTAGCTATTCATTTAAAAAATGCAAAATGTCCTCCTGATTAATTTAGCTAGATATTTCCTAAATTGTAAAATTAAACTTGAAAGGTTTCAAGGTCATTCAAGTCACAGTTTGTTCAATATCGTTTTATTGACTATTACTTCACTTTTCTATTCTGCCTTAATTCTCTAATGATACAAATTTTTCCCAGTTTAGATTTTCCCCCAAAAATGATGGGGAACCTATGGGCTGGATCTTGTTCTGCTCCCGACAGCGGGTTTCATGGGGTGGGAGGGCAGGGGAGAATCAGAGTGCGGAGAATCAGAGCGGCAGGGGCCACCACAGAAGCAAACACCGGGATTGCCAATTCAGATTCTCCCGGGGACAAGATAGGCAGATGACAGTCTTCCTAAGCAGAGGCCAACTGAAGCCCTTAAGTGGTCTATTAACTGCCACTGAAGGACCTCTTCCTGCCGCCGGTGGTCACCCTGTGCATGGCTAGCAGAGTCCCCGAGGTGAGATTGATTCCTTCGCAGTATCGCACCATTTGATATTGTCACCTCATACAAATGTGGTTCTTTGCACACCTTGGACACCTCCATACAACAATGCGATAAAATATTCAGCTAGACTTCAAGTTGCCTGAATTTCCATCTGCTGCTAGTAATAATTGGCTCAATGGGTCTTATGGTCAATTAGTTCGAAACATTAAGCAAATGTTGAACCTACATTGGCATTAGAGTCAATGTAAACAAGGTACCCTCCCTGCAGGCTTGGGAGAGTCCCTCCTTCATGGGCAATTTGTGGCACACAGAAGACCCCGAGCAGGAACCTAACCTCCTAGGACGCCCCTCCCCATGGACTGCATGACCAATATCCCACGCACCACCCCCACAACCCCCCCCCACTCCCCTTCGCCGGGACTACCAGACTGGTCCCTGTACAAAATTCAGCCCTATATGTGGAACCACAAATGAAATCCCATGTGACTATGGCAAAGATAATTTTCCCTCCTTGTCCTTTTTGACATGTTTGCAGCCTCTGACGAGGTTGGACCATACCATCCTCCTCAAAAACCGCCCCACTGTCAAAAAGCTGGGTGGGACTGCTCTCACCTGGTTCCATTCTTACCTATCTGATCGTAGCCAGTGTATCACTTGCAACGGCTTCTCTTCCTTCTCCAGCACTGCTACCTCGGGTGTCCCCCAAGGATCGATCCTTGGCTCCCTCCTATTTCTCATCTACATGCTGTCCCTTGGCGGCATCACCCAAAAGCACAGCGTTGGTTTTCACATGTCCTCTGACAACACTCAGCTCTAGTTCCTCATCACCTCTCTCAATTCCTCCACTGTTGCTAAATTATCAGACTGCCTATCCAACATCCAGTACTGGATGAGCAGAAATTTCCTTCAACAAAATGTTGGGAAGACTGAAGCAATTGTTTTTGGTCCCCACTCAAGCTCTGATCCCTAGCTACCAACTCCATCCCTCTTCCTGACAACGGTCTGAGAATGAACCAGTTGGTTCGCAACCTTAGTGCCACATATGACCCAGCAAAGAGCTTCCGACCACATACTCGTTCCATCACTAAGAACACCTATTTCCACCTCCGTAACATCACCTGACTTTGCCCGTGTCAGCTCATCTGCTGCTGAAAGCTTCATTCATGCCTTTGTCACCTCTAGACTTGACTATTCCAACACACTCCTGGATGATGTCCCGCATTCTATCCTCCGTAAACTTGAAGTCATCCAATACTCTGCTGCCCATGTCTTAACTTGAACAAGTCTCGTTCGCCTATCAAGCCTGTGCTCGCTGACCTAGCTTGGCTCTGTTGTAGTTTCTTTCTAGACTAATAGAAATGAAACTGAAGGGCAGACATAAAGGTTTGAATGCAGAGGTTAAATGGAGACTTGTTGCTTCAGCTTACACATGCTAACTGACTATGCAAGAGAATGGAATAATGTAATATTGCATCACTTCCTGAGATGATATACATATTAGCATAAAATATATTTAAACAATAAAATTCAGCAAACTATCACAACATCCCCTCCCCTTAGATAACAACTTCATACAGAATAACACTAATATGTACATGAACAAGCAACCTTTACGAGATAAGAAATTTGACAACTATAAAACCGTTTACATTAAACATTTAACTGTAACAAGAACATTTGAAACACTCCTCTTTAACCTGTTGTCTACGTTTGGAACTGTACTGGCCATCGGCTGACTCGACTAGACCTTGTGACAATGTGGGTGTGCTCTTGAGCTGTCCATCCTCTCCTGAAGATTGTGTTTGGGAGGAGTGTCCTTGGTTGTTGGTGTGCTGCTTGTTGTCTCTTCATCTTCAAAACGTAGACAGGTATGCGTAGGCACTGCTGATGGTCACCCTGTGCATGGCTAGCAGAGTCCCCTGAGATGAGATGGATTCCTTCGCAGTATCGCACCATTTGATATTGTCACCTCATACAAACATGGTTCTTTGCACACCTTAGACACCTCTGCCGAGATCCATGTCTGTTCCTGCGGGTGTGGGACCCTTACCTTCTGGCCTACGTATAGTGGCGGTAGTTCTGCACCAACATGTACATCGTGCACGTCTTTCACCTTCTCTTGTTTCTGACGTAACCAGTCTGTGATAAAGGATGACTTGATGATGTGATAACTTGATAATGTGGTTGTCACTGGTCAAGCAAACACAATCTCAGCAGGTGACAGAGTCTAATGGCACTGCGCAAAGATGCAATAAAGCAACTTGCCTGGTTTCCAAACACTTTTTGATCAGTGATTTGGCAGTCCTGACCATATGTTCAGTCATCCCATTCAAACAACGATATATCGGGGTGATGATGTCACATGGAAATAGCGGATACGCTGAGGATCATCTTCAAATCCTCACTAGATACAGGCGAGGTACTAGACGACTGGAGGTCTGCAAACATTGTACCATTGTTTAAAAAGGGTGCGAGGGATAGGCCAAATAATTATAGGCCAGTCAGTCTGACCTCGGTGGTGGGTAAATTATTAGAATCAATTCTGAGGGACAGGATAAACTGCCACTTAGAAAGGCACGGATTAATCAGGGATAATCAGCATGGATTTGTTAGGGGAAGGTCATGTCTTAATAACGTAATTGAGTTTTTTGAGGAAGTAACAGGGAGGATTGATGAGGGTGGTGCAGTAGATATGGTCTACATGGATTTTAGTAAGGCATTTGACAAGGTCCCGCATGGCAGACTGGTCAGTAAAATGAAAGTCCATGGGATACAGGGGAATGTGACAGGTTGGATCCAGAATTGGCTCAGGGACAGGAAACAAAGGGTAGTCGTCAACAGATGTTTTCAGTGGTGTTCCACAGGGCTCAGTATTGGGTCCGTTGCTGTTTGTAGTATATATTAATGATTTGGACTTAAATATGGGAGGCATGATTGAGAAATTTGTTGATGACACAAAAATTGGCTGTGTAATTAATAGCGAGGAGGATAACCGTAAACTCCAGAATGATAGCAATGGTTTGGTTGAGTGGGCGGGAAAGTGGCAAATGGAATTCAATCCAAAGAAGTGTGAGTTAATGCATTTGGGGAGGGCAAATAGAGCGAGGGAAAACACAATAAACGGGAGGATAATGAGAGGGGTATAAGAAGTGAAACACCTTGAAGTGCATTCCCTCAGGTCCCTGAAGGTGGCAGGTCAGGTAGACAGAGGGTGAAGAAGGCATTGCTTTCCTTTATTGGCCGAGGTATAGAATACAAAAGCAGGGATGTGATGCTGGAACTGTATAAAACAGTGGTTAGGTCACAGCTGGAGTACTGCATACAGTTCCGGTCGCCACATTACAGAAAGGACATAATTGCTCTGGAGAGAGTACAGTGGAGATTTACAAGAATGTTGCCAGGGCTTGAAACTTGCAGCTATGAGGAAAGATTGGATAGGCTAGGGTTGTTTTTCTTAGAACTGAGGAGACTAAGGAGTGTCTTAATTAAGGTGTACAAGATTATGACGGGCCTAGATAGAGTCGACAGGAAGGACCCTAGCAGAGAGATCAATTACAGGGGGCACTGATTTAAGGTGACTGGTATAAGGATTAGAGGGGACAAGAAAAAACTTTTTCACCCAGAGGGTAGTGGGTGTCCGGAATTCGCTGCCAGGAACGGTGGTGAAAGCAGAAACACTCAGTTCCTGGACATGTACCTGAAGTGCTGTAACCTGCAAGGCTATGGACCAGGTGTTGGAAGGTGGGATTAGATTGGGCGGCTAGTTTTTTCAGCCGGCACGGACACGATGGGCTGAATGGCCTCCTTCTGTGGCGTAATTGCTCTATGGTTGATGGACCATCATTCACACATATCCTGGAACGGTTTTCCCATGTATTGTGGACCATTGTCGGACACCACTTCTACCAGGGCACCAAAAAGACTAAAGATGGCACCAATAGTACTGGCTGCAATGTGTCTCGAAGCTTCTGCACAATAGGAAATTTACTGTGATAGTCTTTCTGCCTACAGAGTACAGATCTATTGCTATCTTGATCCATAGTGATGATGGCATGTCATGTGCTTGAAGAGGCTCTTTTTGTTGACAGGCCTGGTGTTCCTGACATGCATGAAAAGATCTCACCAATGGGTCAATGTCCTTGTTGATGCCAGACCAGAACAATGACTCGCAGGTAAGTCGTCTTGCCCTTTCTATTCCCATGTGTCCTTGGTGGAACTGTCCAAGTATGTCAGACTGAAGTGTGAAGTATTGTTGGGATGAGTACTTGGTGTCCTTTGAATAGCACTCCATTGGGTATACTGATTTCGTCTCGATGTGGCCAATACATTCTTAGATCCGTAGGGATTTCCTAAACGGTCTTGGGCCAACCCTCAACAGTGATTTGGCATAGAGATCAGAGTTTAGGTCTTGAGGAGTCTCCCTCTGGAGTTCCTTTCTCTTGTTTTGACCTTGTTTAGGTATCCTCCAAGCTTGCACAGACTTCATCAACCTGGAAGTCGAATGGCATTTCTTGCACTCTCTCAGGGTTGGGCAGTCTACAAGTGTCCAATGGGATCATCTGACAATTGGGTTTGCATTTGACATCAGTCATAGCCCTGAATCTTGATGAGTAGCCTCTGGAGTTGAGGTGGTGCAATCGTGAGCAGTTTTCTCCAGATCATCTCCAATGGCTTATATCTGTCTCAACTATGAACTCTTTTCCGAATAAATAGGTGTGGAACCTAATGATCCTGAAGACAAGAGCGAGAGTTTCTCATTCGATATTGGAGTAATTTGCTTGTGTTGGCGACAGACATTTTGAACCAAATGCACCAGGCTCGTGTCTTGAAGAAGACCTGCACCAAGACCTTCCTGTGATGCGTCCACTTCTAATATTGTTGCCTTCCGAGGGTCATGTCATTGAAGACTCGGCTGACAGTGCTTGTTTCAATGCACTGAACGCATGTTGGTGATTGCGCTGCCATAGGAATGGCATGTCTTTCGTCATCAATTTTCCTGGTGGAGAAGCCCTCACCAGGAAGTTTGGTGATATGCAGCAAGCACGTTGAACAGACCTAGACACCTTTGGAGGTCGTCCTTGTCCTGCGGTGTCGGCATTGACTGGATGTCTTCAATCTTCCCAGGATCTGGGCAGATACCTGAACTTGAGTAAATGGCACAGAAAAGAAATTATGCGATTAGCCTTAATGGAGCATTTTTTGATGTTGAAAAGCAAATCTTCACATTTGGCAGTCTCCATTATTAAGTGTAGATTTCTAGTATGCTCTTCATCCGTATGTCCTGCTACTGCAATATCGTCGGCAATACACACACAACCTGGGACTCGTCCCATTATCCAGTCCACATGCCGTTGAAATATATCCTGGATGACCGCCAGCCCAAATGGCAGGCAGAGAAAACAGAATATGCCAAAAGGAGTTCTGAACATTGTTAACTCGTGACCCCTTTGACAATATGTGTTTTTTGCATCTAATTTGGAAAAGTGTTTCCCTCCAGCAAACGTTGGGTTTAACAGTTCTAGTGCTGGCATCTTATAAAGGACATCTCTTTAAGGCTTTACTTAGCCTCCTTAGGTCTGAACATAGTCGAATTGAACAGTCTTCTTTGATTCTTTGACTGCAGTAGTGATGGAACTGCGCCAGTTTGTGTGATGTTGCACTCGTCAAATGATGCTTTGTTTCTCCATTCCATCTTCAACTTTTCTCGAATGTCCACACTGCATTTTCGCGGTGGGTCAATTGATGGCGTTCCACTTTCTTTCAGGTGTATGACTGTGTCCCCATGGAAATTCCCAACTGTGTCAAACCGGTCCAGGTACAACCTCTGGATCCAATGGGACGTGCACCAGTTTTGACTGCTGTAGTCTTCTGGCTGGGTCAGCTCATGGATGGTGACCATGTTAAATTTGTTGCATACCGGCACCCTGCTACTCTGGTTCTGACACATCCACTATGTAGAATATCTCGATTAGACCATGTTGTCTCTTTGTACCTGCATTCCAGGTCCAGGGAACCTAGGTACTTTATTGTCAAGCCATTTTATGCCATAAGTTTCACACTTATAGGCTGGGCCACAGACTTCCATGCCTCGTGGTACATGCCCTTGAGAATGTGGAAGCCTTATTGGGGCAGGTGATCTGGAGTTTTGTAAAAGCTTCCATCTGTTAATGGAATGAACCAGATAATCGTGTGAAATAGCTGCTCATTTGTAGTGCCTTCACCTCCACCCACCTCATCCATTTTGTCAGGTGTCTTCCCCCACCACCCCCCCATCCCCCACCAAACCCCTGTTTTGTGGATGGGTCTAGGCTTCGGGCAATGCCTGGAAGTGTATTGTTTCCCTTCCCCTCTGGGTGGCGTATTTCTGCAGTTTGTGCGCTGCATGCTCGGATTTCTTCCCACATTCCTGCTACTGGACCATCTGCAAATTTTGCCAAGTGCCCTCTAAGCCCGCATGCCTTGCACGTGTCTGCGTATGCTGGGCATCTATGTGGTTGGCGGGTGAGCCTGCAGTTACTGCACACACCTTGCTCTGCCTGGGTGCCCTCAATATTATATGAACAGGTATTTCAGACCCTAAGGCTGGAAAACATTGTTTCCCTGCGATAAATGCCTCGTATATTTGTCTGTCCTGTAGTATGCTCTCCGCGCTGTGGCTTTTCCAGGAGGTCTTTCTGGAACGCCTCAATAGGAGGGAGACTATAACCAACTTCGTGATTTGTTCCGAGAGCTCAGTATCAGAGTAGTCACATTCTTTTGTTTATTCTCTGCATCGGTTAACAAAGTCATCCATGCGACTGTCCATACCGCATGAGGTCCAGGCAGTGTACTCTAAAATTAACTTTAATCTTAAACTGACTTTATAACGTTTCCCATAACTTTGATGGATCCTTCGGGTCAGAGGTATTGATTCTGCGCAGACTTTAGTTTCCAATGGCGATCCTAATATTTATAGCAAACTTCTTTATATCCACAACCAGTCCTCTGCTTAAACAGTTTGAATTGCCTGGGACAACAGATGCTTTCCATCCAGCCCTGGAAATCTGGTTGCCATTGCCTAAGCCTTCTAACTCTTCTCTCCCCGATGAGCAAACCTTGCTTTAAAAATTGCAGCAAGCAGAGATATCCGCAGAGCTGAGCAGGAGCCACACCCTGAGCTGCGTTGATGCAGTGCAGGCTTACATGCTTGTAGGCGGGAGCGGCCCTGGCATTGGGGTCGGCTAATGGCACACAAATACGGTGGTGGAGGGAGCGGATCCACACCAAAACGCGACACTGCTCTGAAGCTACCATTAATTTTGTCTCACCAGCTCAGGACAAAAACAGGAGTGCATCCAAATCACCTTCAATCTCTACACACACCATTGCTCTCCTAATGTGACAGCTGTGATCTGATTTCAGTGCTTCTAATTTGAATTGTCATTTCAGCTGTTGATCAATGCTGTTGACTCACTACCATTGCCACCATATTGTATTATTTCTTTCCAGACTAATACAAAGCTGAAGAACAGCATAATAGGTTTGAACGCAGAGCTTTAATTATTTTAATTCTTGCATGGGATATGGACATCGCTGGCTAGGCCAGCATTTGTTGCTCATCCCTAATTGCCCTTGAGAAGGTGGTGGTGAGCTGCCTTCTTGAACTGCTCCAGTCCATCTGGTGTGGTACACCCACAGTGCTGTTAGGGAGGGAGTTTCAGGATTTTGATCCAGCGACAGTGAAGAAATGGCAATATAGTTCCAAGTCCGGATGGTGTGTAACTTGGACAGAAACTTGCATGTGACGGTATTCCCATGTATCTGCTGCCCTTGTCCTTCTAGGTGAATGAGGTCGCAGGTTTGCAAGGTGCTGTCGAACGAAGCGTGGTGAAGTACATTTAGTCTTTGGCACACACTGCTCCCACTGTGCGTCGGCTTTGGCAGCAGCAAATGATTAAGGTGGTGGAAGAGTTGCTGATCAAGTGGGCTGCTTTGTCCTGATGGTATCGAGCTTCTTCAGTGTTGTTGGAACCGTACTCATTCAGGCAAGTGAAGTGTATTCCATCACACTCCTGACTTGTGCCTTGTAGATGAGAGGACAGGCTTACTCACCACAGAATTCCCAGCCTCTGACCTGCTCTTGTAGCCACAATATTTATGTGGCTACTCCAGTTCATTTTCTGGTCAGTGGTAACCCCCAAGATGTTGATAGTGCGGGATTCAACGACAGTAATGCAGTTGAATGTCAGCGAAGATCGGTAGATTCTCTTATTGGAGATTGCCATTGCCTGGCACTTGTGTGGCACAATGTTACTCGCCACCTTTCAGCCCAAGCCTGAATATTGTCCGGGTCTTGCTGCATATGGAAACAAACTGCTTCAGTATCTGAGAAGTTGCGAATGAACAACATATAGTCAGTGAACAATCCCACTTCTGATCTTATAATGGGATGAAGGTCATTAATGAAGCAGCTGAAGATAGTTGGGCCTAGGACACTTCCCTGAGGAACCCATGGTGTAATGTCCTGGCGCTCAGATAATTGGCCTCCAACAACCACAACCATCTTCCTTTGTGCTGGGTATGACTCCAAACAGTGGAGAGTTTTCCCCCCGATTTTGATTGATTTCAGTTTGGCTAGGGCTGCTTGATGTCACATTCTGTCAAATGCTGCTTTGATATCAAGGGCAATCACTCTCACCTTGAGTTCAGCTCTTTTGTCCACGTTTGGACCAAGGCCGTAATGAGGTCAGGAGCCGAGTGGCCCTGGAAGCCCAAAATAAGCATCGGTGAGTAGGTTTTGCTGTTTAAGTGGCACTTGCTAGCACTGTCAACAACCCCTTCCATCACTTAGAAGATGTTTGAGAGTTGACTGATGGGGTGGTAATTGGCCAGATTGGATTGGTCCTACTTTTTGTGCATAGGACATATCTGGGCAATTTTCCACATTGTCAGTTAGATGCCAGTGTTGTAGCTGTACTGGAATAGTTTGGCTGAGGGGTTGGCAAGTTCTGTAGAACAAGTCTTCACTACTACAGCCAGGATGTTGTCAGGACCCATAGTCTTTTCAGTATCCAGTGCATTCAGCTGGAATTCTTGAAATTATGTGGAGTGAATTGGATTGGCTAAAGGCTGGCATCTCTGAACCAGGGGACTTCAGGAGGCTGAGATGGATCATCCAATGCTTCAGCCTTGTTTTTTACACTGATGTGCTGGGCTCCCTCATCATTGAAGATGGGAATATTTGTGAAGCCTCCTCCTATTAGTTGTTTAATTGTCCACGACCATTCACGACTGGATGCAACATAGAAACATAGAAAATAGGAGCAGGAGTAGGCCATTCGGCCCTTCGAGCCTGCTCCGCCATTCATTATGATCATGGCTGATCATCCAACTCAGTAGCCTGTTCCCGCTTTCGCCCCATACCCTTTGATCCCTTTAGACCCAAGAGCTATATCTAACTCCTTTTTGAAACCATACAATGTTTTGGCCTCAACCGCTTTCTGTCGTAGCAAATTCCACAGGCTCACCACTCTCTGGGTGAAGAAATTTCTCATCTCAGTCCTGAAAGGTTTACCCCATTTCTTTAGACTATGACCCTCTGGTTCTGAACTCCCCCACCATCGGGAACATCCTTCCTGCACCTACCCTGTCAAGTCCTGTTAGAATTTTATAGGTTTCTATGAGATCCCCCCTCACTCTTCTGAACTCCAGCAAATATAATCCTAACCGATGTAGCAGGTCTGAAGAGTTTTGATCTGATCTGTTGGTTGTGGGATTGCTTAGCTCTGTCTATTGCAAGCTGCTTCTGATGTGCGGCATACAAAACAGTCCTGTGTTGTTGCTTCACTGGGTTGACACCTCATTTATAGTATGTCTGCTCCTGGCATGCTCTCCTGCACTCCTCAATGAACCAGGGTTGATCACCTGGCTTGATGGTAATGGTAGAGTGAGGGATGCCAGGACATGACATTACAGAGTGTGTTTGAATACAATTCTGCTGCTGCTGATAGTCCACAACGTCTCATGGATGCCCAGTTTTGAACTGCCAGATCTGTTCTGAATCTATCCCATTTAGCATGGTGGTAGTGCCACACAACAATGGAGACATGTCATTGCTTCATGTCACATGTGCTAACTGACTGCAAGAGAACTGAATCACATGATCACTTCCTGTGATGATATACATACTAGGATAAACATTCATTCAAATGATTATATTTAACATAGTAACAAATACACTATTACAACAAACTCCTTGTCAAGCAAAGTCTTGATTTTAAAATTCTAATCCTTGTTTTCAAATCCTTCCAAAGCCTCACCCCTCCCTATCTCTAATCTCCTCCAGCCCCACAACCCTCCGAGATATCTGCGATCCTTTAATTCTGGCCTCTTGATCGCTCCACCATTGGTAGCTGCACCCTTAGTTGCCTAGGCCCTAAGCTCTGGACCTCCCTCCCTACATCTCTCTGCCTCTTTACCTCACTTTCCTCCTTTAAGGCAGGTGGTGAGGGAACCAACAAGAGGGAAATACTCGTCCTCACCAATCTACCTGTCACAGAGGCATCTGTCCGTGGTCCTTGTAGAGATGAAGTACCATCTTCACACTGAGGGTACCCATCATTGTGTTGTATAGCACTACCACTGTGCTAAATGGGATAGATTTCAAACAGATCTAGCAACTCAAAACCGGGCATCTATGAGGCAATGTGAGCCATCAGCAGCAGAATTGTATTCAATCACAATCTGTAACTTCACAGTCTGGCATATCCCCCACTCTACCATTACCATCAAGGCAAGGGACGAATCCTGGTTCAATGAAGAATGCAGGAGGGCACGCCAGGAGCAGCACCAGGCATACCTAAAAATGAAGTATGAGCCTGGTGAAGCTACAACCCAGGACTACTTGCATGCCAAACAGTGGAAGCAGCATGTGATAGACAGGGCTAAGCAATCCCACAACCAACGGATCAGATCTAAACTCGGCAGTCCTGCCACATCCAGTCGTGAATGGTGGTGGACAATTAAATTCACAGGAGGAGGAAATTCCACAAATATCCCCATCTTCAACGATGGGGGAGCCCAGCACATCAGTGCAAAAGACGAGGCTGAAGAATTTGCATCCATCTTCAGCCAGAAGTGCGAAGTGGATAATCCATCTCAGCCTGCTCCTGAAGTCCCCAGCATCACAGATGCCAGTCTTCAGCCAACCCAATTCACTCCACATGATATCAAGAAACGACTGAAGGCACTGGACACTGCAAAGGCTATCGGCCCCGGCAACGTTCCGGCAATAGTGCTGAAGACTTGTGCTCCAAAACTAGCCACGTCCCGAGCCAAGCTGTTCCAGTACAGCTACAACATTGGCATCTACCCAGCAATGTGGATAATTGCCCAGGTATGTCCTATGCACAAAAAGCAGGACAAATATAATCCAGCCAACTAGCCCCCATCAGCCTACTCCTAATCATCAGCAAAGTGATGAAAGGGGTCGTTGACAGTGCTATCAAGCAGCACTTGCTCAGCTATAACCTGCTCAGTTTGGGTTCCGCCAGGGCCACTTAGCTCCTGACCTCATAACAGCCTTGGTGCAAACATGGACAAAAGAGTTGAACTCCAGAGGTGAGGAGAGTGATTGCCCTTGACATCAAGGCAGCATTTGACCAAGTATGGCATCAAGGATTCCTAGCAAAACCGGAGTCAATGGGAATCAGGGGGAAAACCTCTAGCTGGTTTGTGTCATACCTAGCACAAAAGAAGATGGTGATGGTTGTTGGAGGTCAATTATCTCAGTCCCAGGACATCACTGCAGGAGTCCTAGGCCCAACCATGCAAGTACGCCTGGGTTGTAGCTTCACCAGGCTCACACTTCATTTTTAGGTATACCTGGTGCTGCTCCTGGCGTGCCCTCCTGCATTCTTCATTGAACCAGGATTCGTCCCCTGCCTTGATGGTAATGGTAGAGTGGGGGATATGCCGGACTGTGAGGTTACAGATTGTGGTTGAATACAGCTGCTTCATCAATGACCTTCCCTCTCATAAGGTCAGAAGTGGGGAATGTTCGCTGATGATTGCGCAATGTGCAGCCCGTGTCCATATGCAGCAAGACCTGAACAATATCTAGGCTTGGGCTCATAAGTGGCAAGTAACATTCGTGCCACACAAGTTGCAGGCAATGATCATCTCAAACAAGAGAGAAACTAACCATCTCCCCTTGATGTTCAATGGCATTAACATCACTGAATCCCCCACTATCAGCATCCTGGGGGGTCACCAATGACCAAAAACTGAACTGGAGCAGCCACAGCACTTTTGTGGCTGGAAGAGCAGGTCAGAGGCTGGGAATTCTGCGACGAGTAACTCACCTCCTAACTCCCCAAAGCCTGTCCACCATCTACAAGGCACATCAGGAGTGTGATGGCATACTCTCCACTTGCCTGGATGGGTGCAGCTCCAAAAAGACTCAAGAAGCTCGACACCATCCAGAACAAAGCAGCCCGCTTGATTGGCACCCCACCCACCAGCTTCAACATTCATTCCCTCCACAATGGACGCACAGTGGCAACAGTGTTTACCACATACAAGATGCACTGCAGCAACTTACCAAGGCTCCTTAGACAGCACCGTTAAAAGTCGCGACCTCTACCACCTAGAAGGACAGGCACAGCTGATGCATGGGAACACCACCACCTGCAAGTTCCCCTCCAAGTCACACACCATCCTGACTTGGAACTATAATCGCCCGTTCCTTCAATGTTGCTGGGTCAAAATCCTGGAACTCCCTTCCTAATAGCACTGTTGTTGTACCTTCACCTCAAGGACTGCAGCAGTTCAAGGCAGCTCAACACCACAACCTTCTCGACGGCATTTACGGATGGGCAATAAATGCTGGCCTAGCCAGGATGACCACATCCCCGAATGAATTTTTAAAAAAAAGCACTTCTTGAAACCTACCTCTTTCACCAAGCTTTTGGCCATCAAACTAATGGGCGGGATTTCAATTCCAGGATTGACATCGCGATGACTGCACTGCTGCAGCAATGCACATGCATTTGCCAGTTTAATTTGCAAGTGACTGAACTGGCCCAAATACACATTCGCCGCCCAATTAGCAGTGTCAGACACAGGAAGGAAGCAGCACTCAGCCAGCAGCGGGCCCGATTTAAAGGGCGGGTGGAAGCCATTCCTGAGACTGCTGTTAGGGAGGACCCCCAAGCCATGGCTGCCCCCACCACTATTTTTCTGACACCTCACTGGAGGTGCTGCTGAAGGCGGTGACTGAGCACCAAAACATCCTATTCACTGCTGGTGGCAACAGAAAGCCTGCAAGACTAACCAAGGCAGCAAGACTGGAGGTGGCACACGAGATCAGCAGAGGAGTGTTGAGAAGGAACTGGGTGTAGGGCAGGAAACATTTCAAGGACCTTCTCAAGCCTGGAAAGGTGAGTCCAAAGAAAGATCCGGATAGCATGTCTCCTGGTCAGCAGTAACTAGAATGCAAAAGAGAGGGGCATCCTGAGGGTACAGAGAGTTCTCCAGACCCTGAAAGAGATGTGTGCTCAGCTACCTTGATGACACATATGCATGGAGTGGATGCCAGCTGCCTCCCAGCTGGTGGCACCTACTAGTGATCAAGATTGCCATGAAAGGAATGGGAAGCAACAGATGGTGATGAGGGGGCCACCCCAACAGGGCTCTGTCATCATCATCCTCCCCCATGGCCCCTCCAATGGATGAAACATCTGTGAAGTCACACCCTGTGACAGAGGCTGCTCCTGCAGAACTAGCAATGCAGCAGCCTTTGGAGGTGCCCCCCAGCACCTTCACACCAAGGCTGACTGCCACAGCCATCTCAATCCCAGATAGGAAGTAGCAAGCAACCTGCCTCCACCTCATCCTCAGCCACAGAGGTAGGCACTCATACGAGTCACTGTCAGCAGAGGCCATCACGTCAGTTGCGGCACTCTGTGGGTCACTTGGGCGTTTGCTGTAAATAATAACGAAATGTTAAGTGATAAAGCACTGGGAAAGTTGTTGCTCTAAGTCTACCTTACATGTTTCCATTTCATGTGGGCAAGACGCAGGAGAATGGGAAGTGAGGATTGGCAGAACGACGGGGTGTGCTGGTGAAGATTGTGTAAGCTGGAGAATCTAGAGCGTTTCTGCCCCTCCTTCCTCTGCTGACAGCGACTCGTACGAGTGCCTCCCGCTGTGGCTGAGGATGAGGTGGAGGCAGGTTGCTTGCTACTTCCTATCTGGGACTGAGATGGCCGTGGCAGTCGGCCTTGGTGTGAAGGTGCTGGGGGGCACCTCCAAAGGCTGCTGCATTGCTAGTTCTGCAGAAGCAGCCTCTGTCACAGGGTGTGACTTCACAGATGTTTCATCCATTGGAGGGGCCATGGGGGAGGATGATGATGACAGAGCCCTGTTGGGGTGGCCCCCTCATCACCATCTGCTGCTCCTCATTCCTTTCATGGCAATCTTGATCAATAGTAGGGACCACCAGCTGGGAGACAGCTGGCATCCACTTCATGCATATGTGTCATCAAGACCCTTTCACCAGGGATCTGTCTATTCTCCAGAAAATGCTGCTCTTTATTACTGGTTGGAGCAAGCTTGGAGAAGCTTGACCCCATTTCCTCTAATGCCCTCCCTCCGTTGGCAATGGAATGCAGAGTCATCCTCAACACCCTCCACCACCCTACCATGAACGCGTGAGACCCATTAGCAGAAGGACCTGTTCCACCCTCGCCTCGCATCCGTCCAATTTTTGACTCCCTCAAAATGGCCTTGTCAAGAGTGCAAGAGATATGAACGATAATTCTCCTCACTTAGCATACTGGTTGCCTGTGAATGAGGGCCTTCCCTCTTTAATGATGCCTCTTGCTTCTGCTCTGCTGTTCCAGCTCGCTCCCCGCTGTGTCACCACCTCCTCCTCCATGTCATGGTTCCGACAGAGTTGAACCTGCACCTTAGAAAGAAAGTCCTAAACTGACCCTTTAACAAGCTTGTTAATAGGCTTAAGTGGCCATTTGCATAGAATGGGCATGTTGCCTCTTCCAGCTAGGGCCACGACCTTTTAAACTTGGAGCATGCCAGTCTCTTGTCTGGAAACTGGCGCGTTTAAGCGACTGCATACCCCAATCCTGTCCTTACGAACAAATAAAAATCCCACCCCATATCACCTTTTCTGGCTCAGTTTCATATCTTGTTTTATAATACTCCTGTGAAACACCTTGGGATATTTTATTACGTTAAAAGGCACTGTATAAATATAAAATGTTGTTGTTTGCATTGTCACTTCTGTAAGCAAGGCCTAATTATTACCTGATGCGCAATGGCTCCAGTCTCCACAAGGACCTTGCATGGCTGCACACTGCACCACCTTCATAGTGAACCAACCTACAGGGCATAAAAAGGATACTACTTCAGAATTAATTTATTCACATCACAGTAGTATGACTGACAAAGTATGGTATTGTTCGGAGGCATTTCAAGAGGGAGCTTTTTTTTGTTGGGGCTGTTGTGTAGGCTTTGTTGATTAGGTGACGATCGATTGTTAAATAATTACGAGAACCTGTTCTTTCTCCAACTTAGTTCAATGCACTTTATTTTTCTAGTATCTTTCTTTTGTATTAATACAAGCCTATGTCTGCACATAAAGGTATAGTTTTCCTGTAAGCAGAAGCAGACAGCAAAATAACTGGCATCATCTGTACAGAGGCCCTAAGACTACATAGCCTCATCAGCTACTTTATCAATTGCTCAAATTTGGGTCCACAATTTCACAAGGAGTGAATATCATTAATACTAGAGGCAATAAGCACAGTACAGACATATTCTAGCAGGAGGAAAGGAAAATGTAGGAAAATGATATAAACACACTCTTACGCAATTCCTAGAGCCCAGTGACAATTTAAAAGTCTATAAAAGGATCACTTTCTCAATTATGGTGGCGCATGTCACTGGGAGACCAAAAGAAAGGGATGGTGAAAAAATAAAATACATTACAGCCTTTTATGTTATCTTTAAACTGTTCAAGTACATGCGTGCCATGTGCTTAAGAAACAGTCAACAAAGGTTAGGGCACGCTTGCTCAGACATGTTGGTGGGGTCAATCAACACAGTCCGAAAGGCTGAATTTTTACCCAACATTCTTTTGCTAACAGTCAAATATTTTATGTAACAGTGCCTGTTAATACCTGTCATAAAGATTGAGCTGATTAGCCTGGTCTCAGGGTGGGGTAGCTACCAGTGACAACAGGTATATGAATTCTGTCTATCATTGAGCAGCAAGTCTCATATCAGCACTGAAATCAAATTTCTGCTTAGAGTGCTCTATTTATTTCCGTAGTCAACATGGCAAGGCTATTGGTTTCAGTTCTAAAAGGTAATATCTGTAGCAGCTGTGCTTAATAACACTAGGAGAAAGCCAAGACCAAGCTATCAACAAGACAGAGGCTGACAGATTTGCCATTATTTTAAACTCTTTCCCATCTTCATAATTATCAGTAATGTTTTATAATGCTTTATACTAAGGAATCTGGAGGCAATCAAGGTAGCACGTTAGTTTCTCTCATTATATTCTGTTACCAAAAGATATTTCCTATATCAAAAACATGACAAATGGAACTGCCAAAAACAGCAATGAAGCAATTATCTATTTTACAACAAACTCAAATATTTTTCTATAAAGTTTCTGAAAAAAAGTTTATTTCTGCCATCTGATTTTGAAACTGGTAACAACATGCTGGGATACAGTACAAGTGCCAAGTGACCATTCTTCACATGTAAGCCAGGAAGCAAGCTAAAACTGAAACTGCTGGTAATACTCAGCAGGTCTAGCACCATCTGTAAAGTTAACGTTGCAGGTCGATGAGCTCTTATCAGACCCGCTCAGCATTTTCTGTTTTTATTTCAGATTTCCAGCATTCACAGTATTTTGCTTTTGTGTTGCAGAAAGCAAGCTATTTGGTTCTGGGGCTACTATTTCAACCTTGGCCTCATCTGCCATCACACAGGCTTAGATTTTTACTTACCTACTGCTGGAAGGTGGTTTCAGAAGGATACAGGAAACTCAGAAGTCAGGATTCCCCCACACACTGTAGACTCATGCACATGGCATTACCTCCACAATCCCCACCCTAGAAGCCAAGGTGCAAAGGTCCACAGTGGCAGAGTTGGGCAGAGGCCTTGTGGGAAATGTTGGGTGGTTAGGGGGCTGGGGGGTGGGGGCTGGGGGGGTGGTGTTGCAGAGGGGAGGCCAACACATGGGTACCCAGGCAGGCACACTGGATCCTATCTCAGTTAAAGCCAGAGGTGGGCAGGCAGTAAGTGCGTTTGGGTCGGGTTTCTGATTTTTGAAGACTTTAACCCCCTTCCCCCACTCATCCCAAACCCACCGGTGTTTTATTTTTGGTTAAGATTTTTCCCCCATAATTCTAGCAGGAGATCACTGAAGAGTAAGCAGATACAGAAGTTGAACTCAATATTTCTCCTCCCTAAACTGGAGGTACTGGTCAACTGTCATACCCCTGCTGCTATCCCAGCTTAGAGTGGCTAGCTAGACATAAACCTGGGAGAGGCCTAGAGTCTTCCCGGTCATATGGCCTGGTGTCACACCAAGTGCCCATTACCAAAACCTTATTTGCCAAGGCCTCTGAACAATTTCTAAAGATTCTTTTGTAGCACTTAAGATACAGAAACTTTACAGCTGAAAATAAAACCTTTAAAAACAAGTGAAAAATACTGAATGGATAACCTGACCTGCGCTGATCTTCACCCTGATCAAATGCTGCTACTGTGAGACATTCATCCATGTGACCATGAAAGAGACGTAGGACATGCCCGCCAGTCAGGAATCCTATACAAAGTAAAGAAAATACCATAAACTCGAAGAAACATCCTTAAACTCCTATGAAATATATCAGCCTGCTAATTCAACATATCTCTCTTCCAAGTTAAGGGCAAACAGATATTTCTGTACTCAGTAAATTAGGTTAAAGGGAATTGGATAATTAGCTAAAGAGAAAAAATTTGCAGGGCTAGAGAAAGGGTGGGAGTAGGAGAAGCCGAGTTGGTCTTGCAGAGAGCCAGCATGGATACAAAGGGCCGGATGGCCTTCTTCTGTGCTGTAATAATTCTATGATTCAACAGACAATGAGTAAATGTTGAAGCTAGATCATTTTCATGTGGTTCAAAGTTTTAAAGCTCATGTTTCAGTCTATTTCTGCCTCATTCATGCTGACCATATTTTGTGCTTTTGATCAAACGGCTTTAACATTTTGCTGTCCTAGAATCTTCAAATTTTGTAAATAAAATAGCTTTGTTACAGCAGCAAAATAATCAACCATGTGAATTAGGTTTAAGAAATAACCAAACCAATTAACACTTATGGAGTTGATTTTCCTCCCCTTATCAGGCAACAACAGGGCAAAAACAATGAAAATGGCAACACAGCACTTACAGCCCATTCCCTGCGTCATTGGATTCTCCACCAGTTTAATGAGCGCCTTGAAATGGGCAGCTCAATCACCCAGCAAAAACAGTTGGGAGGCTCATTAGCCAATGCAAATTGGGGTCCTGCGATGTCTATCAGAGTCCAATGCAATTTTCAAGTACCAACAGGCAGTACATATCTAGCTCATTCTCCACCTTTTGGTATTACACTATAGACTAATCTGCAGTCTTGGATTCTGATTGAGGTCTCTGATCTAGGAAAAGTACTGACCAAGGACACAAGTGCACACAGCTAGTTCTAATCTTTCCTGGCTTAGACACCTTCTAATCAGAATTCAGATGCCATTTTGCAGAATCGTCTAAAAATATTTGTTTTCTGATGATCCCATAGGTCGCATTGCAGAAGGCATTCCCAAGTGGAGAGTTTGACTGGTGAGTTATTGAAGCCATTCAAACAACTTAACACTTTTGAGCTAGTTCATGATAGACAAACTTCTCAGTTGAGGTCTTTTCATTGGCTTTACAAAGTTTCTAAAACAAGATGGAGAAATGTTTTCTGCAACAAGAGTAGCCACCTGACAGACATCCAACCAATACAGCTGAATCTTGCCTTTGCATCTATTACAGCCAAGCAAAACCATTTCTAACTGGTACAGCAAAAGTGTTAGATCCATACAGCCACCAAACTCTGATATACAGTTAAATCCATAATGGTACGCTTGATAACTGTTTACCGTGCTGTAAATAACTCTGCTGATTTGATTGGCATTTTTCTTATATATTTCTCAAAGCCAAAAGAACAAAACTACTGGCTGCATTGATATAAGCCATTTTGAATATTGTATCATCACTATTAAAAGAAGCTTCCTTTTAAGCCAAGAAATCTAGAGGAAAAGAACACTCAATTTTTGACACACACTCTCAGAGGTTTCAAGATCTGGGTTGTGAGCTGTCTCAATCTTCTGTTTTCTCTAAGAAAATTTGTTCAGCTATTTGAAGGTCTTTTCATAATTTAAAGCACCAAGTCTCAGAAGCATCTCTACTGCTCTTCTCTGAGCTCGGTCTAGATCATCAGTATCCTTTCAAAAGTAGGATATCTGAAACTGCAAACAGTATTGTAAATATGACTACACCATTCTAAGTAAGACCACATCACTGATCTACACAAGTGTTACGACTGACCGCTCAAGACAAAGCCCCCAACCAAAATATATAATTCTGACTGCAGTGGGAGCAACGCACTGTCAATTCAGTCCTGCCACTCCACAGATCACCTAACATATCACTTAAACTTCCCAAATTAAAGAAAGCCGCAGCCAAATTGAACCACCCATTAATCCCCGAATGAGGCGAACCAAACCAGGTATCTTTAGATCAACAAATTAGAGAAAACTAAATTCTTAAACACTACTAAGATACAACATTTAACAAGAAGAAACAAAGTCCTTGCAGATTTACACTCCTGCCAAAGTGGAATCTTCCAATGTGGAACAGTCCAAGATTGCTTGAAGTCCTCGCAGCTGTCCAATAAGAAAAAAAAGTTCTTCAACCATAGGACAGTCAGTAGTCTAGTTCAGCAGCGGAAGTGCCTCTCTTCCTTTTCCAACGATGAACACCGATGAACAATTAAAAAAAAAATTAATCTGGCTTGACGTTTCAGAATTCTGACAGTATAATAGGGTTTAAATAAACCGAGGGAGAGCTCTCCTATTTCCTTCAATACATGTTGGCAGCTATCTGAGTCTGTGTCTGTCAAAAGCCAGTTTTTCCAGCTAGTTTCAAAAGTTAATCGCAACATTGACCTCAGTCTCTGAATGGCTGTGTCCAAGGCAACCAGGATGCACTAACTGAAATTGGTTGGTTTCCTCTCTGTAGGGTTGTATCCAATGGCAACCAGAATGCACCTTCTCAATAACTCCTGAGGCTTGCTTGTTCTTAAAGCAGTGCTGATCCTTTGCTGACTTAAAGACACACGGCATATTCCACCCCCCCCCCCCCCCCCCACCTCCACCCTGGCAGAATGAAATATTATTCCTGAAATGTGTTTCATTACAATGCAAAAAGAAGTTTTTGGGAAAAAAAACACATTTTCCCCGCATTTACAGATATACACTTTTCAAAAATATTAGGACTACAGCAACAAGTTCCATCAGAACATTTTCGGCTTTAAATTTTCAAAAGGTTGTCCCAATTAACCATTTCAAATTTCCAAGCATAGTCTTCCTGTTGTTTTGTGTTTTCCTTCCAAGTGTCCCTGTTGTCCATCACCTCAGCCAGGTGAACTGCACAGCTAGCAGCACTGACCACTACTGGGTTTACTATTCTCTGAGAAGTTTCTAGAGTACCCCTTAACCTATGTGGCATTACTTGACACTGGAAAACCCTGTCCTATGTAACAGAAGCTGATTTTTTTCTTATCTTGGGGTGTCAAAGGAATTTGACAAAAATCCTCCAACACATCTGTCTCTTTAAGACAGATTGTGTTGCCCACTCTGTCCATACAGTCCTTTAAATAAGAATTTGGATAGGAGTCTGCCTTCTTTGCCGCAGTTACTTTTCTAGAGTCTATGCAAGTTGGAGCCGACCCACCAGGTTTAGGCATCAAGACCACCTGCGAATTCCAGCTGTCCTGACTAGGTTCAACTAAGCTGCCCTTCAGCATGCATTGTACCTCTGTTTCCACTTAGGCCTGTTTGTCTGGACCCAAGCGGCAAGGATGTTGTTTTAAAGGAATGGTTCCCCCATGCCCACATCATGTGTGGCTAAGGTTGTACATCCCAGCTTATCGCTACCAACCTTTTGAAACGTTGTGAAAAGCCTGGTTAGGTCTTCATGCTGTTTTGCCTCTAAGTGTAAAAGCATATTGTCTAATTTTCCTAGCCATTCTGTATTTGCTAATGTGACCGTTGGAGGTTCAATCTGAGAATTTCCTAGAGCTGCTTCTGCCTCATCTTCACTTTCCCTTTCCTTCTCAACAGTCCCGATTACCTGACATACTTGTACTGGTTTATCCTCCTCCCGCCAATAATATTGCTTGACCACACTGATGTGACACAACCGGTTCTTCTTCTGGTGATCAGGGAGGTCAATCAAGTAATCTACCTTACTCACTCTTTATGGGCCACTGAACTGTGCTTTTAATGGTTCTCCCTGTAATGGTAACAACACTAATACTTCATCCCCTGGTTTTATGGTAGATTGTGGTTTTCCCACCATTTGACAGGTATGGCACATCCTACAAAATTGTCTCTCATCCATTCTAAGACCTGGCCACTAATAATGTTGGCTTACGCGTGATTTGGTCTTCCAAATTCCTCTATGGTCTGCAAAAGAAATGTCGTGTGCTAACCTTAATAATACTTGGCGATATTCAGGTGGTACCACTACCTGTTCAACAACTTTCCAGTCTTCGTCTGCAAGTCTATGAGGAGGTCTCCATTTCCTCCTCAAAAGCCCATTTGCCATATAATAGTCTTCCGGAACACCTTTCACCTCAGCTTCTGACAGAGCCATCTGTGCTATTCAGTATTTCTCTGTATCAGTTTGCTGTGCTGCAATAATAGACAATCTGTTAAACATCTCATTTGGACTATCTAAATACCCAAATAAGGTTTCAGATACTTGGCTATCTATTTGTGGTGCCCCTTTTCCCATCGACAATGGATCCTGTTTAGCCATTGCTCAGGTGACTACACACACAGGAAATATTCATAGACCTTGTTCCTGTAATTGCTCAGTTTCCTTAATTTCACTTGGTTCCTCTGTAATTATAGGAGAAACTGATGCTTTTGATCCAGCCAAATCATTTCCTAGGAGTCGATCAATTCCCTTTACTGGCAAACTCTGGACAACTATCCCAGATATTAAGTCACTCTCTAGCCATACTTTATATAAAACTATGGGTATATACTCCCCGTCAATTCCATTAACTAAAACTTTAGCGTTCAAGGCTCTCTCTGGTGGAAACGTTACATCTTTCCCCAGCAAGGGTGTTTGGATTGCTCCTGTGTCCCTGCGTATAATGATAGGTTTTCCTGCCTCACTTACAGGAAATGGAGTTGCTCTCCCCTTTGACAGAAATTCATTATAACTCTCAGGTATTTTATTCTTAACCTCTAACACTCCTTTTAGTTTTAGTATCTGGTTTCATAGCTGTCGTTAAAGCTATAGCCTGGTCTGCTATACTCTCAGTCAGAGTTCTTTCCTCTGCACTAGCTTTGTGTACCCCAACAAGTCCTATGGGTTTACCTCACAATTTCCAGCACTCTGAACGAAGATGACCCACTTTGTTGCAATGATGACACTTTGGCTTGCGAACCTCACTTCTACCCTCAGCACCTTCTTTTCTGACCCGAGGTGGTGATCCTGGGGCATTTCCAGCTGTTCCTTCTTGTCCCCGGCTACTTGCCTTCTTTTCACTCTCCCACTTTCTATCCTTCTCGGGTTTGTAGGGGTGACGAACAAAATAGGTTGGCTTATTCACAGCTCAAAATCATCAGCAATTTCCACTGCTTGCCTAGCTTTCAAAACTTACAGGTATATGAGTTCTCATTACTAAAGGAATGTAGTTTTTAAACTCTAAGAGTATCAGTTCTTTAAGGTTCTCATATGTGGTTTTGTATCTTCAATGCTCGTATCCAATGGTCAAAAGTAATTTACTTCACCTTCTCAAATTCTAGATATGTCTGCCCAGCCAATCTCCATAAGTTCCTAAATTTCTGATGGTACGCTTCAGGAACTAACTCATATGCAGCAATAGCCTTTTTTGCAGAAGCCTCTTCAGGAAGCATGCCTAAACTTCATGAGCTCTGTCTACCAACCTGCCCTGCATAAGCAGTGCCCAGCTTTCTTTCAGCCATTTCATCTGTTTGGCTATTTTTTCAAAAGATATGAAAAATGCCGCTTCGTCCCTTTCCTCGAACTTAGGAAGAGCTGGTATAAATTTAAGCAATTTTTCTCTGGGTCCTGAGCTAAATTCAGATTCTTCCTGGCCCAAATTTTCCCTGGATTTAAGCCTACCCTTTTGTCTTAGTTCCATCTCTTCTCTTTCACTTTCTCTGCAAAGTGCTCTCTCTTTCTCCCTTTCTTTTTCCAATTCAAGCTTTCTTAATTCTTTTTCCGCCTCCAATTTTTTCATTTGTAACTGAACCCTAGCCAATACTATGCATCACTCTCAGCCTACTACTTTCTTGTTCCTCGTATTGCCCTTCATCATCATCTTCTTCTACTAATTCCAGATGTTCGGCTATTATGTCAATTATCTCTGCTTTTTCTGCACCCAATTTTAATTCCAACCCCAATTTCGCTGAGAATTCTTTTAATTTGTTCTTAGTTAAAGTTATCAAGTCACTCAGGGAAACATTCTGCTTTCCCAAAAACTCTGCTGCAACCACTAATGCCATTACAAATGGGGGGACTGTACCTTATTCTACAAAAGACTTGTTTTTTTTCCCTTTGTAATTGCCATTAGATTCAGATCCCAACAATCAAGTTTCCAATTGGTATGATCCCAAACGCAAGAGCAATTAAATATGATACCAAATGCAAGACCCCAATTTAAATATGTTAGCCCAGAGTAGTTAATATGATTCCAAATGCAAGCCTTCCAAATTAGTTTGATTCTGATCCCAGACACGAACCACTTGATTAAAATATGATTCAATCGCTTGGGAGCCCCCAATTAATATGTTATGACCGCTCAAGACAAAGCCCCAAAAATATATGAATCTGATTGCGGTGGGAGCAACGCACTGTCAATTCAGTTCTGCCACTCCACAGATCACCTAACATATCACTTAAACTTTCCAAATTAAAGAAAGCCACAGCCATCTATTAACCCCCGAATGAGGCAAACCAAACCAGGTATCTTTAGATCAACAAATTAACTGTTTATTAGAGAAAACTAAGTTCTTAAACACTACTAAGATATAAACAACATTTTTAAAAATGCAACAAAGTCCTTGCAGATTTACGCTCCTGCCAAAGTGGAATCTTCCAATGTGGAACTGTCCAAGGTTGCTTGAAGTCCTCGCAGCCGTCCGATGGGGGAAAAAAAAAGTTCTTCAACAGTAGGGCAATCAGTAGTCTAGTTCATCAGCCGAAGTGCTGCTCTTCCTTTTCCAACAATGAATACCGATCAACAATTTGTTTTATTTTTAAAAATCAATCTGGCTTGACGTTTCAGAATTCTGAGAGTATAATAAATAGGTTTTAAATAAACCGAGGGAGAGCTCTCCTATTTCCTTCAGTACATGCTGGCAGCAGTCTGAGTCTGTGTCTGTCAAAAGCCAGTTTTTCAGCTAGTTTCAAAAGTTAATCGTAATATTGTATATTTAACTTCAGTCGCTGAGTGGCTGTGTCCAAGGCAACCAGGATGCAATAGTTGAAATTGGTTGGTTCCCTCTCTGTAGGGTTGTATCCAATGGCAACCAGAATGCACCTTCTTGATAACTCCTGAGGCTTGTTTGTTCTTAAAGCAGTACTGATCCTTTGCTGACTTAAAGACACACTGCATATTCCCCCCCAAACAACAGTAGGATCATAACACAAGGTTAAAATATTTGTTTTGTTTAATCAACCGCATTGAGATGCTTCTTGGTTCTCAATTGGCATTGCTGATCATAGTTTTACATCATCTTCATACTTTTATTGAATATTCAATAATCAATCTCAAGTTCTTTTCAAGATTTATCAAGAGATACTCCTTCAAGATGTGTACTAGTTTTGAGTTTGCATTATATTTATTCGCAGTATCATCCATTTATCATTAGTAAGTTTGCTGAATTGTTCATACCCGTTTGACTAGCATCAATCTGCATACGGCTGTTGTTTGGTCATACAGCTTGGAATCAGCAGCAAATGTTATAATGTTACAAGGATTATTTTTATTTATGAATCGTGTGAACAGGTGTTTGGAAATGTGATTAAACAAAACTTCCAAATGCATTCAGTAATAATCCTTAAGCACAGTCATGATTCCCATTATAACCTCAATGTGGGTGGATTTAAACTAAGTAATTACAGCACTGTCAACTAACCCAGCAGCTGCACTGTCCCTAATTTAGCCAACATTTTCAACAAAGCATCCACGGTTCTTCTGCTGGCAGTTAAAAATTCTCTCCAAGTAGCACTTTTTTTAAAAGTCAGAATAAAAATAGTGCCACTCAACATCTGGATGCCTTGTGCTATTTGTTTCCAAAACATTATGTAACCCAAGAGATTTCAAAATAATGATCGGTACATGAAAGTCAGTAAAAATCCAGAGCGAATTTTTAAAAAAAAAGTTTCATAGACATTGCTTCCATTTTTGACTTATCTATATTATACTTTACACAGCCCAAGATAAAATATTTTCTCAATTGCATTGGCCATCAAAATATATTTGGTTGTGTTCTGCTGTAAAAAAAAATTGAACAAGTTTCTTGGCTTGGTAACCAAGTAGTTCCAATTAGTCCATTGGATTAAAACATTAATCTTAAAAGTGTTAGTTAGTTCAGTAACTGATTACATGTTACATTTCATTACTGACCTTCAGCTAGTTCACAGCCTGAACAGATAGGGTTCATATTCCAAAGTGTCTGCATGAAGGAGGCATCCACTTGTAAATCTCCACTGGCATAAGACAAATGCTGTGAGAAAAAAAGAGGGTAGATTAGAGATACAGCACTGAAACAGGCCCTTCGGCCCACCGAGTCTGTGCCGAACATCAGCCACCCATTTTATACTAATCCTATATTCCTACCAAACATCCCCACCTGTCCCTATATTTCCCTACCACCTACCTATACTAGTGACAATTTATAATGGCCAATTTACCTGTCAATCTGCAAGTCTTTTGGCTTGTGGGAGGAAACCGGAGCACCCGGAGAAAACCCACGCAGACACAGGGAGAACTTGCAAACTCCACACAGGCAGTACCCGGAATCGAACCCGGGTCCCTGGAGCTGTGAGGCTGCAGTGCTAACCACTGCGCCACTGTACTACTTAGAGAAATTAGCAGCATCACATTTTCTATGGTTTACACCACAGGACACTTCACTTGAGAGAGGAATTAATTCTCATATCGAGCAACCCTAGTAATAAACAATGAATCTTCTGTGTGCCATGGTCCAGAGCTACACAACTTACTTTCACAATGTTATTAAATATTGAAGCTGGCATTACTATAAAGACTATAAAGTTGCTTCACAATCTCCTGAAAGCCCCAAGAACTACACAAAGTCAATTACTTCCATTACATTAAAGTAGTGACATAGATTACAAAATAAATCTTTAACAGTTATCTTTTGGATTACCACAATTAAAAATGTACCGTGTTAGCAATATTTAGTAGGCAGCTAGACAATCAGCAAGTTTTAATCCATCCAACATTAATGGAGTTTAATTTTCTGGTAGACTGCTATGACAAGAAATCAGAAAATCCCTGTAAGTAATTACAGGCAGTGCATAGGCCTTAGATCAGTGCTACCAATTAAACTATTTTGGAGATATGCAAATAGGAACTGGAGTAGGCCATTCAGCCCCTCGAGCCCCAGTGAGATCATGGCTGATCTGTATATCAACTCCATTCATCTGCCTTAGTTCAATATCCCTTCACATCCTTGTCTCAAAAAAGATCTCAGATTTAAAATTAATTCAGCTGCCATCTAATTTTTTTTTTAATAAATGAGAGTGTTCCACACTTCTACCATGAAGAAATATTTCCTAACTTCTCTCCTAAATGACTAGCCTCTGACGAGAAGGTTATGTCCCCTTGTCCTACACTCCTGCACCAACAGAAAAGTTTTTCTCTATCAACTGCTTTCAAAACTTTAAAAACATCAATCAAATTACCCCTTAAACCTGCTATACTCCAGGCAATACAAGCCTAGTTATGAAACACATAAGTTAGCATATAGGTATAGCAAGTAATTAGAAGGCAAACGGAATGTTGGCCTTTATTGCAAGGGGGATGGAGTATAAAAGTAGGAAAGTCTTGCTACAACTGTATAGGACATTTGCGAGACCACACTTAGGACCTTAGGACTAGATTTTTGTTCCTGGGTCGGGATGAAATGCAGTCAAGAACCCAAATACCCCAGCAATAGGGCCCCACGAGAGATTTTGTAGGTGGCAGCCAATTAAGAGGTCACCTCTGGAAGCTCAGGAAGGGCTGAATGGCCGACTCATGCTCCTATTTCTTATGTTATGTGTGGCTGGCAGTCCTGCCGGGAGAGGTGAGCGCTGTCAATGAAAGCAGGAGAACAAGAGGGCACCTCAAGATGGAGGCACCGTCTGAGGAATTACAAAAATAAAAAGTGGTCACAGCTGCCAGGACGTCATTGTGGAGGAAGAACTGTGGAGAGCTGTGAAGGCTGAGTCATTAACAGGCAGGAAACTGGAGTTGAGGCCAAAATCAGATCAGCCAAGATCTCACTGAATGTCTGAGCAGGCTCGAGGGGCCTTATGGCCCACTCCTGCTCCTATTTCTTATGTTCTTATGCTAATCTCTTAGAGCCCTAGTAGCACTCGGTTGAATCTGCACTGCACTTCCTCAAAGGTCAATAAATTTTTTCCAAGTTCAATGCCCAGAACTGTATACAGTACCCCAAACATGGTCTAACCAAGACTTTGTACTTATATTTATACAGGCTAACATTCCATTAGCCTTTTTGATTTTTTTGTACCTCACGACAACATTATAAACATGATAGCATTACAGTGTCATTCACAGCAAAATCTAATTATATAAAAAATGAAATTTTTGAATCACTGTCCTAAACTCTGCTGGGGATCCAAGCATCTTTTTCCAGTTTATTATCTCTAAATGTTTATTACACATATGTTCACATACCTCAAATTTCTACCACTGTGTTAGCCATTTCTACTTTACACTCAGAATAAATAAGACATTGTTGCAATTGCCTCAGAGATTTACTTTCTACTGAATTCTGAACAGTTTAAAAATAGCATATACTTACCAGATATCTCTCAGAAGAAACACTAACAAGGATGAGGTCATCACCGACACGTACTTTCTCACCCTCAGACCTCTGTTTGGAGGCTGGATGAATGGTCCACCAGCAAGCTTCTCCTGCACATATCACATGAGTAATTAGTTTCATGGTGGGAATTCTCTTTTAGTTTTACAGCGTATTAACTGAATGCTTTGAAAAATTTATTGATGAATAAACTGAGCCCATCCTTTCTTTTGAAAAAAGGATTTGAAAAAAAGCAGAAATCTTCACACTCCTCCCACCCCACCCATTTCAATTTTCTCTGAGATATTAAGATTAAAGTAGTTAGATATTCACCTTACTAATGCCCCCTTTATAATGTGTAAACATGATCGGACACATACGATGACCAGGACTTTACGGTCACCAATGAAGCAATGGCATTTGCCATTAACCTCGAAGAAAGCAGTACTGAAAGATAAAGCCTGGCTACCCGACCCAAAACCGACTAGATCCCACTACGTGTTGGGTTTGGGTCAGGTCGGGTCGAAATTCCAAGTCCAGCATTCGGGTTCGGGTCGGGTGGGGCTGGACGGTGCTGCTTCTGGGAAGCCATGGGATCAGGCTTACCCGTGATTCCCCACAACTGCAGCTGCAGGAACAGCCTGCTGCCAGAATGGACGAAGGATATTCGGGTCGGGCCGGGCTGGGCGCAAAAAAAATTAAAGGACCCGGGCTCGGGTTGGCTGTGGTCGGGTCGGGCCCGGGTGGGGTTTTAATTTTATACCCGGGCCAGACTTTACTGAGAGATCTAGCAATCTCTGCGGTGAGAACAAAAACTCTCTTGCCAAGGACAGATAGTGAGACCAGCAAGAAATTTAAAAGAGCTATCCTAGTCAGTCCAGTCTGTGGCTCCAGAACAGGCCGATCGCATTCTGAAAGGGAAAAAAGAATCGAAGTGTGACGTCACAGGAAAACAGGTAGTTGATTGGTTGGTATTCTTCTCATTTATCTTTCAAAACGTGGGTAATTTTAGTAATTGTAAGGTTTTATTAGCAGTAGTAAGGCTTACTAATAGTAGTAAAGATTATTATATTGACTGGGAGTATTTCTTAGTTATTACCATTACTACTGGTAAGGTGTATTACTATTGGCGAGATTATTAATACTATTGGCAATGTTTTAGTATTAGTAGGGTGTGTTAATAGTGGTAAGGTAGATCAGTATTGGTTAAGTTTATTATTAGCAGTAGTAAGGCTGTTATTACTATTGGTAAGGTTTATTCCTGTTGGTAAGGTTATTAGTATTAGTAGGAGAGGGTTTATTACTAGCAGGATTTAGTTGTAATACCAAGATTTATTATCGAACAGATAAAGGAATGGAAGGGCTGCTCCAACCTCTGCAGTGCACAGCCTGTGCCATGTGGGAACTCCAGGACACTTCTCGGGTCCTGAATAACCATAGGTGTTGGAAGTGTCATCAGTTGCGGCAGCTTGAGCTCCAGGTTTTGGAACTTGAGCAGCAGCTGCTGTCACTGAGGCGCATCTGTGATGTTGAGAGTTTCGTGGATAGCACATTTATAGATGTGGTCACCCCAAGCTTAAGTGTATGCAGGAAAAGAAGGAATGGGTGACCGCCAGACAATCAAGAAACAGGCAGGTAGTGCAGGAGATCCCTGAGCGCATCTCACTTTCCAACAGGTATTCAGTTCTGAGTACTGAGGAAAGTGATGGTTCATCCGGGGAGTGCAGTCAGAGAAGGCTTTGGCACCAAGGGTGGCTCAGCTGTATCGGGGGATACGAGGAAGACTGGAAATGTGTTAGTGATAGGAGATTCGATAGTCAGGGGAACAGACGGGCGTTTCTGTGGCGGCAGGCGTGAATCCAGGATGCTGTGTTGCCTCCCTGTTGCCAGGGTCAGGATGTCACCGAACGGCTGCAGAGCAGCCTGAGGGGGAGAGGTTGAACAGCCAGCAGTCGTGGTCCACATTGGTATAGGTAGGAAGATGGATGTGGTCCTGCAGAAAGAGTTTAGTGAGTTAAGAAAGAAATTAGCAAGCAGGAACTCAAAAGAAAAATCTCCGGATTACTCCCAGGACCACGCACAAGTGAGTATAGAAATAGGAGGATAGTGCCGATGAATGCGTGACTGGAAAGATGGTGCAGGAGGGAGGGCTTTTGAATCCTGGAGCCCTGGGATTAGTTCTGGAGAAGGTGGGACCTGTACAGGCCGAACGGAGTGCACCTGAACAGAGTTGGGATGAATTTCCTTGAGAGGAGATTTGCCAGTGCTACTGGGGAGGGTTTAAAGTAACTTGGCAGGAGTGCGGGAACCAGGAGATAACACACGAAAGGAATACGAAGGTGAACAGAGAATTGGAAGAGACGGACAGCACTAGAGTTGGAAATAGCAAAGTATTAGGTGGGGTCACAGTGAGAGCATTAGACAGTACTAGAGAAGGCAGCAGTTCTGTATTAGATGGGACTGGACAGAGAAGGACTACGGGGAAAGCAAAGCCAGGATTACAATGCATGTGCGTAAACTCAAAAAACGTGGTGAAAAAGGTTGGTGATCGACAAGCACAAATGGCAGTATGGAAATATGAGGTAGTGGCAATAATGGAAGCGTGGCTTAAAAATGATGGAGGACTGGATGCATAATATAAAAAGATATTAAAATGTTTAGAAAAGATAGAGAAGGATAAAGAAGAGGTAGGGTGGCATTCTTGATTAGAGAAGGCATTGCAGTGCTGGAAAGGGTGAATGTCCTTGAAGAGGCAAGGACAGAATCTATTTGGTTGAAGTTGAGGAGCAAAAAGGGTATGATCACGCTACTAGGGGTATTCTATAGGCCTCCAAATAATGAGAGATAGAGGAGCAAACTGCAGGGAAATCACAGATATATGCAAGAACTACAGAATGGCGACACTGGGGAATTTTAATTACCCAAATAGCAACTGGGATAATTTTTAGAGTAAAGGGTAAGGAGAGGGAGGAATTTCTAAAATGCGTTTAGAAGAACTGTGCAAACAGTATGTTCTCAGCCCAACTAGAAAAGAGGCATTGCTGGATCTGGTGCTGGGAAATTAGGTGGGCCAAGTGGACTAAGTTTCTGTGGGGGAGCACTTGGGTAAGTGTCATCATCGTATAAGGACTAGTAATGCAGAAAAGCAAGGAACAAAATAACGTAGAATGTCTAGATTGGAAGAGGGCTAATTTCAATGAGGTGAGAAGGGATCTAGTCAGGGTAAAATGAAAGCAAAAATTGGCAGGAAGAGCTGTATCGGTACAATGGGTTATCTTTAAGGAAGAGAGGCTTCAGATACAGGCTAGAAAATTCCAACAAGTGTGAAAGGCAGGGGAACCAAGAACCAGGCTCCTCAGTTGATGAGGGAGATATAGATGATGATGAAACAAAAAAAAAGGTGTATGATGCATGTCAGGTGAACTCAGCAAGTGAGAACTAGGCAATGTACAATAAGTTGAGAGGGGAGGTGAAGAGGAAAATAAGACTAGCAAAGAGAATATGAAAATAAAATGGCAGTCAATGTAAAAAGGAACCCAAAAGATCATCCACCAGCATGTAAATAGTAAGTGAACAGTAAGAGGAGTGGGCCTATTAGAGACAAAGCGGGTAAGATATGATTAGAGGCGCAGGGCAAGGCTAATATACTGAACGAGTACTTTGTAATGATGAATAAGTGAATATAGGAGGCATGATCAGTAAATTCACAGATGACACGAAAGTTGGTGGTGCCGTAAGTAGTGAGGAGGAAAGCCTTAGATTACAGGACGATATAGATGGGCTGGTAAGATGGGCAGAGCAGCGGCAAATGGAATTTAATCCATTGTGAGGTGATGCATTTTGGAAGGACGAACAAATCAAGGGAATATACAATGGCAGGACCCTAGAAGGTACAGAGGGACCTTAGTGTACTTGTCCATAGATCACTGAAGGCTGCAGCACAGGTAGACAAGGTGGTTAGGAAGGCATATGGGATACTTGCCTTTATTAGCCGAGGCATAGAATATAAGAGCAGGGAGGTTATGATGGAGTTATATAAAACGCTAGTTAGGCCACAGCTGGAGTACTGTTTACAGTTCTGGTCACCACACTATAGGAAGGATGTGATTGCACCACAGACGGTGCAGAGAAGATTCACCAGGATGTTGCCTGGGCTGGAGCATTTCAGCTATGAAGAGAGACTGGATAGGCGAGGGTTGTTTTCCTTAGAGCAGAGAAGGCTGAGTGGGGACCTGATTGAGGTATACAAAATTATGAGGGGTATAGATAGGGTAGATTGGAAGAAAATGTTTCCCTTTAGCGGAGGTGTCAATAACCTGGGGGCATAGATTTAAGGTAAGGGGCAGGAGGTTTAGAGGGGATTTGAGGAAAAATATTTTCACCCAGAGGGTGGTTGGAATCTGGAACACACTGCCTGAAGGGGTGGTAGAGGCAGGAACCCTCACAACATTTAAGAAGTATTTAGATGAACACTTGAAACGCCATAGCATAGAAGGCTACGGGACAAGTGCTGGAAAATGGGAACAGTCTAGATAGGCTTGATGGCTGGTGCGGACACAATGGGCCGAAGGGCCTGTTTCTGTGCAGTACAACTCGATGACTCTATGTATCAGTTTTCACTAAGGAAATGGAGGCTGACATATCAGTAGAAGCAGAGAGAATAGAGGCAATGAAAAGGATAAAAATTGAGAGGAGGGAGGTAATAAAAAGATTGGCCTTGCATAGGGTAGATAAGTCACCTGGTCCGGATGGCTTGCATCTCAGGTTGCTAAAGGAAGTGGTGATGAAGATAGCAGAAGGGCTTGCCATAATCTTCAGTCTTCCCTATATACTGGGTGGGGGAGGGTGAGTTGTCAGAGGATTGGAGAATGGTAAATGTGACACCCTTGTTCAAGAAAGGGTGCAAGGACATTCCAAGCAATTACACGCAAGTTAGTTTATCAGTGGTGGGTAAGGTTTTAGAAACTATAATCACGGAAAATATCAGTGGACACTTCGAGAGATTCGAGCTAATTAATGATAGCCAGCATGGATTTATGTAAAAGGCAGATCATGCTTAACAAATCTAATTGAATATTTTAATGAAATAACAGAGAAGGTTGTTGAAGGAAATGCGGTGGATGTTGTTTATATGGATTTTAAGAATGCATTTGATAAGGTACCATACAAAAGGTTGGTTAACAAAATTGAAGCTCATAGAATAGAGTCAGTTTCCAATTGGATATAAAATTGGCTTATGGACAGTAAAATGCGAGTCATGGTAAGTGGTTGCTTTTCAGACTGGAGGATAGTAGACAGTAGTGTTCCCCAAGGGTCGGTGCTGGGACCACTGCGGGTGGCAGATGGAATTTAATTCTGACAAATGTAAAATGATGCATTTTGGCAGTAAGATTAGGAGAGGCAATATATACTTAATGGCACAGTTCTAAAGAGTGTGCAGAAACAGACAGGCCTGGGGGTGCATGTGCAGCGATCTTTGAAGGTGGCAGGACATATTGACAGAGTTGTTAGTGAAGCATATGGGACATTGGGTTTCATAAATAAAGGCATTGAGTACAAAAGCAGGGAAGTTAGTCTGAACCTTTATAAAGCTCTGGTTAGGCCCCAACTGGAGTACTGCATCCAGTTCTGGTCACCATAATTCAGGAAGGATGTGAGATCCTTGAAAGGGTGCAGAGGAGATTTAGAAGAATGGTTCCAGGGAAAGAGGATTTTAGTTACAAGGTTAGGTTAGAAAAAGTGGGCTTGCTCTCCTCAGAACAAATGAGATTGAGCGGAGACGTAATAAAAGTGTACAAGATTATGACAGGCTTAGATAAGTTAGACAAGGAAAAACTGTTCCCATTAACAAATGGTACAAGAACTGAGGGGGTACAGATTGACAGTTTTGGGCAAAAGGTACAGGTGAAATATGATGAAGCACTTTTCTTTCTAAATGCAGTGGATGGTGATGACCTGGAACTCGCTGTCCACAAGGGTGGTGGAAGTGGAGACAATCACTGCTTCAAGAGGAAGTTGTAGGGCCACTGAGAGAAATAGACTTGCAGGGCTATGAGGATCGAGCTGGGGAGTGGGACTGACAGCATAGCTCCGTGGAGAGCCAGCATGGACACGATGGGCGGAATGGCCTCCTTCTGTGCCGTAAATGACTCTTTGACATGCAATTAATAGTAGCATAGTATAATGGGGATTCTCAGCATGGAACTGCATTGATATCATCAAACTGTCCAAGCAGCCAATCACATCAAAGAATTCTCAGACAGCCAATCAGGAAATGAAAAGCAGCAACAACCGAATCACTTTAAAAAAATTTTTAAAGACAGCAAAATAAAGATTGGAACATCCATGGGATTAAGGAAGAAGTTGAATTATCATGAACAAAGTGTTTATTAAAAATCATTTTTTTTAAATCTCGTAACTAATCATGATGGAGACATTTAACAATATCCCACAAATATAAAATTATTTTTCAGGGCCAGATCAGTTGTTCAGCAGTATCTCCATTAAAAAAAAGTTACACTTCAGTGAACAAGGCGTCACTTTCTATGGGGTTTCTAACAGCAATATGAGAGTGAAAAAGGGGACGTTCTTGACAGTAATTGGCTCTGGAGCGATGCGTTCCACAGCACAACCTGTGGCAGAGTAGTGAATCACAAACCTCAACTTCAGGAATATTGTGTTAATCTGCGTTTAGGCTAATTCCTGAAGCTGTGGTCAGATTCAGAGGGGTAATGACACCGAATACTGATAGCTCGTCATTAAAAACCTCGCAAATTCCAGACTACTTTTTACAAGAGAACGCAGACCTCATTACAAATAGAAGCCCATGGCTTTCAGGTTTGAAATTTATACGTGACTACCACAAATCATTTATAAATATTGCTTTTATGCCTGAAAGTAACATTACCAGAATATATTTTGACAACAAAACATTAGGTCTAATTCAAAACTTTAATTTTCCCTTACTTTTTTGCAAATAAATATCACTACCAGTCATTTTCACTAGGTTTCTCCTAATCTCCCACTGTAACTTCGATAAGAGACTACAGAAGTCCTGGAGACACAGAGCAAGCAGCTAATTTGCTGCCAAAGTTATGGTGGAAGACTAAGGAAACTGCCTTCCCAAAGAAATTCTACTCCTTAGTATATAAAACAACCAATTAAAACATCGCTCTTCTTCAAAAATACCTGAAGCATCTTCTTGCAGCCCAACATCAAAGGATAATTTGTCTGTCAAAGACCTTGAGGTTGTCAAGCAACATAAATACTGGAAGCAAAATGAAGATAAGGGTTATGACTACTATCATGGAAATACTGAAAATTTAAGTCCACTCTCATTCTAAGCTTTTTAATTATAACCCTATTAACAGAACCTAAGGTAGAAATAAAACTACACAAAAGGGGTAAGAGTTCTAAAAGACACCACAATGCCAAGTGTCATCCTCAGGTGGAACAAGATTGGAAGAAAGAAGGTAGTTGGACCAGGGCAAACATAATGCAGTTTCAATTTTAAAGTAAACCATTCCGTACTTATTTTTGGATAACACTTTTATTTCATGTTACTATTTAGAGTTGCTTAGAAAACTTTAGGAAGCAGACAAGTAGTGTTGGTTGCAGCATGGGCAGCAAAATTGGTGAACCCCCGAAACAGGCACAGGGATCATTATATACAATTAACCCATGGCTATAGTTTCCGACGCAGGTCATGGCAAACTTTGTGCTGCCTGCTTATTTAAATGATTTTAGCAGGCAGCCAGTGCTAAGTGCGCTGGTGTGTGGCTACATGCCTGAATAGGGAGCGCAAAACTGTCAAAAACTGGCATGAATTCAAGCCAGCTTGCACCTTTTAACATGGAGATGCATTTCGGCTGCCACAGGTACTGTAAGTCATTGTAAAACTGGTTTAACCTATGAAAGACACCGGAATGGCACAACATGGCAGACATCGGGTGCAAGAGTTTTCAATGCTACACTGGAGACCTTAGTGCACTGGAACTGGATAGGAGGAGAGGTGTCATCTATCCACAGGGGTCCAAGAGGCCCTCCAAACAAACTCTCAGAAGGCAGCAGAACCAGATAGTTGTGACGGTCAATGCCAGGAGTCAACCCCCAATACTCACCTACCAACAATCTCTACCAATCAGGCCTCATACTCAACATTCACAGACTCACCTCACCCACACTTAGCACTGCTGTAAGCCTCACACGCACATCTCACAGCATGCACACACTGCATGATAGCCACATCATCAAAACATTTTGCACTCCACTCAACTGATATACTTCCCTCTCACTTGCAGGACAAGATGGCACATAGCCGGAGATAGCAGCATGTAACCGGCAGGGGACAGGCATGGCTGCATATGCTTACCCCAGGGAGACACAGTGCTTGCAATCACTGGCACAGCCATGACTTAGGATGTGGCTAGGAGCAAGGCTAAAGCCATCAAAAACAACATTATGCTCATACCTAATCCTCCTCTCGCATTTCATTTTCCCTCATCTTCTGATTTACAAGCTGCAGATGGTGTAAGCATGCACCCCTTGCTTTCCACACATCACCTCAACACATACCCACCCTTGTGCCGTTCTCCTTTCAGAAACCCAAGAATAGCAACTGGCCAGGCAGTGAAGAGAAAGAGGTGGAAGAGCAGGAAGACAGTGATGAAGAAGTTACTCTGTCACCCGCTGTCACACTCGCAGCCACCAGTTCAGATATTGACACAGCACATACTTTAGAGGACAGCTTACAGGTGGAATTTGCACGTGGGGAGACACCAGATATGAGTGGGCTGCAGTCAGGACAAAGGTGAAATGGGGCCTGCAGGTCCTAACTCACCAGAGGACAAGGCTGCACATGGGTTCTGCTGCAGTGGACTCAGATAACTGCTTCAATGGGGTGGCCTACAGAAGAAGGCTGACGGTGATGCACACTTAAATACTAAGTGCATTTGCAGGCCTGCCAGAAAGCCTGCAGTCACTGTAAGGGAGGATGGAGGAGTCTGGCATTAACTTGGGCTTTGTGCAGAGTTTGGAGCCCATCCTCTCCAGCATGGAAGCAGTGGTCAACTCCATGAGAACACCTGAAGATTCATCCGTGATGTAGCATCTGATAGCCGATGTCTCAGCTTCCATTGCAGCAGAAGCAGAAGCCACCCAAAGTCTGGGTGCTGCAGCGGAAGCTGACTGAAGTCATGCCAGTTCAGCTCGTTGCCATGTAAGCTCAGACCGCTGCCATTATATCTACATTTAGCATGTTCAAAGAGGCTTGCAGGGCAATAGGAGTCCAGCAATCTGCCCTCCAACACATTGTTAAGATTGCTCAGGCGTCACTTCAGGGGGGTGGCAGTGGTACAGTGGAACACCAACCTACTTTCGTCAAAATGATAGCATTTGTCCTCCCATCACTGCAAAATTGCCCTTGATGTTACCCATCAGCCAACCAACTCAGAGTGCTACTGCCCATGCTGAGGTGGTGCAATCTGAAGTTGGGTCTTCTGGGTCACAGCTGCTCAGTCATCCTGCAAAGCTATCTGCAGTCTCCCCAACTTAAAGTCAGCAGACTTCCACCAGCCATGCTGCAGCTACTGGGGTTGAACTGTGGAAGAGCATCAGGACAGGCAAAGAAACATGGAAGACAGGCACTAAGGAAATGCACAAGGGTGATTAGTTGACTTTTGTATGCAATATGGCTTGGTGCGATTTATAAATTTAGTTTAAAAGATTTGTTTGGTGGTAGCTTTTATTTATAACATTGTGGTCAAGAGGACAGTCTGATAGTCAGTAACAGAGGGAAGGCAAGGTTGTAAGACTGCTAGTGTATGGGGAATTGGGATTGCATTCGCTGGAACTGCATCTGGCTCCTTTCAGACTGCAATAGACAACAGAAGCAGGTGCAGCAAACCACCACAACAAACCAGAGAGTGACTAATGGTTGACAAGGTCTATCCTTGACAACATGGCTCACAACTACAGTGCACGACCCATACGCACATGGGCAGTATGCTGCCACACGAAATAGTTATTGAGCAGACTTTTCACAATTCCACTGCCTGGACCACTCTAAAGGAACTCTGCATACGCGGCAGAGCACGTGTCAAGATTTGTGCTGGTATGCTACATGCTGCACAACCGCGCCATCATGAGGGGACAGCCCTTGTCATCAGCTCGATAGCAATTAGGGGGAGGAGGAGAAGGATGGTGGGGAGGAGGAAGGGAGAACGCAACCAGCCTCTTTCGCGCCAGGCTCCCTGTAATATACTCATTATCTGACTTATCATGGTGGCTCAAATACAGCTGGCACTAAAGGCCTGCAACCTGACCCGAACCCGACGGGATCCGATGACATGCGGCGGGTTCGGGGCGGGTCAGACCCCTCTTCCGGATTCGACTTTCGGGCTCGGGTCAGGCCAGGCCGAGTCCAGGTCGGATCGGGTCGAGCCGGATGCACACGGTAAGTGCTCTGCTGTTAAGAATTAAAAATAAAAAAACATAGCTGAGCTGGGAGTCCGGGATGAAACTGAGTCTGCGCAGTGAGCGAGTGACGTCACTATGACGTCATCACGCATGCGCTGCAGCTTTGTGGAGCTTCCCAGTCAGAAGGTAAGTAACGGGATGGTCGGGTCAGGCTCAGGGAGAAATTGGAGGGACTCAGGCCAGGTTTGGCTCAGGTCTGCTCTGGATCGGTCGTGTTCGGGTCGGGTTCTTTTTCCCGACCTAAGCAGGCCTTTAGCTGGCACACAGACTGCTGCAGAATGAAAGCATCATGACTGCTGCCAGGATATCGGGCATTGATAGAATTGGTATGTGGTGCCCACAAACTGGTGTATATGCATTCAGTGGCACCCACATCGTAGGGAAGCCTGCAATACTCACTAAGCTGCATGCTCGCTCTACCGCCTTCTCTTTGGAAAGAGAAAATGAAATGTATTCAGTTCTCTTGGAATACAGAGCCTCAGTGACCTCTCTTATGCAGCGGCGGATGGTGAACTCGGAGATGTTTCAAATATCACCTGCTCCAGCCTGGAAGCAGTGAGAAGCACAAAAGTTCATGATCACAGACATCTTCACAGCCACTGGCAACGCTGTCCTCATCCTGTTCTGAGGCTGCAGTTGTAGCTGCAGCAGGTGGAAGATATCCATGCAGACCTCCTTAGTGAAGCAGAGACATTTGGCACATTGTTCCGCACTGAGGTTGAGGCAGGAGAATAGCTCCCCGAGCGGTTATGGCCTCCTGCTGAGACCCCTTCTCAATCTCCTTTTCCAGCATCTTGGCTCCTCTGTCTTGCCTTGGCTCATTCTTCCTGTCCCCAAGGGGGATGCAAACCTCTGCATGGTTTATGCAGAATCCTTGAATTTAGGATGAAGTCCTCAACTAAGTACCACACCACGCGCTGTAGACTTCAGCAACTCCAGAAACCAGGGCCTGAATTTTATGCCACCCGGAGGAGCGGGCTGGAGGGGGCGTAAAATTGAGTGGGAGGCAGCGGTGCATTCCCATCGCCTTCCCAACCCCGCTGCAATTTTACGAGTGGCAGGGGGAGGTGACAAACGGCGAACTTACTCCAGGCCAATTAAAGCCCTTAATGGCCAATGAATTGCCACTTAAGGGCTTTCTCCCACCTCCATTGGTATATTACCAGTGGCGGGCGAATGGCTCAGCAGCTCAAGAGGCCGCTTAGTAAAACCTGGTAGCCTCCTTGCGGGCTGTGCGGGGGGGGGGACCCCAACCTGATTATGCACCCTGTGTCCCATGGAGGGCCCCCCTCCCCTCCACGGCACAAGCTTCCCCCACTGACAATACCTACCCAGCCCCGCCTCGCCAGGGCCCAGCTGACTGTCCCCAGCAAGACCCTAACACTTACCTCAATTCTGGGGCTTCTTCCGTTGCTACTCCTTTCGCTGGGTGCAGTCCCAGCAGTGGCCACCGCTCCTGTTGGGACTGAAGAGCTGCTGGCTGATAGCTCTTGGAGATGGGACTTCCTGCCTCAGAAGGGTGGAATTTCCGCCCGAGGCCAATTAACGGCCTGGGCCATGTAAAACAGAGTGGCTTCGGAGGCTGGCGCGCCCTGACGTTTTGGCCAGTGGGCGGTGCCTCCTCCCTGATGTGAAATTACAACCCATGAAACACTTCTACAATCATAGCAAGTGCCAGTAAAAATCAAATCAGTAACTAACCTGAAAGTAGCTGATTATCCCTTGAAGTAGCACTTGTGGGGTTCCTCCCTGTTGCTGAATGCATGCCCCACTCTGCATATTTAAGAGAAGGCACTAGCTGGAGCATTAAGCTCCAAAATGACAGCACTAGCGGCAAATCAGGATTACATGCCGATTGGCATCATGATAGGTCTTACTCTGCAAACTTCCAGCAGATGTTCCCTGCACGTGTACCACAGGCGTCATTTTGGAGACAAAATAGCTCCCATAAGCACCAAAAAAACAGTTGCTAAAGACCTGAATTTCACAGCTTAGAGTTTGCCTGCAGTACAAGCTAAGAAGCTAAACTGAGGTGTGACAGAAAAGACGATGTGATTATAGCATGACAGGTTTACATCAACATTTCCATTAGAAACGTTGGCAGACATTTAAGCAAATGACCTTATGTTTAGGGGAGAATGCTTCCTTCAATTCCATCTCACAAGCCACAATAAAAATGTACTCTATGAAATTTCATATCTATTTTATATTTTTCCTTATATGTTACTACAATTCTTGATTGGTCCTGTAATGGAACTTTAGTTGACATGTTTGATGTTTTCATGCTTTCTAGACTGGGAGGCCACTTTCGGGTGCTCGGTCATCTTCTTGATGATATTAGCTGGATAGTTCTCGATAAACTAGCGCACACAGGGAGACCATATGTAGGGTATCATCAACCCACATAGACCATAAATGATGCAGCCCACCTGCTCCCCAAGTGGAAGATGAGAGACGACCCGAAGTGCAATTGTGGCCACACATTCCAGAGCATGGAATGTATCACATCAACCTGCCCACTAAGTTGTTTTGCAGGAAGCACTTCATTTCAGTATCTCAGGAGGCCATCAAATGGATAGCCAAACTATATATGCCATTACAAGCTTTTCGCATAATATGAAAGTAATATTATAATACTACAATAATTCATTAACTGATGCCCCTAATTGTCTTGGAAAAAGCTCTACTGATGAAATAGCATCCCTAGCAGATGAAGTCAGACCTTAGCACATTTTCTATTTCCTATTATAAAGATGGGTGAGCCAGAAGACTGGCTGATTTTTCACAAGAGGTCTTAACAGTAATACCTAGCCAACATATAATGATTGCCTCACATTGCAGTCTTGATATTGTGAAAAATAAAATGTTTCAGTTTGCTGAGGAATGACACTGCAATAGGTAGTCACTCCACTTGTTTTTCTGCCCACCGATTAATGCATTTCACCATGCCTTTTGCAAGCTGTTTAGAGAAAGGCAAAACATTTCAAGGGTGATTAAAATAAAGATAAAATGTAACTTTAAAAAAATAATTTCCCAAATTCCCATTACTTACCATGCCACTATGGGAATGTCGGAGTAGAATAGCATGACCATATAAAAGGGTTCTATGACCTCCTCCTTGAGAAGACTGCACATAAAAAAGGCAAACATTATCAGTTTCAGAAATCAACACTTGACATCCCAAACGAACATACTAGTGAAAATAATTAAACCTAATATATGCTCTGCAACAAAGCATATTTTTATTTATTAATGTGACTTTAGATAAAAGCTACTGTAATCTAAAGATTGGATCCAGGGTAACTGAATTTTAAAAAAAATCCCACTGACTGGATAGTTGGGGTAAAGAATATACTAAGTTTCCCTCAAGCTGTCTGGAGAAAACAGCATGTTGGGCTGGAAGCAGACAGAAATAGAAGAGCCACTTAGCTAGCAGGTTCCTCTCAGTGCTATTGTTGTCTGTATACATAAATTAATTGTACCCGAAGCTAGCTCAAGTCCTTGAAATGTTAATGTATGCAATGCTACCGACTGGAGAGAGGACAACATGCTTTATATTGTTTAGCAATCATAGGAATCTTATACCAATCAAAATTCCAAGATACATAGCTTTATGAAGAGGAAACAACTCAAGAGATTGCCTATCGACTCTTATTCACACCCTATTTGAGAGTTATTAATCTCATGACTGTCTGAAAAGAACCACTTTGATCAAAGGAACTACGTCTTTGGAAGACCATAAGAACTGGGAGCTTAAGCTTTTAGTTCCATTTGCTTGTTTCCACACAAATGTTATGGGGATGGCCCTGCCCACCAGCTGAAAAGTCGGGGTGAGCCCGCCTCCGCTGGGCCTGGAAGCCACGCTGCTATTTTGTGTGGCCCAGACCCTTAATTGGCCTTGTTTGGGGCTTCCACCCCACTGAGGCAGGAAGTCCTGCCTCCAAGAGCTGCCACCCAAACAGAGGGCCGGCAGCACTTCAGTCCCAGCAGCGCTACTGGGAGCAGTGGCCACTGCTGTGACTGCATCCAGCAAGAGGAGAATGAAAGGCAGATAAATAGGGATCAGACCTCGCTGGAGACAATTGGCTAGGCCCCGGCAAGGGGGCCTTGGAGAGTAGGACGAGGGGTAGTTTTAGCGGGGGCAGTCCTTGCTGTAGGGGCCTTTTGTGGGGCACAGGATGCCTAATTAGAAGGGACCCCTGCAGTCCACAAAGAGGCCATGTATTACTAGCGGTCTCCTCAGGTGCTCAAGTGCCTGTCTGTTAGTGGTAAAATACTAGTGGCGGCAAGAGGTCCTTAAACAGCAATTAACTAACCACTTTAAGGCCCTCAATTGGCCTGAGGCAGGGAGACTGTTTGCTGCCGCTGGTAAAATATCAGCGGGAGTGGGTAGGTGTTGGACACAGCACCCATCGCCTCCCACATGATTTCCCCCCACCACACCATTCCACCCCCACACCCCACCTCGTAGCCCTGGAGGAGGCGTTAAATTTCAGCCTGTGGCTTTGAATGAGGCTCCACACACATCCTCATCATGCAACGTTCATCTGAGATTCAGTTAGATGATCCTGAAAGGAACCCGAGAAGATTTTGGACTCTTATTTTTCAATTATTTGAAGCATTGTACAAGTCAAATATTACACTGGCTGTATTTATTTGCAAATAAACGTAACTATTACTTTTAGCCTGAACGCAATAGCTTGACAGTGTGGTAATTTGTATTTGAAAGTGGACAAGAATTCATGGCGTGCAGCCCACACAGATCTCTGGCACATCATATCTTGATAAAGTGGTAATCATTAACCCATAGCAAAATGTAAAACTATTCCATTTGTGTCATACATAATAATACAAATTTCAGTTCACAGACGATACAAGTCTGTTTTTGAAAACAATCGGCACTGTACGCAAGAGGAAAGGGTCTAGGGAAAAAGCCCGGATTGGAACATGCAGCTATCATAAACATAATTACTTCAAACTTAGTTAACAGTCAATATGTTCCACACTCCTAATGGACTGAATTAAATATTCATCCAGTTCCCATTTTACTACATGGGCACTTAGTCTGAGGATACACTTGGTTAATCCTAGTGTGAAGTTAAAATTATCTTCCTTCAAATTATCCTATCCAATTTACAAACCATAATTTATAATATTATTCAGTTCATAAGATTAAGAGGTGTAAAACACAAAAAAATCAAACAAAACTAAAAAGGAATAAAGAATAGCAGATATACTTAAAAGTAAAATGAATCAATCTGACCAAAGTTTTGGATAATTAGAGGTCAGTATGGAACTTGAACCTATTAAAACTCTGCCTTCGACTCAATAAATGGTTCAGTCTGTACCCGTCAAATCAATCGTCCTGTAAACTCACTTCGGAGGGAAATTAGAGGATTAAGGTGTGGCAAGCTGAAGGCCGAATGTGTCATGAAAATAATTTCTCCATATCCATTTCTCCAAATACAACTTTTTTCCATATATTTATATCATAGAACACAACACATCAAGAAAGGCAGCAGTGTTATACAGAAAGATAAATATTCCAAATTATGGCGATCTCATGTTGATATTCAGCAAATTGAATGCGGCACATCTGCCAAATACAACATTTTAGTTTTGAACATTGCACCTGGATTTAGACCAGGGCACACCATAAACAGGAGGCATTATTCAGTAGGAGACACAGAAATTACAGACTACCTACCTTTGGTATAGTCTTCCTTATACTTCAAGCCCAATATACAGTAGGATATTGCCTGCAATCCACCAAGCCAAATCACCCAGGGGCTCTCCCTTTCAAGAAACTCCTTTTACAAATCATTAGTGAATGAAGATTAATATCCTACCATACATGGAGCTTGAACATTGGAAAAATAAAAGATTATAGCAAATTCAGGCATTTTCAAATGCTTCTGCAGTCATGGAGAAAACAATGAATTCACATATAGATACGGTGTGAACTGATTTGGGTATATTTTCATTTAAAATTCTTTAACATTAACACCAGTTCTCCATTAAACTATGAATTTACTCAGCAATCTGCCAAACAGACACAATCTCTGCCTGATTGAGTTTCTGCTTATAGCCTTCCTGATGTCAGCAATTTTTGTCTGTAAAGAAACAGATGCAAAGGCAGCTTAAAGGTAAAATAAAAATGGCTTGATAGATCATCAAGCCACGCTTGCCGATGGACATAACTATGTTAAAATAGGGCCCGTGATAACTTACATGGGATTAATTATACAGGGTAAAAAAATAATTCGTAAGATTATAGATGAGAAATCACTAAAGTTATAACTAATTAGCTTATTTCACTTCAAATAGTTTTGTACAGTTCAGATTTAAATACTATGATCTATCATATTTGCATTGCTAAAACCAACTCTTTATCCCAGTGACAGAATTATAGACCCATGAAAATATCAAGATCAAGATGAAACACCCAAATTTTCTGAATCCCTGCTTATGACAAACTATTTAGAATAACTAAAATCAAGCCTGAAAAGATGAAGACTGTAACACTGGTTGGCCTTCATTGTATGAATAGGATTACAACTGCCCAAACTTATTTCATAAGACTTAGTCAACAGAAGAGGGATAGTTGCATCCTGTCAGTATGGGCTGAAACCGGGGTTCTACAGCTGAAAAGGACAGTGCACTGGCTTACTGTACTACCTAGTCCAACCAAAATGTCATTTGAATAGTATCACACTGGAAGAATATGCTGTGCCTTCAAAGTTTTCTATGTTATAAGTCAGAAAGCTTTACTGATTCTATTGTATTATCAAACTCTGTGTGTTTTGTTGTACCATTATGGTAGGATATTATTTGTGTGGAGTGTTTGAACCCATTTCAATACTATCCTGAATTTTCCAAAGGTATCAGTTTAATACAAAATTTTATATTGACACATGATTTTTAAAGGGGACATGGGGTTGAAATTTGACTTTAGCAGTAGTGCAAAGTGGACGATAGCAAATTGACCATCCTGTTTTAAACCATGCCTGATTTACTTTTCGATTTCCTTTACTAGGAAAGAAAATCAGGTGGGGTGTAAAATGGGCTGCCAATTTATCACCCATTTGTGCTACTACAAAAGTCGAACTTCATTACCAGAAACTACCAAATTTATCGCTAATAAAAAGTTATACGGTGACAATTGCAAGATAGAGATACAAAGATATCACTATTTAATTTAATCCCTATTTGAGGTTCTGACAAAAGGTCATCGGCCTGAAACATTAACTCTGTTTCTCGCTCCACAGATGCTGTTGGACCTGCTGAGTATTTCTGGCATTTTCTGTTTCTATTTCAGATGTCCAGCATGTATAGTATTTTGCTTTTGTCTCATTAATGTTTTCTTCTTTATATAATTCAGTAACACATGAATCTACTTGTTACAGCCTAATGTTTCTGTAGGAATTGTGATAAAAAGAGGTCATACAACCAAAAAAGAATGTCTTAAAAAAAGGCACGAGCATTAATCGTTTAGCAAATAAATCAGCTTAAGAGCTGTATCTGTACTACAATTCAAGAACATAGATGGACACTGCCCTTCAAAATGCTCACTTTTTTAATTTCTCAAATAGATTTGCTTAAAACCAAAGTAGTAACTGCCTGGAGGTGATCTACAGTGAATGCGATCAGCTATAAAATGGTTACAAAATCTAGACAGAATACAGTTTTAATTACTGATTTCAACTACTGGAGCTATGATAAAAACAATAATACAAATTACCTACCTGATTAACAATGCAAACACCTCCATTTTAGAAATAATGCTGTTATCAGATCATAATAACAACGATTTCACATTTAAATCAATGTTATTTTAACTTTAGCAATCTGTATTAGCTAAGTAACCCTTTAGCTACCAGGTAAAATGTTATAATATCACCACAACACAAATAAACAGAGAAAAATACAGTACACACCAGGTAAAACCAGATAGTTTATTCTTATCTTCTACTGGGCAGCATATCTCAGTGTTAACATTTCTATGTGTCTACCGTAAAATATACAAGTCCTATTTTAGATAGGTAGAACAGCCATAAAAAGTCATGCATTTGGCTGTAGATATGGTGCATGCCTTTGAGTGTAATGGCATACAGATGTACAATGCACTTAGAGTGTGCTTATACCAACAGCTGTTTTATGTGGTGTGTACTGTATTTTGGCTTGCTAAAGGGTTGGAACACTGGGAGGAAAAGTGGCCCTGTTCAGCCAAATAGTGTTGACTAAAGTGTGGCAATTTCGCAAGATCATATTTGGATAGCAAGAGAAGAAAATGGTCTAAAAAATTACAGTAAATAAAGTCTGTTCAAAATATAGTGTGAATGTGCTTTCGGCTCCCAAAAATGTCAAGTTAATTTTTTAGAAGTTCAGTAACAAAATTCAGCAGTATCTAAATGTCAAAGCAATTCAGGGCATAAATTTAATTAATCAAAGGAGAGAATTCATTTTATGGAAGCTATTTATTCTCTTATCTAAATTTAGAGTGTTCAAGCTTCTGATTAGCATGGTCGCTTTCTTCCACAATCAGAGAGATGTGGTGTTAAAGAGGAATATCATTCTTTGTAGGGGAATAGAAGTATTTTCAATGAACAATCACAAATGATGGAGAATCTGGCTTTGAAAAAGGACCAACATAGAATGTGAATATCTATAACTTGAGACCAGAGAATATGTGATAAAAATACATATTAATACAATATTCTATCTATTGGCCAATATTATTTCAGATTTGATATGTAGGTAATTTATGATAAATAATTCATATTACTTTCTTGATCAAAATGCCATATCTGTGACTGCTTTACTCGAGTTCCCTCCCAGGGTCATGAAAGAACTGCGGAAAAATCAAGAAAATTAATAATTGGTATTGGGCCCATTAGCTAGAGGCAACCTCTACTTCAATTATATAGGGCTTTAGTGAGACCACACTAGGAGTAATGTGTACAATTGTAATCTCCTTACTGAAGGAAGAATATACTCACCTTAGAGGGGATGCAATGAAGGTTCATAGATTCCTGGGATGAAAGGGTTGTCATATGAGGATAGATTAAGTAGAAGTTTAGACGAAGAGGTGAACTCATTGGAACATAAAATTCTTCAAGGGCTTGACAGGGTAGATATTAAAAGGCTGTTTTTCCTGGCTGGAGACTCTAGAATTGGGTTCATAGTCTTAGATAAGGGGTCAGCTTTTAGGATTGAGATGAAAACTAATGTCTTCACTCAGAGAGTTATGAATCTTTGCATTCTCTACCTCAGAGGACTGTGGATATTCAGTCATTGATTCTATTCAAGACTGAGATCATTAAGACTTTTGGGCACTAAGAGAATCAAAGGATACGGGGACAGGGCAGAGCTGAGATAGAAGATCAGCCATTATCTTACTGAATGGTGAGGCAGGTTCAAGGACAGTATGTTCTTATTTCTTATGTAATGTAGTATATTAAATTGAAAATCTATGTTTAGAAGAGGAGACAATTACAAACTCAACCTCATTCTTTCAAGATTCAAAATGGAAAGTATGTACTGATCTTCTTCTTCTTCTTTGGCCTCCTTGTCTCGGGAGACAATGGGTAAGCACCTGGAGGTGGTCAGTGGTTTGTGGAGCTGTGCCTGGAGTGGCTAGAAAGGCCAATACTTGAGTGACAGATTCTTCCACAGGTGCTGCAGATAAAATTGGTTGTCAGGGCTGTTTCGCAGTTGGCTCTCCCCTTGCGCTTCTGTCTTTTTTCCTGTCAACTGCTACGTCTCTTCGACTCGCCATACTTTAGCCCCACCTTTATGGCTGCTGATACCACATGTATAACTAACCAACAGCTTGATTTTGCATCTAAAAGATGGCTGCATCTGAAGGTCTCAGATTTAATGCCTATTCTATGCTAGATGGCCAATTTTGGCCTGGACAGCAGCGAATTTCCTGTCATTTATCTCAGAACTGAAGACTAGGAAGGGGAAAAAAAACAAAAAATGGAATTCCTGTGTCTGATACAAGTTCCTTTGCAACAACTGTTTCAGTGTAGTTAACTGGTAAACATATGATCAGACTTGATGGCAGCCATGATTGAAAGCCTATTGCCTATATTGTGAAAAACCAGAGGGCCACTGATGCCAACAATGAGTTCCACCTTCAGGAAAGGAGGGCTAAGAGAAGAAAATGAGACAGAAAAATTGAGGAGGAAAATAAATAAAAATATTTTATCCTTGGGAAGTGAAGTTTATAGTTGTTTAAATCAAAAGGATCCCCAGAGCCATAAGTACCTGTTCAAATACAGTTTGGCTTTGTAGGAGGTTAAGACAATATGAAAACCAATACTGAACCACGAACATATGTCTGAACACCAGGAGCAGCATCCAGGAGTGGTTCAGGTGTGGAACGATGCAAATGTCCACTGAATTCAACAGCAGCTAAATGAATAAGAACCCACTAAATACATCCGGACAGGTCTCAGTCGTGAGGATCTCCAGCTGTTTCCAATTTATAATAACAAATATTTCCTCTCAGGGAGAAGATATAGCAAAATACCTTCTTCGTTATGGATAGTACTATTCACTGAAATTACTTTTCCCAGAGAATGATATTCCTCTTTCATGCCTTTCCAATGTCTTGTGAAATTATCAAGAAATTTGCTAGAGAATGAGGTATAGTGCATTCCTAGATAATTCCATCTTCATTCCCAACTTCAGTAAGGTTTTGCTTTGTCAAACGATATTTTTCTCTCAGTGATAGTGAAGATGAAAAATGTAGTGAAGTGAACAGGAAAAGTAAAAGAAAACCAGAGACAAAATCTGAACATAAACTAAAGGTAAGTAATTATGATTAAAAAAGAAACAGATACATTAAGAAATTGTTCTTTGTGGGTTATGAACTGAGAGATTGTACCTGTTTTCTTAGACAGAACTACAAGGAATGATAGCCTGAAGTAAATCAGTTTTCTTGTGAAATACCATGTGCCTATTATTTAACATTGACACCATGTTACATCAGAACTTAAGAAAGTTTAACATATTGTGGTAAAATGAATGCAATGAAATGATATTTTTATGTAAGGTATGAACAGGGCCTTTATGAGTGAAGTGAAATGTGTTAGAGCTCATGCACTGACTTCTAATCACCTATAACAAGAAATGTAAAATGGTTTAAATAAGGGGCACAGCAACAAAACCACAGAGCAGTACATACACACACATACCCATTTGTCCAGATCAACAGGCTTGCATAGTGGATAAAAAAAATGAAAAGCAGAAAAAGTATATTATTTTCAATGTGCACTACTTTCTGGAGTCTCCCCCATCCCACTATTCAAGTGGCCAATGGCAACTTTGATGACACAGCGATCTAAAATAAAGAAGATATTACAATATGTCTAATTAACTTAAATCTAGTGAAGTATAATATCTGATGGCCAAAAATAGTGGTTATGGTGACACAATGGTCATTGTATATTTTAAACTGTTGTCTAGGGCAACTAGGGCAATTTATTTCCTGTTAATTTCTGCAAGTGGAGAAGCCACTGTACTGACTCAAACTACGTTTTTATTTCTAGCCACCTTCACAAATATTTTGTTAAATGTAGTTTGCTGTAAAGAAACAGAAAGATGTCATGTACACCAAAACACACACTTTTATTGTGACTTCTCTAATCCAAACTAGAGCACCATAAAACTTGTGGTTTCAAATAAACTGTCACTGGGTCAAAATTTTAGAACTCCCTTCCTAACAGCACTGTGGGTGTATCTACACCCCAAGTACTGCAGCAGTTCAAGAAGGAAGCTCACCACCAAGGGCAATCAACCACACAAGGGCAATTAGGGTTGGGCAATAAATGCTGGCCTAGCCAGTGACGCCCACATCCCATGAGCAAATTTAACAGAAGTTAGCTTATCATTTAAAATGTCATAATGTAGCTCTGCTAATGAAATATACAGTTACTCGCAGATATCCAAATATTCAGCAGTGTTTTGCAGCATAATAAATAAAACATCCCACTTGTGCAGACTTGTATGTGACCTGAACCTTTCAAGTATCTTGATATAAATTTTTTACCCTATATGTATTCCTTAATACAAAAATGTACCCCACAAATATTAACCAATATCAGATAAGACATTTTTGTGCATATTGTGTTATGTACATAAGATCTATCCCTACGCTAAATTGTAACACTAAAGTTAGAAAACTGTTGGCAACATTTATTCGGATCAAAGTTGAGTTCTGGTTTGCTGATTGGAAGAGCAAGGAATTGTCTGAAAGCCACAAGAGAAATGGATCTAATTTTGATTTTGGATTCAGAAGGAAGCACAATAGCTATGTTACCTATGAAGACTGAAAGACACAGAAGTGTTGTCTAGGATGTAAGAAGCATTTTATTTATTCAATGACAACTGTTGAAAGTGACTGTTATTAGGTGTAAAAGTTTTCCACAAAACAACTTGTAATGCAATCAATTGTTTTCAATACCAGTCTAAAGAATTGCGTCAGGAAATAATGAGCTTACCAACTAAAGCGAAACATATGCACCATCAAAATAAGAATAATTCTGAGTCAGAGCTTCAGATCCAGCAGGAAAGCAGAACGTAAGTTGTCAACAATTCTCCCCAAGAATATCTTATGTTTAAAATGATAAAATGTGAGTTATCTACTCGTGCACTTTCAAGAAACCAAGCATAAGCTTAAAATCTTGCAATGTCAGACCAAGTCTGAGAACCTCTCTACCAATGTCTACTATCTACTAGGAGCTCTTTCTGTTGATCAAACACGCAAAGTATCGGAAAGCAGCTACTAGGACTACATCACTTATTACCAGTATGGTTATTTCACTGACACGTCAATATGAAAAGCCAAGAACCTAAAGGTGACTGGACACAGTCAAACTTTACATGAAACCACAAAATTAATTAAAATGAAAGGGTTAACTAGCAGTGACTTGACATATAAACATGAATTGATGACTATGGAATGTATTCAGCATGCTCAATGAAAAACTCTTTGAAAAGACTTAAATGTAAATTAAGTTTCTAATGGCAAAATACAAATCTCTTTTTTAAAATCAGCTAAGAGTAATAATCTGGAAAATACTAAGCCAGGTACCAGTAAAGAGTCATAAATGTTTAATTATCAAAAGACAAATTCAGTAGGTTAACCAGGCTAAATCATTTCAAACTTTGTAGTTACTTTCTACAGTTATAAATTGCAAAGACAAATTGCTTACCTACAAAGGATCTTCTTCACACCATAGGAACATAGCTTAGTTTGGTAAGTTAGCATGTACTGAGCACACACATGAAAATGTTCTCCTGACACTGCAGACAGGCAATGACATACAGTTACACAAAATCCCCTATAATAAAGGCCTAGGACCCGTGTAATTGAACAAGTTCATTTTGATCTGAGGCTAAACTGAAACTAACTGGCCACTTCATAATAATTTCCCCTTCCCTTCAAAACTATACACTTGCAAAGCCTGTGGCACAGATACATATGGCTGTAAAGTGTAGAGGATGGATATCATGCATAGAATGCACAAGATTCTACTGCAACAACACCACTTGTTTTTAATATAGAACCTTTAAATGATACTGTTGATCATACTGGGAGATTGAGAAACTGTTGATATTCAGGACTTGATTTTGTGTGGGAGGCGGACTCCTGATGACGGGCCATAAAGGCAAGGGCAACCCCGCCTTTGTCTTTTCCTGCTCCCCACCCCGGAGCAATCCTTCAGTCTTTTTAAGTCAAATTTTCAGGTGATGGGAACCCCGTCCCTTTAAAGTCAATAAAAGAACAGGGATCCTGCCTTCAAGAGCTGCCGGGCAATCAGAGGGTGGGCATCACAGCAGTATCGGCAGCGCCAGCAGGAGCTGTGGCTATTGCCGGTACTGCAGAGGCCTCAGATCCTGACCTGAACCCGACAACATGTATTGGGCTTGGGTCGGGTCGCTCTTCCGGGTCCGGCATTCGGGCTCAGATCTAGTCGGGCTGAGTTAGACACAGTGACAGCCAGTCATGACACCATTTTCATATGAGTGCTCAGCATGTAGGTTCTCCACAAGCCATCAGCCCAGGCTATAATCCTACATTGTGTGGAGAATGGAGAATGAAAAACAGCCACTATTTCATTCAACCCTTTGAGGCTGCAGCAGTAGTTTTGGATGAGAACACTTTATAAAAATAGTTTAGAATTATAAATTTGCAAGTTAAAAAATATTTGATGTATTTTATCTGTGGTTTGATCAGTATTGGGAAAGCACGGGCTTTGAAAGACTCACCGCACCATTAGCACTAACTCATTATAGAAGACATTGGAGCAGTAAATTTAGTATTTCAAATAACTGGCACACTGAGAGCACCTACTACTGACAGCAACATTGGGTAAACAAATAATTTCCCCACTCCCAGATTTTCTACTAAATATGTGACATACCACATGCATTTCACCAACATTATCTCGCAAAATAGTCCTCTCCCATCTGTTGCCTGGTTATTTGTCTTGTCTGCTATACATTTTTTTTCTGTTATATACCTCGAGTTCATAATGTTGGAATTAGAATTGAAGATTGGCAATCAGCAGGCACTGTAATCTGAATATGAGTTACAATAATTCAAAGGTAGTAAAGTTGCAATTCCATAGAATTAATTTATCAACAAGATTCGTAATTTTGCTCCAGGCTCCCTCCCCCCACCACAATTGGGTTCTGGAATATAAAGTTGTTATATTAACAAATACCAAATTAATAAATTATAACTATACTATACATTCAAACAAAATATGCCAGTACCCACAGTAAATCTATTATTTTATCCTATTTGGGCACATATGTACGGGTCAAAATATTTCACAAATATTTCAACTCAATAGGAAAATAATAGTACTGATAATAAAATGTTTCCAAAAAAACATGTTATTAGGTTGCAGGCATGCTCTTTCCAGGCATATTTTAGTAAAATGTCACCTTGGTAGCCAGTGCTACATGAATGATGGCCCAAATAATACGAGACCTAATGTGAATATAGTCCTATATCCATGACAGTATTAGAGATATAGTCAAGCTGTTATACTTCAGCAGGCTATCCTTTTCGATATTTCTAAATTACATCCAGGAAGACTGTTCGATCAGGATTTATCGTTAGGTTGCATTTTTGATATTTCTCCTATTTCCTCTTTCTTCCAACATTAAGCTTGAGTTAAATTTCAACAATTTTGGGGACCACAAATTGGCATCAGATATTCCATCTATAATCAATTCTACCAACAAAAGCATTTATCATTTTTGTAACTAACTGAGCACGCATTATCAGCGGTATCAATGAAATACTGTCACAACACCAGATAATTAATTTAGACAAAAAATTACCTTACTGGTTAAAACAGAATTACTTTATCTAAATAGCACACATTGCATGCAAGTTTTAAAGGTTTGTAAGTCACAATTAATATTGTCAACTACATAGCACCAGGCTTACACACTTTATCTCTCAACTATGGTTATGTAATTACAATACTTTATTAAATGTTCATTTTGATATTACTATAACCTCATAATTAAGTTTATTGTTGATCTTTAGTAAACAAACTTTTCAATAATTTCAAGACAAATTTAGGTTGTTGATTTAAAGCAAGACATTTTCCATGCATACTGGTTACTAAGTTAAAATGTTTAACAACAAACGTATTATACCCCATCCAACTATTACTTTGCAAACCTACCTCATTACCCTTTTCAACGGTGTTGGCCAACATCTCCTGCAGGGCTCGCACAGAGAGCGACTGCTCCAGCACAAAGCTGCAAATTGCAAGGTCTGGAGGAACATTCTGCAAAAAGAAAAGGACATGCAGGTTTATTGCTGTGCTTTACACAACTTAATTTAACTGAGGGATGCATTTCCATGTTCGTCAGAATATTTAAATTACCATAAAAAATTAAAGTTACCTTATTAAAAATGCCATGAAATAAACTGACAAGCTAATAATTTGGATTCTTAAGGTCATTTGCTCCATGCCTTTTTTAATTTTATAAAATCATCCATAGTTCAAGCTACTTGAATTGGAATATGACATTCATTGTGGGAAATAGCAATTTTTCTCCAGGGTAAAGTATATTTTTGCCCAAACAGCTTTATGATCATACTTTTGACTGCACGCTGTAAATAAAATTCCTGTTAGTATTTCATAACTATCTTCACACAAATTTAAATACAATTAAGATGGTAATCCAAGTCTTGGATCACAGACATAAACTAGTAGCAAAATAAACTTACTACTGGAATTTTACTTAGAAACTCTTGACTAAAATTTTCAATATGGATACTAATTGCTTAGAAAATTAATGTTGGATACCAGCTACCTAAACAGGATTTATATAGCCAGATAATAATGAAACATTAATGCCAGTCCAATAACATTATTGATAACATTAGACCAATAAATCCAGCTGGCCAATATCTTTTTCAATTAATGAAAAATTATCCAAATGGCAGTAACTGTAACAGCAACGATAAGTATATATAAGTACCTTATAATGCAAGATAGACAGCATTTGCACACTATACATATTGGCCAGGATTTTACCAATTTCCCAACATCGGGCTCCGTGGCAAGGGGGGGGGGTTGGTGGGGGGTGAAAGATCATTCCGGCAGCAGCCCACTATGGAGCCCAACGCCAGGAGGGCCGGGCCCAATCTTCCCGGCGATGGCAAGGCTCTGTGGCAGCCCCTCACCATTGGGTAACGGGAGCAGGCTTTGAATGTTTAAATCAAAACAATGAATACATTTAAATAAAATTCACTCCAATCTTACCTTTGGGCCGCGATCATCTGAGCGGCAGCCGGCACTCGTGCCCCTTCACTTTCCCGTCCAGGGAAAGCAGGCGCCACAGTAGTGGGGAAGGAGGGAACAAGATTTTTAACTGGATTGGGGGGGGAAAACGGGGTCAAATTTACATCATTAGTGTGAGGGATGGTGGGAAGGTCATGTTTAGTTGGGGAGGGAAGGTCTTGTGTGGGACGTAAGTATTTTTTGTAGGGGTGGGGGGGGGGCGGGGGAAGAAGGCAAATACTGAATTTTGTTATTGGGGGTGGGAAAGGAGCGACAGACTTTTGATCATAACAGTGTGGGGGTGGGGTGGGGTGTATAACTTTAAAAATGTAACTAACCAGCAGGGCTGTCTGCCCTTTTAAAATGGCGCCACGCCTTGGCAGCTGCTGCCATTGCTGGCGTCAGAGAGCCAAGAAACAATCGCCGCGGCATGGCCACTCCCAGCAGCGGGTGCATAAAATCCAGCCCATTGTTTTTAAATATAGGTAAATAGAAGTGGATCGTCTATGGCAAAACTTGGTGAGTCAGAGAATATGCTATTTTACAACAGGACTACAGGTTTACAGTGAGTAAAATCAAATTATACATTTATTACCCAGCACTGAGATTTAAACTGGTGCTTTGGGAATCAAAGAGGCCAGGCTCTGACTTATTCCTAACCAGAAGCAGGTTTCTTCTCTTTAATACCATACTTACCAGCTGTAATCGTAACTACAGTCAGCAAGAAAACGAACGGCTAAAAACAGGCCACAGCTATCCTGAAAGCCTCAAGATAAGGCAGTGTGTTGGGAACAGGTTGTGGCAGGTCATGGTCATGGTCAATGAAGTTCAGGATGCAGCTAGTCAGGGTAAGATTGAATGGGGGAAGGTTTAGCAGTGCAGGAATACAAACATTTTTAAAAGGACTTCGTAACATTGCTTAGGATCACCAAGTGGGACTAGAAATTGCAGTAGGACCAATAACAGTGGAATCGGAGCCAAAACTCATTCCCAGGCTTCTGACACAGGTTAAGCCTGAGCTGGCAAAGGTTAAGGGCTATAATTCTAATAAGATTTGGACAATTTTATAAGTAAGATGAGCTTCCTAAATAGAAGTTTATATTTTTATATATTTATGTTCTAAAATAAATTTTCAAAGTTCATGTGTAGCCCATTGGGTAAAGATAAAGAACTGATAATTGGTGCTGATCAATATTTTAAGAATTGCAGTTTCTTTGATCTTCCTAATTGATGCAGGTGAAGTCTGCATGTCACCAGGGAGACTATCACAGTCACAACTGACCTTAATGCTGCACCTCCTTCCAGGTTGCCACAGGAACAATCAACCGCATTTCCCAGCTAGCAGTGTATGACTGCAGCAAATAGGTCATCGATATGTTCTTTGCCAGAGCAAATCAGTACATTAATTTCATAATGAATGCCAACAGCCAAAATGAAAGTGCTCTGGAATCCCCTAACCTGAAAAGTCAGAAGGTTCAGCCTTGCACCAAGGCCATAATAAATCCCACATTTTCAATTGGAAATAATTTGATTCCCTCATTTCCCAAATTAGCACATGCAACATTGTTGTTGGATCAAATGTTGTAAAATGTCCACTCATTAAAAAAAGTAAACATTATTTTTCGGAATTTCTATGATGCTATACCACTTCTTTCACCTCTCAATTATCTGGCTCAAACATTCATATCAAACCTGACCTTTGAGGCACTTAAAATAATTCATATTTTTAAAGAAAATTGCTCTTGCATAATTTATATTAGATAAAAAGTATAAGCAAAACAATTGTATAATGCTGAGATAAATGTGAGGCAAGGAGACAAGAAGCACCATGGTTTAATGAAAGGGAAATCATGTTTGACAAATCCAAAACTCCCGATCATCAGCAAAGTGATAGAAGGGGTCGTTTACAGTGCTATCAAGCGGCACTTGCTCAGCAATAACCTGCTCACTGACGCTCAGTTTGGGTTCCATCAAGATCATTCCTGGATAAAATTAAAACCCGAGCCGGGCCCAACCCGACAACAGCCAACCTGAACCCAAGCTGGGCACGAGTCCTTTAATTTTTTTTAAATGCCCGACCCGACAATAACAAACATATTATTGAAACAGAAAAAAATCGTAGATTAAAACAAAAGCAATACAAAACAAAACAGTACAGTACAGTCCATCCCGATCCGAGCCCGAATGATGGACACAGAATACAGACCCGACCCCGACACGTAGTCGGGTTTGGTCGAGTTCGTGTCAGGTAGCCAGGCTTTACACTCAGCTCCTAACCTCATTAAGCCTTGGTCCAAACATGGACAACGGAGCTGAACTCCAGAGGCGAGATGAGAATGACTGCCCTTGACATCAAGGCAAGCAGTTACCGAGTATGGCATCAAGGAGCTCTACCAAAACTGGAGTCAATGGGAATCAGAGGGAAAACTCTCCACTGATTGGATTCGTAACTAGCACAAAGGAAGATGGTTGTGGTTGGAGGTCAATCATCTCAGTCCCAGGACATCACCACAGGTGTTCCTCAGGGTAGTGTCCTAGGCCCAACCATCTTCAGCTGCTTCATCAATGACCTTTCCTCCATCACAAGGTCAGATGTGGGGACATTCGCTGATAACTGCACAATGTTCAGTACCATTCGCGAGTCCTCAGATACTGAAGCAGCCTGTGTCCAGATGCAGCAAGACCTGGACAACATTCAGGCTTGGCTGATAAGTGACAAGTAACATTCGCACCATACAAGTGCCAGGCAATGATCATCTCAAACAAGAGAGAATCTAATCATCTCCCCTTGATGTTCAATGGCATTGTCACCACTGAATCCCCCACTATCAACATCCTTGGCATTACCATTGACAAGAAACTGAACAGGACCAGCCACAAAAATGCTGTGGTTACAAGAACAGGTCAGAGGCTGAGAATTCAGCGCTGAGTAACTCACCTCCTGACTCACCAATGCCTGTCTACCATCTACAAGGCACAAGTCAGGAGTGTGATGGATGTGTGCAGCTCTAACAACACTCAAGAAGCTTGACACCAACCAGGACAAAGCAGTCTTCCTGATTGCCACCCCATCCACCACCTTCAACATTCACTCTCTTCACCACTGACGCACAGTGACAGCAGTGTGTACAACCTACAAGATGCACTGCAGCAAAGCACCAAGGCTCCTTGGACAGCACCTTTCAAACCCACGACCTCTACCACCTAGAAGGACAAGGGCAGCAGATGCATGGGAACACCACCACCTGCAAGTTCCCATCCAAGCCTCACATCATCTTGACTTGGAACTATATTGCTGTTCCTTCACTGTCGCTTGGTCAAACTCCTGGAACTCCCTTCCGAATAGCACTGTTAATGTACCTAACCCACATGGACTGCAGCAGTTCAGGAAAGCGGCGCACCGCCACCTTCTCAAGGCAATTAGGGATGGGCAACAATTGCTGGCCTAGCCAGTAACCCCGCATCCTATGAATGAATAAAAAAAACTATTCGAGTATTTTGAGGGTGTAACTAGCAGCGTAGATAAAGGAGATCCAGTAAATGCAGTATATTTGTATTTCCAGAATCGTCATTCAATAAGATGCCACACAAGGTCAGGACTCATGGAATCGGGGATAATATATTAGCATAGATTGAGTACTGGTTAATGGACAGAAAATATAGAGTAGAAATAAACAGGTCATTTTCAGAATGGCATGCTATAATTGATGGTATGCTGCAAGGATCAGAGATTGTAAATAGCTGAGAACCAAGCATGAGGGAACTGAGTGTAATGTGTAACATATTCAAGTTTGCTAATGGTACAAAGCTAGGTTGGAAAGTAAGGTGTAAGAAGAATACAAAGAGGCTGCAAAGGTACATGGACTAGTTAAGCAATTGTGCAAGCAGATGGCAAATGAAGTATAATAATATGGGGAAGTGTGAAATTATCCACTTTGGTACGAAGAATGGAAAAGCAAAAGATATTTTAAAAGTCGAGTAGCTCGTAAATGCTGGTATTTAAAGGGATTTGGGGATCTTTGTACATGAATTACAGGAAAGTTAACATGCAGGTACAGCAAGCAATTAGGAAGACAATGGTATGTAAGTCTTTATTGCAAGGGGGTTGGGGTACAAGAGTAAGGAAGTCTTGCTGCAATTGAGATGGATTTTGGAGAGACCATACCTAGAGTACCATGTACGGTTTTAGTCCCCATACCCAAGGATATACTTGCCTTAGAGGGGGTGCAACAAAGGCTCAGTAGATTGATTCTTGGGATTATCGGGTTTTCCTTTAAGAGACTTAGGAGAATGGGCGTTTATACTCTAGAGTTTAGAAGAATGAGAGGCGACCTCATTGAAACTTATAAAATTCTTAGAGAACTCGACAGAGTAAATGCTGAGAGGCTGTTTCCCCTCGCTGGAAAATCTAGAACTTTACATTTTAACCTAAGAAATGGGTGGGTTTAGGTCCTGGGGATTTGGGGTTGGGGGAGGTTGCTAATGTCTGAAAAATCCGCATCCTGCAATTCCTCAATTTCAGGCATTAACTGAAGCCAGAAGTTGGGTGGGCAGCCAACCCACACCAAGGAGGCGATTTGAAACTTTAAATATGATTAAGAAGCTGCGAGAGCCTCATTGTTATATAGTTTTAAACTTTTAACTGCCGTCATCCAGAGTTCCCAAGGGTCAGGGAGCCTGGCAACTTCACTGAGGACTTGGTGAATTCAAGAGATGTGCCTTCACATCTACCCCCTGAATCCAGGTGCCTGCCTGAGAAGCCTCCGTGATCAGGCAGCGCACCTCGACCAACTTTCCTCCCCTATCCCTCCAGAAGTCTCCGATCCACCACCACCAGGTTGGACCCCCACCCCATTAGTACAAGGCCTCAGATCCATGTCCCAGGCTTTCAAACTCCGAACCCTCCGATTCCCCTCCCCAAAACCCCCTCAGCCCAATGAGCCCTCAAGCCTCTCTCAACCCCCACCGAAGGCCTCTGATCTACCCTCCACAGGCCTATACACACACATCACCCCCCCCCAAACCAGGATCAGCAGCCCACCTGATCAATCAACCCCCTCCCTTCTCACCTCCTCCCCCCTCCCAGAACCCCTACCCCACCACGATCAACCCTCCATCCTCCTTCTCCAGTCACAACCACCCCACCTCCCACCACAACCCCCAGCCCATGCCCTGCATATCAGGTCAGTAATAATTCTGCCCATATTCTCAGAATAAGGAGTCAGCCATTTAGGACTGAGATAAGGATAAATTTCTTGGCTCAAAGGGTGTAAATCTTTGGAATTCTCTACCCAAGAGCAATCAAGTCTGAGATCGGTAGATTTTTGGGCGCTGAGGGAAAATGGAGTCGATGTACAGGTTCAGCCATAATTTTATTGCAAGGTTAAAACCAAAATGAGGAGCTGCCTCTGTCCCTATTTCTTATGTTCTTAAGCTCCTTGGGAATACAAGGAGTTAAGTGGTCCACATTGACGATTTCTTTGGGAAAACCTACATATGCCAGAAGCTTTGCATTAATGAGTGTCCCACATTCAGCCAGACAAACTGAAACTTAGTTAATTTTATCTCTGGTTGTCCTGGAAACCAACAATCATAATGATAAGTGCTGCAGGTACATTATTAATCTATAATTCAGCTCTGGTTCTACGAAGAAAGCTCTCATTATTAATTATTTGTTTTAAGGTCCAAATAATACAATTTAGATGAGTAAATTTAAATTTAGATGACAAGGTCCCACGTGGCAGACTGATTAAAAAAATAAAATCTCATGGGATCCAGGGAAATGCAGTAAGGTGGATACAAAATTGGCTCAGTGACAGGAAACAAAGGGCAATTGGTAATTGTTGATGGGTGTTTTAGCGACTGCAGGGCTGATTCCAGTGGCGTTCCGCAGGGCTCAGTACTGGGTACCTTGCTTTTTGAGGTATATATTAATGATTTGTATGTAAATGTAAGGGGCATGATCAAGAAGTTTTCAGACGACACAAAGATTGGCCACATGGTAGATAGCGAGAAGGATATCTGTAGGCTGCAGAAAAATATTGATGGTCTGGTCAGATGGGCAGAAAAGTGGCAAATGGAATTCAACTCGGAGAAGTGTGAGGTGAAGCATTTGGGAAGGTCAAACAAGGCAACAGGAATACAAGATTAATGGGGAAATACTGAGAAGTGTAGAGAAGTGAGGGACCTTGGACTGAATGTCCACAGATCCCTGAAGGGTAGCAGGACAGGTTGATAGAGGTGGTTAAGAAGTCATATGGAATCCTTTCCTTTATTAGCTGAGGTATAGAATTTAAGAGTAGGGAGGTTATGCTGGAACTGTATAAATTATTGGTTATGCAACAACTTGAGTACTGTGTGCAGTTCTGGTCACCTCATTACAGAAAGGATGCAATTGCACTAGAGAGGGTACAGAGGAGATTAATGAGGATGTTGCCAGGACTGGAAACATGCAGCTATGAGGAAAGATTGGATAGACTGGGGTTGTCAGCCTTGGAACAGAAAAGGCTGAGGGGAGATCTGATTGAAATGTACAAAATTTTGCACTGTTGACAGTGCTATCATTCAGCACGTACTCACCCATAAACCTGCTCACCGATGCTCAGCTTAAATTCCGCCAGGACCACTCGGCTCCAAACCTCATTACGGTTTTGGTCCAAACATGGAAAAATGAGCTGAATTCCAGAAGTGAGGTGAGAGTGTATGCCCTTGACATTAAGATACCATTTGACCAAGTGTAACATCAAGCAGACCTGTAAAACTAAATCAATAAGTGGGGAGTAACTCTTCACTAGCTCGAGTCATACCTTGCACAAAAGAAGTGGGTTGTAGTTGTTGGAGGCCAATAATCTCAGCTCCAGGGCATCCTTTAAGGATTTACTCAGAGCACTGTACTAGGCCCAGCCATCATCAGCTGCTTCATCAATGAACTTCCTTCTAAAATGTCAGAGGTGAGGATGTTCGCTGATGATTGCACACAGTGTTAAATTCCATTTGAAACTCCTCAGGTAAAGCAGTCCATGACAACATGCAGCAGGATGTAGACAACATTCAGGCAAGTAGTATTCATGCCACTCAAGTGCCAGGCAATGACCATTTCCAGCAAGAGAGACTCTAACGACCACCCCTTGACATTCAACCAGTATTACCATTGCTAAATCTCCCACCATTAAAATCTTGGAGGTCAACACGAGCCAGAAATGTAACTGGACCAGTCACATTAACACTGTGGCTACAAGAGCAGGTCAGAGGCTGGGTATTCCCCTGACTCCCCAAAGCCTATCCACTTTCTACAAGGCACAAGTCAGCACTTGCCTGGATGAGTGCAGCTCCGACACTAAAGAAGTTCGACACCATCCAGGACAAAGCAGCCCACTTGGTCGGCACCCCATCCATCAACTTAAACATTCACTTTCTCCCCCACTGGCACACTATGGCTGCAGTGTACAATCTAAAAGATGCACTGCAGCAAGTCACCAAGGCCCCTTCGACAGCAGCTTCTAAACCTGTGACCTCTACCGCCTAGAAGAAGGGAGGCAGGCCGTAGACTCATTAGAGTCGTAACGACACAGGAGGCAGCCGTTTGGCCTATGAAGTCCATGCCAGCTTTCTGTAGAGCAATCCAACCAGTCTCATTCCCCCACTCTATCCCATTAGCCCTGTAAGTTTATTTCCCTCAAGTGCCTATCCAATTTTCTTTTGAAATCATTCATTGTCTCCACATCTGCTACCTTCATAGGCAGCGAATTCCAGGTCATTACCATTTGCTACATAAAAAAAGTTCTTCCTCACATTTCCCCTGCATCTCTTTCCCAAAACTTGATATCTACGTCCCCTAGTCTTTGTACCATCAGCTACTGGAAACAGCTCTTCTTTGTCTACCTCATCTAAACCTGCCATAAACTTGTACACCTCTATCTAATCTCTCCTCAATCTCCTTTGTTCCAAGGAGAACAACTCCAGCTTCTCCAAACTAACATTGTAGCTAAAATCCCTCATCCCTGGAAACATTCTAGTAAATCTCCTCTGCATCCTCTCAAGGACCTTCACATTGTTCCTAAAGTGTGGTGACCGGAACTGGACACAATACTCTAGTTGGGGCCTAACCAGAGCTTTATAAAGGTTTAGTATAACTTTCCTGCTTTTGTACTCAACACCTCTATTTATGAAGCCACCTGCCACCTTCGAAGATCGATGCACATGAACCCCCATGTCCCTCTGTCCCTGCACACTCTTTAGATCTGTCTATATTTCCTCTCCCTATCCTTTCTGCCAAAATGCATTACCTCAAACCTCTCTGTATTAAATTCCATCTGCCACTTGTCTGCCCATTCTGCTAGCCTATCTATATACTGGTATAGTCGCTTTGTATCATCCTCACTGTTTGCCACTTCTCCAAGTTTGGTATCATCAGCAAATTTTGAAATTTTACTCTGTATTCCAAGATCCAAGTCACTTATATATATCCTAAAAGCAGTGAACTTTAGGGAACACCACTGTCTACCATCCTTCAGTCTCAGTCCTTAAGCCAATATTTTATTCAAGCCGACACTGACTCTCCTATTCCATGAGCCCCAATTTTGTTAACCAGCCTTTTATGTGGCACTTTGTCAAACACTTCTTTAAAATCCATACAGACAACAGTCATTGCTTTCCCTTCATCAACCTTCTCTGTTACTTCATCAAAAAGATTTTCATCAAGCATGAATCACCTTTTACAAATCTATGCCAGCTCTCCTTAATTAACTCAAAGCTCCCCAAGTGCCTGTTAAATTTTTTTCCTGATTATTGTTCCTAAAACCTTACCCAACACTGATGTTAAACTGACCAGTCTGTAGTTATTGAGAATGTCCCTACACCCTTTTTTGAATAAGGGTACATGGGTACACCACGACCTGCCAGTTCCCCTCCAAGTCATACACTATCCTAACTTGGAAATATATTTGTTGTTCCTTTATTGTTGTTGGAGCAAAATTCTGAAACTCCCTCCCAAACAGTAGTGTGAGTATACCTACACCACACAGACCATAGCAGTTCAAGGTGGCAGCTCTCAAGGAAAATTAGGGATGGGCGATAAATGCTGGCCTTGCCAGCGACAACCACATCCCATGAACGAATACAAAATTTCAGCTAGGTGAAAGAAACAAAAAGGACCATAATCCTTTCAACAATATATGAAATCAGTTTCAGATCAGGTTCACAACCTGAAGCAGCAGAGAAAATACATCTTATTTGGATTACTGGGCCTTTTAATGCAGAAATTTCAGATCAAATTGTATAATTATAGGTTTAACTGCATTACACAACAGTACCAAAAGTACTTAAGGTTAATATTAATTATCAGTATTATTTATTAGAAAACTTAAATGAAGTTTGTGTGTGTAGCAGTCTACTGATTTTTTAAAAAAGCAAAACTACACAGTTTTGTTTATCCAAAGGAAGCTGATTACATAACTGAGCACTACCAAAGAAAATGCCATGATGTTTACATTCAGTGGAGAAAAAGGATTACAAGAGCTGGATCAAATGTGTAACAATAAGGAACAACTGTAAAAGAGGGAGAAGAATTGATGGAGCAAAGCACGAAAAACAAGTCTCTGGTCCCTCAGAAAAAAAGGGAGAGGAGTTCAGAGAAAAAGTTCAATTAAGAAAGGAAGATATATGCTTCCAGAGAGGAGTAGTGAAATAAAGAGCAATAATGTAATATTACTAGAAGATTCAGTGGTTTGCTTTGTGCACAGCCATTTCTGCTAATGAAAACCAAGTCAACAAAGTCTGTGATTTGTCTACTGGTAAGGTTAAAAATATTAAGATGGAAATAGATAAGTGAGATCAGGGAATGCTAGCAGTAATTGTATATATTAGACTAAATGATAGAAGAGACAGACAGCCTGATATGAATGAAACGAAGAAACTGGTCAGAAAAGGTTGGATGGTGTTGAATCAGACAAAGTATCAGGTCTAAACAATGGGCTAGAACTTGTTGTCCCGCCGTGTGGAAAATGGTGGCCGTGCGGCGACGCCGCCGCGATTCTGCGGCGGATGGCCACTTAACTTATTGACGGAAGCCGATTCCCCCCCGACCCCCCGCCAATCACATGGTGAAGGCGGCCTCTGCGACGCCATGAACAGTGTCACCTGATGCAGCTGCAGGTGCTGGCACCATCTTTAAAAGGCAGCTAGCATTCAAGCTCTGCCTGCACCATACTGAAGCTTGCTGGAGCAACACGTCAGGAGTGTTGCAGAAATCTGACAGTCAGCAAGCGGCACCACTGGGCATCCCTCTGGTCAGGGCAGAGGTCCGAGCAAGGGTGGCCATACGGTTCAGTGATGTCTCTATGCTTATTCTCCTCCAGGTTGCAAAGGAAAGGTAGGAGGTCCTTTTCCCCCCCAGAGACAAAATAGGTCCTCCTGCCTGACCAAGCAAGCCTGAACTGAGATCACAGATGTGGTTAGCAGTCGTGGGGTCACACCACAAGACCAGCAAAGGCTTCAAAAGTGCTTGGTCTGATCTGGTTGGCACTACACAGTATGACACATGGGTGCCACTGCCATTTCAGAGACAGGGAGGTCAGAGAGGATTGATGGCACATGACTAGCTGCATGTTTTTCATTCATTCATGGAATGTGGGCGTCACTGGATAGGCCAGCATTTATTGCCCATCCCTAATTGCCCTTGAGAAGGTGGTGATGATCTGCCTTCTTGAACCCCAGCAGTCCATGTGGGATTGGTACACCCACAGTGCTGTTAGGAAGGGAATTCCTGGATTTTGACCCAGCGACAGTGAAGGAACCGCAATATAGTTTCAAGTCAGGATGGTGTGTGGCTTGGAGGGGAACTTGCAGGTGGTAGTGTTCCCATGCATCTGCTGCCCTTGTCCTTCTAGGTAGTCGAGGTCACGAGTTTGGAAGGTGCTGTCTAAGGAGCCTTGGTGCATTGCTGCAGTGCATCTTGTAGAAAGTACACACTGCTGCCACTGTGTATTGGTGGTGGAGGGAGTGAATGTTTGTCGATGGGGTGCCAATCAAGCAGGCTGCTTTGTCCTGGATGGTGTCGAACTTCTTAAGTGTTGTTAGAGCTGCACCCATCCAGGCAAGTGGAGAGTATTCCATCACACTCCTGACTTGTGCCTTGTAGATAGTGGACAGGCTTTGGGGAGTCAAGAGGTGAGTTACTCGCCTCAGGATTCCTAGCCTCTGACCTGCTCTTGTAGCCACGGTATTTATATGGCTACTCCAGTTGGAGAGGATGCAGAGGAGATTGACCAGGATGTTGTCTGGGCTGGAGCATTTCAGCCATGAAGAGAGACTGGATAGGCTAGGGTTGTTTTCCTTAGAGCAGAGAAGGCTGAGTGGGGACCTGATTGAAGTATACAAAATTATGAGGGGCATAGATAAGGTAGATAGAAAGAAACATTTTCCCTTAGTGGAGAGGTCAATGCTAGGGGGCATAGATTTAAGATAAGGGGAAGGAGGTTTCAAGGGGATTTGAGGATAGGATTTTTCACCCAGAGGATGGTTGGAATCTGGAACACACAGCCTGTAGGGGGTGGTAGAGGCAGGAACCCTCACAACATTTCAGAAGTAGTTAGATGAGCACATTAAACGCCATAGCATATAAGGTTACGGGCCAAGTGCTGGAAATGGGATTAGAATAGATAGGTGCTTGATGGCCGGCACAGACACGATGGGTCGAAGGGCCTGTTTCTGTGCTGTATAACTCTATGATTCTGAGTTCAGTTTCTGGTCAATGGTAACCTCCAGGAAATTGACAGTGGGGGATTCAGCAATCGTAATGCCATTGAATGTCAAGGGGAGATGGTTAGATTCTCTCTTGTTGGAAATGGTCATTGCCTGGCACTTATCAGCCTAAGGCTGGATATTGTTCAGGTCTTGCTGCATTTCTACACGGACTGCATCAGTATCTGAGTTGTCGCAAATGGTGCTGAACATTGTGCAATCAGCCAACATCCCCACTTCTGCCCTTAAGATTGAAGGAAGGTCATTGTTGAAGCAGCTGAAGATGGTTGGGCATAGGACACTACCCTGAGGAACTCCTGCATTGATGTCCTGGAGCGGAGATGACTGACCAACAACTACAACCATCTTCCTTTGCGCTAGAATCTTCTTCCTCATTAGTACAGGGTGTCCTGATGAGCAGCCTGCCTCCAGTCCAGCTGCCAGTGCAGAGGTCACACCACAAAGGAGAACCCGCAAACGTATTAAAAAGAAAATTTGACACATATGGGTATTCACGGCTGAGACGGATATGTCATGTGTACTTTAATGAAATGTGCTTTTCTGCCAATCATCAGCCTTTCCTGTGTGAATAACGCAGGCCATGATGTATTGATTAGGTGTCTTTCTATTGCATCATAAGCCTGACAGTACTCCCAGTGTAAGAAATAACATCACTGCCATACCAATATGCATGATGTGGCACTGCATGGATGCACAGGAGCAATGGCTCAGTCAGCTGCTGCCAGTCATTCTGGAGAGGCAGAGGTTACAGAGGCAGACGGCTTCAGACGAGATGCAGATGGTGGTTTGTGGTAAGAGGAGCATTTATTGCACGTCAGGGATTGTGGAAGCGCTCAGTAACCAAGTGTTGCCTTGCCTAACTTGCTCGCTGCTCGCCATGCTGGCCCTCCATCATTGCTCTCTGTGTTCCCATGCGTGGTTGTTTCCTGGTGGGCCTCTGTGTCCTCATGGTCAGAGGATATGTCCTGCTCCCATACATCTTCATCCTGCAAGGTTTCCCCCACCACCCCCCCTGCACTGCGAGGTTGTGCAGAACGCAGCAGACAACAACAATACGCCCAATCCTATCTGGTGCATACTGTACGGCTCCACCAGATCTATCCAGGCAGATGATGGCTTGCTCGATGGTAGCTCGGTTGGAGCCGTGGCAGGCATTGTAACGTTCTTCTGCATCGTTGCTGGGGTTCTTCACTAGTGTCCGAAGGCACGTCATCAAGGAGTGGCCCTTATCCCCAAGAATATACCCCTGAGGGTGAGCCGGTGGAATGAACAGCAGCGGCACCTAAAATGGTACAGGATGAACGAGTCATGGCAGCTGTCTGGGAAGCGGGCACATACTTGCAGGAAGCACTTTCGCTGGTCACACACTAGCTGCACGTTGATCCAATGAAAGCCCTTTCTGTTTATTATGCAGCTGGTTGTTCCGTGGGAACCTTGATGACCACATGCGTGCAGTCAGTGACTCCTTGCACCCATGGGCAACCCTCAATGGCCTCAAATCTAACATCCCTCTCGGCCTGACTCTCAGGGTCTGTCCTGAAGTGCACATAGCTGCCAGCCCTCCTGTACAAAGCATCAGTAACCTCTTTGATACAGTGGTGTACTGCGGATTGAGACATCCACACAAATCACCAGTGGATCCCTGGAATGTTCCAGAGGCCTCGAAGTTTAGGACCACCATGACTTTGAGGGCCACAGGTATAGGGTCACCACCAAAGTCCATTGGTTGCAGGTCAGTATTCAGCAGGGCGCAGAGGTGTGTAACCACCTCTCTGGTCATCCACAGTCGTCTCTGATACTCTAACATCTGCAAGTATATCAGAGTCCTATAGACTCGCTGGCGTATCTGGGCTACTCTGTGCCTTGGTGGCTGCTGTTGCTCATGTCTGCAAACTTTCTCGGAGGCCTCGTGGTCACACCTCTGGCAGAAATGCCTCGTCACAGCAAGAGGATCCAGGATGACAAGGTACATCATAACCATCTCTATGCTCCTGGTAAATTCGAGTTTCTTCACAAGGTCAATGACACCTATCTGGGCACAGAGTTGTGTTCATTTCGGCTTCAGCAGTGTCCCAGCATGAGCCATATGGTATAGCATGACGTTGCCCGCACAAACTTTAAGTGCGAGTCAGCCTGACTGCTGTTATATCATTCGAGTTGCCTGCCATAGACCACCAGCAACGTATACAGTTTCCCAGTTGTGCGCCCCGGCCCCCCCACAAAACCAGTTTATCCACTTCCAGTATTGTGCCCCCTCCACCCCAACATCGGTGCCCGAATGCAGAGTGGTCCCTTCCCCACCACACTCAACACCCCCCCCCCCACCCCAACCCCCATGAATGAATGCAGAGTGGACCTTCAGGAATCTGGACATTTCTCTTTGTCTTCCTTTGAATACCTTTGGTGATAAAGAACCTCTTGATATTTTCCTTGATCGCTTCTCACCAGTGAACTGGAGACTCAGAGGGGTTTCATGGTTCTCCAACCTTTGTAATCCCTTTTGAGTTCCTCAACATTCTCTGGGGTTAGCAGTGTAGCATTGAGCTTCCATGTGCCCCTGTCAACCCGCTGGTCGTCCTGCAAGTGACAGTTGGCCAGTAAGAGGCAATGGTCAGAGAAGAACACTGGCTTGACATCGGTGGATCTGACAGTGACAGCACAGGACACAAACAGGAAGTCAATCCTGGAACGGGCAGACCCATCCGGTCTTGACCAAGCGTGTATCTAAGCTGTGCTCCGTCTGCAGGTTTGCTGAAGACATCGTGCAGCTTGGCATCTTTTACTGTTTCCATTAGGAATCTGGACAAAGTGTGCAGTTTGCTGTCGTCGCCGCCAGATTGTCCATCTGTATCAATGATGCAGTTGAAGTCACCACCTAGAATGATCTGCCTGGAAGTCGCCAGCAGCAGTGGGGGCTGCTGGAAGACGGTCAGCCGCTCGCTGCTTTGAACCGGGGCGTACACGTTGATCAACCGGAGCAGAGCATTGTTGTACATTACATCTGCTACGAGGAGGCGACCACCCATCACCTCCATAACTGAGGAGATGGTGAAGTTACCTCCCCGCAGCAGAATACCCAGGCCGGAGGAACAGGAATCATTACCCCCTAACCAGATTGATGGCCTGTGAGCCATCGCAACCATTGCCTGTAGGTGCTGACGTGCGGTATTCCACACTCCTGGAGAAACAGCAGGTCGGCTTTGACCTTGGCGAGGTAGTCCAAGATCAAAACACACCGCGTAGTGGATTTAATGCTATGCATGTTAATCGAAGCAATCTTTAAACCCATTCTAAAGTTAGGTGTTGCTTCCCACACCAGGTGTCCTTGCTAGTCCCAGTCCTTGGGTATGTTCCTGTATACCCATAGTGTGTGCTAGCTGCTTCACATTCGTTGGGCTCAGAAACCCCTCCTGGTTACTCATGGGGGGTTTGTTCCACTGGAGTGACATGGGGGGGGTGGGGGAGTTCTTGTAGGCAGCAGGGCTTGGGCTGTCCTCTGCTGGTGGTGTCTTTCCCCTCTGTTCCTCCTCGAAGACATCGCTGCTCCCGGCTTCCTGGAGCTGGAGTTCGTCCTTACCAACCTTACCGCAGATGCATCTGTCCATGACAGTATTGGTAGGAGTTACCACAGCACAGTCCTTGTGAAGATGAAGTCCCATCTTCACATTGAGTGTACCCACCATCGTGTTGTGCGGCACTACCACTGAGCTAAATGGGACAGATTTCAAACAGATCGAGCAACTCAAAACTGGGCATCCATGAGGTGCTGTGGGCCAACAGCAGCAGCAGAATTGTATTCAACCACAATCTGTAACCTCATGGCCCCACACATCCCCCACTAATATTACCATCAAGCCGGGGGACCAACCCTGGTTCAAAGAAGAGTGCAGGAGGGCATGCCAGGAGCAGCACCAGACATACCATAAAATGAGCTGTCAGCCTGGTGAAACTACAACAGAAGACTACTTGCATGCCAAATAGTGGAAGCAGCGTGCAATAGACAGGACTAAGCGATCCCACAACCAACAGATCAGTGGATGAACCATCTTGGCCTCCTCCTGAAGTCCCCAGCATCACAGATGCCAGTCCTCAGGCAATCCGATTCACTCCACGTGATATCAAGGAACGGCTGAAGGCACTGGACACGGCAAAGGCTCCGGACCCCGACAACATTCCGGCAATAGCACTGAAGACCTGTGCTCCAGAACTAGCTGTGCCCTAGCCAAGCTGTTCCAGTACAGCTACAACACTGGTTTCTACCCAGCAATGTGGAAAATTGTCCACAAAAAGCAGGACAAATCCAACCTGGCCAATTACTGCCCTATCAGTCTACTCGCGATCATCAGCAAAGTAATGGAAGGGATCGTCAGCATTGCTATCAAGTGGCACTTTCACAGCAATAACCTGCTCACTGACATTCATTTTGGGTTCTGTAAGGGCCACTCAGCTCCTGACCTCATTACAGCCTTGGTCCAAACATGGACCGAGGAGCTGAGCTCAAGAGGTGAAGTAAAAGTGATTACCCTTGACATCAAGGCAATATTTTTGACCGAGTGTGGCATCAAGGAGCCCTACAGAAACTGGAGTCAATGGGAATCAGGGGGAAAACTCTCCGCTGGTTGGAGTCATACTGAGCACAAAGGAAGATGGCTGTGGTTGTTGGAGGTCAATCATCTCAGCTCCAGGACATCACTGCAGGAGTTCCTCAGTGTAGTGTCCTAGGCCCAACCATCTTCAGCTGCTTCATCAATGACCTTCCCTCCATCATAAGGTCAGAGGTGGGGATGTTCACTGATGATTGCACAATGTTCAACACCATTCGAGAATCCTCAGATACTGAAGCAGCCAGTGTCCAGATACAACAAGACCTGGACAAGATCCAGGCTTGGGCTGATAAGTAGCAAGTAACATTTGCACCACACAAGTGCCAGGCAGTGACCAGCTTAAACAAGAGAGAATCCAACCATCTCCCCTTGACGTTCAATGGCATTACCATCGCTGAATCCCCCACTAACATCATCCTGGGGGTTATCAGTGACTAGAAACTGAACTTTACCAGACACATAAATGCTGTGGTTGCACGAGAAGATCAGAGACTGGCAATTCTGTGGCAAGCAACTCACTTCCTGTCTCCCCAATGCCTGTCCATCATCTACAAGGCACAAGTCAAGAACGTGATAGAACACTCTCCACTTGCTTGGATGGGTGCAGCTCCAACAACACTCAAGAAGCTCGACACCATCCAGGATAAAGCAGCCCACTTGATTGGCACTCCATCCACATTCACTCCCTCCACCACCGATACACAGTGGCAGCAGTATGTACCATACACAAGATGCACTGCAGCAACTCACCAGGGCTCCTTCAACAGCACCTTCCAAACCCATGACCTCTAACACTTACAAGGACATGGGCAGCAAATGCATGAGAACACCACCACCTGCAAGTTCCCCTCCAAGCCACACACCATCCTGACTTGGAGCTTTATCGTCATTCCTTCACGATCACTTGGTCAAAATCCTGGAACTCCCTTCCTAACAGCTCTGTTGGTGTACCTACACCCCAAGGACTGCAGCGATTCAAGAAGACAGCTCACCACCACCTTCTCAAGGGCAATTAGGGATGGCAATAAATGCTGGCCTAACCAGCGACGCCCACATCCCCTGAATGAATAAAAAAAAAATTTCAAAGGACCGCGGGGCAAGGACCCGGAGCAGACATGATTTGAAGGTCACAGTCCCAGAGGTCGCATCTAGAACCCAACAGCTCTGGAACAGTCCGCGATTTTCAATGTCAGGGCAGGGAAAAAGAACAAAGAAGCCATTCGCCTCCAATAAAGGCCCCATGAAGCTCCATTAAGGGCTGGGGAGGTCAGCACCGCAATTTTGGAAAGGGTTTCCAGCAAACCCAAACAGTCTGGTGCACTTCAGTGCACATTTCTCGGGTTTGCTCTACGGCAAAGAGAAAGTGCTTTTTTAAAATGTTTTAAATTATTGGGAACCCTGGTATCCTGCGCGGGGATTTGCACAGTACCTTTGTTTTGGCAGTTATGCCTCCATTCCATTCACTTGGTGCTGTCTGCTCTTCTCGGCAAGGCAGTAACAGGCCACATCATGGTTGCCACTTGCCTCTGACTCCTGTCTCTTGGAGGCACACAGTGCCTCTAACTGAGCGCTGAGCTCGCCTCCCGCCCAATCAGGCCTTGAGCGTTTAAACATAGTGTTACATGAATGACGCAGTGAAGATGCGGGGTCAAGACCCATAAATTATCCAGGCGTTGGGTTCCCAACCCCAAATTGAAAATCAAGTCCCTGGTCTTTATAGATGCAACCAGAAGAGTCAGTTCCTGTTGAAGTTGCTTTGTCTGTTAATTACCAATAACCCATTTCGATTTTGCCATGGCTTTTGTTCGGTTAAAATTGAATTTTTTAATAAATGTTTTTACATATGTATAGGCCTTAAGGCTTTCTCTAGGTTAAATGCCTTCATGAGGCCTAAACAACTGGAATCATTCTGTTAAATGGAAATAATGATAGTGAAATTCGGCTCCCTTGTACAGGAAAAGGAAAATACCAGGATCTGAGTCAAGGCATCTGATGGGAATGCACTGGGAACTGCAGGAGGCATGATATGCTCCAAGATGCAAGCCTCATTTGATTATTAATTTAGGGCATGTTGTGGGTGTGTCCTTGCTATCACAAGAATTCTGATGTATTTTGTTATTTTGCTCTTTTGTGCTGGATCTACCCTTCTTCCCTACTTAAACTGCACTTACTCATTTGTATGAGCACAGAGAGATTACAGCCGCTGCAGAAAAGGTTTACGGGAATGGTTCCAGGGATGAGGAACTTCAGTTACGTGAATAGATTGGAGAAGCTGGAGAGGATATTTGATAGAAATGTTGAAAATCCTGAGGGGTCTAGACAGAGCAGATAGACAAAAATGTTCCCATTGGTGGAAAAGTCAAAAACCAGAGGACAGATTTAAGGTGATTGGTAAAAGAATCAAAAGCGATAAGGGGAAACACTTTTTTTTTTAAATGCAGCGAATGGTTAGGATCTGGAATGCACTGCCTGAAAAAGATGGTTGAGGCTTTCAAAAGTGAGAAGCACCTCAACAGGGCGGCACAGTGGTTAGCACCACAGCCTCACAGCTCCAGCGACCTGGGTTCAGTTCTATGTACTGCCTGTGCGGAGTTTGCAAGTTCTCCCTGTGACCACGTGGGTTTCCGCCGGGTGCTCCGGTTCCCTCCCACAGCCAAAGACTTGCAGGTTGATAGGTAAATTGGCCATTGTAAATTGCCCCTTGTGTAGGTAGGTGGTAGGAGAATGGTGGGAATTGAGGGAAGGTGGGGATATGATAGGGAATATGGGCTTCATGTAGGATTAGTATAAATGGGTGGTTGATGGTCGGCACAGACTCGGTGGGACGAAGGGCCTGTTTCAGTGCTGTATCTCTCTATGAGTGACATGCTAGCCAGTAGAGAGAGTAATTCAGAGTTACAGAGGGAGAGTGGGACTAGGCGAGTTGCTCTTGCAGAGAGCTGGCATGGGCACAATGGCTGAATGGTCTCCTTCTGTGTTGTAACCATTCTATAAACATGTAGAATTATGTAAATGAACTACAAATTTCAGTAACATACGTAAATAATAAAAATAAACTTGCCCCATGATCATCTATAACTAATGAGACATAATCCAGTTCAATAGGTTAATAATTATGTGATTGTTTAATAAACCCAAAGTTGGTTTTAGGACCCTTGCTCTTCCCGATATATATAGTTTGGTTAGAGTTGAGGAGCAAAAGGGTATGATGAGGTTACTATAGGTATTCTATAGGCCGCCAAATAATGGGAGAGAGATAGAGGAGCAAATCTGCAGGGAAACACAGATGTGCAATACCTGTAGAGTGGTGATATTGGGGGACTTTAATTACACAAATTCAATTGGGTAAAAGGGTAAAAGGAATGGGAAGAATTCCTTAAATGTGTTCAATAGAACTTCTTTGATAAATATGTTCTCAGCCCAACCAGAAAAGAGACATTGCTGGATCTTGTGCTGGTAAAAGAGGTGGGCAAAGTGGACCAAATGTTTGTGGGGATGCACTTGGGCAAGAGTGATCATATCATGAGGTTTAGATTAGTAATGCAGAAAAGCAAGGAACAAAATAAGGTAGCATGTTTAGATTGGAAAAGGGCTCATTTCAACGTGATGAGAAGAGATCTAGCCAGGGTAGAATGGAACCAAGATTGGCAGGAAGAGCTGAATCAGAACAATGGGTTATCTTTAAGGAAGAGATGCCTCAGGTACAGGCTAGGAACATTCCAACAAGGGTGAAAGGTAGGAGAATCAAGAACAAGGCTCATTCATTGACGAGGGAGATAGAGATGATGAAGAAAAAAAAAGAGGGCGTATGATGCACGTCACATGAACTCGTCAAGTGAGAGCCAGGCAATATACAATAAGTTGAGAGGAGAGGTGAAGAGGAAAATAAGACTGGCAAAGAGAGAATATGAAAATAGAACAGTAGTCAACATAAAAGGGAACCCAACGGATCTTCTACCGGCATATAAACAGTAAGCAAGTAGTAAGAGGAGAAGCGAGGCCTATTAGGAACAGAGAGGGTAATATATGCTTAGAGATGCAGGACAAGTCTAATATACTTAATGAGTACTTTGTATCAGTGTTCACTAAGGAAATGGAGGCTAACAAAATATCAGTAGAAGGAGAGAGAGTAGAGGCAATGGATAGGATAAAAATTGAGTTGGGGGGGCGGGAAGAGGTACTAAAAAGGTTGACCCTCCTCGGAGTAGATAGGTCACCTGGTCCAGATGGCTTGCATCCCAGGTTTCTAAAGGAAATGGAGATGAGGATAGTGGAAGGGCTTGCCATAATCTTATCATATTCCTGTATACAGGGGTGGGGGGGGGGGGGGGTGGCATGGGGAAGGTGCCAAAGGATAGGAGAGTGGCAAATGTGACACTCTTGTTCAAGAAGGGGTGTAAGGACAGTCCTAGCAACTACAGGCCAGTTAGTTTAACATCAGTGGTGGGTAAGATTTTAGAAATGATAATCAGAGAAAATATCAATTGACACTTCGAGAGGTTCAAGTTAATTAAGGATAGCCAGCATGGAAGATCATGCTTGACAAATCGAATTGAATTTTTTGATGAAGTAGCAGAAAAGGTTTAAGGGAATGCAGTGGATGTTGTTAATATGCTTTTAAGAAAGCATTTGATAAGGTACTACATAAAATGCTGATTAAGAAAATTGAGGCTCATGAAATAGGAGGGTCAGTGACCCATTGGATAAAAAATTGGCTTAAAGAAAGAAAACAGAGTGTTGTAGTAAATGATTGCTTTTCAGTCTGGAGGATGATAAACAGTGGTGTTCCCCAAGGGTCAGTGCTGGGACCACTGCTTTTTCTGCTATGTATAAATGACTTGGATTGTGGAATACAGAGTAGAATCTCAAAATTTGCTGACGACACCAAACTTGGAGGTGTGGCAAACAGTAAGGATGATATGAAAAGCCTGCAACAGGCTAGCAGAATGGGTAGAGAGGTAGCAGATGGAATTTAACACTGGCAAGTGTGAGGTGATGCATTTTGGCAGAAGGAATAAGGAGAGGCAATATATGGCACAGTTCTAGAGAGTGTGGAGGAAAAGGGACCTGGGGGTGCATGTGCATTGATCTTTGAAGGTGGGAGGACATATTGAGAGTGTATATTGGATATTTGGCTTTATAAATACAGGCATGGAGTACAAAAGCAGGGAAGTTATGCTGCATCTTTATAAAACTCTGGATAGGCACAACTGAAGTACTGTGTCCAGTTCTGCTCACCATATTTTAGGAAGGATATCAGGGTCCTGAAGAGGGTACAGTGGAGATTTACTAGAATGGTTCCAGGAATGGAGGATGGTAGTTACGAGGTTAGGTTGGAAAAGCTGGGTTTGTTCTCCTTAAAACAAAAGGAGATTGAGGGGAGATTTAATAGAAGTGTACAAAACTTTTGGCAGGTTCAGGTAAGTTAGACAAGGAAAAACTGTTCCCATTAACAAATAGTACAAGGACGAGGGGACACAGATAAAGTTTTGGGCAAAAGATGCAGGGGGAATATAAGGAAGTACTTTTTTTTTCAATGCAGCCAGTGGTAATGATCTGGAACTTGCTGCCCACAAAGGTGGTGGAAGCAGAGACAATCATTGGCTTCAAGGGGAAGCTGGTTGGCCACCTGAGAGAAAGAGATTTTCAGGGCTATCGGGAAATCGTGTGGGAGTGGGACTGACTGCATAGTTCTGTGGAGAGCTGGCATGGACGGATGGCTGAATGGCTTCCTTCTGTTCTTCATCCCTGGAACCATTCTCGTGAATCCTTTCTGCACTCTCGCTAATGCCTTCACATCTTTCCTAAAGTGTGGCGTTCAGAACTGGACACAATATTCCAGTTGAGGCCGAACCAGTGTTCTATAAAGTTTAACATAACTTCCTTGCTTTTGCACTCTTTGCCCCTATTAATGAAACCTAAATGACTTCTATAACCTACACCTTGGTGTGGACACAATTTCAAAATTTGAGGATGATACAAAACTTGGAAACATTATGAAATGGGAGAATAGTGTAGAACCTCAAAAGGACATAGACAGGTTCGTGGAATGGTCGGACAAGTGGCAGATGAAATTTAATGCAGAGAGGCGTGAAGTGATTCATTTTAGTAGATAAAACATGTAGAGACAAAATAAAGGGCGATTTCTAAAGGGGTTGCAGGAGCAGAGGGGCCTGGGTGCATATGTGCATAAAACACTGAAGGGGCAGGACAGGTTGACAGTGCAGTTAATGAACATACTGCATCCTAGGCTTCATTAATAGGGGCAAAGAGTACAAAAGCAAGGAAGTTATGTTAAACTTGTATGGAAGACTGGTTCGGCCTCAAATGGAATATTATGTCCAGTTCTGAGCGCCACACTTTAGGAAATATGTGAAAGCATTCGAGAGAGTGCAGAAAGGATTGACGAGAATGGTTCCAGGGATGAGGAACTTCAGTTACATGGAAAGATTGGAGAAGCTGGGACTGTTTTCTTTGGAGAGAAGGTTGAGAGGAGCTTTGATAGAGGTGTTCAAAATCATGAAGGGTCGAGAACAAGTGGGAACAGATTTAAGGTTAGTGGCAAAAGAAGCAATGGCGACATGAGGAAAAACCTTTTCATGAAGCGAGTGGTTAAGATCTTGAATGCACCAACAGAGTGTGGTGGAGGCAGGTTCAATCGCGGCATTCAAGAGGGAATTGGATTGTTATCTGAAAAAGGAAAAACATGAAGGGCTACGGGGAGAAGGCAGGCGAGTGGCACTAGGTAAATAGCTCTTTTGGAGAGCAAATGCAGACACGATGGGCTGAATGGCCTCCTTCTGTACTGTAACAATTCTGTGTCTCCCCCGCAGCGGGTTTGGAGGCTAGGGGAGCATGCAATCGGGTGGAATGGTGGGGGTTGGCGGGGGGGGGGGGCGGGTGGGAGGGGTAGATACTTGCCACGTTCCCACTTCAGCCGAAATTAAGTCCAGGGTGGGAAGACCTGTGACCGGCCTTCCTGTCCCACTGCCAACTGAAGCCCTTAAGTGGGCAATCATGCCCAATTAAGGGCCTCATCTCACCTCCACAATTAGCTGTGGCAGGCTGTCACCACATGGGGTGGGGGGGGGGTGGAGAGAGGGAAAAGAGTCCCTTGTTAAATCGCACAGTGCCCAAACGAGGGACCCGGCATCTGGGGGGGGTGGGGAGGGGCTACTGAGAGCCACCTCTCTGCCCTTTTTGCCGACCCCCTCCCCCACCCACCCGCAAACTCCACCCCACAAAATCCTTCCCAGTGGTCTGGGTCTAGCGTCCCTCCCCGAGCCTCGGGTGGGTGCTCCATCGGCAGCAGTCATCACTTCCGCGTTGGCACTGCTCAGTTAAAGAGCTTTTTTTTCCCAAAAATACATAATAAAACAATTCAAAACAGTTCAAATTTGACATTTCGGAAAGTGCAATAGAGATCAGATTCCTTCGATACAGAACATGAAGTGCCTCACAACTCTAGCCATTCCATTTTATTAAAGAGCTGCTTGCCTCTGATTGGCAGGCAGCTCTGAGGGTGGGAATTACGTCGCTGAGGTCCTCGATCCCACGGAAGGCCAATCACTGTCCACTGAAGTGCCTAATTGGCACTTGATTCATCGGGCCTCCCACAGAAGGGGCGACGCAGGGTACTTGGCGATGCTTTTGCTGGCAATGAAGACCCCCACTGCCAGGATAAAATCCCAGCTTGTGATTCTGAACAAGCCGAAATCTACATAAATAATCAAGGTCTGAGGAAAGCATGGAACATATGCCAACTATCGTCTATATGATAAAGAGGGACTTAAAGATGTTATAAAAATTACATTTTGAGCCAAACTATAATACATGCACATTAAACACATTCTTAAAAAGTGCAATTGTGAAAGATTTTCTCTTCGTAATATAACAAATTCTGATGCCATAAGTAGTATTTTTAAAAATGGGAGGAAAGAAAGTGCGGGTCTTGGTAAGGAGAAAAAAAAAGGACCAGAAATCATCATAAAACACAAGAAATAGTGACTTCGGGTCCTGCTATATTTAAAATTTTGGGGAAAAACTTACACCCATTCAGAACTGGTGTAAATGCGGGAAACCTGTTTTCTCTGGTCTTTTGCATGGAGTTTGGCGTTATGGTAATGAGCTAAATGGGGTTTTAGCAGACATAACTTGGAGTAGCATAAATGATCAAGGAAACTTACACCTTGCAATGTGATGTAAACCCAGGAGAAATTAATTATGTTAAGTTCCTCTGAAAAGCAGTGCAACTCTCCTCTTACGCTGTAGTTAAGCCAAAACATTAGAAGAAATTTCAGGACAAGTGTTTATTTTATAGAGTAGAAATACCTTTGCATTTGATGTAGCTTCAAGGAAACAAAGCCGATTACCAAATCCTTCAGCAGAAAGACAGAGCTTAATCTGTGCTTTGACAATGGTCGTAGTGCACTGAAGAACTACTTCATCATCCTATAAGGCAGAAAAGAAAGTAGCAAATCAGAAATATTCCTTTAACCACAGATACTTTTCATATAAAGTTAAGATAGCTAAAGTTATGATATTGAATAAAAATAAGCTTCCCATCTTTTTGCAAGTAAAGCTAGTTAAACCTTCACAAAGCAGTGTACACAGTGCAACTGTGGCCTTATCGACTGATGATTGCTGAATCCAGACAAAAGATATTGGCATTTTCTAAAATAGTAGTTATGGTCATTTTTTTAAAGTCTGCATTAAGATGAGATCTCAAGTCTTCCTTGGTTACAGTTTTCCAACACTTTGATTAATCTGTTGCTGAAAGGCTTATGGACAACTTAAGGTAGTCTGATACCAGCCAGAGAAAATCAATAGAAAACTCACCTAATATTGCTTTAGTAAGTAAACTGAGTTTCCTGATCAGCACCTTGGAAAATAGGACAGTTTTAATTCTGTTTTGCTTAGAAAACATGGTTAATAACAAGACCCATTGTTAAATTGCTATTTCTATCAGTAATTATTCTGGCTATCTCTATACCTACCTGCTTAATGGAGACGAAATTATTTATATAATTAGAAATATTTTTAAACTTAGGACGGGATTGGCGCGTGCAAGGCCCTGGGAGAACGGCAAATTTGCATGTCAAGGCCCGAAGAGTTTTTAGCTCCTGGTCTTCATTTTCATATACAGGCAACTTCCATCTGAACCTGAAGTGGGAACTCTAGTGGCAGGAGGCTGTCTTGGGAAACTGCTGGAACCACTCCTGCTCCTCCTGGCCCACAAGGGAACTTAAAAAGAAATGACTTTACTGGGCCTCAATCCAGCTCTAGGCAAAGCCACCATTGCTTCCCCTGCTCAGGTCTTGGGTTGAAATAGCAGATTGGGCCCCAATGACATCATTGGAGCATGATCTGAATATTTCAAGAGAACCCCACTGGCTTGGGGTGGGTGTCCTTGCCAACTGCAATTTTAAATTGCAATCAGATAAATGGGGACAGAAGAATAGTAAGCAAGCCTCCAGCTCCATTTAAACTGCCCTCCTGCCAGAATAGGCCCTCCTACCATAAAGGATCCTACCAAGACTGCTTCAGCTTTTGTATCTTAGATTTATGTCATAAATTAATTCCAAAACCCCATCCTTCACAAGTATCCATCCTTGCCTTGATATTAAGGTAAGCTTTTGGTAACATATCTGGGAAATGAACAGCAAACTCTGGTAATTGTTTTAGCTGCTGGGCTTTTACTTTCATGTCCTCAATCTGATCTTCGAAAATGATAAGATCATGAGTATCACTTTATTTTAAATGTGAACATACCAAGAAAATTTATTTTACAAAAGATGTACAGATATCAAACATTATATAATATAGTTATTTAGTAATTTAAAAAAGTCTTTTATCTAGCATGAGTAAAAGAAACATACATAATCAGCACAGAAAGAGGCACATCGTGCCTCAGCTAGATCTTTAGCAGAGCTATCCAATTAATCCCACACCTCTGAATCTTTGATTTGGAGAGAATTGTATTGAATAATGCAATTTAAGTGTGTTACTTAAAATATTGCTTGCATATTTGGATCTATCTATAGGAAAATAGCATGTTAAACTAGGATTTATACAATATACATAGTAGCAAACTATGGCTAGCTGTCCAAAAAAACTCATTCCATTTTCAAATCTGTAATGCGGATTGAAAAATTAAACAAATAAGTTAATTGTGCTCCAGTCATTTTAGTGTAGCCAAAAATTGCAGCGCTTCTGGTTGAAGCTCAATATGATGAAAGCAATAGTAAGTCCTAGAACTCGCTGCCTACGTGGGTGGTGGAAGCGGAGATGATGAATGACTTCAAAAGGAAATTGGATGGACACTTGAGGAAAATAAAGTTGCAGGGCTATGGGGCTAGAGAGGGGGAAATGGGACTGATTGGATTGCTCTATAGAGAGCTGGCATGGACTAGATGGGCCAAATGGCCTCCTTCTGTATTGTTATGACTCCATGACACTCCCTTGTTCTTTCCCCTTAGCCCTATAAAATTTCCTTTTCAAGTATATATCAAATTCCCTTTTGATAGTTGCATTCCAGATTTTAAGAAATCTCTACACAAAAATGAAATTCACTCCCTCAACCCCTTGGGTCTTTTGTCAATTATCTTAATTATATGCCCTCTAGTTATCAACCCTCCTAGCAATGGAAAGTTCCCCAACCCCACCCCCCCCCCCCCCATATCATCAAAATCCTTCATAATGTTCAATAGTTCTAATAAATTTCCCACAATCTTCTCTGCTTTTTAAAATGTAGTCACTGTTGTAATTTGGGAAACATACAAACATACAAATTAGGAGAAGCAGGTCATTCAGCCCCTCAACCATTCAATAAGATCATGGTTGATCTGTGTTTCGAATTCCACTCCTATCTACCCCCAATAACCTTTGATTCCCTTGCCTAACAAGAATCTATCTACCTCCGCCTTAAAAATATTCAATGACCCCACCTCCACCACCTCCTGAGGCAGAGAGTTCCAAAGTCACACAACCCTCTCATTGAAAAAAATTCTCCTCATCTCTGTCCTAAAAGGGCGACCCCTAATTTTAAAACAGTGCCCCCTAGATCTGGACTTAGCCACAAGAGAAACATCCTTTCTACATCCACCTTGTCAAGACCATTCAGGATCTTATAAACTTCAATCAAGTCTCCCCTCACTCTTCTAAACTCCAGTGAAAACAAGCCCAGTCTGTCCAACCTCATAAGACAATCCACTCATTCCAGATATCAATCTAGTAAACCTCCTCTGAACCACTTCCAATGCATTTACATCCTTCCTTAAATAAAGAGACCAAAACTGCACACAGTATTCGAGATGTGGTTTCACCAACGTCCTGTATAACTGAAGCACAACACAGCTTCAATATGCATACAACAGGGTCTCACAAACACCACTGAGATTCATGACCAAATTGACTATTTAACAAATGTTGGTTCAGGGACAAATAATGGCCAGGACATTGGGGAGAACTCCGCTACTGTGCTTCTTGTTTCTTATCAATTCTGGCATCAGTATGATATTGACCATGGGCAAAGTGAGCCTAATGGTTGGTGAGTAGACACAATTGGTCATTCGAGGCCAATCATTTCAGCCCAAGATATCCCTGCAGGAGTTCCTCCGGTGAGTGGCCTAGGCCCAACCATCTTTAGCTGCTTCATCAATGAACTTATTTCCATCACAAAGGTCAGAAATGCATACATTTGCTAATGATTGTACAGTCTTCAGTTCCATTTACAACTCTGCAGGTAAGGAATCAGTCCATACCCGCGTGCAGCAAGACCTGGACAACATTCAGGCTTGGGCTGATAAGTGGCAAGGAACATTCACACCACACAAATGACAAACAATGACCATCTCCAAAAAACAGGGAATCTAACCATCTCTCATTGACATTCAACAGCATTACCACTGCTGAATCCCTGCCACGAACATCCTGGGAGGCACCACTGACCAGAAACTTAACTGGACCAGCCACATAAATACTGTAACTACAAGAGAAGGTCAGAGGCTCAGAATTCTGCAGTGAATAATTCACTTCCTGACTCCCCAAAGCCTGTCCATCATCTACAAGGCACAAGTCAGGAGTGTGATGGAATATTCCCCACTTGCCTAAATGAGTGCAGCAACAACACTCAAGAAGCTCAACACTATCTAGGACAAAGCAGCCTGCTTGATTGGAACCCCCACCCACCGTAAATATTCACTCCTTCCATCACCAGCACCCTATGGCCACAGGTGTGTACCATCTACAAGATACAAACATAAGAACATAGGAATTAGTAGCAGGAGTAGGCCACTCGGCCCCTCGAGTCTGTTCTGCCAGTCAATAAGATCATGGCTGATCTGATTGTAACCTCAAATTGACATTTCCGCCTACCCCCAATAACCTTTCACCCCCTTGCTTATCAAAAATCTATCCACCTCTGTCAGGCAAGCTCCCCACCTGCCAAAAATGAGGAAAATTAATTTTGCCACATGAACATTGATTTTGGACTGTTGATGAAGAAAGAACTTGCTTTAAAAAACAACTGGAGACTTTGGATGGAGAGAGACATTAGCATAACAGACAGTACTTCAAAAGGACAAAGGAGCTATTCCCTGCCCCAATATAATCCACAATAGACTTTTGATTATCAGACGTTGAAGGTGGAAAGGCTAGCATTCCAGGTTAACTGCTAAGATGGCTGAATACACAAACAGACGTGGTCGGACCGGTTTGGGTCACACGACAAAATGACTGTTGGAGTTTTTTTGAATTTGAACTACCAAGAAGGAATTGGAAATCAGAAAGCTGTTTTCTCCTGGACTGGGAACACCTCTCTCCTGTCTGCTCCGATCTCGTTCTCACCAGCTTCGGAAATCATTGAAGACACATGAACTTCAAGAGAGAAAAGGCTCCTACAGTGAACAAGGTTTAAGAAGAATACTGGGCCCCAATGTAAAGCAAGACTACTTACAAGAGGTCTACAGTGAGCTAGAAGCACAGTAAACAAGAAACGCTTCGGATATTGCCTCAAACCTCTCCATTTTATTTTTCTTCTGCTCTTTTCTCCCTATTTGCATGTGTGTATCGCGTGTGCATGCTAGCGTTGTATATCCGTAGGCATTTACCGTATTAGAGTTTAAGCTTAAGGTTTAATAAATTTCACTTTTCTTCTTTAAACCTAAGAAAGCTGTTTACGCTCATTTCTTTGCCTTATAATTGGAAAGTGGTGAACAAGGATTCACCAAAGGGGGAGCTCAAAACACTGTTTAAAATTAAACCCTGTTACAATAAGACCAGGTGAAGACAGTAAAAGACCCCTAAACACCTTTTTCATCTGGTCATAACACTCTGCCTTAAAAATATTCAAAGACTCTGCTTCCACCACCTTTTGTAGAAGAGGATTCCAAAGACTCATGACCCTCAGAGTAAAAAATTCTCATCTCTGTCTTAAATGGGCGACCCCTTATTTTTAAACAGTGACCCTTATTTCTAGATTCTCCCACAAGAAGAAACATCCTTTCCACATCCACCTCAAGACCCCTCAGAATCTTATATGTTTCAGTCGTCACCTCTTACTCTTCTAAACTCCAGCAGATACAAGCCTAGCCTGTTCGAGCTTTCCTCGTAAGACAACCTGCTCATTCCAGGTATTAGTCCAGTAAACCTCCTCTGAACTGCTTCCAGCGTAATTACATCCTTTCTTAAATAAGGAGACCAATACTGTACACAGTATTCCAGATGTGGTCTCACCAATGCCCTGTATAACTGAAGCACAAATCCCTACTTTTGTATTTGATTCCCCTCACAATAAATGATAACATTTTATTAACTTTCCTAATTACTTGCTGTACCTGCATACTAACCTTTTGCAATTCATGCACTATGACACCCAAATCCCTCTGCATCTCAGAGCTCTGCAATCTCTTACCATTTAGATAATATACTTTTTTATTCTTCCTGTCAAAATGGACAATTTCACATTTTCCCACACTATACTCCATTTGCCAGATCTTTGCCCTATCACTTAATCTATCTATATCCCTTTGCAACCTCATGTCCTCTTCACAACTTACTTTCCTACTTATCTTTGTGTCATCAGCAAATTCAGTAACCATACCTTCGGTCCCTTCATCTAAGTCATTTATATAAAAATTATAAAAAGTTGACACTCAAGCACTGATTCCTCTGGCACAACACTCATTACATCTTGCCAACCAGAAAATGACCCATTTATGCCTTCTCTGTTTCCTGTTAGCAAGCTAGTCTTCTATCCATCACAATATGTTACCCCCTACACCATGAGCTTTTTCACAGTAACCTTTGATGTGGCACCTCATTAAATGCCTTCTGGAAATCTAAGTACAGTACATCCACCGGTTCCCCTTTATCCAGAGCACATTACTTCTTCAAAGAACTCCAATAAACTGGTTAAACATGATTTCCCTTTCACAAAACTATGTTGACTCTGCCTGATTACCTTGAATTTTTCTAAGTGCCTGCTATAACATCTTTAATAATAGCTGCTAACATTTTCCCTAAAACAGATGTTAAGCTAACTGGCCTACAGTTAGTACTTTCTGTCTCCCTCCCTTTTTGAATAAAGGAGTTACACTGACTATTTTCCAATCCAATGGAACCTTCCCTGAATCTAGGGAATTTTGGAAAATTAAACCCTAGGATGAAGTCCATCAGGACCCAGGTTCTTGTCAGCCCGCAGCTCCAACAATTTGCTCAGTAGGACTTCCCCAGTGATTATAATTTTCTTGAGTTCCTCCCTCACATTTCCTGACTTACAGCTATTTCTGGGATGTTATTTGTATCCTCTATAGTAAAGACAGATACAGAACATCTGTTCAATTCATCTGGCATCTCCTTATTTTCCCTCATTAATTCCCCAGACTCACTTTCTATAGGACCAATGCTCACTTTCTTAACTCTTTTTTAAATATCTACAGAAACTCCTACTATCAGATGCACTGCAACAACTCGCCACGGTTTTTTCAACAGCACCAAACTAAAGTCGCAGCTTTTACCACCTAGAAGAACACGAGCAGGAGGCACATGGGAACACCAGTACTTACAAACCCCCCTCCAAGTGACACACCATCCTAGAAATTTATCGCCATTCCTTCATCCTTACTAGGTCAAAATCCTGCAGCTCCCTCCATAACAGCATGATGAGTACACCTACACCACAACAATGGCAACGGTTCAAGAAGGCAACCTTCTCAAGGGCAGTTAGGGATGGGTAAAAAAAAAAAATCTAGGCCTTGCGAGCGACATCAACATCCATGAATGAATAAAAAAGTCCCAATTAAATCCTGGAATCCTCATCCTGATTCTTTGTTCTCCTCGACTATAACACTCACTCCCCAGAGTGTTCAGCGTGGTTGGCATACCTCCTGCATAATGTTGCATGGCAGGTAGTTGACTCCTCCAATTTATTCACCATTTCCACAACATGCATGGACTGGTCTCCACTGACTACACACAATATCAATTCTCATCATTTTTCTCTTGAATATCAAGCCTTGAGATCAGGAACCATGGCTCCTCAATTTCTCCACTCTCAAGTGATCCACAGCTGCTTCCTTGTGCTCCATGTCTGAGTTGAAGCTTGAGGTAAGGTACCATGATGGAATGGGTAAGATTGGTGCAGGAAAGACTGAACTGAAGAGGACTCGAGACTGCTCTTCTGGCTGACAATCATTTAGGAGAGTTGCAAAGGGAGATTGAACCCACACGCACAACTTTGATGATGTAAGGGAACAATGATAAGAGAACCTTATAATTAAGATGAATATCTGGAGGCAATAACCACTTACTATAGTCTATACAGCTCCTTTCATTACCAATCTGTTTCAGCAGCTCACCTATACTTCCCCATCTCCCCAAGACCTCTCCTAAAAGGAGTTTCAGCATGTTATGTATACTTAGTGGGCAGATGACTGCCACTCCTCCTTGGCACATCTTTGCCACTGATAGTGGGCAACTTTTTCCTTTGCAAGCAGAAAACAGATTGAGAAAGACACTTAATCAATACAACATATAATTTCACTCAAGTTTACAATGCCATTGCATTATGAGACTTCCTTCACCTCCAATTCAGGACGTTATAGCTTTAAATTTCACTCCAGGAATTAAACATAAAATCTAGGCCAACAACAAAGTGCATACAGGCTATACATTTCAACAGTGATACTTCATTGGCTTAAAAATGCTTTGGGATTCCCTGAGGAATTATTTAATGAAAATCTTACTTCTTTATGCTATGAGGACATGGTAGCTATGGAGGTGATTGTGCTTCCAGCATTCCTTCAGGATGTGCATGGGTACTCATGTCTTCATTTATCTTGGCCAACCTCATGAATTCATTAAACATGATTCATTCATTAATGTTTTCAATACTGTATGTGGGGTAGTCAAGGTGGCAATGACAGCCTGCATTACCTCCCTCCATACTGTCACCACCTTCTTCACCACTCAAAAGGAAGCTGCAGAAGAGGGGGTCTCCCCTTGCCTTTATCTCTGCCAAGCAAAGGCCTGCTACCCGATCCGAACCCGAAGGGACCCAACGACATGTGTCGGGTTCAGTTCAGGTCGGACCCATCTTCAGGGTACGGCTTTCGGGCTCGGGTTGGGTCGGGCCGGGCCGGAAACAAACACTAAGTGCTCTGCTGATAAGTATTGAAATTTTTTTTAAAAACTTACCTGAGCTGGGAGTCAGGGACGAAACTGAGTCTGCTCAGTGAGCGAGTGACGGCACTATGACGTCATCGTGCATGCACTGCAGCTTCCTGGAGCTTCCCAGTCAGAAGGTAAGTAAAGGGATGGTCACTGTCGGGCCGGGTTCGGATCTGCTGTGCTTCAGTCAGGTCCGGGTCGGGTTCTTTTTTCCCGACCTGAGCAGGCCTCTACTGCCAAGAGAATATTCAATGAAGTTTATCAGAATCAGAGCTCTTGCCATAGCTGACTCAGTATGGCTGCTTCTTCTATTTCAATCTTCTCCCAAATTTGGTGTGCTTCTGGTCCTTTAAGCAGCTGCAGGCTTTTTAGAAGTGGCAGTTACATCATGTCCTAAAACTTTGATGATGCTGCACTTATCTTACAGGCATAAAAGAAACAGAAAAGCACTCAATATGGCAAGTGTCATGTATGCATGGATTCTGAGCTAGAAGAGCACCACCCACCATATTGCCATCAGAACCAAAAAGCTGGCCTTCTGCATATGCAAATAAGGAACCCAGTGCCTGTTTGATGCCCCCTTTATCAATTGGTTTGCCATTCAGCAATAAAATGTAATCTACATGTGACCTAACCAGCAGTCATAAAAAGGGACTACTACCCAATGATACTAAAAAAGTATGCTTTGTAAACTATCCTTGAATGTGATAGTGGAGCAAGGTTGTTAGCTCCCACTTGGCCCCACTCACAATCACATCCTTCTGCGCCCACCAGAACCTGTCGCAGAACTACTGCTGGTATAACCTGAAATTGGAATCTTCTACACTGGTGAGCTGCCTGAGGATGCCCATCGGGTGATTTCATCTCACCAGTCTGATGTAAAGGCCCAATAGGTGCATTCTGCGGTAGGGACGATTCCACATACCCATTTTGTGCTAGCACAAGCCAATTTCTAGGCCCACGTGTTTTTTTTTTCCCTCAGGAGCAGGAATGCCACTTAAAACCCATCCTGCACATCAAATGAGAAATGCAGCAGGTTTCCAACAGATTTACAAGGGTGGCTAGTAATTTTGTTCTGCTGAATTTCTAGGAGGAAAATCCAACCTGTTGGCTCTGACTCAAAGCTTTTTACAGATTTGCTAAAGAAAAGGCATGCATACCAATCTTGAAACCAACAAAGGCTGACTAACAACTTCAAGATACATCAACGCAACACTTGACAGTGTGACATCAAGAAGTCAATGAGAATCATGGATAAGTTTAGAGATACAGCACTGAAACAGGCCCTTCGGCCCACCGAGTCTGTACCAACCATCAACCACCCATTTATACTAATCCTACACTAATTCCATATTCCTACCACATCCACACCTGCCCCTATATTTCCCTACTACCTACCTATACTAGGGGCAATTGCTAATGGCCAATTTACCTATCAACCTGCAAGTCTTTGGCAGGTGGGAGGAAACCGGAGCACCCAGAGGAAACCCACGCAGACACAGGGAGAACTTGCAAACTTCACACAGGCAGTACCCAGAATTGAACCCGGGTCGCTGGAGCTGTGAGGCTGCGGTGCTAACCACTGCGCCACTGTGGCGCCCATAAGGCTCTTCATTGGCTGGAGTCATACCTAGCACAAAGGAAGGTGGTGGTTGTTGCTGGAGGACAATCATCTCAGTTAGCCCCAGGGTATTGCTGCAGATATTCTTCAGGGTACTGTCCTAGCCAACCATCTTCAGCTGCTTCATCAATGACCTTCCTTCCATCATAAAGCCAGAAGTGGCGATGTCGATGATTGCAGTGCTCAGTTTTATTTGCAACTCCTCAGCCAGGGCTGTTCATTTTTCTGTCAATTAACACCCTCTCTGCACTAACGCTTTGTCTTTCAGCACACCATTAACATACCGTTTGCCTTTGCTTCATAACCTTCTGGTCAGCGTTTCTCTGTGATCCTTTGTCCTATCAACTCCTTGCCTTTTGTTATCTCTTGCCCCACCCCTACTTTATTTGCTTAAAACCTATTACATTTCTAACATTTGCCAGTTCTGATGAAGGGTCACTGACCTGAAACGTTAACTCTGTTTCTCTCTCCACATATGCTGCCAGACCTGCTGAGTATTTCCAGCATTTCTTGTTTTTGTTTCAGATTTCCAGCATCTGCAGTATTTTGCTTTTATTCCTCAGATAATGCAGTAAATCCAATCCCACATGCAAGACACAGACATGATTCAATCAAAGGCCATTAAGTGACAAGTAGCATTTGCGCTACACAAGTGCCAGACAATGACAATTCCAACAAGAGAAAATCTAATCACCTCTCCTTGACATTCAATTACATTACCATCACTGAATCTCTCACTATCAACATCCTTGGGTTCACTATTAACCAGAAACCTAACTGCATCAGCCACATAAATAATGTGGTTACAAAAGCAGGTCAGAGACTGAGAATTCTGCGGCGAGTAACTCACCTCCTCTCTCCCTAATGCCCATCCACCATCTACAAGGTACAAGTCAGGAGTGTGATAGAATACTCTCCACTTACCTGGATGGGTGCAGCTCCAACAACACTCAAGAAGCTCAACACCATCTAGGACAAAGCAGCCCACTTGTCTGGCACCCCATCCACCACCTTTAACATTCACTCCCTCCGCCACTGATGCACAGTGGCAGCAGTGTACACCATCTACAAGATGCACTGCAGTAACTCACCAAGTCTCCTTAAACAGTACCTTCCAGACCTGTGACCTCTACCACCTAGAAGGACAAGGGCAGCAGATGCATGGGAACACCACCAACTGCAAGTTCTCCTCCAAGCCACACACCATCCTGACTTGGAACTATATCACGGTTCCTTCGCTGTGGCTAGGTCAAAATCCTGGAACTTCCTTCCTAGCAGCACTGTGGGTGTACCTACACCCCAAGGACTCACCACAGCCTTCTCAAGGGCAATTAGGGATGAACAATAAATGCTGCCCTAGCCAGCGACGCCCACATCCTCAGAACAAATAAAGAAGGCACATGGCAACACCACCAATGCAAGACCCCCTCCAAGTTACACACCATCCTGACTTGGAACTGTTCCTTCACCATCGCTGGTACAAAATTCTGGAACTTCCTCCCCAACAATACTGATAAGGGACAAGAACTGCAGCAGTTGAATGAGGGCTCAGCACCACCTTCTCGAGGGCAATTAGAGATGGACAATAAATGCTGGCCTTTCTAGCAACGTCACGTCCCATGAGCGAATTTTTAAAAAAGCTGACAGCCACTAATATAGCTAACAATTTAATAACAGCCCTGAAGTAAAAACAAGTAGGTATATGCACTTTGCAACTTAAATGAATGCACAGCATGCCTGCACTTACATTAAATAGAAAAATATTAACTAATTAAAATCTGAAGAAAAAATCCAAAGAACAGTACAATCCTAGGGCATGCTCCTCTGGAAATAGTTTGAAACTTTACATTACACATAATGGTTAATTTTAAGCATAATGAGTTTTAATGAAAAAAGGGAAAAGTAATGTGACATTTGTATTTTCAATGGACCAACCGGAGCATTAAATACTCAAACATTATCTCAGACCCGCTCTACTACATACAGCATTCCTGCCCCTACCACTCCAGTTTACAGGGGGACAGCAGTGTGATGTTCCAGAGTGGGGCCTGTCTGGAGGCTAACTGAACCAACATGCGAGTTGTGGGACAAGAGTACTGGGAGGCATAGGGAACCTGGTTACACCGAATTGCACCAGAAAACATTGACATCCTGACCGAGCCCATAAAATGCTACCTGCAATCCTAAAACCCTTACTTTCAATATGAGACACAGATGGTCAGTGTAAATAGTTGAAGTCCTAGGACCGATCCTTGTGGCACCCCACTAGTTACGGCTTTCCAACCTGTACCTCTGCTTGTTATATCCTCAAAGAGCTCGAACAAATTTGTCAAACATGATTTCCCTTTCATAAAACCATGCTGACTCTGTTTGATTGCATTATGTTTTTCTAAATGTCCTGCTATTCCTTCCTTAATAATGGACTCTAGCATTTTCCCAATGACTGATGTCCCTTCCTGTCACACTCTGATTAATATATGCCCCTTCACTACCCTGCACCTCTGCTTTCTCGTTACTTTTCGACTTTTTAAACTTCCCTTCAATTGACCCCTCCCCCCACTATTTAGTTTAAAGCCTTATCTACATGGAGGCAAATGGCATGGCTGAGGTACTAAATGAGTTCTTTGCATCTGCCTTTACCAAGGAAGATACTGCCAAAGACATAGTGAAAGAGGAGGTAGTTGAGATACTGAATGGGCTAAAAATTGATAAAAAGAGGAGATATTAGAAAGGCTGTCTGTATTGTAAGTCTATAAGTCACCAGGACTGGATGGGATGCATCCAAGGATACTGAGGAAAGTAAGGGTGAAAATTGTGGCGGTCCTGACCATAATTTTCGAATTCTCCTGAGATACAGGGGTGGCGCCAGAGGACTAGAGAATGGGAAATGTTACTCCCTCAAAAAATGGGAGCGAGGATAAACCCAATAACTACAGGCCAGTCAGTTTAACCTTGGCAATAGGAAAACTTTTATAAACGATAATCTTGTCCTGGATTAATAGCCATTTGGACAAATGTGGATGACTTAAGGAAAGCCTGCATGGACTTGTTAAAGGCAAATCAAGTTTAATTAACTTGTTTGAGTTTTTTGATGAGGTAACAGAATTAATGAAGGTAATGCAGGTGAGGTGGTGTATATGGATTTCCAAAAGGAGGTTAATAAAGTGGCATAAAATAAAGCAAGCAAAGTTGAAGTCCATGGAATAAAAGGAACAGTGGCTGCATGAATACAAAATCGGCTAAGTGACAGGAAACAAAGGCTGAATTTTATGGTCCCCCCACACGAGCAGGGTGGTGATGAGGCAGGGACGGGCATAAAACTGAGTGGGTAGAGGGAGGGGCAATTCCTGCTGCCTTCCTGCCCCCGTGGAGCAGCAGCAAGAAACGGCCTGCCCGCACCAGGCCAATCATGGTTCTTAAATGGCTAATTAACTGCCACGTAAGGGCCTCCTTCCACCACCGCTGTTATTTTACCAGCGGAGGCTAGGAATCAAAGGCCCCCAGAATGCCTTATTGCGAGCCGAGGGGGAGCTCTACTGATTGGGCAACCTGCGCCCCATGCAAGGTCCCTCCATGGCCCAACCACCCCTAACGCACAACACTAACCCCCTTGCCGGAGCCCAGACGACTGTCTCCAGTGAGGCCCCAAAAGCTTAGTTCCAGGGCCCTCCTTCCTCTTGCTTCTGTTGGCTGGGTGCAATCCCAGCAGTGGCCACCGTTCCTGGCGGTACCATTGGGACTCAGAGCTGCCAGCCTGCTGATTGGCCAGCTGCTCCATTAGTCAGTATTTCCTGCCTTAAATAGGTGGAAGTCCTGCCCAAGACCAATTAAGAGCCTGGGAGCAGAAAAACCCGGCGTAGCTCCCCAGGCCCGCTGGAGACTGGCATGGCCCTGAATTTTCGGCTGGAGGGCGGGGCCTCTCGCCCAACGCAAGATTCTGGCTGGAGAGTAGTGGTGAACGGTTATTTTTCAGATTAGAAAAAGGCATACAGTGGGGTTCTCCTGGAGTCGTACTAGAGCCACTGATTTTCCAGATATATCATAATGACATAGGCTTAGATGTACAGGGCCCAATTTCAAAATTTTCAATAGACACAAAACTTGAAGTACTGTGAAGTGTGACGAGGATAGTGATATACTTCAAGAGGACATAGATTAAGCTCATGGAATGAGTGGACTCGTGGCAGATGAAATTTAATGCAGAGAAGTGTGAAGTAATATATTTCAGTAGGAGGGACAAGAAGCAATACAAAATAAAGGGTACAATTCTAAAGGAGGTGCTGGAACAGAGAGACCTGGGAGTATGTGTACAAAAATCATTAAAAAGGTTTCAGGGCAGGTTGATAAAGCAGTTAAAAAGGCATATGGACTTTATAAATAGAGGCACAGACTACAAAAGCAAAAGGAGTTATGATGAACCTTTATAAAACACCATTCAACCTCAAGTAGAGCATTGTGTCCAATTCTGGACACTACACTCTAGGAAGGATGTGAAGGCTTTAGAGAGGGTACAGAAAAGATTTTAAAGAATGGTTCCAGGGATGAAGGACTTCAGCTACGCGGATAGATTGAAGAAACTCGTTAAAGAGAAAGCTGAGAGGAGATTTGATTGAGGTGTTCAAATTCATGGGAGGCTAGACAGAGTAGATAGAGAGAAACCGTTCCTATTAACAGAAGGATCAAGAACTAGAGGACACAGATTTAAGGTGCATGGCCAAAGAACCAAAGGAGACATGAGGAAAAATGGTTTTACGCAGCGAGTAGTTTCTCTGTCTGGAAGGATGGTGGAGGCAGATTCAATCATGGCTTTCAAAAGGGAATTGGATAAGCACCAGAAGGGAAAGAAATTGCAGGGGCTACAGGGCAAGAGTAGGGGAGTGTGACTAGTTAAATTGCTCTTGTAGACAGCAGTCATGGGCTCATCTCCCCTTGACATTCAATGGCATTACCATCATTGAATTCCCCACCATCAACATCCTAGGGGCTACCATTGACCAGAAACTGAACTGGAGTAGCCATATAAATACCATGGCTACAAGAGCAGGTTAGAGGCTAGGAATCCTGCGGTGAGTAACTCACCTCCTGACTCCCCAACGCCTATCCACCATCTACAAGCACAAGTCAGGAGTGTGATGGAATACTCTCCACTTGCCTGGATGGGTGCAGCTCCAACAACACTCAAGAAGCTCGACATCATCCAGGACAAAGCAGCCCGCTTGATTGGCACCCCATCCACAAACATTCACTCCCTCCACCACCGTCTCACAGTGGCAGCAGTGTGTACCATCTACAAGATACATTGCAGCCACACACCAAGGCTCCTTACACAGCACCTTCCAAACACACGACCTCTACCAACTAGAAGGACAAGGGCAGCAAATGCATGGGAACACCACCACCTGCAAGTTCCCCTCCAAGTCACACACCATCCTGACTTGGAACTATATCACGGTTCCTTCACTGTCACTGGGTCAAAATCCTGGAACTTCCTTCCTAACGGCACTGTGGGAGTACCTACCTCACATGGACTGCAGCGGTTCAAGAAGACAGCTCACCACCACCTTCTCAAGGGCAATTAGGGATGGGTAATAAATGCTGGACTAGCCAGCGACGCCCACATCCCATGAATAAATTAAAAAATGCGCTCCTTCTGTGTTCTAACCGTTTCATGAATCTATGAGATCTCAGGGCCTGAGTAAAAAAATATTTATTACCCCTTACAACTTCCATGAAATTGTGTAACTTGCTGAGCCACATCCTATGCTTCAGACAGCCACTTCTGCATAATTTCAATGCAAGCTAAAATTTATCCAATTGGTTGCACTATCAGCACTGCAGCATTGCTACTATAACAGACCTCTGGAATTGTTACACAAAGTATAAAAAGTATACAAGTGCAGCAATTTTAATTGCCTGATCTGAAAGAGTGTTGTGGAATTTTATCATTGTAAGAGAATAACAACGGTTGAAATGATCAGTGTGATCCAAAATTAAAAATTGACTATTAGCAAACCCAAATATTCTATTTTTTTTTATCTTTTTGACATGTCTGTCATTTTGCTTATTTCTTACCTTCAGGCAACCTAGCCTAACTACTTCAAATGCAGTAGGCAAGGGTTCTGTTTTTAGGCTCCCATTAAAACATTCTATTGCCCAAAATACAGCATCAGGCATGACTCTCCCATGCAAGCAGGTTCTACAGCTTCTGCGCCACACTTTCCCATCAGGTACTTCAGACAGGAACTTATTTATTGGTTCTGTGTGCACACTCTGATGCACAAGAGTCACTGTTCCTGATTTGAGATCATAACCCTTCAGTATAATAAGGTCCACTGAAGTAAAAATTGCTTAATTTTGAACGTTGCAAAATTAAGAAATCACACACTCGGTAATATCTGGAAATAGTTTGTTATAACTGATGCAAGTACAATGAAAACTGACATAATTTATTTGACTACTGCACCCAATATATGAACAAATAATTATTTTCCAAAATTACCTGAAAATTACCCTTGGTTGCTGTCTTTCAGGTCAACCAATGTGGAAGTTCATCTAGCTGAAGTACTATTTTTCTATTTGTTTTCCTTCTCAGTCTTTTCTCAATTATGACAACTCCTTGCTGGACTATTGTTGCAATAGTATTTCTCCCAAGTAGCCATTCGTCATGGTAAAGCATTAAAGTTGTTTTTTTTTATTGCCAATTTAAAATTCAGGGATTATTTTTGGGTGCATTTTGGGTTCTATTTTTAGTGTCAACAACTGGAAGAAGATTGGACCCCAAATTCAAAAGTAACTTTGCAGAACATCAGTAAAGAAAAAAAGTTTCTATCAAAATTAAATCACATGGGATAGTAGGTAATATAGTGGCATAGATTAAAGATTGGTTAACAGGCAGAAAGAGAGCAGGAATAAAACAGGTCATTCTCACACTGGCAAGTGATTAGTGGTGTACCGCAAGGATCAGTACTTGGGCCTCAGCTATTCACAATATATATCAATGATTTGGATGTGGGGACCAAATGTAATACTTCAAAGTTCGTGGATGACACAAAACTAGGTGGGAATGTGTGTTGTGAGGAAGATGCAAAGCAGCTTCAAGGGGATTTGGACATACTTAATAAGTGGGCAAGACCATGGCAGATGGAATATGATGTGGAAAAATGTGAGGTCATCCATTTTGATAGGAGGAATAGATGTGCAGATTATTTCTTAAATGATAAGAAGTTAGAAAGTGTATATGTACGAAGGGACATGGGTGTCCTTGTCAATAAGTCAATGAAAGCTAACATTCAGGTGCAGCAAGCTATTAGGAAGGCGAATGGTATGTTTATCGCAAGAGGATTTGAGTACAGAGTAGTGAAGGCTTGTTTCAATTGTATAGAACCAAAGTCAGAATGCACCCTGGAGTACTGTGTGTAGTTTTGGCCCCCTTACCTTAGGAAGGAATTACTGCCATAGAGAGAGTGCAACGAAGGTGTAACCAACTTGTTGCCAGGATGGAGGGACTGTCCTATGAATAGAGATTGGGGAAACTGGGCCTGTATTCTCTAGAGTTTCAAAGAATGACAGGTAATCTCATTGAAACCTACAAAATACTTAAAGGGATAGACAGGGTAGATGCAGGTAAGATGTTTCCCCTGGTTGGGGAGTCTAGAACCAGAGGACACAATTTCTAAATAAGGGGAAAGCCACTTAGGACCGAGATGAGTAGAAATTTCTTTACTCAGAGCGTTGTGAATCTTTGGAATTCTCTACCCCAGAGGGCTGTGGAAGCTCAATCATTGAGTATCTTTAAAGCAAAGATTGACAGATCTCTAAATACCAATGACATAAAGGGATATGGGGATAGTGTGGGAAAAAGTGGATGATGATCAGCCATGATCGTATTGAATGGCAGAGCAGGCTCGATGGGCTGACGGGTCTACTCCTGCTCCTATGTTCTGAAGAACAAAGGAAATTGCAGATTGATAGGTAAATTGACCATTGTAAATTGCCCTTAGTGTAGGTGGGTAGTAGGAGAATTGTGGGGATGTGGTAGGGAATATGGGGTTAATGTAGGATTAGCATAAATGGATGGTTGATGGTCGGCAGAGACTCAGTGGGCCGAAGGGCCTGTTTCGGTGCTGTATCTCTCTATGACTCTAAATGCTCAGAGGGAATTATGTAAGTAGAGTTGAAGCCTGATTTCCAGCCATCCAAAACAGTTCCAATATTGGAACATATCACAGGTAAAGGACAGTTAGGATGAAATACTGCAACAAGGGAAGAAAAAGTGGCAGATTTTCAATTTTTCAGATCTAATTTTTTTTTAAAGCTAAAAAGGTAAACTTCTCTGTGGGACAAAACATAGGGTCTTTACAATGCCACTAATCAATTTCTGCACGAAATTAATCACATTTAAACCTGTCTGCATGCTTCAGTTACTTCAATGAATTTTCAGATAATTTTAGGCAGTGGAGAAAAAAATGCTAATAACTACAATTAGACAGTGACTTTTTGACATCATTTTTTTTACATTCAGTTTCAGTGCACATCACATTGTTAATGATGGGAGGAGGAGGAGGATAACGTACAGGACAAACCAAACTGTCAATGCTGCATACATCAAGAACCAGAGGATACAGACCTAAGGTGAATGGCAAAAGTACCAAAGGCAATATGAGAATTTTTTATTTTTTATTTGCAGCAAGTGGTTAGGATCTGGAATGCAGTGCCTGAGAGCGTGGTGGATGAAGATTCAATTGTAGCTTTCAAAAGAATTAGATAAGCACCTGAAGATAAAAAATGTGCAAGATTACAGTGAAAGGGGAAAGGGTGGGGAGTGGGACTAGCTGAATTGCTCGCAGAGAGCTGGCACCGATTTGGTAGGCCGATTGACCTCATTCTGTGCTTTAACCATTCTATAATTCTATACTTCTGAACTGACTCCGACAGCTCTCCAGTGAAAGACTTTGGAGCTAGAATTCAGATCCCGAGAGAACATCATGACATTATTTGATGTGTCACATACCATACATTATAAACACAATGAGCATGTATCCAGTGTCCATTGTTCAGCCCGCCTTCTCCCTGCAAATTCTTCCTTTTCATTATTACTATCTAATTCCGTTTTGGATGCTTCAATTGAACCTGCCTCCACCACGTTCTCAGGCAGTGCATTCCAGACCTTACCACTCACTGCGTGAAAACTTACATTTAAAACTGTGGAGAATTATTCTGATGGAGAATTGTTTTACAATAGGAAATGAAACACCAAATCAGCCAAATATTTAAGGAGAAATTCAACTCACCTAAATGCACTTTTCCATCTGGCTTTGCTGAATGATAATTTTCTTTAACCACCTGACTGGAGATCTGAATTTTTTTTTAGGGAATTAAATAGTAATATGAAAAGGAAGAATGTGCAGGGTTGCAGGAATAAGGCAGGGGAATGGAACTGAGGGAACTGCTCTGTCAGAGAGCCAGTGTGAACATGATGGGTCAGAAGGCCTCCTTCTGCACTGTAATGATTCTGTGAATAGGAAAACTGCCATTGAAGTATCCTTATTGCCTCGGTTTCAACTGAGTGACTGTCACCATCTGTGGTTTTAAGCTTGTGCCTTTCTGCAGCAGAGAAAGGAGAGGCAACTGGACTCTGACATGTGCAGACCTAAGTGGGGGCCCTTCCCTCTCTCTCCCCATTCCAGCCTGAAAGCTTTCAAATCCAATCCTGATTGCTGACTGACCACCTTTGCATACTCCAACTACAATCAGAAACACCGTTGGAGGAAATCATCCACATCGCTGTCTCTAAGAGACCCACTGAGCCATTCATCTACCTCTTCAAACTAAAAGCCTCAGGACCACCAAATTCAGCTAGAAGCCAGCCAAGTCAGCAAATGCCACAAACCGTATACCCCTTTTATCTATGGGCTCTGATTCAACCAGTCATATACATACTAGCACAATTTCTTCATCACATTGTTGCCAATTTTGGGAATGCTTTTTATGCAGATATAGGCAGATCGCAACCCGGGCAATAAGGATACATCAATGGTAGTTTTCATATTCATGTTTCCCCACTCTGTAATCTATTTGTGTGTGTGTAAACATTGAGTGTGCGTGCATGCGCACGAGTGAAAGCTGGCACGCAGTTTATTATTTTTATTAGTTCAGTTTAGGTACAATAAAGTTAACCCCTTTGTTAAACTCAGGAAAACCTGTTGGATTACTTACTATGATCATAACAAGAAACAATCAAACACCTACTGAATTGGGCAGTACATACACTTTAGGAAAGGATTAAACCTGTTCTGGTCAAACAAGGAGAGAAAAGAGGGAAGCCCTTTGACCCTTCCTCACTTGACCTTAACAGCTACGCCAACTATTAAAACTGTATTCCACCAGAACTCACATGGGGCTGAACCTCTGTTGAAGGGTGAGGATGGGGTCGGGAGGGAGTGGCAGGAAAGTGCTAGCTCAGTTGCTTGTGTGCATTTTGGGTGTAGAGTTTTCTGAGAAACCCTGCTTAACGGTGCAGTCCCAGCAGGTTTTGCATCATGTACTTGAAGGGCAAAGTCTGGGGTGTGGTGGATAGATGGCAGGAATTTGCTGGGCAGCAGCATAAATATTCTGGTGCAGTTCTTTAAAGCTGTACTCTGCAAATTGTAAACTTATTTTGATTTAGAAGGAGGCTAGAAACTGGAGGATGTCTCAAAAGCTGAAGACAACAAGCTGGTCTCAAAAGAACTATCCCTGCATAGTATTTCCAGCAGCCACAGTATTTTGCTTTTGTATTAGTATTCCTGGACATAGTAGGCTGCACTTTGCAGTCCCCACTTGAGAATGAAACAAATCGGGAGTCCATCAATTCCCAGGGAGGCGGAGGGCAGCTCACTTCATTCAGAAACATGCTGATGGAAGTGGTAGCAAGGAGTTATGCCATTTTTGAATATGAAGTTTAGTTTCCTTAGCAAACTGCAGTCAGGGCTGCCTGGGAAAAGATGACCCAACAGGTGCAGGCTTTATCTCCAACAAAACGGTTATCCTCTAGATGAAGCGATTCAACATCGTGAAGACATTTATCAAGGTAAATACCTGCTGCAGTTATCCCGCAACAGCGTAACACAATAGCATGCCTGCAACACAGCCACACTTTGCCCTCAACTAACTGCATAATCATATACCTTTCAACGTCCCACTGAATCTCTCAATGCAATCACTTGAGGGTGGAGCCATTAAGTGTCCTCTCCAATACCCTCTGCATACAGCATATTCTTCACCTGCTTTTGGGAAGCACAATGGCCAACTGTACAACCACGGCAGGCTAAAGGAGATAGTCAGCTTTTCAACTATGCCCAAATGATGTCGGCAAAAGAAATTTACAAATTGGGGAGGTCTGGCAGCATCTGTGGAGAAAGAAGCAGAGTTAACGTTTCAGGTCTGTGACCTTTCATCAAAACTCATACATTCAATTGAAACGTTAACTCTGCTTCTCTCTCTACAGATGCCGCCAGACCTGCTGAGTATTTCCAGCACTTTCTGCTTCTATTTCAGATTTCCAATATCTGCAGTATTTTGCTTTTATTATATACAAATCGAGGGAGGCAGGCTAGAAACTGGAGGATGTCACAAAAGCTAATGGCAATAAGTTGCAAAAGCTAATGACAATAAGCGTGCCTCAAAAGAATTATTCCTGGACATAGTAGGCTGCCATTTTGTAGTCCCCACTAGAGAAGATATCAGGTCGTAAAGCTGAAATCGGCAAGCCAGTATTTATTTATTCATCTCCATATACCTACTTTTGAAACACATCCCTTGATACCTACCCAACAAAAATTTATTATTCTCAGTCTTATGAATGTCAATTAACCCAGAATCCAGGTCCTTTTAAGGAAGACAGTCCCCTTGTGTGAAAAAGAGCTACCTGATTTCAGGTAGAAGATTACAAATTTGTTGTAGATTCCTCCACCAGAGGAAACAGTTTATCTATTCTAGACGGACTCACAGCCCTAACACATACCCCCCCACACCCCCACCATCACCACTCCCAATCCTGACACCTGATTCCCCCCGTACTCCCAGCAAAGACCCCCTAACTTCCCAGCTTTTGGCCCTGACCTTCGATCTCCTCCACTCCCACCCTGATCTCCCCTACATATCATCCAAAACCCAATTCCTATCCCAAACCTATAATCCCTCTCTTTACTAGTTATTGCCCTACCCCAATTCCCCTTTACCAGTTAGTGCCCTCTCCTAACTCCCTCTTTTCCTAGTGCCTTCCCCTAATTCCCTTTACTAGTTAGTGCTTTCTAATTCCCCCCCACTTAAAAGTGCCCTCCCCCAATTAACCCCCAAACTTACTAGTAAGTGCCCTCCCCCAATACCCACCCCCACTTACTAGTTAGTGCCCTTCCCCAATCACCCTCCCACTTACTAATTAGTGGGCTCCCCAATTACTAGCCCTCACGTGCTCATTCGTGGGCTCCCCCAGCTTACTAGTTAGTACCCTCCCGCAAACCACTCCCCATTTACTAATTCATGCCCTCCCCCAAACACCACCACATACCAGTTAGTGCACTCCCCCAATCCCCACCCCCTAAAGCATGGCTACCCAACCCGAACCCGATAACATGTGTTGGGTCTCTCTTCCAAGTTAAGCATTCAGGCTCAGGTCGGGGAGAAACTGACAAGCTTGGGGAGATACCAGTAACTGCAGTAAGTACAGAAACATTAACTGAGCACTTGCTTTAATCTTTTCTTGGCCCAAGGATTTAAAATTATCTGGAAATAGGGAGATTAAACTTCCCAACCCGAGTTCTTGGCGGAGTTTTTTTTTTAAATGACATAGGAACTTGATACAGTTCAGAAGCTTGTTTGTCACATTGCATGATTTCCTGAAGTGGATACTTTTATTTTCCCCGCGAGTGCTCAGGGTCGCAGCACCTTCGCCTATTTGAAATCAATGTTTGCTGTTTTTAAAAAACTTTATGATGTTAAATGAACACGGGTACATCATCAACTGGCACCTGTACTCCATCAGTGGTCTAAAGCCTGGCTACCTGACCAATCCCAAATACATGTGTCGGGTTCGGGTCGGGTATTTAAAAAAATTTAAAGGACACGGGTTCAGGGTGGCTGCTGTCAGGTCGGGCAAGGGTCAGGTTTTGATTTTATACCCAAGCCAGGCTTTACCACCCCCACTTTCTAGTTAGTGCTCTCCCCCAATTGCCCCCCCCCCTTCCCCCCCACTTACTAGTGTTATGACCGACGCAGGAGGAGTGCAGTTTTTTCTGGTCCCACTTCTACACAGGTCACAGCATATATTTAAATGTTTACCCGGTTACCAGTACAGCCAATATACTTTTTTAAAAATCTCAGAATAAAATACACCAACCAGGTTTCCTTAATAAACAAAATGGTCAGTTTATTATGAAACAAAACTTAACCAGTAATGAAGTAAAGCATTAACACAGATTGAAATATGAAAAGTTCCCTTTTCAAAATTCTCCAATTACACTCACATACACTGGAAAAAAAATGCAGAAATTCTCTCTGCAGAGATCTGTTACAAAAATTTTTTAAAAAGACTACTTTGGCCAAATACTTGATGAAAAAAAATATATGGAAGGACGTCAGTTGTCCCTTTTATAGTCTACCGTCCAGGTATACGGAGGCGGGATTTGGATTTTGCCTTCAGTTTAGTTGTGCTGTGAACTGCCTGAAGACAGTTGGTGTTTACCTGCCAAGGAAAATGAAGCCACCCAGCTCACCTCCTTCGCTACCTCTTTGAAGAAATCCTACGAAGATCCAGTGTGGGAGAGCTGAAATCCATGGTGCTATATAGCTCCTGAGAAGCTGGCAAACAATCCTGTGATTCAAATGTGTGCTGGGGTAAAACACTTATGCCACATTTCTCCGGTCCGTTCTGGAGATGTGGAGAATTATTCTAGTAGGCTATGTTACAAAACAAGGACAAAAAAAGACTACTTTGGCCAAATACTTGCTAATTCTTGATGGGCAGCACAGTGGCGCAGTGGTTAGCACCGCAGCCTCACAGCTCCAGCGACCCGGGTTCAATTCTGGGTACTGCCTGTGTGGAGTTTGCAAGTTCTCCCTGTGTCTGCGTGGGCTTCCTCCGTGTGCTCCGGTTTCCTCCCACATGCCAAAGACTTGCAGGTTGATAGGTAAATTGGCCATTAGCAATTGCCCCTAGTATAGGTAGGTGGTAGGGAAATATAGGAACAGGTGGGGATGTGGTAGGAATATGGAATTAGTGTAGGATTAGTATAAATGGGTGGTTGATGGTCGGCACAGACTCGGTGGGCCGAAGGGCCTGTTTCAGTGCTGTATCTCTAAATAAAAAAAAATAAAAATAAAAAACAAGATATGGAAGGATGTCAGTTGTCCCTTTATTGGCCTGGCGTCCGGGTATATGGAGGCGGGTCACTGTGATCGTTTCAGAAGCAGTCTGTTCTGGAGGTGTTGAGAATTATTCAGCCATGGCCGGCCCATTTCCCACACCTCTACCCTCACCCCTTTCCCCTCCCTCCCAAACCACGACAAGGTTCCCCTTCTCCTCACTTTCCACCCCACATCTAAAGGATCATCCTCTGCCATGTCCAGTGTGATGCCACTACCTAACGCATCTTACCCTCCCATCAGCATTCCGAAGGGATTGTTCCCTCTGTGACACCTAGGTCCACTCCTCCATTACCCGGAACACCTCATCCCCTTCCCATGGCACCTTCCCATGCAATCGTAGGAGGTGTAATACCCGAACTTTTACCTCCTGTCTCCTCACTATCCAAGACCCCAAACACTCTTTTTAGGTCAATCAGCGATTTACTTGTACTTCTTTCAATTTAGTATACTGTATTCGCTGCTCACAATGTGGTCTCCTCTACACTGGGGAGACCAAACACAGACTGGGTGACCGCTTTGCAGAATACCACTGCTCAATCTGAAAGCATGGCCCTGAGCTTCCAGTTGCTTGCCATTTCAACACATCCCCCTGCTCTCATGCCTACATCTGCATCCTGGGCTTGCTGCAGTGTTCCAGTGAACATCAACACAAGCTCAAGGAACAGCACCTCATTTACCGATTAGGGCAGGCTACAGCCTGCTGGACTAAACATCGAGTTCAATAAGTTCAGAACATGACGGGCCCCCCTTTTTATTTTCAGTTATTTTTTCTTTTAGTTTGTTTTTTCATTCATTTTTCTTAGCATGTGCCTGCCCACTGTTTTTTTTTCATGTTTGTGCTTTAAGCCAGGGCTGTTCATTTCGCTGTCCATTACCACCCTCTCTGCACTAACGCTTTCAACACACCATTAACATACCAATATAAAAGCAAAATACTGCAGATGCTGGAAATCTGAAATAAAAATAAACGCTGGAAATACTCAGCAGCTTTGGCAGTATCTGTGGAGAGAGAAGCAGACTTAACGTTTCAGATCAGTAAACCTTCTTCAGAACTATTAACATACCATTTGCCTTTGCTCCATGGCCTTCTGGTCAGTTATTCTCTGTGACCCTGTCCTATCAACACCGTTACTTTTGTTATCTCTTGCCCCACCCACTTTATTTGCTTAAATTCTATTACATTTCTAACCTTTGCTAGTTCTGATGAAGGGTCATTTACCTGAAACATTAACTCTGCTTCTCGCTCCACAGATGCTGCCCGACCTGCTGAGTATTTCCAGCATTTCTTATGTTTTTATTTGAGAATTATTCTAGTAGGCTTTCTAGGAGAAATGTGGCATCAGGGTTTTCTGTCAGCACACACTTGAATCACAGAATTTTTTCCAGCTTCTCAGGAGCTATGAAGCACCAGGGATTTTAGTTCTCACACACTGGATCTTTATAGGATTTCTTCAAACAGATAGAGGTGGTGGTGAGCGGTGTGGTTTCTTTCTCCTTGACAAGAAAACACAACTGTCTTCAAGCAGTTCACACCCCAACTAAACTGAAAACGTCTAAACCCCAAACAGAGAGTCGACCTCCTGACCTCCATAAATTTTGACATGTGGTTTTCTCTGTAACCAAGAGCTCTGTTGTTTACTGAGCCCAAAGCACATGACTTCCAGCACAGGTGGTTTTAAAACAACATCAAGTGTCCTCTTGGTGCACTTGGTAAAGAAAAACACATCCGTGGAATCTTTTCAGTTTTAACATAATTAATCAAAAATTAAAATAGTAAAAAATGGAAGTATTTGAATAACACTAAATAGTACCTTCCCCCAATTCCCCCCACATACTCGTTAGTGCCTCCCCAATTCCCCCTTTACATGCCCTGCCTAATCATCCCCCACTTATTAGTTAGTGCCCTCTCTAAATCACCCCCCCCCCTTACAAGTTAGTGAACTCCCCCAATCCTCTCCCCATTTACAAGTTAGTGTTCTCCCCCAATCAACCCCCACTTACTGGTTAATGCCCTCCCAATTCCCACCCCCACTTACCAGCCCTCCTCCAATTCACCCCGGGTGGGGGAGGGGGCCATTGGCCATCTTGCCTGTATAGAGATCGCTCTTCAACAGGAACTGTTCCTATCTTTTTGTAGTATTCATTTTCATATAGTTGTCAAATTCCTTTTGAATTTTGGTCCCTTCCTCAATGCCCACTTGTGCTAATGAATTCCATGTTCGAAAAATTCTGAAAAAAACTACTTCATTCTTCTATTGATAATCCTGAGTTAATGCCTCTTTGTCAATCACCTGCCAACAATACTTTCCCTTCTAAAAACTCTTAATTTTGAAAACCTCTATCACTTCTCTCTTAACTGTCGATGGTCAGTATAAAAAGCACAAGTTTTATAAAAGTTTTTTTCATTAGTATAAACTCTCATTCCTATTATGTATAAAATGTAATGTGGCAAAAAAATAAATGTTTTTTTCTGAAATTACTGTATTGCTTTTAATTTAATGTTGCGGATCCTGCCTAGGTAAAAACACCTTGGCCAGATGTTTCTGTTTTCAGTCTGTGACCTTCAAAACTAAAGTTCCATAATTTCTTAAAGTTTCAAATATTTGTCCCTGATGTTTAAAACTCAAAAAAAAAAAGCTTATGTAATTCCTTGCACATTCTTAGGGCATCCCAAAGAACATAATAGCTAATAAAGTACTTTTGAATGTAGTCACTTTTATAAGGGCAATAAATTTGAGCACAGCAAAGTCATACAAATCAATGAGATCAATGACCAGAAAGTGTATTATAGTGGTGTTAGGTGAGGATTGAATAGTAGTCAGGACACTCCCTGCTGTTCTTCAAATGGTGTCATGCACTCTTATGTCCACTTGAACAGATAAAGTTTTGGTTTACTGTCTCACTTGAAAGTTGGGACCTCCAATAGTGCAGCACTCCTTCAGTTCTATACTCGGGTGTTAGCCTACATTACGTGCTCAAGTCCCAGAAGTAGCATTCGAACCCACAATCTTCTGACCATGACAGTGCTACCACTGAGCTAAGGCTGACACTCAAATCCTACAATACAATGAATGCCAACTAAAGTTTGTGCCTGCCTGTTTTAATTCATGCATTAAAGTTAAAAATTAGGATGCTCTACCAGTGACAATGAAGTATGATATAAACTTATAATTTTTACTGCTTTATTTATTTTCTTACATTATGCCGCAAGTATTTTGCTTAACAAACATGCAACTAAGGATGACAATAAGGTGGTTCAAGGTCAAAATTTCTCCACTGCATTCAGTAATGTCATTCCATGTCTAGAACATAATGCCAACAGGGAAAGCCAATCTGTCAGGTTTACCGAATCATCCTATTAAGTCCAATTAATAGTGAACAGAAATATTGTATCATTTCAGTTACCAAGCTCTACTACTCAAGCTAGCAGGATGCCTACTTTAACTATACCTTTATGTTAATTTTGTACTATATATGGATAATGTCTTGGGACAGTGATACTTCATTTTTGATTGAAACATTTTCAAAAATATACATTAAACAAAATAAAAACTTACAAACTGAAATGTGAAAATCCCATTGTAGGTGGGAATGCCAAGTTAAAATAAAAAAGGACAAACAGATACTCTTCAAAACCATTTGAAGACTAATTAAATGGTTATTAAATTCTGGTTAAGAGCACTAGTAGATGTCTCTTTAGGACTTGGCTAACATTTGGCTAATTCTGGCAATTAAAAACTCACCAAGATCTAACACATTTTAAGCTGTTTACAAAATAATTACTAAAAAATTTTGAGGACCAATTGGCTGCTAGAAAAAAAAATTGCACAATTGAGCAGCCTGTTGTCACACTGAACTGCACTGATTTTGGTATCTGAAAGTGTTACAAATGGCAGTGGGCCATATGCTGATCGAGTATCACATTCCTGAAATATCTCAAGGCCTTCCAATGCTGAGTCCTACAGGAATCACTGAACAGCTGCTGCACTTTTCATCCTACGTGGATGGACTCAGATCATCAGCACCAATTTAAACTGCACCTTTTGGCAGCAAATATTTAGAAGTAGGGAACATACAAATTCCAATGGAACCGTAGCAGTTCTAAGATCGGAAGGCAGAAAATGGGGAAATTATTTTCATTAGTAAATTTAACCATAACTTCTAGACTACATAAAATCTTATTTGTCTTTTTTAATTGAATCTCTTCCCCAGTTTGGTTGGCTTGTACTTCAGAACTAGACCTTTCCCCAAACACTTGGCATAAAAGAAACAAAACAGCATGAATAATTTTGATAGCATAAAAATCTAGCTCACCATCAAATTTCTAAGTTACCACTCCAATGACAAGCTATAGGGACTTAGTGGTGCTATTAATCTTTATAAACATAATTCGAGTTTAGGCATTCTGACAAGTAAAGCGACACATTGTGTAAATAACAGGAAAAAATTGCAGTTATTAGATCAAAACAAAACCTCTAAGTTGCATACTACAATATAACAGTTTTCATACTTACTCAACAATCCAAGATCATTAAATTTATAAAATTGGAGCATCCTTGCTACTGTACACACCTGTGGCTATACCAAAGCAACCATTTCTTTTGATGTTTTAATTCAATCTGCACATCAACATTGAAAATAAACGAATAACACCCCAACTTCTTTTAAGTAACCTAGTTGAGGAGGAATAGTAACTCACAGTAAAATGTTTTATCCCAATTAAGATATTTGATTTACAATCCCAAGCTTGAGTCTCAGTGAAAATAGATCAGTTTACTAGTTCTCAGCCAAACTTTTAATGAAGCTATACCACATCATAGAACTGCCTTGTTTCTAATGATAAAAGCTTTTGCATTTGTTATAATTCTCTACAGAATTTTGATAACTAGTCAGTTTGTGACAACTTTAAATTTGTTTACTGCTCAATGGAAACAGGCTGCACAGACAGACACCATAACAAATGTTAATTGTCAAATCTACATAGGTGACAGAAAGGAGATACAACTAATCAGTTGTGACTGTTTGTCTCAGGTGTCTCTGCAATTTGGGTTCTCACCATAAGGCCTCACCCTGCAATGACATGTATAATGTTTTTCTACATTAACGATGCTATACAGATGTTCTATATGAATCTTTACCTAAACTAAAATTTCAAATTTGAAAATGAAGCAGACCTTGAATCTATAGTTACCTCAATTATCTTGCTTCCATACATAATCACAATCAAGATAATTCTCTTCATATAAAGCCACACCTTTTCCCCATCTATCTTACCGGGAGGATGGGGTAGGAGAATCTCTCCTGCTCTTTCCCTATTCCCCCATTGATAGGCATGTGTGCACATTCTCTGTTGGTTTTGGTAATCTAAATCATCATTCTGTGTTCTACTCCGTAACAGTTGCATTTTGCACACATTCACATTCCCTGGTCTAACAAAGGGTGGTAAATTCATCCATGTTTTCTGGTGACCAGAAAAGCCAGTGTTACTGTAATCATGTTTAATATTACAAAGCTGGATATATTTTTAAGATCTCTGAGCAATGTCCAAAATAATACGTTTCTCAGAAGACATTCCTAATTGCCCACTGGCCTGATTAATAAACATTGCAGCCTCGTAATCTTGAAGTTTATGCTTTCAAATGAGGGCTGTTACTAAACTAAATAATTTCTGCCTGGAAACTGGCCCTTTCTGTTCAGCAAAACAGCAAATTCAGTGAAACTGAATAAATCTCACACACTTTCAGCTATGTTTATGCATTGTCTGTAATATTCTTTTAAAACCCCACAGGTGTCACTATTGTGAAGTCATTTCTAGTGAAACTGTGATGAGCTGTTCCCATTTCTTGCTTTTCTTTGCAGAGGCCCAGCACATTTCAGTCTGAAGCACTTGATTATCAATTTCTGTGAAAAATATTGACTAGTTTCAATTTTAATAAAATTAAAGGTTCCATATTAAGCCCAAATTAATTTTTCTTTAAGAAATCTTTTGTTGAATTATCTAAGGACTTGAAAATCAACTTTCACGATGAAGCATCTCTAATTACATTTTTGATTTTCAACAGGTAATTTGATGGGAAACTGCAAGGTAACAGTGTATGTTAGGCTTCCTGTCAGCAAGTCAAAGACCACCATTTCAAGCATGTTTTTTCAATCCTGACTGAAGAATACATAAAAGCAGTAAATTTAAGTGAAAAAATAATTTAACAGTGCAAGCTTGTGATAGTGAATTCAGAATTCCATTGACCTAAATCATTTAACATTTAGAGCAGAAAGATAAGAGTGGCTAACCATACATATTTACATTCACACATCATCCACCTTTCCTTCTCATTCAATATGCTTTGAATTAAACCTCTTCCAGCACCACATAAGTGAAAATTATTTTAATAAAACTTTCTTGATAGAGCTAAATACTTTAGCTCAGATTTTTATGAGCACAGCCTTACAGTTAGTCTTAAATAATATTAGATGGAAAGATATGGGTGCATTTTTAATTAATATCACCCTCATGACTGGAATAAAGTACTTCATATATATATTGTACTTGTAGAATGATTTTTTAAACACAATGACCACAAGTTTCTGCTTTGGGTACAATCAGCGATCCAGGCGCAAATTGTGTTCAGAATTGCACTACCTTGCTCAAGTTTTTGCTCAAACTCATTTATATATCGCTGAACGTAAAATCTCCATGAACCAGTACAATCGGACAGTGCTTTAGAATGTAATTTAAAAAAATGTTTACACTAAAAAATTCTTTCATGAATATAGTGGTAATGTGGTGCAGTTTTATTAATACAGCTGAAAATAGGTTTATCAGAAAACAAGCATTTTTAATCAGTTTAGTCCACCCCAAGTACAAGATTTTAAAATAAATGACAATTACTTTAAACTGTGCAGAACCATTTACTTGTTACATTGGTATAAGTCAGTTACTTAAAAACTTTTAAAACATGCCTACTATTGTCCCTGTGCCTAAAAAAAAAACTTATTTTTTGACAGCCTCCTCAAAGGTCCACAAATAGGAGCAGTTAGCAGTAACTCACAATGGTGATTATTCAACCTGAGGGTGTGGCCACTTTCGTGGACAGGGCCAGCTTCTGGAACAATGTTTTTTAAACTAGTGCAAAAGATCACAGAAACTCTATTTGCACTTGATATTCCTCAATCGTGTGCTGGTTTGGCCAACTTCAGGTATAACCTACCATAGTCTCATGCCCAATGTGTTTTGGGGTTAAAAACATTTTACTTGCCATAGAGAAGGGGTGATATCACTATGATGTAACAGAGTCTGTTCACTATGGTAAGAATACAGCTTCAGCCTATATTCAGAATTGAGACTATCCAAGAGATGGAAAGGTTAATCTTCAATTGGCAGTACTACTCAATAGGATAAATGTATTTGAAGAGAACTGTTTGCAGCATTTCCTCATTAAGGCAGTGAAGATACAAAGACAATATAAATGGGGCATTTCCAAGCTGACAGGCAGTGAATAGTGGGGTGCCGCAAGGATCAGTGCTGGGATGTCAGCTATTTACACTCTATATTAATGACTTGGATGAAGAGACAAGAGAGTAATATATCTAAGTTTGCTGATGATACAAAGGTAGGTGGAGAGGTAAGCTGCGGGGAGGACATAGAGGCTGCAAAGAGATATAAACAGGCTAAGTGAATGAGCAACAAGATGGCAAATGGAGTATAATGTAGGGACGTGTGAAGTTATTAACTTTGGTAATAAAAATAGAAAAGCTGAATTTTTTTTTTAAAGTGTGAAACTGGTAAGTGTTGATGTTCAGAGAGACTTGGGGTACTTATACAAGGAATGCACAAAGTTAACTTGCAGGTGCAGCATGCTAAGATTAGGAAGGCAAATGGCACATTGGCCTTTACTGCAAGGGGATTGGAGTACAGGAATAAAGAAGTCTTACTAAAACTGTACAGGGCTTTAGAGAGACCACACCTAGAACAGTCTGTGCAGTTTTGGTCTCCACATTTAAGAAAAAAGATATACTTGCACAGGAGGTGGTGCAGCGAAGACTTACTAAATTGGTTGCTGGGATGAGGGGGTTGTCCTATGATGAGAAGCTGAGAAAATTGGGCCTATATTCTCTGGAGTTTAGAAGAATGAGGGGCAATCTAATTGAGACATACAAGATTTTGAAAGGGCTTGATAGGGTAGAAGGTGAGAGATTGTTTCCGCTAGTCGGGAAATCTATAACATGGGGGCACATCAGGATAAGGTGCCAATCATTCAGGACTGAGATGAGGAGAAATTACTACACTCAAAGGAATCTTTAAAATTCTCTACCCGAGGGTTGTGGATGAGATAGCCTTTTGGTCTCACAGGGAATCAAAGGATATGGGGAGCGGGAGGAAAGCGGAATTGAAGCCCAAGATCAGCCATGATCGTATTGAAGGGCGAAGCAGGCTCAATGGGCCATATGGTCTACTCCTGCTCCTATTTCTTGCATACACATACGCACACACAATGTTTGAATGGTGAAGGTGAAGGTGAAGAATGCCACATTTCATCCATCAGGAACAGTCATAATTTGTTTTAAAAAGTTACCTCTTTGCACATATTATTCTCCTCCAAAAATACCTTTGGTTTCAATCATCAGGGAAAGAGTGAGAATATTGAATTAGTAATTGAGATTGCCACTTAGGGCAGACATAGATATTGAAATCTAACACAGGTACTGTTGCCTTAGTTACTAGTAATAGTGATGCAACATAGTCATTTTAAGGAAAGAAAGACTTGAATTTCTGTAGTACTTTTCATAACTTCAGGATGACCAAAGCATTTTACAGTCAATGAAGTAGTTTTGAATTCTAGTCTGTTGTAATGTTGGAAACACCACAACCGGTTTGCGCATAGCAAGGTCCCACAAACAGCAATGAAATAATGACCAGATAATCTGTTTTAGTGATGTTGGCTGAACTCTCTCCTGCCCTTCTTCAAAATAATACCACAAGATTTTTGTCTACCTGAGAAGGCAGACAGGACCTTGGTTTAATGTGTCAGCCGAAAGACAGCACCTCTGTGTAGCTGATACAAATGTCTCGCATAAATGTTCTCGTCATACTGTAATCTGTTTTGCTCACCTAGCAAGCTGACTAACACATACTAACTAGCCCAACTCCAATTTTGCCACTTTTAAATCAATGGTAATAATTTGGTAAAGATTGCTTGATTACCCCAGAAGCTGAATTCTGCATGCATTAAATATTCAATGTAAAGAGTTAAATTTTATGATGTTGGTGAAGACAAAATTTCTATAATGTTTTTGACAATTCAGTAACAAATAAACATATAAAAATAATTTGCATTATATAGCATCTTTCATGTCCTCAGAATATCCCAAAAAACCTCACAACAAATGAAATACTCTTGAAGTGTAGTTACTGTTATGTAGGCACACGCTGTGGCCAATTTGCACACAGCAAGGTCCCACAAACAGCAATAGGATAATTAACCAGCTGATCTATTCTGGTGGTGTCAGTTGAGGGGCAAACAATGGCCAGGATACGAGATTGCCTCACTGCCCTTCAAAGCAAAACAAAAAGGCATGGGATATTTTATATACATCTGAACAGGCTGATGGTTTAACATCTTATCTGAAAAGTGGAACGTCCAGCCACGCAGCTTTCTCTCAATACTAAACTGCAAGCCTAGATTATGCATTCAAATTCAGGAGTGGAGCTTTAAAGCATCACATTCTGAGTTAGAGGGGAGAATAGTCATACCAAACCAAGCTGGCACTATCTACTAATAAGGTATTATTTTTACTAAATGCTGTCAATATGGACTCCTGAAGGTTTTAGAGCCATTTGAAAAAAAAATGTACATTCATAACTTAGAAAAAAAGCCTTCAAAACAAAAGGACATCTATGATTTACGAAAAAAAATTTTTTTTAAAAACTTAATTGCTTTTTTCCGTTCCTAAAAAAAGTGCCATATTTCTGCGAGCTAATCCGTTCTTCTTACAAGTGGGAAATCTCCTTTTGAACTGTAATCTAAGTGGAATGTGAAAGTCAAAAATATTCACCTTGATTTTTTTTATAAATATATGCCATAAAGAACCTTCTGCCAAATATCATACACCATTAACAATAAATTTAACCTTCAAAACCAAAAAAATTGTCTGCTACTGTGTTATGTATTTTGTAATACAACTTCTGATAATTATCAAGGAATATCAAACCAAGGAATAAAACGTTCCTAGCTTGAGATAATTATGGTAATTAGGCAAATTGTAGTTTAATGATTTTCCAATGGTTCATCAAGTTTATTCAGTGAATAATGAAACTATATAGACTAAGTCCCACGCTCAATATCTGGTTTGTGCTGAGTTAATTATTAGCAGTGAGAGCAACAGTAGGGATGCCAAAATTGTCTTTGATGCCTTGTTAGGGAGGACACAATGGACTAGGATTCCTGTTTCTGATTGCCATTCAACAGCACCTATTTGAATTACACGTATGTGAATGTCAACTGAGGGCATGATACTGGCCATTTCTTCCCTGCAGTCTGTCAAGATCTGCAGGAGTGGCTACCTGGGTAAGGTGAGCAGCTGCCCATGTAAACGTACCCAACCAAGGAATAAATGCCGTCAAGAGACGCGGTGTGGGAAAAAAAAAAGGATGAACATTTTTAAAAAGGGATATTATTGTGCCAAATGAGAGAGATCCTCTAATGGCCTCGGATCTAATTTTCTTTTTTAACCAGATGAGAATTTAGTGTGTAAGTCATAAATCACAGAATAAAAATGACATCAGAATGAGAGCAGCAGCAGCAAGGCTCTGCTTCTAGATGACAGGGGAGCAGAGAAACCAGGCAGTAAGATCTCCCGAGGCAGATTTATTACACCAACTATACATAACTCAGAATGTGCGTTCTCAGCACACGCAGTGTTGCAACTTGAAACAGTTAATTTAAAAGCATGTATTTGCAGTATATAGAGTACATCAGATATAAATTTCTGAATGTTACAGATATAATTTAACATAGAAAACAATATATATATATATATATATATATATAGTTGCTCCAGATTATAAGCCCCAAAACAAGAAGTTTTGGATAGTTACAGTTAGCATTTTGCATTTGACAATACTACTGTAATATTGTAAGCACGTTCCTGCACAATAAATAAACTTATCATGTTTTCAGAAATGATTGCTCACATGCAGGATTGCAATCTACTTTTTTCTACACACAAATTTCAGACAATTACAATGTTAAACATCTTTAGTAACAATCTAAGTCATATTTTAATAAATTGCCAACAATTCAAAATATTTTCAACTGACAGTTTTGGGGAGACACTAAGTGTTGCCAGCTATTTCAGCCCTGGAAATGCCATCCAAATTGACTAGTGTCTACAGTAAACTAAAAGTCAAAATTCACATTAACTCTGAAACAGCACCTGTTGTTATATGAGATGAAGAACCTCTGCAAATAAAATGAGAACACATAGTTACTGGGATTAAGCCAATAACAAGAAACCCTGCACTGAAGCAGAGAAGCTGCATGTAAGTATTTGATACGATTCAGTTTCCACTGTTCAGTTTTGTCTTAAGGAATAATTATGGGTGTGTTGTCACACCAGCACAGCTTTTCTAACATTCATTTCAAATGGCAATTAAATATAGGTAGGTATGAGTCAGAGTTTTTTTTTAAAAGGAGCCAGCATCTTGCCACATTTCGTTCCTGAGTCACTGTAAAGTCCAATAATAATTCTTAGAGTAAAGCCGCCTATTTGCAAGAACTGCATTATTCCACCCATACAAAATAAAATCCTGTGATTAAACCTCAACCATTCCTTCTCCGAATAATACTGATGATTTTGTATCTAATGGCACTCAGAAATATCTACCTCCACGTTTGCCTTTGCTGATACACCACTGCTGATTTATTCGCCGCAGATGCAGTACAGAATTATTGCATGATAACTGCACTTACTGTTCGAAGGAAGAGGATCTCCTCTTCTCCTTCGCCCCCCTCAGCCATGGTTTATAGCTGCGCTCTCTCTCTCTGTCTGCTGCCCGGGCTAAACTAATACCGAAAACCTCAACGCCAGCCTGCCTGCCTGCGCCACGCGACCCCACGCCCACCGCCGCAGCCAATTGGACGAAAAGTGTGGGCTCGTGGAAAGGGGTCGAGAGTGGATTGGTGAGGAGGGAGTGAGGGGGGTGGGATTGAAGCCCACGTGTGCTAAGGCTGTGTCGCGTTCAGGCTGGCAGTTTTCCCTTGGTCGGTTGGTGAGCGAGCCGGTATTTTGAATGCGGAGTAGGGGTTTCCCGCCCGTTGGAGACAAACGGACGCGCAACATGAGCACATGACCAGGATTTGACGTTTCGCCTGCCGAATGTCTCCGGTGACTTCCACCAACTTACATTTATATAGCGCCTTTAATGAAGCAAAAAGACCCAAGGCACATCACAGGAGCCTTATCGAAGCAAAATTTGACGTTGAACTACGTAAGTGATATTAGGCGAGATGACCAAAAGCCTGGTAGAGAAGCACAGGTATTAAGGAGCAGCTTAAAGGAGGAGAGAGGTAGAGAGGTTTAGGAAGAAAAAAAACTTGCACTTATATCGTGTCTTTCACAACATCAAAGTGTGCCAAAACACTTTATGATGAAGTACTTTTGAAGTATAATCACTGTTTTAATGAAGGAAATTGGGCCAGCCAATTTGCACACAGCGAGCTCCCCCAAACAGCAACATGACAATGGACAGATAATTTGATGTTGATGGATAAATATTGGCCAGGACTCCACGGATAATTCCCTTCCTCTAGTTAGAAAAAGTGCCATGGGATCTTTTACATCCATCTGAGAGGGCAGAGAGCCTTGGTTTAACGTCTTATCCAAAAGACCACACCTCCAACAGTGCAGCACTCTTATCAGCACCAGGATCATCAGCCCAGATTTTGGGCTCAAGTCTAGAGTGGGACTTGAACCCACAATCTTGTGATTTCGAGGTGTGTGCTATCAACTGAGCCACAGCTGAGAGAATTCCAGAGCTTAGGGCTCAGGCTAACTAAAGCATGGTTGCCATTGGTGAAACAATGAAAATCAGAGATGCATGACAGACTAGATTTGAGGAGCACCGAGATGTTAGATGGCTGTAGTGTTTGAGGATGTTGCAAGATAGGCAGGGCAAAGCTGTGGAGGCAGTGAAAATGAGGATGAGAATCTTAAAATCGAGGCCATGCCATGAGCCAATGTAGCTCAGCGAGCATGGGAGTTATGGGTGAACGGGACTTAATGCATGTTAGGATACAGGCAGCAGAGTTTTGGATGAGCTGATGTTTACTGAGAGTTGAATGTAGGAGGCAGGTCAAGAGAGCATTGGAATGGTTAAATCTGGAGGATATTACGACAAGAGTTTTCTGATAACAGATAAATGGTGTGGACTTGGACATGGCACATCATCAAAATTTAGAGTTCCAAATATAGGAAATGTGTCTATCTGTGTAAAGGACAAAAAAAGGTTAATAGTTTGGGCAGATAATGTTAGCTGAAACTTACTGTAGAGAAATGCAAAGTGTTATCATTTAGGAAAAGGGGTAAAGTGAGAAAATATACACTAAATGGTGAAAACTTAAATGGGCTGACTGTTAACACTGCAGCATGCCCTATATTGTGCTATTGAAATTGTACAATTTAAGATTAGGAAGATTAATTACAGTTATAGTTAGTGGTTAGGGTTAGTCCTAGAGCTGGTGCATAGGGTTAGAAACCTTTTTTCATTGTTATTGACAACCACTCTTGTCAAACACAGGCACATTATATTGCAGATCTCTAAATTCAGAAGTAAGTTAAAAGTTATGGGGCATTTATCGCAAACACAACAGATTTTTATTACAGACAAGCCATCTAGTAATTGAGTTAAAATATGTGGCCATGATCAACTGTAAAAAGTATGACTACAATGAAATCTGTGTGACCAAATGTTGACTTATTAGAGCTATGAAAGACTTCAGTCCAAATAGTGCACCATTCATGGCAGCAAATGGTAAGCAGGACCTAACACCAAAGAATAAAATGGCACACATAAAGGAAGCTAATTAGCTCTACCATTTATCTTGTGGACAACTCAAAAATTGTTTGCCGCAAAGTATGTTCCCTGTGCCACATACTCCTCACTGCAGACAGCTTATTTTTTGGACTCTCATGCATTCCTCTGCCTCAAGAAGAGACACCATTAAGATGCAATGCAGAATCTGAGGTCTTGCCAAAGTCACATAATTTATCACAATAATACCTCGTCATTTTCGAACAATCTAGCTGTTGTCAGACACCAGCTACAGACCTACTAATTGGAAACCTTTCCAGTTCATGTATACTCCAGGGTCTTGTTATGGAGCAGACAAGGCTACGTAGGTGCAGTCATTTATGCCCTGCACTGGGTAGATACTTGCAATCCTGGTGAAGTTCAGAGCCTCATCTTTTTATTTTGTGTCTCCATACAGAAGGGGATGTTGTTTTGGTGACGAGTGCATCCATAACCTGCTTGACGCAGGCACACACTGAAAATTGACTAATGTTGTTTATGTCACCTGCCACACAACCTAAATTAATCCAGATGTATAGAAATTTGGAACTACAATCAATGAAGTGTGTGACCTGCAGTTGGTGCTGCAAGAGGTTACATAGCTCTGTAACAACCTGTCTGGTGAAGCAAAACCATTGATGTACAGCTTTTTACTTAACTAGAGGTATGATGTTCTTGTCTGGTAAACTGTAGGGTAAGGTATATGCAAACTCCTTCCTTTGCCCTCTTTTATTCCTACAGCAGCAGGTTTCTCCATCTTGCTTTCTGCTCTTGCAGAAGGTCCTCCGGTCAGAATAGTAGACTGAGTAACTGAGGTCATCAGTATGCATCCTTGCTTCACCACTGACCATAAAATCTAGTGCCCTTATTTTTTTTTAAGTTAACCCTTTCAGCACCTTGGAAAAACTTACTTGCCCTGTTAATGTTGGGCAGCCCTGACTTGTCTGCTTGTTTGACATTTGTCTTCCTGGTGGAAAGTGCAAATTACAAAGAAGGAAAAGTAAAATTTTTTAAACATAATGTTTTTATAGAGGAAAACTTAGTAAAAGTACATGGGGTAGATTAGGAGATAGAAAAAATAAAAATGAACGAGAAATTAGGTACCTTGAAAGCTATATGTGTGCAGTCGATGATGCCCAGTAGACGAGCCTTGACAGCCAATGCTACAAATCTCATAACTCTCTGATTCCATTGGAAAAGTAATGTTGTTTCAGACAGGTAGGAAATGTTAGGGGTGGTTTCCCTTTTCACTTCTCAACTGTCCGCAATGTTTTTATTAGAATTGTGTTTTAACCCTTGAGTGTTTTAATGGTCAATAAACAGACAAATGACAGGTTTTTCATAGGTTTAAAAAAAGACAAATATTTCTTAAAGAAAAAAAATCTAAAATTCCCAACTTCACCCACACATACATGGACACACATACACACACACAAGAAAAAATAGAGATTAAAAGATAGCATGCATTTAGGTGTGTTTTTACAAAGAATTGGTTGTGATAACTTCTTTGTTTTCCCAGGAGGAAGAATTAAATGATACAGGCCTGTTCTTCCTTTTTTTCTGGTTCCCAGGAGTCAAGCTTGGAGAGTTTCAGATGGATAGATGCTTTGCTGCAGACTTCTTTGCTCAAATCTCTGTTGTAGTCTGATGGTGAAGATCCTGTTTCAATCTCTTGGGTGGAGAATTTTCAAAGGTTACCTTTTTGTCTGTGCCTCTAGCTAGTTTTTTTTTTAAGATGGTATTTGTCAGGGTCTTCTTGGCTAGAATAAATCTCTTTCAGCCTCCTGGCTGCTTGCTTTCTGTCTCTGCTCTGGATTTCTACTCAGAAAGGTTTCTTTTAAAAAAAAAACTTATCAGGCTTTGTTTCTGTCAGGTGACCAAAGTTGCTGTTCCCTAGTATTTCATGCAATATCTCAAATGTGTGGTCATTGTTAGACAATGGTGTTTGAAGTTTGCTCATCTTGATAAAGTGGTGTTTGGTCACACCTATTATCCTGAGTTTGAGTCTGGAGACTCTAGGTCTGCGAAGGTCATTATTGAAAAAGGTATCCATTAACATTGAATGGGACTATTAGCATTTCTATCTCAAATGTGTGGTCATTGTTAGACAATGGTGTTTGAATGTTGCTCATCTTGAGAAAGTGGTGTTTGGTCACACCTATTGAGTTTGAGTCTGGAGACTCTAGGTCTGCAAAGGCCATTATTGAAAAAGGTATCCATTAACATTGAAATAAAAACAAGAAATGCTGGAACCACTCAGCAGGTCTGGCAGCATCTGTGGAAAGAGAAGCAGAGTTAACATTTCAGGTCAGTGACCCTTCTTCGGCCATTAACATTGAATGGGGCAATGAGCATTTCTAATGCTTTCTTCAAGGCTATCCAGACATGATCATTGGTTCAGTCTCCCACAGTCACTATGTATATTCACAGGACAGGAAAGGTCACCTGACCTCTTACTCCATTTTGTCTGGTAGCAAAAATGTGTCCATTTTTGGGAGGTTAATTTTTATAGTTCATAATTGTATGAAATGGAAAATTTAGACCAAGATGTGAACATCCGATATCTGGCATTTATTGCCCACTTTGCCTGATTTATTTGGGTCCTGTCAAGTTCAAGGCATGTACGTGCCAATTTTCTTGCTCCATCCTGTCTTTGACAATGTGCTGCATCTCTTTTCTAGTGTTGTAAGTTTCAGTGGTACCTAGCTTATAGTGATTTAACAGTGTAATCTTGACCTGCTCGACCTCCATTTGTGCATCCTTAGCAAATAACCGAATCAACTCAGGTGCTTTTACTTCACACATTGCCATACTGGAATCTGCTCTGTTCTTTAGTTTAACAGTCCAATTGATCTGTAAATCTTGCAAAGACGTTTCAAAGTAGATTTTTACCTTTGCTTCCTGGGCATTAAGCATTGTTAGGAGGAGAGCAAAAAGGAAAATCTGGCGAGAAGAATCCCATGTTGCTAACAGAACCTGCAGAATATTCCTTCCATCCAAATAATAGAAAGATAAGGGATGTGAAAATCTTCCTTATTTATTATTTCTCTATGCTCTACCTAGGTGATGATTAATGCCCAGGAGGCAAAGATGAAAATCTACCTTGAAATGTCTTTGCAAGTTTTTCAGATCAATCGGACAGTAAAGGCAAAACTCTACCCCTAGACATCAAAAGTTTTAAATTTCTTCTCCACAGCCTTTGGCAGTGGGCAGGTTATAGTGCCATTTATGGTAGATAACGATTGCTACTTAATAGCCTATTCTTTACTTTGAGGGTTAGTTTAGTATTTCTGCAGAAATTATCTCGTTTGTTTCTAAGCACTGGGGGGAATTTTAACTTCTGGTGTAAACGCAGAGTTGTGGATCGGCCACCCATTATACACCCACTGAATTTTCATTCCTAACTGACTATTGTCAGGATCCACCTGGTGATGAAAGTTGAAACCAACCTCACTAATCACCTTGCACTCTAGCTGATCACTCTATTCCAATATTATCATAAGTTTCAGCACTACAGCAATAATTTATTATAGTCAACAGACAGATTGGCTCTTCTCTAATTTGATGTGTTCACAAACCTCCAACAAAGTAGGTATCGATTGAGGGATAAATGTCAAATGTCTTCTAAACTTAACTAGAAAATTAGCCTATAATAAAAGCAAAAGAACTGCAGATGCTGGGAATCTGAAATAAAAACAGAAAGTGCTGGAAATACTCAACAGGTCTGACAGCATCTGTGAAGAGAGAAACAGTTAACCTGAAACGTTAACTCTTTCTCTCTCTACAGATGTTGCCAGACCTGCTGATTATTTCCAGCACTTTTTGTTAGAAAATTAGCCTCTCCTACTAAAGCTTTCCTGAGTGCTTGTGTTTCCCTTTGAATTTCCATTACAGTTACTCACTAATCTAAGAATTCTTCATGTTCTGGGAATAATTTGTGTAGGTTACAAGTTTGGAAAATTCCATTAAGATATGATTGATTCCCTTGAAGTTCTGATGAGATTTTCCATAGAAAATCTTAAAGGTCTTGTTTTTCCCATGGAGCAAAATTTCTGTTTATGACTACTTTCAGTATAATATTCAGGATTATAACTTCCTAATTTTTTTGACGTGCCAGACCATATGAGATCCTTGTGTTTAAAACATCGTGCCCTAGTTTTATATCATTGAATCTGTAGGAAAGCATTAAGTTTATAATTTATGCAGTTCGACTTGTGAATCTGATCTGCTGAGTACTGCATACGACTGTCTTTCTTTGTAATACATTTATTTCCTTCAGTGGAATCTAATTTATTAGACAGCTGCCCCCGTGAAACTCAGGAATAGTTATGGATGCTGCAGCTGGCCTCAGCACCCTGGAGAGATATCAACCTGAGATCTTGTTTCTAATTTAACAACTGCTTCTGGACTGGTATACGTGACCATTGGAACCTAAGATAGTGAAAATTTAAAGTACCTGTGCTATGATGAAAATAATTAAAAGGCTTCTACCTGACAGTTGTTGCATTTTAATTGAGGTTAATGAATTTGGGACTAGAAGAAAGTGGGTTCGCATGTAGGGGTTGAGGGGCAGTGGGGATGAGGGAATGAGTGTCTTTCTTCGATGTTGGGGACCTTGGACAGCAGCAACCTAGCCTCCTTTCATGGAGCTTGGAGGAGCATTCTTGCACATCCAGACCCCACAAAAAGAAATAAAAACTTACCTGCTGGATTCCTCTTTGGCTGGTACTTGCAGAGTATGTAGCATGCACTCTTCACTCCTAAACTGGCAATCTGGATCCTATTTAGGCAACATCACCCATTTTGCATATTAAATAAGTTTACTGTCTGGCTCAGGTCGTGCTTCTTGCCACCTAGCAGCAGGTCCTGGGGAAGGTCAGAACAGTTACACGATTTGTATTAACCCAATTCCTGCCATTTACAGAATGCTATTGCCGTTTTTATGCTGGAGGGGAACATGCTCAAAATCTCCTCTGATATTTTTTGGACCGATGTGTATTTGCATAGTTTTATTGAAAACTCCAACACAGAGTAAGTGACGTATTAGATAGTTATGCTAAAGTAGTGCTTTGATTTCAGGAACATAGGAACAGAGCCATTCAGCCCTTTTGAGCATGTCCCACCACTTAATTAGATTGTGCTGATCTGTACTTCAATTCAGTTTACCAGCCTTTGACCCTTATCCATTGACACCCTTACCTAACAACAATCTGTCAATCTCAATCTTAAAAATTTCAGTTGACCCAGCATCTACAGCCTTTTGAGGAGATGATACCAGATTAAAACTACTATGTGTCAAAAAGTGTTTCCTAATTTCTCTCCTGGACAGCCTAACCCTAACTCTGATTTTAAGATTATGCCTCCTTGCTCTGGATTCCCACCAGAGGAAATCATTTCTCTATATCTACTCTATCAAATCCTTTTATTATTTTACTAAACTCAGTTTAATCACCCCTCAACCTTCTTAACTCAAATCAAAGTCCCTGGCCTCGTAATTTAATCCTTTAAGATTTGGTATCATTCTGGTAAATTTTCACTACACAGCTTCCAAGGCCAGTATATCCTTCCTGACGTGCAGTGCCCAAAACTGAACACAGTACTCCAGAAGGGGTCTGATCAAATCTCAGTGCAAGTGAAGCACAACTTACCCCTTTTGTATTCCAGTCCTCATCAGATAAAGGCCAATAAAGTTAATATTGTGCCTATGAACTTTCAAAAGGAATTTGATAAAGTACCACATAATAGCAAAATTGAAGCCCATGGGATTAAAGGGGCAGAGGGAGCATGGATATGAAATTGGCAAGGGACAGAAAGCAAAGAGCTGCGGTGAATAGTTGTTTTTCAGACTGGAGGAAAGTGTGCACTGCTGTCCCTCAGGTTAGTGATCAGATCATTGCTTTTTTAGATGTATTTTAATGGCCTGGACTTGGGTATATAGACCCCAATTTAAATGTTTGTAGATGACATGAAACTTGGAAATTTAGGAATTAGTGAGGAGCATAGTAACAGATTTAAGGAGGATGTAGATAGACTGGTGAAATGGGCAGACCATAGCAGATGAAATTTAACACACAAACATGTCAAGTGATACATTTTGGTAGGAGGAATGAGGAGAGGCAATATAAAACAAATGGCATAATTTTAAAGTGGGTGCAGGAGCAGAGAGACCTTGAGGATGTAGATATACAAGACTTGAAGATGACAGGACAAGTTCAAAAAACTATTCCTTGGCTTTACAATCAGAGAACAAACGCTAAATCTTTATAAATCACTGCTTGGGCTCATAGCTAGAGTATTGTGTTCAGTTCTAGGCAACACATTTTAGGAAGGACGTCAAGACCTTTAAGAGAGTGCAGAGGAGTTTTACTAGAATGGTACCAGGGATGAAAGACTTCAGTTATATGGAGAGACTGTAGAAGCTGGGACAAAAACAAGAAATGCTGGAATCACTCAGCAGGTCTGGCAGCATCTGTGGAAAGAGAAGCAGAGTTAACGTTTCGGGTCAGTGACCCTTCTTTGGAACTGTAGAAGCTGGGGTTGTTTTCCTTAGAGCAGGGAAGGTTAAGGGGTGATCTAGTCAAGGTGTTCAAAATTATTAACGGTTTTGAGAGTATAAGGAGAAAGGGCTAAAAATTCGATTGCACCTGAAAACGGGGGGAAGGATTGCAATGCGTGATTAACCCATCCCTGTTCAAAGTAATGCTGCCTGCTGATTTAAATGATAGCGGTGTGCAGCCCAGTGCTAACACCACTTAAAACTAGCTTGCAAAACTTAAAGTCAGACTGTGTCATTTAAAGAAGAGGTGCATTCTGGCTGCAGCAGGTACTAGAACTGGCTAAAGAGTCTCTGAACCACAGAGAAGTAAAGATGGTGCAGCATGGCAGAGAGCAGGCTCACAGATTTTCTGATGCAGTACTCAAGGCCCTCATGCAGGAGGGAGAAGGGAGGAGAGAGGTCATCTTATCACGGGTTCAGGTGATCCTCCAGACAAGCCCTTAGAATGAGCAGGTAACCATTGGAGGTCAATGAAAGTAGTGTCTCCCTGAGGACCTGGATGCAGTACGAAAGAAGTTTGATGACCTCATGGAGTGGTCAAGGTCATTGAATTCATTTTCAAATGACATATACTTACAACTGAGCCAATAGCCTCACACACTGCTTGATGCAGCACACCTCCATTACTTATCTGCCAAGTTTCCCCATTAAGCACAGCTCATAATGCACATTTATAGGTTCACCTCACCCTCACACACTTAGCACTGCAGCAAGCCTCAGACCCACATCTCACAACTTGCACACACTGCCAACTATTCAACCATGACAGGCGCATCATCAAAACACATTGCACAACCCTCATTGACACATTTCAATCTCTCGTGCAGGACAAGGTGGCACACAATTGGAGGCAGCAGCAGCTAACCAGTGGGAAACAGGCACGGCTGCATATCAGCACCACCATGGAGATAGTGGTTGCCAGCATAAGTATGTTCCTACCCAATCCACCTTCTCCCAGCCCACTTGCCCCTCATTGCGTCATCTCTTCTGATTTTCAAGCTGACGCTGTTTTTTTTAAATTTGTTCATTGGTGAGCATCGCTGGCAAGCCCAGCATTTGTCACCCATTCCAGTTGCCCTTGAGAAAGTGGTGGTGAGCCACCTTTTTGAATCGCTGTAGGTACACCCATAGTGCTGTTAGGTAAAGAGCAGTTCCCTCTAAGCTGTGCTTGTGCACGGATGAATGGCAATCGGGAATTTGCAGGGAACAAACAGGCTGCAAACAAGCCATGTTGCCTTTAAGATGCATGCATGTGCAACAAGCTGGCCGCACGCAGCAAACAGAAGTTAGAGGAAACATAGGTAGGGATTTCCAGGTGAAGGAATGGCTATATGTTTCCAAGTCAGGATAGTGTGTGACTTGGAGGCGAACTTGCAGTTGGTGGTGTACCCATGCGTCTGCTGCCCTTGTCCTTCTAGGTGGTAGGTTTGGAAGGTGCTGTTGAAGAAGCCTTGGCAAGTTGGGGTAAATGTGCACCCTGCAGCCATAGTGCACTGGCGGTAGAGGGAGTGAATGTTTAAGGTGGTAAATGGGTGTCAATCAAGCAGGGTTGCTTTATACTGGATGGTGTCGAGCTTCTTGAGTGCTGTTGGAGCTGTAGTCATCCAGGCAAGTGGGGAGTTTTCCATCACACTCCTGACTTGTGCATTGTAGATAGTAGAAAGTTTTGAGCGAGTCACATGATGAGTTACTCGCCGTAGAATTCCCAACTTTCTCTTGTAGCCTCAGTATTTATGTGGTTGGCCCATTTAAATTTATGGTCATTTGTGACCCCTGGATGTTGACGGTGGGGGTTCAGCGGTGGTAATGCCATTGAATGTAAAGGGGAGGTGGTTAGATTCTCTCTTGTTGGAGATGGTCATTGCCCGGATTTTGTCTGGTGTGAATGTTACTTGGCACTTATCAGCCCAAGCCTGACTGTTGTCCAGGTCTTGCTGCATGTGGGCACAGACTGCTTCCGTATTTCAGGATTTGCAAATGGAACTGAACATTTACAATCATTAGCAAATATCCCCACTTCTGACCTATGAAGGAGGGAAGGTCATTGATGAAGTACCTGAACATGGTTAGACCTTGGATGCTACTCTCAGAAACTCCTGCAACGATGTCCTGTGGCTGAGATGATTGGCATCCAACAACCACAGACATCTTCCTTTGTGCTAGGTATGACTCCAGCCAGTGGAGAGTTTTGCCCCAAACTCCCATTGACTTCAATTTTACAGAGCTCCATGATCCCACACTTGGTCAAATGCTGCCTTGATGTCAAAGGCAGTCAGCTCACCTCTGGAATTCAACTCTTTTGTCCATGTTTGGATGGCTGCAATGAGGTCTGGAAGAAACCAAACTTAGCATCAGTGAGCAGGTTATTGGTGAGTAAGTGCCATTTGATAGCAGTGTCGACAGCACCTTTCATCACTGCTGATGATTGATGGGGCAGTAATTGGCCAGATTGGATTTGTCTTGGTTTTTGTGCACAGTTTTTCACATTGTGGGCTGGATTTTGTGGAGGAGGCAAGACTCCCAGCGCCGGGCCGAAAAGGCGGGTGGAACCCTGCCTCGACCTTGTCGTGTCCCCTCCCACCCTCACAGTGTAATCCGTTCCTTTAAAGATGGGGATCCCAGCTCCAAGAGTTGCTGAACAATCACAGGACCGGCAGCTCAGTAGTATCGGCAGCGCCACCACTAGTGGTGGCCATTGCCGGGCCTGCAGAGGCCTTGGACTCAGGCCCAGCACTGGAACCCTGGATCTCAGGAAGGCAAGGGAGGATGGGGTGGGTGAAAGAGTGGGCGTGAAGTCCAGGGGGAAGGGGATCTATATTGGTGGAGGTTTTTCTGGTGGGGGTCATTCATGGACTACAGATTGCCACGTTGGAGGGACCCTTCAAGAAAGCCGACAGGGAGGGCATCTCGTTTTACAAGGCCCACTCCCCACATAATGGAGGCATCCTCCACTGCTGGTTAGACCCATTACTAGACCACTTAAGGGGCTCAAATGAGCTCTGGACGGGAAGGTCGTCGTCGGCATATCCCATCCCTGGCAAAATCACTTGGCGACAGGCCCTCCACCCCTGCCTCCTCCGTGATTCTATGCCCCTTACCCCCACCGTCTGAGGAGGGCCCCTAAAATCCAGCCCTGGATGGTAGAATTTGTGTTTATGCTGTACTGGAACAGCTTGGCTAGGGGCACAACTACTTCTGGCGCATAAGCTCATCATCAAACAACGGAAAAGGCCACTTGCCAACCAGCAATCAAGGGTGGACAACATGGGAAAATGATGCAAAATAATAATATTTATATTCATCAAATGGACTGTCATGCAAGCCCCCACCTGACAAGCATGAAACATCAATTTTGCCACAAGGACATTAAATTTCAAACTGTTGTTGAAGTGAAGAAAGGGCTTGCTTTAAAAAATTGCCAGATCTTGGCTGGAAAGATATTTGCATATTAACAGACAGTGTGTGGAAGGACAAAGCAGCCATTCCCTGACACATTCAACCCACAATGGACCCTTGGCTGAAAATACATTTGCATATTAACAGACAGTGCTTGGAAAGGACAAAGGACCATGCCCTGATACATTCAACCCACAATGGACTTTTGATCACCAGACGTTCAAGGTGGGGGAGCTCGCATTCCAGGTTGACTGCTAAAATGGCCGAATACGCAAACGGACATGGTCAAGCCAGCTAGTCACATGACTAACCTGCTGTGCAACCTGAGTTTTTTGAATTTGTGCAAACAATTTGGGCAGAAAGCGGAGTGCTCCTGGACTAAGAAGATCTCTCCGGGCTGGCTCACCACAGCTTCCTTTGTGTGCCTGCTCCCATCTCTTTCTCACAAGCCTCTGAATCCACTGAAGACACATGAAGCCCAAGAGAGAAAACTTTCCTACAGCGAGCAAGGTTTAAGAAGAATACTGGGCCCTAACGAAAAGCAAGATCTACTTACAATCAAGGACTCTACAGTGAGCTTGAAGAACCGTAACAAAAACTCTTCAGATATTGCCTCAAACTTTTCACTTTATTTTTCTTCTGCTCTTTTCTGTCTCTATTTGCATGTGTGTGTCGCATATGCATGATAGTGTGGGCGCGTCGTGTATCCGTAGGCATTAACTGAATTAGATTTAAGTTTACGTTTAATAAATTTCTTCTTTAAACCTAAGAAGCCTGTTTGTGCTAGTTTCTCTGCCTTATAATTGGAAAGCGGTGAGCAAGGATTCACCAAGGGGGAGCTAAAAACACGGTTGGCTTAAAATTAAACCCTGTTATAGTACGACCAGGTGAAGGGTGAGAGGGACCCCCAGACACCTTTCTCACCTGGCCATAAACATGGACAAATAAAAATTAACTTTGCAAAATGTGTAACACATTCATATGTACATCATTGTGCAACTACAAATCGTTACTCTTTCTTTTCCTATTGCTTCTGTGTGGTGCAACCCTTGTGGCTTCAGCAAAGGTAGAGGAATACTGCTCATAACCCTGCTCTGAGTTGGTCTTGGCCAACATCCTCCGGTTTTGCAGCCCATCTGGGCCCACCAAAGATTGCTCCACTGTACTCGTGCAGGTGTAGACTCGGCCATCAGGACAGAAGACAGCATTTCTGGTATTGACTGACGTGAGTGCAATGGCTTTGAGCGGAGTCCAACTTCCATGTACCCTTTCATGGCTGAGCTGCTCTTCCCTGCTACCACTATGCTGGCAAACACTTTGCTGCCGATCGGGGGCACTGAGGCCAAAGCAAGGGCATCATTCTTCCTATCTAAGATGTCATCCAAAGTTTGCAAATCCTTGTTGAAGACCTGCATGCATTAATTTGATTGCCACATTTGATGCCCCTCAAGTTGCCAATCTGTCCATGGAAGAAGCTATCGCAATGGCCTCTGACTCCTTGTGCCATATCCAACCTTGTCTTCTTGGTTTCCCCAGCTGGCTTTCTCTTCCTGTTGTTAGGGAACAGTATCGCCTTCTGTGTCCTGAGCCCCCAGGGAAGTCAGTGAAGTGGGGCACAGCCTTTGACCATATATTTCTTCCATGGCAACACTTCTTTCCTTCCCAATTTTAACTGCTTCACTTTCCATTTTTTGAGAGTCCCTTTTAAAGACTAGAGTTGAGATTGCATCATGTGGGCCATCATCATGCCCGCTGAAAATAATTGGACAGGAAACCCAGAAATCAGATGTTAATGAAGTGGCTGTGTTAAAAAGCCACTGACCAGCATGCTTCACATCGGGCCCCCACATTTCTGCTCCCAGCACATCTGTACATTAAAATCCTGCCCAAAGTTGTTAGTAATATATCAGATCATATCCTATTCAGTTCTTGATATCTGTGGGGTGTGATCAGTTAAAGGATTGAACCTGCAGTGGTGTGATTGGATTTTTTAAATTCATGTTGATGTCTTTAGGAGTAGTCAGAGCCAAATTGGGCACCACAAACAAAACCCAAGAGCAAACTTAATCCTTTAATCCAAATGAGCAATGTTGATTAGTTAAAAATTGCCATCTAAACTCTCAAACATGGTGTTATATTAAGACACTGTTAAATTCCAGACAGCTTGTTGTGGAAGGATAATGCTGGAGCCTATCTTTACTCAGTTTCACAATGATTGTACACAGTAAAAGGATTACAACCACGTTGCTCCTCACGCAAACCTTCTACTAGTCTCGGTAAGAGTCTTCTTATAAGTGCTCAAGTAAGACCCCAGTTAACACTCTCCACTTGCATATGATTAAACAGTTGATATATAATTAAGGGGTTTCCTTCTTTCTTTTAAAATTAATGTGCTCAAACAACATTTCAAACTAAATTCCAAATTAGGTACAAAATATTAACATGTTCAAAGAACGTTTCAAAATAATCAAAATAAATTCCAAGTATTACATTGCGAGACATCCCTCCTCGAGCACACCTAACAATTTCTTTATACTTGTATTTCATCTTGTGAAAAAATCAGATAGCTGATGGCTTGCATCTACCCATTTATGTTTAGAGATTTACTTTCTCTCCAGCATTTGTTTCAATCAAGCAAGGCCAATATGTAGTCTTTTCTCACTGATACTTTTTGTAGAGTGTACATTGTTTCACAAAGAACGATTATCCACATGACATTCAATGAGTATCCCATCTTCAGTATGTCCCTTGTTCAGAATTTCACCTACAGTATTTGACAAATAGAACCCCCTATCCACTGCCTCTACAAGACTCAGTGTTTCTGCAACTAAAGTGCTTTTAACAACCCTTTTTATTTTCTTATCTTCCCAAGCTAAAGGGCAACATTTCCCATATTTACCCATCAGAAATATTATGAAACTAGCTGCACTCGAATACCCATCAGGAAGATTAGCATTTGAAGCATCATTAAAAATGACGAGATCCATGTTCTTTGGGTCACCTAACGATGGGAACTTCAGTACACATTATCTCCATAATTTTTTTTTTACATTTTATTTGCCCTGAAAACATTCTCAACTTTCAGGTGTTTCATCATTGTATTTAGCTCCAGCACATCAAAACTAGCATCAGGTCTGGTCTGAGTGCAGAACCAATTTAATTGACCAATCAAGCTTCGCAAGTGCTCATCTATGCTTGAGATATATCATCACCTTTCTGTGATGACCTAGCACAATTAACTAGGATGGGAGTAACACTCTAAGTAGGATTGTTGATTTAAAGTTATTCCAGACTTAGTCTTGTTAATCCCAATCTTAAAATCTGCCCTACTCTGATTAATAACATATTTCTCAAAATTCACACTACCACCCCAGAAGAAATCATCAACATGCATTGTGAAGATGCCTGAAAATTTCCTTCAATGATACTAATAAATCATGACAAGATCTGCTTTTAGTTGAACACTTTGAAGAGCTGGAACCTGTCACAGCCGCTAAGCGCATTGCACTGTTGAACTACAGAAAGCCCCCAGCGAGTTAACATCTGAAGCACTTAAAGCAGCCAGAAGCGCTGCACGAAGAACAGCCAGATGCTACACAAATGACTACTTGCAACACTTATGCAGTCGTATTCAGCTGGCCACCGACACCAGAAACATCAGAGGAATGTATGATGGCATTAAGAGAGCTTTTGGGCCAACCATTAGGAAGATCGCCCCCCTCAAGTCTAAATCAGGGGACACAATCACTGACCAACACAAGTAAATGGACCGCTGGGTGGAGCACTACCTAGAACTGTACTCCAGGGAAAATGTCACTGAGACCGCCCTCAGTGCAGCCCAGTCTCTGCCTGTCATGGATGAGCTGGACGAACAGCCAACAAAATCGGAACTCAGTGATGCCATTGATTCTCTAGCCAGTGGAAAAGCCCCTGGGAAGAACGGCATTACCCCTGAAATAATCAAGAATGCCAAGCCTGCTATACTCGCAGCACTCTACGAACTGCTTTGCCTATGCTGGGATGAGGGAGCAGTACCACAGGACATGCGTGATGCCAATATCATCACCCTCTATAAGAAAAAGGGTGACTGCAACAACTACCGTGGAATCTCCCTGCTCAGCATAGTGGGGAAAGTCTTCACTTGAGACGTTTTAAACAGAATGCAGAAGCTGGCTACCCTGAGGCACAGTGTGGCTTTCGAGCAGAGAGATCCACCATTGACATACTGTTCTCCCTTCGCCAGCTACAGGAGAAATGCCGAGAACAACAGATGCTCCTCTACGTTGTTTTCGCTGATCTCACCAAAGCCTTTGACCTCGTCAGCAGACGTGGTCTTTTCAGACTACTAGCAAAGATCGGATGTCCACCAAAGCTACTAAGTATCATCACCTCATTCCATGACAATATGAAAGGCACAATTCAACATAGCGGCGCCTCATCAGATCCCTTTCCTATCCTGAGTGGCGTGAAACAGGGCTGTGTTCTCGCAGCCACACTTTTTGGGATTTTCTTCTCCCTGCTGCTCTCACATGCGTTCAAGTCTTCAGAAGAAGGAATTTTCCTCCACACAAGATCAGGTGGCAGGTTGTTCAACCTTACCCATCTTAGAGCGAAGAACAAAGTACGGAAAGTCCTCATCAGGGAACTCCTCTTTGCTGACGATGCTGCATTAACATCTCACACTGAAGAGTGTCTGCAGAGACTCATTGACAGGATTGCAGCTGCCTGCAACAAATTTGGCCCAACCATCAGCCTCGAGAAAACGAACATCATGGGACAGGACACCAGAAATGTTCCATCCATCAAGATCGGCGACCACACTCTGGAAGTGGTTCAAGAGTTCACCTACCTAGGCTCAACTATCAGTAGTAACCTGTTTCTCGATGCAGAAATCAACAAGTGTATGGGAAAGGCAGCCGCTGCTATGTCCAGACTGGCCAAGAGAGTATGGGAAAATGGCATACTGACACGAAACACAAAAGTCCACTTGTATCAAGCCTGCGTCCTCAGTACCTTGCTCTACGGCAGCGAGGCCTGGACAACGTATGTCAGCCAAGAGCAACGTCTCAGTTCATTCCATCTTAGCTGCCTCCGGAGAATCCTTGGCATCAGGTGGCAGGACCGTATCTCCAACACAGAAGTCCTCGAGGCGGTCAACATCCCCAGCATATACACCCTACTGAGCCAGCGGCACTTGAGGTGGCTTGGCCATGTGAGCCACATGGCAGATGGCAGAATCCCCAAGGACACATTGTACAGCGAGCTCGTCACTGGTATCAGACCCACCGGCCGTCCATGTCTCCGCTTTAAAGACGTCTGCAAGTGCGACATGAAGTCCTGTGACATTGATCACACGTCATGGGAGTCAGTTGCCAGTGATCGCCAGAGCTGGCGGACAGCCTTCGAGGCGGGGCTAAAGTGTGGCGTGTCGAAGAGACATAGCAGTTGGCAGGAAAGAAGACAAGCGCAAGGAGAGAGCCAACTATGTAACAGCCCCGGCAGCCAATTTTATCTGCAGCGCATGTGGAAGAGTCTGTCACTCTAGAATTGGCCTTTATAGCCACTCCAAGCGCTGCTTCACTAACCACTGACCACCTCCAGGCCATTGTCTCTCGAGACAAGGAGGCCAAAGGAGAAAGATACTTTTCCAGCATAACCTCCCTGCTCTTATAAACGATACCTTGGCTAATAAAGGAAAGGATTCCATATGACTTCTTAACCATCTTATTGACTTGTCCTGCTACCTTCAGGAATCTGTGGACAGTCAGTCCAAGGTGCCTTATTCCCCTTACATTTCTCAGTATTTTCCCATTAATCGTACATTCCTTTGCCTTGTTTGACCTCCCCAAATTCCATTTGCCACTTTTCTGCCCATCTGACCAGACCATCATTATCTTCCTGCAGCCGACAGCTATCCTCCCATCTACCACACGACCAATCTTTGTGTCATCTGCAAACTTCTTGATCATGCCCCCTGCATTTATGTCCAAATTGTTCATATACACCACAAAAAGCAGGGGACCCAGTACTGAGCCCTGTGGAATGCAACTGGAAACAGCCGTCACCAATTACCCTTTGCTTCCTGCCACTGAGCCAATTTTGTATCCACCTTGCTGCATTTCCCTGGATCCCATGGGATTTTATATTTTTCATCAGTCTGCCATGTGGGACCTTGTCAAAAGCCTTGCTAAAATCCATGTAGACCACATCAACTGCACTACCCTCATCTATCTTCCTTGTTACTTCTTCAAAAAATTTGATCAAGTTGGTCAAACAAGATCTTCCCTTAACAAATCCATGCTGACTATCCTTGATTAACCTGTGCCTTTCTAAGTGACAGTTTATCCTGTCTCTCAGAATAGATTCCAATAATTTGCCCACTATTGAGGTTAGACTGACTGGCCTGTAATTATTCAGTCTATCCTTCGCTCCCTTTTTAAACAGAGGTGCAACGTTAGCAATTCTCCAATCCTCCGGCACCGTACCTGTATCCAGTGAGTTTTGGAAAATGATGTGAGACTCTTTGCTATTTCCTCTCTTGCTTCTTTTAACAGCCTAGGATACATTTCACCTGGTCCTGGTGATTTATCAACTTTCAAGGATGCTAATCCCATTAATACTTCCTCTCTCCCTATGTTTATCAATCCAATACTTCACACTCTTCCTCCTTAACTACAGTACCTGCATTGTCCCTCTCTTTTGTGAAGACAGACACAAAGTATTCATTAAGAACCATACCAATATCTTCCGCTCCTACACATAGGTTACCTTTTTGGTTTTTTATGGGCCCAATCTCTCCTTAGTTATCCTCTTACTCTTAATGTATTGATAAAACATCTTTGGGTTCACCTTGATTTTGCTTGCCAATATTCTTTCATGCCCTCTCTGCTTTCCTAATTTCCTTTTTGATTTCACCCCTCCACTTTCTATACCTCTCGGCTTTCTGTAGTATTGAGTTCTCTGTGTTGGACATAAGCTTTCCTTTTCTGCCTTATCTTACCCTGTAGGCTCCTTGACATCCATGAGGCTCTAGATTTGGCCGCCTCACCCTTTTTCTTTGTGGGAGCATGTTTACTCTGAACCCCTTGTATCTCCCCTTTGAATGCCTCCCACTGTCCTAGCACTGATTTACCTTCAAGTAGCTGTTTCTAGTCCACTTTCGCTAAATCACTCCTCAGTTTAGTAAAATTGGCCTTGCCCCAATTGAGAACTCTAACGCATGTTCTAACTCTGTCCTTTTCCATAATTATGTTAAAACTGACTGAATTATGATCACTACCACCAAAATGCTCTCACACTGCCACTCCTTCCACCTGCCCATCTTCATTTCCTAAAACTAAGTCTAAAACTGCGCCCTCTCTTGTTAGACTTGCTACATACTAGGCAAAAAAGTTCTCCTCAATGCACCTCAAGGATTCTGCTCCCTCAATTCCTTTTGCACTAAAACTATCCCAGTTAATATTGGGGTAATTAAAATTCACTACTATTACTGCCCTATTGTTCTTGCACTTCTCAGAGATTTGCCTACATAGGGTGGCGCAGTGGTTAGCACTGCAGCCTCACAGCTCCAGCGACCCGGGTTCAGTTCTGGGTACTGCCTGTCTGGAGTTTGCAAGTTCTCCGTGACCGCGTGGGTTTCCTCCGGGTGCTCCGGTTTCCTTCCACAGCCAAAGACTTGCAGGTTGATAGGTAAATTGGCCATTGCAAATTGCTCCTAGTGTAGGTAGGTGGTAGGAGAATGGTGGGGATGTGGTAGGGAATATGGGATTAATGTAGGATTAGTATAAAATGGGTGGTTGTTGGCTGGCACAGACTCGGTGGGCCGAAGGGCCTGTTTCAGTGCTGTATCACTAAAACTAAACATATCTGCTCTTTTATCTCCCTCTGACTGGGGGTCTCTAATACATGCCCAACAGTGTGATTGCCGCTTTTTTGTTCCTTAGCTCAATCTATATGGCCTCATTTGATGAACCTTCCAACATATCATCCCTCCTCACAGCTGTAATAGTTTCCTTAACCAAAATTGCCACTTCCCCTCCTTTCTTATCCCCCTCCCTATCGCTTCTGCAAACCCTGTAACCAGGAATGTTGAGCTGCCATTCCTGTCCCTCCTTAAGCCATGTTTCTGTAATAGCTATGATATCATACTGCCACGTGTCTATCTGTGCCCTCAGCTCATCTGCTTTATTTGCTATACTCCTTGCATTGAAATAGATACCCTTGAGCACTGCCAGACTCTTTTGTTTTACTTTCTAACCCTCGTTTCCTCTGTCTTTCAGACTCAACCATTAATTTTCTGCCTTCCATTTTCATTTCTGATTTTGTCCCAGCTGAGTCTACCCTCAGGTCCCCATCCCCCGACCAAACTAGTTTAAACCCTCCCCAACAGCACTTGCAAAACGTCCCTCAAGGAACTCAGTCCCGGCCTGTACAGCTCCCATCTGCCCCAGAGCCAGTCCCAATATCCCAGGAGTCTGAATCCCACCCTCCTGCACCATCTTTCCAGCCATGCATTCATCGGTCTTATCCTTCTATTTCTATACTCACTTGCTCGTGGCATTGGGAGTAATCCGGAGATTACTACTTTTGAGGTCCTTCTTGCTAATTTCTTACCTAGCTCCCTAAATTCTGACTGCAAGACCACATCCCTCTTTCTATCTATGTTGTTGGTTCTGATGTGGACCACGACTGCTGGCTGTTTACCCTCCCCCTTCAGGATGTTTTGCAGCCGCTCAGTGACATCCTTGACCCTGGCACCAGGGAGGCAACACAGCATCCTGGATTCACGTCTGCGGCCACAGAAATGCCTGTCTGTTCCGCTGACTATTGAATCACCGATCACAATGGCTCTTCCAGTCTTCACTGTAATCCCCTGTGTAGCTGAGCCACCCATGGTGCCATGGACTTGGCTCTGGCTGCACTCCCCAGGTGAAGCGTCACTTTCCTCAATATTCAGAACTGAAGTGAGATGCACTCAGGGGTCCCCTACACTACCTGCCTGATTCTTTTTGATTGTCTGGTGGTCACCCATTCCCTCTATCCCTGCATACTCTTAAGCTGTGGGTGACCACATCTATAAACATGCTTTCCACATAGCTCTCATCCTCATGAATGCACTGCAGTGTCACCAGCTGCCGCTCAAGTTCCAAAACCCAGAGCTCAAGCTGCTTCAATGATGACACTTCCTGCACAAATGGTTCTCAAGGATACGGAAAGCATCCTGGAGCTCCCACATAGCACAGGAGGTGCACTCTCAAGGTTGAAGCAGCCCTGCCATTCCTTTGTTTATTAGTTGACCTTTTGTTACTGCTAAAAAAAAACCTTACCAATACTATAACAGCTTAGAATTATGAATACAACCTTACTAGTACTGATAAATCCTATGAAAAATCAATACAGTTCACGAGTTAAAATAAACCTTACTCGAAAAAACACCTACTCACTTGTTCCTTATTATTAAGCTATTTACACACACACCCTAACAGTAGTGTACTAACTCAGCTATTATGAGTTATTCCCTAACAGCAGTTACTCACCAACCTATTACCTTGCAGCTTTCCTATGATGTCACTTTGTTTTCAATCTCCGCTGCTCTCCCAGAAGGTAAGTCATAATCCCTCGCATTACTATTCAACCCTTGATCTACCATATTATGTTCCTCAGGGCCTTCATCACAAAACACGTGAGCATTTGAGGTGCAAGGTGTCTCGTTTCCTTCTATCAGCTGCTTAGATTCTGAGATTCTGTAATCAACCCCAATTAATCATGAGGAATGAAACTTAACAGTTTGATTTCCATGCTTGATCACTACGGTCTTAACATTCATTACCTATGACCCACTCTTTTATAATTCACCATCTCTTATGAATTAAATTCCACTTCAGATGGTCTTATTCGATGCCTTGAAGCTCTCAAAATTTTCGCAGAGACCTCAGCCTTGATGAAAACCTGTCTCCTTGCATGTAAAGCATTCAATTGTGGTACCTTCTAGAGCAGGAGGACTGTTGCACAATACAGAAGGCAATTTGAGATGCCGCCCATAGACCAATTGATAGGGACTATATCCTCCAATCATCTGAAGCAAATTTTTTGCATGAACACCCCATGCCAGAGCGGTTGTCAACTTGCAGTTTGGTTGTTCAGCTAAGATTTTATGCAGTATTTCATCAATCATTGCGTGATTCCTTTCACATTGCTGAAAGAACATTCAGCTACGGCATTCATACGCATAATGTTCATGTTTTCACACATGTCTCTGAAATCATCTTTGGCAAATTCCCTTCCATTATCAGTCAGAAACTTAGCTGGTGCCCCAAGTCCAGTCCCTATCCATTTCTCCATAATTCTATCTATAATCACCCTTTTGTCTTTGTATTTATTATTGTAGAAAGATTAAATTTAGTTGCTAGATCTATAAACTGCAGAATGAAAATATTCCTGTCTTTGTATCATACCTTTAAATCCATAGCAACTACCTCTTTAAAGTCACCTGCCAATGGAAGGATTGCAGTAGGACATGATACTTTTTACAGATTTCACAGTTATCATTAATCTCTTCTGTTATTCTTGTATAATCTTGATCAATCACACCTGCATCCTTTAGCAGGTTTTTTAATCGTTCACAAGAAAGGTGAGCAAATTTTCAGTGCACCTTGAAGACAATTTCTTTTATCTCTCTGATCTTAACACCTGATGCCATTAATACTCTGGTTTTGTTCATCAAGGTTTGTTAAGGGATACAATAATACCCTGGCTGGGTAAATTGCAAATTCACTGACTTTCCAAAAACAATTGCCTTATCATGCTCCATATCAAGTTTCATTTGTGCCTTTTTCATTGAAGGTTTATTCAACAGTAAAGGTATCTCATTAGAGACTACATCTGATAAAGTGGCTCACTCCAGCTATTTTACATGGACTTCGTACACTCTTCAGTGACTGCAATGTGTTATCATCAAACCTAAAGCTGGAAATATTTTTATACTCCTTAATCTTGTATCGATCCTCACTACTTTCATTTCAGCAGCTTTTTCGGGAGCAGAGTGTGAGCGAGTGAGCAGCTGGGAAGGTCGGTTTGAAAGTAAATTTAATTTCCTTTTGTTTTTCGGCGGAGGCCAGGGGGCTGCTGGGTAAGTAAAACACTATATATTTGGGCGGTTTAAAATAACTTTCCTTTCATTTCAGCAGCTTTTTCGGGAGCAGAGTGTGAGCGAGTGAGCAGCTGGGAAGGTCGGGTTGAAAGTAAATTTAATTTCCTTTTGTTTTTCGGCGGAGGCCAGGGGGCTGCTGGGTAAGTAAAACACTATATATTTGGGCGGTTTAAAATAACTTTCCTTTCATTTCAGCAGCTTTTTCGGGAGCAGAGTGTGAGCGAGTGAGCAGCTGGGAAGGTCGGGTTGAAAGTAAATTTAATTTCCTTTTGTTTTTCGGCGGAGGCCAGGGGGCTGCTGGGTAAGTAAAACACTATATATTTGGGCGGTTTCTGAACCCGAGACACCACACTTGTAGTGTCTCCCACCCGCCCTCCTCCTCTAACCAAAAAAAAAGGACTCGGTGGGGTGTTTATAAGGTAAGGCTTTTTCGATTTCTCTGGTTTTATTGTGATTGGTAAAAACTTTACGTTCCTTTTTCATTTAACTAAGTTTAAACTTAAGATTAAAAATGGCAGGAGATCTCAGACCCGTGTCATGCTCCTCTTGCTCAATGTGGGAGCTCAGGGACATGGCTGATGTCCCTGACTCCTTCACGTGCAGGAACTGTGTCCAACTGCAGCTCTTGTTAGACCGCATGACAGCTCTCGAGCTGCGGATGGACTCACTTTGGAGCATGCGCGATGCTGAGGAGGTCGTGGATAGCACGTTTAGTGAATTGGTCACACCGCAGATTAGGATTGCTGAGGGAGAAAGGGAATGGGTGACCAAAAGGCAGAGAAAGAGCAGGAAGGCAGCGCAGGAGTCCCCTGCGGTCATCTCCCTCCAAAACAAGTATACCGTTTTGGATACTGTTGAGGGAGATGGCTCACCAGGGGAAGGCAGCAGTAGCCAGGTCCATGGCACCGTGGCTGGCTCTGCTGTTCAGAAGGGCGGGAAAAAGAGTGGAAGGGCTATAGTCGTAGGGGATTCGATTGTAAGGGGAGTAGATAGGCGGTTCTGTGGTCGAAAACGAGGCTCCCGAATGGTATGTTGCCTCCCAGGTGCACGGGTCAGGGACGTCTCAGATCAGCTGCAGAACATTCTAAAGGGGGAGGGTGAACAGCCAGTTGTCATTGTGCACATAGGCACTAATGATATAGGTAAAAAACGGGATGAGGTCCTACAAGCAGAGTTTAGGGAGTTAGGAGCCAAGTTAAAAAGTAGGACCTCAGAGGTAGTAATCTCAGGATTACTACCAGTGCCACGTGATAGTCAGAGTAAAAATGAAAGAATAGTCAGGATGAATGCGTGGCTTGAGAGATGGTGCAGGAAGGAGGGGTTCAGATTTTTGGGACATTGGGACCGGTTCTGTGGGAGGTGGGACTATTACAAATTGGACGGTCTACACCTGGGCCGGACTGGAACCAATGTCCTTGGAGGTGCTTTTGCTAACGCTGTTGGGGAGGGTTTAAACTAATGTGGCAGGGGGATGGGAACCAATTGAGGTCAGTTGACAGTAAGGAGGTAGTAACAAAAGCCTGTAAGGAACTAGATAATGAAGTCAGTGTGACTAAGGGGAAGAGCAGGCAGGGAGCAGATGATGAATATAAAGGGACTGGTGGTCTGAGGTGCATTTGTTTTAATGCAAGAAGTGTAGTAGGTAAGGCAGATGAACTTAGGGCTTGGATTAGTACCTGGGAGTATGATGTTATTGCTATTACTGAGACTTGGTTGAGGGAAGGGCATGATTGGCAACTAAATATCCCAGGATATCGATGCTTCAGGCGGGATAGAGAGGGAGGTAAAAGGGGTGGAGGAGTTGCATTACTGGTCAAAGAGGATATCACAGCTGTGCTGAAGCAGGGCACTATGGAGGACTCGAGCAGTGAGGCAATATGGACAGAACTCAGAAATAGGAAGGGTGCGGTAACAATGTTGGGGCTGTACTACAGGCCTCCCAACAGCGAGCGTGAGATAGAGGTACAAATATGTAAACAGATTATGGAAAGATGTTGGAGCAACAGGGTGGTGGTGATAGGAGATTTTAATTTTCCCAACATTGACTGGGATTCGCTTAGTGTTAGAGGTCCAGATGGAGCAGAATTTGTAAGGAGCATCCAGGAGGGTTTTCTAGAGCAGTATGTAAATAGTCCAACTCGGGAAGGGGCCATACTGGACCTGGTGTTGGGGAATGAGCCCGGCCAGGTTGTTGAAGTTTCAGTAGGGGACTACTTTGGGAATAGTGATCACAATTCCGTAAGCTTTAAAATACTCATGGACAAAGACGAGAGTGGTCCTAAAGGAAGAGTGCTAAATTGGGGGAAGGCCAACTATACCAAAATTCGGCAGGAGCTGGGAAATGTAGATTGGGAGCAGCTGTTTGAAGGTAAATCCACATGTGATATGTGGGAGGCTTTTAAAGAGAGGTTGATTAGCGCGCAGGAGAGACATGTTCCTGTGAAAATGAGGGATAGAAATGGCAAGATTAGGGAACCATGGATGACAGGTGAAATTGTGAGACTAGCGAAGAGGAAAAAGGAAGCATACATAAGGTCTAGGCGGCTGATGAAAGACGAAGCTTTGAAAGTATATCGGGAATGTAGGACCAATCTGAAACGAGGAATTAAGAGGGCTAAAAGGGGTCATGAAATATCTTTAGCAAACAGGGTTAAAGAAAATCCCAAAGCCTTTTATTCATATATAAGGAGAAAGAGGGTAACTAGAGAAAGGATTGGCCCACTAAAGGACAAAGGAGGAATGTTATGCTTGGACTCAGAGAAAATGGGTGAGATTCTAAACGAGTACTTTGCATCGGTATTCACCGAGGAGAGGGACATGACGGATGTTGAGGTTAGGAACAGATGTTTGATTACTCTAGGTCAAGTCGGCATAAGGAGGGAGGAAGTGTTGGGTATTCTAAAGGGCATTAAGGTGGACAAGTCCCCAGGTCCGGATGGGATCTATCCCAGGTTACTGAGGGAAGCGAGAGAGGAAATAGCTGGGGCCTTAACAGATATCTTTGCAGCATCCTTAAACACGGGTGAGGTCCCGGAGGACTGGAGAATTGCTAATGTTGTCCCCTTGTTTAAGAAGGGTAGCAGGGATAATCCAGGTAATTATAGACCGGTGAGCCTGACGTCAGTGGTAGGGAAGCTGCTGGAGAAGATACTGAGGGATAGGATCTATTCCCATTTGGAAGAAAATGGGCTCATCAGTGATAGGCAACATGGTTTTGTGCAGGGAAGGTCATGTCTTACCAACTTAATAGAATTCTTTGAGGAAGTGACAAAGTTGATTGATGAGGGAAGGGCTGTCGATGTCATATACATGGACTTCAGTAAGGCGTTTGATAAGGTTCCCCATGGTCGGCTGATGGAGAAAGTGAAGGCGCTTGGGGTCCAAGGTGTACTAGCTAGATGGATAAAGAACTGGCTGGGCAACAGGAGACAGAGAGTAGCAGTAGAAGGGAGTTTCTCAAAATGGAGACGTGTGACCAGTGGTGTTCCACAGGGATCCGTGCTGGGACCACTGTTGTTTGTGATATACATTAATGATTTGGAGGAAAGTATAGGTGGACTGATTAGCAAGTTTGCAGACGACACTAAGATTGGTGGAGTAGCAGATAGTGAAGGGGACTGTCAGAGAATACAGCAGAATATAGATAGATTGGAGAGTTGGGCAGAGAAATGGCAGATGGAGTTCAATCAGGGCAAATGTGAGGTGATGCATTTTGGAAGATCCAATTCAAGAGTGAACTATACAGTAAATGGAAAAGTCCTGGGGAAAATTGATGTCCAGAGAGATTTGGGTGTTCAGGTCCACTGTTCCCTGAAGGTGGCAACGCAGGTAAATAGAGTGGTCAAGAAGGCATACGGCATGCTTTCCTTCATCGGACGGGGCATTGAGTACAAGAGTTGGCAGGTCATGTTACAGTTGTATAGGACTTTGGTTCGGCCACATTTGGAATACTGCGTACAGTTCTGGTCGCCACATTATCAAAAGGATGTGGATGCTTTGGAGAGGGTGCAGAGGAGGTTCACCAGGATGTTGCCTGGTATGGAGGGCGCTAGTTATGAAGAGAGGTTGAGCAGATTAGGATTATTTTCATTAGAAAGACGGAGGTTGAGGGGGGACCTGATTGAGGTGTACAAAATCATGAGAGGTATAGACAGGGTGGATAGCAAGAGGCTTTTTCCCAGAGTGGGGGTTTCAATTACTAGAGGACACGAGTTCAAAGTGAAAGGGGAAAAGTTTAGGGGGGATATGCGTGGAAAGTTCTTTACGCAGAGGGTGGTGGGCACCTGGAACGCATTGCCAGCGGAGGTGGTAGATGCGGGCACGATGGAGTCTTTTAAGATGTATCTAGACAGATACATGAATGGGCAGGAAGAAAAGAGATACAGAACCTTAGAAAATAGGCGACATGTTTAGAGAGAGGATCTGGATCGGCGCAGGCTTGGAGGGCCGAAGGGCCTGTTCCTATGCTGTAATTATCTTTGTTCTTTGTTCTTACTGAGTGAATCCAGATAACATTGTAACCAATTAATTCTGCATACTTCTGATGTGCAAGCACTATCTAATACAGCAGTTGAATGAATCCACAACTAACACATTCATCACAGGACTAAAACGCCTTGTGACCAATATAATTTGTTCATCATTATCTTCTTCTGCCTTAGAATTCTCTGTGTCATGTGTTATTGCAAGGACTCTGTCCCTCCGCTTTGGGCAGTTCATGACATAATACTTTTTTTACACCTGAAGCACCTAATAACTCTTCCTTTGCACTCCTGGGATTCACTTGCCTCTGATTGCTGCTCCAATTCTGTCTGCCATTGTAATAGTCAGACCTGCTAAAGGTGTTTTCCCCTTAATTCCTCCTGTCTTTAACTCTTCCATTGTAGTTATGCCTGCGCCCAGTAACTGGACCATTCCGAAATCCAGTAAACATTGAGTCCTCCATTCTTTGTGTCACTGCAGAGTGCCCTGTTCTACCAGGACTGCAAGAAATGACTCTTTCCCCAGGAATTTCTTTATAAGGCAGCAGACATCTAACAGGGAGTCTTTTTCCAAGAACCGAACCCCAGTTAGAACCAGGAGCCTGTCCATATGCAACACCCTAGCACAATCTAGCAATTCAAATGCTAGCATTGAACCAGGGATCTCCAAATTGAATTTCTCAGTCTTCTATACAGTCTGGTAAAGTTCATGATATTGTTCCTCCATTGAATAACCATCTGTTTTCCGAAATCTATCAAAGTCAAAGCATTCAATAGGCCATCTTTCTTGTAAATTTCATCCAAGAATTCTAACAGGAGATCCAACCCTTCATCAGTATCCAACTGACGAGCATCCAGTTCACAAAACGCATTACTTCTGAATTTACTTTTGGTAGGAAGTGACAACACCAAGGCCATAAACTTGGTTCCTCTTTGGTAGGGACATAACCCATGTTCACATATCCATTTCATTCTTCCACTGATCTTATGGTTCAGACTCAGAGAACATCAGAGAGTAATCATAACACTGATAATTTACACTTGCTTTCTGCCATATTTTCCACAATAGCCAGTAAGATTTTAGTTTTCTATGTAAAAACAATTCCTAGTTTCCAACGCGGGCACGATGGCATCTTTTAAGATGTATCCAGACAGATACATGAATGGGCAGGAAGAAAAGAGATACAGACCCTTAGAAAATAGGCGACATGTTTAGATAGAGGATCTGGATCGGCACAGGCTTGGAGGGCCGAAGGGCCTGTTCCTGTGCTGTAATTTTCTTTGTTTGTTCTTTAGCTTTGGGCAACCATTCTCTGCTACCATGTTAAATTCCAGAAGGATTGTTGTGGAAGGATACTGCAGGAGCCTTTCTCAACTCTTTTACATTTATTGTACAGAGTAAAAGGCTTGCAAACATGTAGCTCCTCACTTAAACCCTTCACCAGTCTCATTAAGTGTCTGCTTATAAGTGCTCAAGTAAGACCCCAATTAACACCCTCCAATATAATTCAACAATTGATACACAATTAACAGTGACATCCTCTATTATTTCTGGTATATATACATGTTCAGTTTGTTTAATTCTGGTTTTTTTCCAAGGTTTATACCAAAGAGGTTGCCAATATTAACTCCAACTACCCATCCAGACTCTGTTCTTAAAACATAATGACATTAATAGGCAAATGTTATGTTGGCCTTCACAGCAAGAGGATTCGGGTACAGGAGCAAGGATGTCTTGCTGCAATTATACAAGGCCTTGGTGAGACCACATCTGGAGTATTGTGTGCAGTTTTGGTTTCCTTATCTGAGGAATGCTGTTCTTGCTATAGAGGGAGTACAGCAAAGGTTCACCAAACTGATTTCTGGGATGTCAGGACTGACTTATGAAGAGAGATTGGGTCAATTAGGCTTGTATTCGCTAGAGTTTAGAAGAACGAGAGGGGATCTCATAGAAACCTACAAAACTCTAACAGGACTGGACAGGCTAGATGCAGGAAGGATGTTCCCGATGGTGGGGCAGTCCAGGACCAGGGGTCACAATCTAAGGATAAGGGGTAAGCCATTTAGGACAGAGATGAGGAGGGATTTCTTCACCCAGAGACTGGTGAACCTGTGGAATTCTGTACCACAGAAAGCAGTTGAGGCCAAATCATTAAATATAATCTATCTAACTCTTTCTTTAGTTCTTGGGGCTAAAGGAATTAACATAGAAACATAGAAAATAGGAGCTGGCGTAGGCCATTTGGCCCTTAGTGCCTGCTCTGCCATTCATTATGATGATGGCTGATCATCCAACTCAGTAGCCTGTTCCGGCTTTCGCCCCATACCCTTTGATCCCTTTCAACCCAAGAGCTATATCTAACTCCTTTTTGAAAACATTCAGTGTTTTGGCCTCAACTGCTTTCTGTGGTAGCAAATTCCACAGGCTCACCACTCCCTGAGTGAAGAAATTTCTCCTTATCTCAGTCCTGAAAGGTTTGCCCCGTATCCTTAGACTATGACCCCTGGTTCTGGACTCCCCCACCATCGGGAACATCCTGCCTGCATCTACCCTGTCAAGTCCTGTTAGAATTTGATAGCTTTCTATGAGATTCCCCCTCACTCTTCTGAACTCCAGAGAATATAATCCTAACCGACTCAATCTCTCCTCATCTGTCAGTCCCGCCATCCCAGGAATCAGTCTGGTAAACCTTCGCTGCACTCCCTCTATAGTAAGAACATCCTTCCTCAGATAAGGAGACCAGAACTGCACACAGTATTCCAGGTGTGGCCTCACCAAGGCCCTGTATAATTGCAGCAAGACATCCCTGCTCTTGTACTTGAATCCTCTCGCTATGAAGGCCAACATACCATTTGCCTTTTTTAAGGGATGCAGGGAGAAAGCGGGAACAGGGTACTGAGTTTTGACGATCAGCCATGATCGTATTGAATGGTGGTGCAGGCTTGAAGGGCCGAATGGCCTACTCCTGCTCCTATTTTCTATGTTTCTATCGAAGAGGATAAATTATTGTGATATCACTGTGTATATTTCTCAAAATTTAATTCACTGTAAAATCTTGTGAAGTTCATGTAAATTTGTTCACCTTCACATGTGGACAAACGCCCGTTGACCGGTTCACTCTCTGGTGCTTTGTACTCATTTGGTTGGCCCATGGAAATCAAATGACCCATTCCTGTACTATCCTTCCAGTAATTAGATTGACTTGTGAATCAAGTGAGCAACACCCTCTGTTAATCTTTATGATACTGATTGGTCACTAGGAACCATATTTTCTCATACCTCCAATTAGCTGCCTACAGCAGTCACAAATCTATCAAGTGAGGGGCTATTAATAAATACTGATCTGCTTTATGAACATGTGAAAAATGACAGACAGGAAAAGACCTACTGATCGAATCAGCCTGTCCCAGAAAGTTGCTACATACATTCCTCACCCCACTGTTTGGAAGCTCATTTTATTACATTTACTTTGCATTTTGTTTAAAAAAAATCAATCCCTTTCTATACTGCCTTAAATAAATGATGTTTTAGGTGCCTTGAGGTTGAGATTCAAACCAATACTGTTGTTAATATCTTAATCTATCATCCACTTGTTTTCACAATCTTTTAAGGACATAACCACTCTCAGTGACTTTTAACTAGCTCCAATTTTTTCACAACAACTTATTGAAAATAGTTGTGTTTCCCTTGTGGCATTTCTTGGTTTTCTGAATAAAAGTGCACTCAATCTGAAAGTTACAAATTCATTAAACCAGATTATTTGTCCCTAGGGCCAAACTAGTGTTTGCTGCAGTGAGAGATAGATTTACAACTTGCCATCTGGGCATAAAGCATTGTAGTCTGACCACCCTTTTGTAGAAGCCGTCCAATTATCATTTCCACTGATCTCCATGTAAATGCAAATCGCTTGGTTTGTGTAACGGGCGGCTGACCTGCAATGCCAGTTTTGCACCTGGCAGCACCGTTGAAAATTTACCCCAAAATGCCCTTAATAAATTTTTGAAAAGTTGATAGTCCTTAATATGTGACCAGATGATCTATTATATAGTAAAAACGCTAAAAAGTAGGTGGCTCTGTGAGCATATTACCGTGACATTTCAAAGGTTTCTTTGTGTTTGTATTTCTTCATAATAGGCAACATCCTCATGAATCCCACACTGTACAGACACTTTTTGCCTATTTTTTTTAATTGGATCCTATTCTTCTCTGTCATTTTAGAACCTTTCCATTAATATTAATTTGCCCCTCCAGGATAGAACCCAATGGGATATTGCTATCAATTTCCAACCATTCTGTGAATCTGCCCTTATCTGCTACTCTCTCTTTCCTCCCTTTTAACCAGTTTTAAATCCAATTTGCTATCCTATTTGCAATTCCATATAGCTAGATCTTTTCCAATTGTTTCTTATATGGACCATGTCAAAGACTTTCTGAAAGTTCATATACACCACATCTGCTGCATTTATCTATCCAATATATGCCATTTTCTGAAAACATTCTATCAGAATAATATCTAGTATAGGACAAAAATTGTATCAATAGCCAATGTGAGTGATTTTTACTATTTAGAATTAATTTTACGCACTGTCAAAATTCTCAAAGTGTTTCTGCTGGTGTTTACCAAACCTCACTATACAGACCCATTCAGCTGATTTATTTATTTAGCCACCATTCTTTTCAGAGTCTTAATTTTAAGTCCCTAGTGTCCCAAAAAATGTTCCATTGATGCTTATTCATTTCTGTGTACGTCGCAAAGTCTCTTTTCATTATCTGCCATGCCGTACTGAAGGAATGTTACATAGTGCTCTTCTCCACCCTGGAGATAAATCTGATGCCTCATCTAGCTGTTCCAGTTCATGTTAAAGATCCTCAGACAATATTTGAAAAATAAAAGGAGTTCTTTTGGCTAACATTCCTCTCTTAACCAATACCACCAGAGATTGAATTCATCATTCATCTCTTTGCTTTTTGTGGGATCTTACTGTCTGCAAAATGGCTGTTGCATTTGCCCACATAATGGCCACTGCACTTCAAAGAAATTCATTATATCTAAAACACTTTGAAACTTTTCCAGAAAATATGAAATGATGCCATATGACTGAAACTGTTGTTTATTATTTGGTTCTCCTGACTCCCCAGAGCCTTTCAATTGATTGTTTAAGCATTAGCGTGTTAAGAATTAAATAAACATCAATGGAAAGTATTCAAAAGATCCCTTGTCACAAGTACTTGCCAGACTCAAGTCGCCATCCCCCACTGGATACTTTCTTTTAGTGTACTATATCTAAAATTGACAGATCAGTGAACAAGTAAACCAACAGATGAGTTGGTCCAAGGCCACTGTTATGGTGCAAGTTTTAAAAGCAACAATAACGTTGGAAGGTGTCTTTTATCTGCTTATTCTGCAATGCTATTTAATTTAGTACTTTGTTTCATCTTGTGCCAATGCAATCACTGGTGTAATTAAATAACAGAAGAAGGGATATCACAACGTTTGTTATTACCAAATCTGAGAAATTCCACGAGTGTAGTATTATGGATTATACCAAATAAATACACAGTATACTATGTCCTTACATTATTAATCTTTGTTTCTCCACCTGATAAAATTCATACTATTTGGGATGACAAGATTCTACTTGAAAACAGCAGAAGAATCTGGTATTCTGGTAAAACAATTTAAATAGATACAAATCAACACTATATGCGATGACCAATATAATGCAGTAGCATTAATAATATTAAAAATCATTTCAGTTGCTGTGCCATACATGTTTCGGAAACTTCCCAGTGGCATAATTTGTATATTAGCAGGTGAATATATTTGATGAAGGACTGTAACCCAGAGCTGGCCTGCTCCACATACAAGTGTACAGTAGATGAGATTGTGTACTTCCAGAGAGAGGATAGTTAAAATTGCCCATTTTAAAAATGCACACATTAAGTGCTGGGGATCAAACTACAAAAAGGACAAATTTCTCATTGGTGCTTGGCAATTATATCAAGGTTCAATCAATTATTACTTGCCCAATGGAGAATCCTCTGCAGTCGCATTATTTTACACTTAAGTCACTCAACTTACACTATCACCATGCCCCCTCCACCCATCATATTGTGGGAAGTGCACATTCACAAGGGAGTCTCTACCTTGTCCTTTCTCCTGTGAGATAATCATGGACCTGCTGTGTATTTCAAACATTTTCTGTTCTTACATCAAGTTTACTATTTCTTTTGTTTGCAGATGAGCTAAAGATTTTTTCAGAAGCCCTGATTTTAACCCCTCTTGGACGTTGTGCAGGTAGGGGCTGAGATTGGTGGCAAACTCTCTGGCCCTCTGCAGCAGGGTAACTACTGGACCTCTTCTGCTTGGCTGGTATCAGTCTCTTGCCGAAACCTGATGAGAAATGTTAGTGGGAGGGGAACTTTGGGGGAGGAAGAGAAGCTGGGAGCAGGGAAGGTCCAAGATTTCCTTGTGGGGGGTTGGATAGTGTTGATAGTGTTGGCCCACAAGGTCTTTTGCGAGGAGCAGCCTTGATAGAACGGGGTGCGGAGCGGACTTTCAGCTGAGCGGTCAATTTCAGTAAGTTACAAGTTAATCCCTTTTTTGTTTCGGAGGACCGGGGACTGCTGGGTAGGGGAAAACTATTTATTTGGGCAGTTTTAAAATCTTTGTCTTTTGCGAGGAGCAGCCTTGATAGAACGGGGTGCGGAGCGGACTTTCAGCTGAGCGGTCAATTTCAGTAAGTTACAAGTTAATCCCTTTTTTGTTTCGGAGGACCGGGGACTGCTGGGTAGGGGAAAACTATTTATTTGGGCAGTGGCAGTACCCGAGACACTACACGTGTAGTGTCTCCCACCCACCCTCCTCCTCTAACCAAAAAAAAAGGACTCTAGGGTGTTGATAAGGTAAGCTTTTTATTTAAAACTTCAGTCCGTCGGATTGCTAAGCGAACAAGTTTTGACTTTTTTTTTCGTTTGGTTTTTCAGTAGATTTATTGGGAATCTAGAATAGTGGGAATGGAGGTAAAGGCAGTTGTATGTTCCTCCTGCAGAATGTGGGAGGTAGGGGTCGCCAAGAGTGTCCCTGCTGACTGCATCTGCGGGAAGTGCACCCAACTCCAGCTCCTCGCAGACCGCGTTAGGGAACTGGAGCTGGAGCTGGATGAACTTCGGATCATTCGGGAGGCGGAGGGGATTATTGACAGGAGTTATAGGGAGGCAGTCACACCTCAGGTAAAAGAAGTAGGTAGATGGGTTACCGTCAGGGGAAGGAAAGGGAACCAGCAGGCAGTGCAGGGATCCCCTGTGGCCGTTTCCCTCAACAACAGGTATACCGTTTTGGATACTGTTGGGGGGGACGACTTACCAGGGGTAAGCAATGGGGTGCAGGTCTCTGGCACAGAGTCTGTCCCTGTTGCTCAGAAGGGAAAAGGGAAGAGGAGCAGAGCATTAGTCATTGGGGACTCCATAGTTAGGGGAACAGATAGGAGGTTCTGTGGGAACGAGAGAGACTCACGGTTGGTGTGTTGCCTCCCAGGTGCCAGGGTACGTGATGTCTCCGATCGTGTTTTTGGGATCCTTAAGGGGGAGGGGGAGCACCCCCAAGTCGTGGTCCACATAGGCACCAACGACATAGGTAGGAAGAGAGATGGGGATTTAAGGCAGAAATTCAGGGAGCTAGGGTGGAAGCTTAGAGCGAGAACAACCAGAGTTGTTATCTCTGGGTTGTTGCCTGTGCCACGTGCTAGCGAAGAGAGGAATAGGGAGAGAGAGGAGTTGAACACGTGGCTGCAGGGATGGTGTAGGAGGGAGGGTTTTGGTTTCCTGGATAATTGGGGCTCTTTCTGGGGTAGGTGGGACCTCTACAAACAGGATGGTCTTCACCTGAACCAGAGGGGTACCAATATCCTGGGGGGGAGATTTGTTAGTGCTCTTCGGGGGGGTTTAAACTCAATCAGCAGGGGAATGGGAACCTAAATTGCAGTGCCAGTGTACAGGCTGTTGAGAGTAGTGAGGTAGGGGATAAGGTTACAGGGACGCAAGAGGGCACTGGCAAGCAAGAACTTGGTTTAAAGTGTGTCTACTTCAACGCCAGGAGCATCCGGAATAAGGTGGGTGAGCTTGCAGCATGGGTTGGTACCTGGGATCCTGATGTTGTGGCCATTTCGGAGACATGGGTAGAGCAGGGGCAGGAATGGATGTTGCAGGTTCCGGGATTTAGATGTTTCAGAAAGAACAGAGAAGAGGGTAAAAGAGGGGGGGGTGTGGCATTGTTAATCAAGGAAAGTATTACAGCGGCAGAAAGGACGTTTGAGGACTCGTCTACTGAGGTAGTATGGGCCGAGGTTAGAAACAGGAGAGGAGAGGTCACCCTGTTGGGAGTTTTCTATAGACCTCCGAATAGTTCCAGAGATGTAGAGGAAAGGATAGCGAAGATGATTCTTGACAGGAGCGAGAGTAACAGGGTAGTGGTTATGGGGGACTTTAACTTTCCAAATATTGACTGGAAATACTATAGTTCGAGTACTTTAGATGGGTCTGTTTTTGTCCAGTGTGTGCAGGAGGGTTTTCTGACACAGTATGTGGACAGGCCAACCAGGGGCGATGCCACATTGGATTTGGTACTGGGTAATGAACCCGGCCAGGTGTTCGATTTAGATGTAGGTGAGCACTTTGGCGATAGTGATCACAATTCGGTTAGGTTTACCTTAGCGATGGGCAGGGACAGGTATATACCGCAGGGCAAGAATTATAGCTGGGGGAAAGGAAATTATGACGCGATTAGGCAAGATTTAGGATGTGTAGGATGGGGAAGGAAACTGCAGGGGATGGGCACAAACGAAATGTGGAGCTTATTCAAGGAGCAGCTAATGCGTGTCCTTGGTAAGTATGTACCTGTCAGGCAGGGAGGAAGTTGTCGAGCAAGGGAGCCGTGGTTTACTCAAGAAGTTGAAGCGCTTGTCAAGAGGAAGAGGGCGGCTTATGTTAGGATGAGACGTGAAGGCTCAGTTAGGGCGCTTGAGAGTTACAAGCTAGCCAGGAAGGATCTAAAGGGAGGGCTAAGAAGAGCAAGGAGAGGACACGAGAAGTCATTGGCGGATAGGATCAAAGAAAACCCTAAGGCTTTCTATAGGTATATCAGGAATAAACGAATGATAAGAGTTAGAACAGGGCCAATCAAGGATAGTAGTGGGAAGTTGTGTGCGGAATCAGAGGAGATAGGGGAAGCGTTAAATGAATATTTTTCGTCAGTATTTACAGTAGAGAAAGAAAATGTTGCCGAGGAGATTACTGAGATACAGCCTACTAGGCTAGATGGGATTGAGATTCACAAGGAGGAGGTGTTAGCAATTTTGGAAAGAGTGAAGATAGATAAGTCCCCTGGGCCAGATGGGATTTATCCTAGGATTCTCTGGGAAGCCAGGGAGGAGATTGCAGAGCCTTTGTTGTTAATCTTTAAGTCGTCATTGTCGACAGGAGTAGTGCCGGAGGACTGGAGGATAGCAAATGTTGTCCCCTTGTTCAAGAAGGGGAGTAGAGACAGCCCTGGTAATTATAGACCTGTGAGCCTTACTTCGGTTGTGGGTAAAATGTTGGAAAAGGTTATAAGAGACAGGATTTATAATCATCTTGAAAAGAATAAGTTCATTTGCGATAGTCAGCACGGTTTTGTGAAAGGTAGGTCGTGCCTCACAAACCTTATTGAGTTTTTCGAGAAGGTGACCAAACAGGTGGATGAGGGTAAAGCCGTGGATGTGGTGTATATGGATTTCAGTAAGGCGTTTGATAAGGTTCCCCACGGTAGGCTATTGCAGAAAATACGCAAGTATGGGGTTGAAGGTGATTTAGAGCTTTGGATCAGAAATTGGCTAGCTGAAAGAAGACAGAGGGTGGTGGTTGATGGCAAATGTTCATCCTGGAGTTTAGTTACTAGTGGTGTACCACAAGGTTCTGTTTTGGGGCCACTGCTGTTTGTCATTTTTATAAACGACCTGGATGAGGGTGTAGAAGGGTGGGTTAGTAAATTTGCGGATGACACGAAGGTCGGTGGAGTTGTGGATAGTGTCGAAGGGTGTTGTAGGGTACAGAGGGACATAGATAGGCTGCAGAGCTGGGCTGAGAGATGGCAAATGGAGTTTAATGCGGAGAAGTGTGAGGTGATTCACTTTGGAAGGAGTAACAGCAATGCAGAGTACTGGGCTAATGGGAAGATTCTTGGTAGTGTAGATGAGCAGAGAGATCTTGGTATCCAGGTACATAAATCCCTGAAAGTTGCTACCCAGGTTAATAGGGCTGTTAAGAAGGCATATGGTGTGTTAGCCTTTATTAGTAGGGGGATCGAGTTTCAGAGCCACGGGGTCATGATGCAGCTGTACAAAACTCTGGTGAGGCCGCACCTGGAGTATTGCGTGCAGTTCTGGTCACCGCATTATAGGAAGGATGTCGAAGCTTTGGAAAGGGTGCAGAGGAGATTTACTAGGATGTTGCCTGGTATGGAAGGAAGGTCTTACGAGGAAAGGCTGAGGGACTTGGGGTTGTTTTCGTTAGAGAGAAGGAGGAGGAGAGGTGACTTAATAGAGACATACAAGATAATCAGAGGGTTAGATAGGGTGGATAGTGAGAGTCTTTTTCCTCGGATGAGGATGGCAAACACGAGGGGACATAGCTTTAAGTTGAGGGGTGAAAGATATAGGACAGATGTCAGAGGTAGTTTCTTTACGCAGAGAGTAGTAGGGGCGTGGAACGCCCTGCCTGCAACAGTAGTAGACTCGCCAACTTTAAGGGCATTTAAGTGGTCATTGGATAGACATATGGATGTAAATGGAATAGTGTAGGTCAGATGATCGGCGCAACATCGAGGGCCGAAGGGCCTGTACTGCGCTGTAATATTCTAATTCTAATTCTAAAAAAAAAATCAATAAGAAAAACAAGGCGCAGGCCTTGGGTTAAAATTACACTTAGGCTCCAATAGCTTTGTCAGATTCCATCTGCATATTTAAAGCAGGACACCACTGCCTTCTGGAGGTAGTTCCATTCGCCTGCTCAAAAGAGTAGGTTAAAATTCGAATCCCTCGGAAGGCAGCAGGATCATAGTGGATAGTTTGCTTCAGCCATTTTAACTGACCACCCAATTCCACGAAACAGGCAGGTTTAAAATTGGCCCTTTCGATAGAGATTCTTTCAAAACGATCGCATATAATGACATTGTAGGTTAAACCAACTGCTGTAGGACGATAGCTGTTGAAGGAGATTTTTATGTCCAACCAATCACCTAATGCTGTAGCAATTGCATCAGAGTAGAAGAGTTCTTTCCTTTCCTATCCTGAGTGGCGTGAAACAGGGCTGTGTTCTCGCACCTACACTGTTTGGGATCTTCTCCCTGCTGCTCTCACATGCGTTCAAGTCTTAAGAAGGAATTTTCCTCCACACAAGATCAGGTGGTAGGTTGTTCAACCTTACCCGTCTTAGAGCGAAGACCAAAGTACGGAAAGTCCTCATCAGGGAACTCCTCTTTGCTGACGATGCTGCATTAACATCTCACACTGAAGAGTGCCTGCAGAGTCTCATTGACAGGTTTGCAGCTGCCTGCAATGAATTTGACCTAACCATCAGCCTCGAGAAAACGAAAATCATGGGACAGGACATCAGAAATGCTCCATCCATCAATACCGGCGACCACGCTCTGGAAGTGGTTCAAGAGTTCACCTACCGTGGTTCAAGAGTTCACCTACCTTGGCTCAACTATCACCAGTAACCTGTCTCTCGATGCAGAAATCAACAAGCGCATGGGAAAGGCTTCCACTGCTATGTCCAGACTGGCCAAGAGAGTGTGGGAAAATGGCGCACTGACACAGAACACAAAAGTCCGAGTGTATCAAGCCTGTGTCCTCAGTACCTTGCTCTACGGCAGCGAGGCCTGGACAACGTATGTCAGCCAAGAGCGACGTCTCAATTCATTCCATCTTCGCTACCTCCAGAGAATCCTTGGCATCAGGTGGCAGGACCGTATCTCCAACACAGAAGTCCTCGAGGCGGCCAACATCCCCAGCTTATACACCCTACTGAGCCAGCGGCGCTTGAGATGGCTTGGCCATGTGAGCCGCATGGAAGATGGCAGGATCCCCAAGGACACATTGTACAGCGAGCTCGCCACTGGTGTCAGGCCCACCGGCCGTCCATGTCTCCGCTTTAAAGACGTCTGCAAACATGACATGAAGTCCTGTGACATTGATCACAAGTAGTGGGAGTCAGTTGCCAGCGATCGCCAGAGCTGGCGGGCAGCCATAAAGGTGGGGCTAAAGTGTGGCGAGTTGAAGAGACTTAGCAGTTGGCAGGAAAAAAGACAGAAGCGCAAGGGGAGAGCCAACTGTGTAACAGCCCTGACAACCAATTTTATCTGCAGCACCTGTGGAAGAGTCCGTCACTCTAGAATTGGCCTTTATAGCCACTCCAGGCGCTGCTCCACAAACCATTGACCACCTCCAGGCGCTTACCCATTGTTTCTCAAGACAAGGAGGCCAAAGAAGAAGAATAGCAAGAATATCACATTGTGTCTATCTTCTATCTGTTGTATGTTGCAACTGTTCTAATAGATTTAGAACTAAACTAACTGCTCATGTTTATTTTATTCTGCCATGTCATTTAGGGCATTATTACTGAATCCAATGTATATTCTGGTGTGTTAAAGTAGCTAGGAGTCCATACAGTCCCTTGAGACTGTTCCAGCATTCAATTAGATCATGGCTGATCTGTAGCTTAACTCCATCTTAATTCCATTTTTCTACTTTGGTTACATATCCCTTAATATCCTTACCTAACAAAAATCTAGCAATCTGAATTTTGCAATTTTCAATTGACTCCCAGCCTTATCAGCTTTTTGGGTGAGAGTCCCAGGTTTCCATTAACCTTTGTGTGAAAATATGCTTCCTGACATCACCCCTTGAATAGTTTAGCTCTAATTTTATTATGCCCCCTTGTTCCGGACTCGTCCACCAAAGTAGATACTATCCGTCTGCTATATTAAATCCTTTAATCATTGTCATGTGTAGGTGGTAAGGAGTGTGGGTGGTTCCCACTGTTCATCTCCCAACTGACCACAATCATGTTTTGTTTAAAAATGATGAGTTAGCCCTTGAGTGCTTATTTGCCAATAAACAGACACTGACATGTTTTCTTATAGGTTTAAAACAGAAGATTAACTATTTGTTGAACAATATTCATTCCCCAAAATGTTCGCAACACCACTCATGCGCGTATTCACTCTCACATGCACTCTTAAGAGAAGATAGAAGGTAAAGGGTAAGAGTTCAAGGTTCGGTAGGTGTTTGTGGTTTACAGTAAACCTGTCAAATCTTCTAAGTAGGACAGTCTCTTTTAAAGGTGCAGGCCTGGTGTTTGTAGTCTTGAACTTGTTAAGGTGCTGTAGATTTCTGGTGGTTAAGATTTCAAGCTGGAGGTGGTGGTCACTTTCAGTTCTCTGCTGCACCAAGTTGAAGTGTAGAATTAGCAGCAGGGTTTATTCCTTTTGTTTAGGCTGGATCTTTCCACAGCCCCTGGCTGGACTTTGTCATGTGTCTGTAATCTCTCTTTAGACGGTTCCCTTTAAAGGTCACAATTCATCATCTTAGCAATTAGCTGGTACCTGACACATAAAAACATAAGGAATAGGAGCAGAAGTAGTCCATTCAGCCCCTCAAGCCTGCTCCGCCATTCAAGCTTGTCCCAGGCATCAACTCCTCTTTCGGGCCTGCTCTGCATATCCCTCAACTCCCCAAGATTTCAAAAATCTATCTACCTCCTCCTTAAATACATTTAGTGACCTAGCTTCCACAACTCTCTGAGGTGGAGAATTTCAGAGATTCACCACCCTCTGAGAGAAGAAATTCCATCACATCTCAGTTTTAAATGTGTGACCCCTTATTCTGTAACTATGTCCCCTAGTTCAAGATTCCCCCACCAGTGAAAGCATATTCTCAACATCTACCCTGTCAAGCCCCCTTAAAATCTTATATGTTTCAATAAGGTCACCTCTCATTCTTCTAAACTCCAATGAATAAAGTCCTAACTTGTTTAGCCGTTCTTTATAAGACAACCCCTTCATCCCAGGAATCAGTCTAGTGAACCTTTTCTGAACTGCCTCCAATGCTAGTATATATCCTTCCTTAAATACAGGAACCAAAACTGTACGCAGTCCTCCAGGTGTGGCCTCACCAACACCCTGTACAGTTGTAACAAGACTTCCCTATTTTTAAACTCTAACCCCCTAGCAATAAAATCCAAAATTCCAATGCCTTCTCCCCTGGTGTGAGCACACAATGGATCAGGATATGGAATCCATGACTATCCATTAATGTCTGGATGAGTATTATTCTGTTATGATGGGTTGGATTATATAACCTGCCACTGGGAGAGGCGGTGGGCAAAAAAAAAGGCGGCTCGCATGCCACCATGCCGCCTCAATGTTGCACGCGGTGGCTAACGTAAATGCGCAGGTCAGCCCACCCCACCCAATCATGTGGAGGGGGCGGGCTCTCCAACGCCAGAAACGGCATCAGCTGATTTGTGAGCAGGTGCTTGCGCAATTTTTAAAAGGCAGCTAGCCCTGCATGAAAGCTGTTCGAACTTTTTGCTTTGCTGCTGGAGCAGAGCAGCCAGGAGTGCCTGCAACACAGCAACCTTCTTAGAAGCAGCACCCCCTGGAAGCCCAGTGCAAATGGTGGACGTGCGAAGAAGAGTGGACCCACAGTTTAGCAACGCCTCCCTGATCACTCTCCCCCAAGCTGCAAATGAAAGGCTGGAGGTCCTTTTCCCCAGAAATGATAAGAAGAGGACCTCCCACCTGACCAAGAAAGCTTGGACAAAGATTGCAGAGGAAGTAAGATGACGTGGGGTCATCCGACAAGACTGGGTTCAGTGCACTCTGCACTCTGCAAAGGTAAGTGGCACATTGCAGACCTGGGTGTCCTGACACAGTATGGCACATGGGTGCCACTGCCATGTCAAAGAGGCAGGTTGGGCGGGAGGATTGATGCCAAGTAAGTAGCTGCATATGCGAATCAACTCACCCTCATTTGCACTTAAGAGCATGTCACATCCATGACACGGTGAATCCATATACCAGACTGAGCTTTCCCCCACCTGTTGTTGAAGTGTCTCTGTTGTGGCAAGCGTCATGTTGATGTTTGTCAATATTCAATATCTGCAACTTTACTCTTCCAGGCGAAGAGGGCCCACAATAGTCAGGAGGCATGCAAGACTGGTGGCGGGATGCCAGTCCTGAGGCCACTCACCCACGCCGAGGAAGAGGCACTGGAGCTAGCTAAGAGTCAGGGAGCACATGCCGTTTCAGACGTGGAGCTTGGGGTCCAGGGTGAACAGAGTGATTTTTGACAAACACAATGATTCCTCACAACACTTCATATTTAGAGACTATGCTGTTATCATTGCAACATTTGCACCATCAAACCTAAATGTCTGCTCTCACATTTTATCTTGCAGGCCAACGCTCCAAGTCAACATTGGAAGCCCCGGAGACTTCCACCACCTCTGAGGAAGAGAAAATTTCAGAGGATGCAGTGTCCCATGACACTCTTGCACCTTCCACCAGCACAGATACACTCACTTCAGTGGGAATCGTTCGGCTTTAGATTCTGGGTCACAAGCTGGTGAGAGCACCACACTCACGCCCAAACAGCTGGCGAGGGCTGAGAAAAGCAACGCCTGACAGTCAGAGGACTGTGACTGGCCAGGCCCATGCTGAGCCACAGGCTGATGATGATCTTCTGGTGTCAGCAGCAGAGGACATGCTGGAGTTATGGGGATAGTTAAGGCAACATCTAGTGGAGATGCCAGAGGCCATGCGCAGCCTTGAGTGGACGGCAGGAGGAGTCCATCCAGGCCACAACAGTTGCGATGTCCCAGGCATATGAGCACATGATTTCATCCTTCAAAAGGTTGGTGACCCTCATGGACAGCCACATTCCACTGATACACACTGACCTGCAAACCCTCGCCTCGGCCATGAGCTGAATGCAGCAGTGGCAAGGCGAGAGAGGGAACAGGGACCTGGAGAGTGTTTCTGCTCCTGGTTATTCTCGGGAGAGCAACAACGTTCTCAAGATCATTGAGAGGGTGGAGGCGACCCTGCACTCCACATCTGGGGTCCCCCCTCAGGGTGATTCCAATGTGGACACTGGCTCCTCAGCCCCTCTGCCGGTGAATCCAGCTCCAGCATCCGCAATGTCTGAGGACAGCCCTGCACTGGTGCAGGCTGCTCTCAGGCAGCTGGGACCCTCCAGGCCTCAGGCGCTCTGAGAACGACCGCCCAAGATATCCAAAGCCAAAGGGCGTCCTAATCAGCAGCCTGCCTCCCGTCAAGCTGCTAGCGCAGAAGCCACACTGCGAAGGAGCACCGGCAAACATTTCAAAAAGATACCTTGACACATGGGTTTTCACGGGTGAGATGTCTATGTCATAATCCATGTAAGTAAATGTGCTTTTCTAACAAGTGTAGCCTTTTCTTGTGTGAATGACGCATGCCACCATGTACCGATTATGTGTCCTCCCATTATATCATTGGCCTAACAGTACTGCCAATGTAAGGAATAACATCATTGCCATGCCAGTATGCGTGATGTGGCATTGCACGAATGCAGTCACATGGGCCGTGGCTCACTCAGCTGCTGCCAGTAATATTGGAGAGACAGACATTACACATGCAGAAGACTTCAGATGAGATGAGGGTTGGTGGTGTATTGTGGGGAGCATATGTTGCTCTTCAGGGATTGTGGAAGCACTCAATGATCAGGTGTTGCCTTGTATCACTTTCTCGTGCTCACCATGTACGCCATCCATCAGTGCTGTTCGTGCTTCCATACGAGGCTGCTGCCAGATGCTCTCTGTGTCCTCATTGTCTGAGGTTGTATGCTGCTCTAGTACCTCATCATCCCGCAAGGCTTTCCCCCTCTGTAATGCAATGTAATATAGCAACGACGCACCCAACACTGTCTGGTGTGTACTGTAGGGCACCACCTGATCTATCCAGGCAGCGGAAGCACATCTTCAGCATGCCGATGGCCTGCTCGATGGTAGCTCGTGTGTAGCCGTGGCAGGCATTGTATCTCTCTTTTGCATTGCTGCCAGGGTTCGTCACCGGCGTCAGAAGCCATGTCAGCAAGCCTTTGTCCCCAAGAATCCGCCCCTGAATCTGAGCCGACGCAGTGAACATCCGCGGAAGCTGGGACTGGGGCAGGATGAAGGAGTCATGGCAGCTGCCTGGAAAGTGGGCACACACTTGCAGGAAGCACTTCCTATGGTCGCATACTAGCTACACATTGAGCGAGTAGAAGCCTTTTCAACTGAAGTATGCGTCTGGTTACTCCATTGGAGACTTGATGGCCACATGCATGCAGTTGATGAACTCTTGCACCTGTGGGAATCCAATGACTCTCTTGGCCTGACTCTCAGGGTCCGTCCTGAAGCGCACATAGTCACCAGCCCTCCTGTACAAGGCGTCGTTGACCTCCCTGATACAGCGGTGCACCACTGATTGCGAAACACAGGTCGCCGGTAGAAGTTTAGAGCCGCTGTCACTCTGAGGAGCACAGGGCTGGAGTGTCCACCAAAGCCCATTGGCTGCAGGTCATCATTCCGCAGTGCACAGAAATGTCACCGCCTCTCCGGACATCTGCAGTCGTCTCTGACGCTCGTGCTCCAACATCTGCAGATAAGTCATGCGGGTCCTATAGACCCCCTGTCTTCTCTGGGCCTTGATGGCTGCTGCTTTGTTCCCGTCTGGGAGCTTCCACATGGGCTGTGCCTACCACTTGGTTCCGCCTCTGGTGGATATGCCTCCTCACTGCAGGAGGATCCAGAAGGACAGGGTGGACCAGCTCCATCTCTATTCTGTAGGTCAACTCGGTTCCTTCACAAGGTCAATGGCACTTATTGCACAGAGGTGTGAATTAGTGCTTCGGCTGCATTCCAACATTACATGTATGGTATGGCATGACATTGCCCGACCTTGCTTTAAATAAGAGCAGGGCAGCCTGACCACCATCACATTCCAGTTGCCTATATTGGATGACCAGCAACATGAGCTTACGCCATCTAACATTAGTGCCCTCCACTCCACATAAAGGAACCATCGACCTCCATTGTTCCCCCCACCCCCACACATCATTGCCCGACTGTACGGTCAGCCCCTTTCACCCCTATTCTAAACGATCACGAGCAGAGTTGCCTCCTTTACAGAGTTGAGACCCACTTCACAACACGTATACGCCCACCTTCACAGGCTCCAAGGACGGATGCCTCGGTGGTGCTGGCTTTTCTCTGATGTGAAAGTGAAGGCACATAAGTGATGCATGTCCAGCTGAAGATCCTAAACTGATGGCTGAATCGCACCGGAATGAATATTAATGTATGCAGAGACAATTTGAATATTTAAAATTGGGGTCCCGTCACCGAGCAGGTCCGGCCCTCCCAGTGTTGGGTTCCATGGCAGGCCACTGCCAGAACAATCTTCCGGCCTGCCGCCCCCACCCCACCCCCCAACCACCACAGAGCCCGACATCGGGAGCTCTGTAAAATCCCGCCTGATGTGTCTACTTCATACCTTTTTCTTAGAAGATGAATTCATGAATGTCTCTTGATTGTTTCAGGATGGGTGTAGTTAACACTTCTTAGTCTGGAATGTATCTTTTTGTCCTTTCGAGTCAGTGAGGCAATTTTTGAATGCACAGACCAGGACATCTGACCTTCGATGGCCATTTTGCAGCACTTTGTGCACTTTTTTTTAAAGGAAATGTCAATTTCAAAGATTTCACATTGAATAAAGTTTGTATCTTAAAAGTAGGATATGTCTTTACTGAGCATGACATCATGTTAAACACCTCAACTAGATAACTTCATAATCGTCTATACTCAAGAGAATGCAAACATAGGCTATATAATCTCTCATCATAACTTAACCTTTTTAGCCTCCGCATCATTCCAGGAAATCTGTGTTGCACCCCTACCGAGGCCAACATATCCTTCCTGAGCTGCGGTAGCCAGAACTGAATGCAGTTTTCCAGATACATTCTAACCAGAGTTTTGTACAATTATAGCATAATTTGCACCCCTTTGTATTGCAGTCTGCTTGAGATAAAGGGTAACAATCTATTAGCCTTTAAAAATATTCCGTCCTTGAGTCCACAGTGCAGTAAAGCAATGTAGGTGCGGTAGGGTACTTTAGGCAAACTGCCTTTTCCTTGCTGAATACTGCAATGCAGCAAACGTTCCAACAGATGTCCCTCTTTTACCAAGTGCACTCCAGTTGCACTTTACAAACTACTGTATCTGGAATACGCCAGAATCTTTTTCTGGTTGATGATTATTGTTTTGGAACTCATACTGAAAGCATGCTTTGGAGAACATGTTTTAATAGTTTCTTGACTACAGATGGCCATGTCAGAGGACAGACAGGACCAATTGAAATATATGATATTCACTCAGATTGACATCAGACTCTTTAAAGCATGGGCGTTTCCAGAAGCCACTGAAACACCAAGCAGTGAGGGGCCCCTTTCCTTCTGACCGACTCCACCCTACCAACTTTACAAACTCCATCAATTCCCACATCCAAAGAGGGCCAGGGATTAACAAAGAGGAAATTTGAACAGCCCATCGTCCACCCAAATGTATAACCAAATGGCAACTAGCCTCCTTAATACTATCCTGTTTACCAAAGTTTCCTGTTAACAATAGATCTCAACCTTTTGGATGTGTCATGCCATTCAAATTTACACCATCAAACACTTTCAATGTATCTGCAAGTGCAGTGTAATCTGGAAAATACCATAACCAACAAAACAAGTACACATGCCACTGATCAATCCATGTTTCAAAGTAATTGAAAAAACATTTTAGATTTTTGTTGATGTTGAAGTATGTGCAAATTGTTTTATTGGTGAGTAAGCTGTTTGAATCAGACCACCAGTCACAATTACAAAGAATCCTGGTTTATATATATATATATTTCCTTTATTCTGACTATTTCAACTGATTTATTTTTGTCGAAGCAGGAAGTGGTGTCAATATCATGTGCATTCTTTACTGACCTTAACCATTGTGACGAAAACTACACCTGCCAAAATGAGACATATTAATTTCATCATATGGAACATTATTTTTGAACTGTTACTGGACCTGAAAAAACTCGTTTAAAAAGACCACAACAGTGTCTGAAAACATGGCTGCACATTTGCATTCTAAAATACAGTTGCCTGATGAAGACAACAGGAGTGCCTCCCTAATTCAATTAGCCAGATGGATTTTTGATCAAGAGACATTGAATCTGTAAGAGCCAGCATTCCCCCCACTGAGAGTGTCTGCTAAGCTTGGGGTAAATCCACAAACCTTGCTGGAGAGGTTGTTCCAAATAAGGAGCTAGTCACATGACTAACCTGCTGGCCAACTTGGAGTTGTTTGATTTGTGCCACACAGAAAGGAAGAGACTGCAATTAGGAGACCATAGAGAAGGAAAGTGTCTCCCTTTCTTTCTCTCACCCAGAATTCCAGGGCCTACGGAAGTAACTCAAGGCAGAAGACCATCGAAACATGTTTGAAAGTGTGTACTGGGCCCCAATGAGAACTGCAAGACTTAACTGCAATCAAAGACTTTACATCAAACCCAAAGCCAGTAACTGAACTCCAGCTATTGCTTCAAACCTTTTCTCCTTTAATTCTTTCTCCTTTTCTGTCTCTATTTGATTGTGTTGCATATTTCTAATAGTTTTAACTGAATTAGCGTTTTAAGGAGATAAACTTACACCTTTCTTGTTTAAATCTGTGAAAACCTGCCTGGTTAATTTTTTCAAAGTGATTCCTGACAACGCAGCCGGCCAATGACATCATCAGGCTGCACCAAGGTGTGCACTTGCGCAGACGGTCTGCTGCTCTCTGCGCGTGCGCTGCGTTCCAACTTGCAGGACTGGTTAGCGCATGCACCGATGACGTTGCGTGACATATGCATCTTCGGGCAACACGCCTGGTCAGCCTCTGCACATGTGCTTTAAGCGTACAGCAATGCAACGCTAACCCATGCGTCAAGCTCTGCTTCCCCCCCCCTCACTGCTCTTGCCGGCCACTCCGCTCCCCCCCTTGCTGCTGTTGCCGGCCGCTCCGCTGCCCCCCTCGCTGCTCTCGCCGGCCGGTCCGCTTCCCCACCCACGGTGCTCTCTCTAGCCGCTCCGCTCCCCCCCCCCCCCCCCCCCACCGCTGCTCTCGCCAGCCGCTCCGCTCCTTCGTCCACTCCGCTTTCCTTCCCTCCCCGGCCCGCTCGCTCAACCCCTCCCCGCTCCGCTTCGCTCCCCCTTTCACCGGGCCACTCTGCTCCCCCTGTCTCCTGGCCCGCTCCGCTCCTGGCCCCGCCCCGCTCCACTCCCCCCCAGCCCACTCCGCTCCCTCCTGTCCCCGGCCCGCTCCGCAACCCACCCCCCCACCCCATCCCCAGCCAGCTCGCTCACTTTCCCCCACCCGCCATTGTGTGCTGCCATATGTTTAGATCAGGTTGCCTTCATGTGATTATTTGAGCAGCGCCATCTTTAGTCCTGGCAGCTGCCTGAAGTCACAGACTGTGACATTTTAGTGGCACACGCTGCATGTGCCACTGCAGCGCCACTAGTGGTAGCGCTGTCAGCAAATGCAGCCTAATTTTTTGCCATTACAATTAGAGAGCAGTGAGCAAGGACTCACTGAGAGGGAAGCTAAAACACAGTGTATTAAAAATTAAACCCTGGTACGGCCAAACCAGGAAAAGGATGAGAGGGATCCCCTAGACCCCTTTCTCACCTAGTTGTAACACCATGCACAAGTGCTGAAAGTTAAATTATCTTTAAGTTTGAGACTGCATCTTCACTGATGACAATATAGCTCCCTAACAGCAGTGCTAAGTAATGTATTAGCATTTACTGTTCTAAAAATCAATAGAATGTAGCAAAAGCAATTCTTTTAACTAATTCTAATAGGGCTACCATGACATAGTAGTTATATTACTGGACTAGTAGCCCAAAGGCATCAGTTCAAATCCCACCACAGCAGCTGGAGTGGAGAACAGTCGGACCTGTGTGGGAGCACCTAGAACTGGGAGATGATAAATTCAGCACCAGGCTCGGGGCCTTCCCTTACCTTCAAGAGCAGAGAGCAATCGGACCTATGTGGGAGAACTTAGAACCAGGAGCAGATAAATTCAGTACCAGGCTTGGGGCCTTCACTTACCTTCAGGAGTGGGGAGCAGAAGTTGGCGCATGCTGACTGAGTTTGAAAAAAAAATTTGAACAGTGACATCACAGGAAAGCTGCAAGGTGATTGGTTGGTCAGTAACTGCTGTTAGGGAGTATCAGTAAATAGCTGGGTTAGTAACTAAAGTAAAGAGAAAGGTAAGGTGTGCAGTTTTCTTTATATAATAAGTAGTGTTTTTTAGGGAATCAAGGTCCCTAGTGTAAATAATCTCTAATTTTTGAGTAATTTAAGGGAGTAACTTAAGGGTAAGTCATGGCAGGGCAGCTTGGCAGTGTTGAGTGCTCCTCTTGTGCAATGTGGGAAGTTAGGGAAACTTCCAGTGTCCAGGGCAAACACGTGTGCAGGAAGTGTCTCCAGCTGCAGCTACTCAAAATCTGTGTTTTGGATCTGGAGCGGCTGCTGGGGACACTGGAGCATCCGCGAGGCGAAGATCATTGAGGATAGCACATACAGGGAGGTGGTCACACCACAGGTAAAGATTGTTCAGGCAAAAAGGGAATGGGTGACCAACAGCCAGAGTAGAAGAACTAGGCAGGTGTGCAGGAGTCCCCTGGGTCTATCTCCCTCTCTAACAGATTTTCCGCTTTGAATCCTGTTGGGGGAGATAGCTTCTCAAGGGAATGCAGCAAGAGCCAAGAGTGGCACCACGGGTGGCTCAGATGCACAGGAGGGGTGAAAAAAGAGTGAGAGAGCTATAGTGATAGAGGATTCTATCGTAAGGGGTACAAATAGGTGTTTCTGTGGCAGCAAGCATGACTCGAAGATGATATGTTGCCTCCCTGGTGCTAGGGTCAAGGATGTCACAGAGCGGCTGCAGGACATTCTGAAGGGGTCTGGATTACTCCTGGTGTCAACGTGCTAGTGATTATACCAACAGGAGGATAGAGCAGATGAATGCGTGGCTGAAGAGATGGTGCAGGAGGGAGGGCTTTAGTTTCCTGGGTCACTGGGTTTGTTTCTGGCGAAGATGGGACCTGTATAAGTCAGACGGGTTGCACCCGAACTGGAACGGGGTCAACATCCTTGCAGGGAGGTTTGCTAGTGCTGTTGGGACAGTGGTTTAAACTAATTTGGTAGAGGGATGGGATACAAAGTGGAGGTACAGTAGGGGGTGATGCTCAGCCAAATATAGAAGACAAACTATGTCAGCCTGGAAGGCAGAGCAAATATAGACCTGTAAGGCACAAGCAAATAATGCAAGGCTGGATTGCATTTATTTTAATGCAAGGAGTCTTACAAGTAACTTAGATGCATTGAGGGTGTTGATTAACACATGGGAATATGATATTATTGCTATCACAGAGACATGGTTGAGGGAAGGGCAGGACTGGGAGCTTAATATTCCAGGGTATAGAATCTTCAGGCATGACGGGGGATGGGGCGCAGTGTAAAAGAGGAGGTGGCATTGCACTATTGATCAAGGAGTCAATTACTGCATTAAGGAGGGACGATATCTTAGAAGGTTCCTCAAATGAGGCCATTTGGGTAGAACTTAAAAACAAAAAGGGGGCAAGCTGGAAGTGTACTACAGGCCTCCAAACAGGGAGAGATAGAGGAACAGATATGTAGGCAAATCTGAGAGAGGTGTAGAAATTAAAGGTAATAATAGTGAGGAATTTCAAATTCCCAAATGTTAACTTGGATTGTCCTAGTGCAAAAGGCCTAAAGGGGGCAGAATTCTTAAAGTGCATCCAGGTGAGCTTTTTGAGCCAGCACATAGAAGGTCCTACAAGAGAAGGGGCGGTACTGGACCTAATCTTAGGGAATGAGGCTGGAGAAGTGAAAGAAGTGTCAGTGGGGAGCATTTCAGGGATAGTGACCAAAACTCTGCAAGATTTAAGGTAGTTATGGAAAAGGACAAATATGGAGTTAGGTCACAGGTCAGCCATAATCAGAATAGATTCACATGAATGGTTCCAGGATGAGGAACTTCAGTTACGTGGATAAGCTGGGTCTGTTCTCCTTGGAGAAGAGAAGACTAAGAGGAGATTTGATAGAGGTGTTCAAAATCATGAGGCGTCCGGACAGAGTAGATAGGGAAAACTGTTTCCATTGGCCAAAGGATACAGAACCAGAGGAAACCAATTGAAGGTAATTGACAAAAGAAGCAATAGCGACATGAGGAAAAACTTTTTTACACATCGAGTGGTTAGGATCTGGAATGCGCTGCCTGAGAGTGTGGTGGAGGCGGATTCAAACGAGGCCTTCTAAAGAGAACTGGATAATTGAGGATTTGCAGGGCTACAGGGAAAAGGCAGGGGAGTGGGACTAGGTGAGTTGCTCTTGCAGAGAGCTGGCATGCTCCTGAGAGCCAAATGGCCTCCTTCTGTGCTGTAACCATTCAATGATTCTGTGCTTCTATGATCTCTTTGAATGGCGAAACAGGCTGAAGGAGCTAAATAGCCTAGTTCTGTTCCTATGTTCCAATTTTCACTCATCATCAAGGCCCAAGTAATGTCTAATTACAAAAACAGGATCATGGAAGCACCCAGACATTGACTTCCTGGGTGTGATTTCAGTTGCCATTTGGTACCCTGATGTTGCGATGATTCTAGGTCCTGACACCGCACTGACGCAAATACATGCATGTGTGTCAATTTTAATTTGAAAATGGCTTAATTATCCCAGAGTCACATTCGCTGCCCAACTAGCTGCAACAGACGTAGGAAGGAGGCGGGACGAAGGCAGCAGTAGGCCTGATTTAAAGTGTGGGCAGCAGCCATTGCTGAGGCTGCTGTTGGGAAAATGGAAGGAGGACCTGAGCAGAGGGCAGTGGGCATGGAGGGCCCCATATCAGGGGAGCCCCCGTCCCATTATCAAACAACTTGCTGGAGGTGTTGCTGGATGCAGTGACTACACACAGGAACATTCTCTTCCCTGCCAGAGGCACCAGGAGACTCACAAGACTTGCCAAGAGGGCATGGCTGGAGGAGGCAGACGAGGTCAGCAGCAGAGGAATGGTGAGGAGGAACTTGGTGCAGTGCATGAAACGTTTTTATGACCCTAGGTCTGGCAATGCGAGTGTCAAGAAAGATCCAGATGGTATGCCTTCTGATCAGCAGTCACCAGATTGCCAAGGAGAGGGGCATCCTGAGGGCGCATAGAGGTCTCCTCGTCATGAAAGAGGAGTGTCCTCAGGCCAAAAGGGAGTTGAACGCTCGAGACAACGAGAGGGCGCACCTGGAAGGTGGACTTCCACAGCTCTTGGTACTCATGCATTTCGAGGAGCAGGTCCTTGATGTGACCAGAGTGTCCAGGCACAGGAATGCTGTGGATGGAGAAGCGGGAGTCTGCCGCAGACAGGGTGAAAAAGTCTCAACATCTCCAGGTTCTGGGCATGCATGGCGATGCTTTCTGTGCAGCCAGCTGTCAATACATAAGCTGCCATCTCATTATTTTAAGCAGCAGAATCATCTGTTGACTGTCCCAATCTCTCTTCACCATCTCTTATTTCTCCCACACGGCCAGCTCCAGAGGGGCAGGAGTCCATGTTCAGAGAACAAGCGTCAGAGGAGGAAGACATCTCAAAACCCTCACTGTCACATCTTAGCAGTGTACCCTCCACCAGAGCAGACACTTGCACTTCGGTGGGTCCTTGCATGTTATTAGAGAGGGTGGCACAGGGTGGTGCACATCACATCAGACTTGGAGGATTCGGGGGAGGCTGAGTTGGCTGTGGCCAGCTCCCCCGAGGAAGATGGAGATGTGCAGAGGTGCAGCGCCTCGGGAATTATGGAACAGGCAGCTCTACCTGGAGAGCCAGCGTGAGATGTTTGCTCACATGTTGGAGTTACCTGAGGCTCTGTGGTGTCATGGGATGAGAATGGAGGAGTCCATTCATCTCATGTGCTTCACAATGACTCTGCTTGAGTTCCTACATTGATAGAGTGGCTAACCTCTCAGAGAGCCATGTGTGGCATGACATACACAGGATGCATGCCAGGCTCAGCAGCATTAACATAGAAAATAGGAGCAGGAGTAGGCCATTCAGCCCTTTGAGCCTGCTCTGCCATTCATTATGATCATGGCTGATAATAACCTGTTCCTGCTTTCCCCCCATATCCTTTGATCCCTTTCGTCCCAAGAGCTATATCTAATTCCTTCTTGAAAACATACAATGTTTTGGCCTCAACTGCTTTCTGTGGTAGTGAATTCCACAGGCTCACCACTCTCTGGGTGAAGAAATTTCTCCTCATCTCGTTCCTGAAAGGTTTACCCCATATCCTTAGACTGTGACCCCTAGTTCTGGACTTCCCCCACCATCGGGAACATCCTTCCTGCATCTACCCTGTCAAGACCCATTAGAATTTTATACGTTTCTATGAGATACCCCCTCACTCTTCTGAACTCCAGCGAATATAATCCTAACTGACTCAATCTCTCCTCATACGTCAGTCCCGCCATCCCAGGAATCAGTCTGGTAAACCTTAGCTGCACTCCCTCTCCAGCAAGAACATCCTTCCTCAATTAAGGAGAACAAAACTGCACACAATATTCCAGATGTGGCCTCACCAAGGCCTTGTATAATTGCAGCAAGACATCCCTGCTCCTGCACTCAAATCCTCTCACTATGAAGGCCAACATACCATTTGCCTTTTTTACCGCCTGTTGCACCTGCATGCTTACCTTCAGCAACTTGTGTACCAGAACACCCAGGTCTCATTGCATAGTCCCCTCTCAGTTTATAACTGTTCAGATAATAATCTGCCTTCCTGTTTTTGATACCAAAGTGGATAACCTCACATTTATCCACATTATACTGCATTTGCCATGCATTTTCTCGCTCACTTAACTTGTCCAAATCACGCTGAAGCCTCTCTGCATCCTCCTCACAACTCACCCTCCCACCCAGTTTTGTGTCATCTGCAAATTTGGAGATATTACATTTAGTTCCCTCATCTAAATCATTAATATATATTGTCAATAACTGGGGTCCTCACACCGATCCCTGCAGTACCCCACTAGTCACTGCCTGCCATTCAGAAAAAGACCCGTTTATTCCTACTCTTTGTTTCCTGTCTGCCAACCAATTTTCTATCCATCGCAATACACTACCCATGTGCTTTAATTTTACACACTAATCTCTTATGTGGGACTTTGTCGAAAGCCTTCTGAAAGTCCAAACAAACCACATCCACTGGCTCCCACTCATCAACTCTACTAGTTACATCCTTGAAGAATTCTAGTAGATTTGTCAAGCATGATTTCCCTTTCGTAAATCCATGCTGACTCTGTCCGATTCTACCACTGTTCTCTAAGTGCTCTGCTATAAAATCTTTTATAATGGACTCCAGAATTTTCCCCACTTCTGACGTCAGGCTGACTGGTCTGTAATTCCCTGTTTTCTCTCTACCTCCTTTTTTAAAATAGTGGGGTTACATTAGCTACTCTCCAATCTGTAGGAACTGGTCCAGAGTCTATAGAATCTTGGAAGATGACCACCAATGCATCCACTATTTCTTGGACCACTTCCTTAAGTACTCTGGGATGTAGATTATCAGGCCCTGGAGATTTATAGGCCTTTAATCCCATCAATTTCCCCAACACCATTTCCTTTACTAATACTGATTTCCTCCCTCCCACTAAACCCAACATTTAGAGTCATCGAGAGATACAGCACTGAAACAGGCCCTTCGGCCCAACAAGTCCACACTGACCATCAACCACCCATTTATACTAATCCTACATTAATCCCATTTTCTCTTCACATCCCCACCTTCCCTCAATTCTTCTATCACCTACCTACACTAGGGGCAATTTTTACAATGGCCATTTTACTTATCAACCCACAAGCCTTTGGCATGTGGGAGGAAACTGGAGCACCCAGAGGAAACCCACGCAGTCACAGGGAGAACTTGCAAACTCCGCACAGGCAGTACCCAGAACTAAACCTGGGTTGCTGGAGCTGTGAGGCTGCGGTGCTAACCACTGTGCCGCCCTCTAGGTTATTAGGCCAGTGACAATACCACTATGCCACCGCCTCCCCCGGTATGATATTTGTGTCCTCCTTTGTGAAGACAGAACCAAAGTATGCATTTAGTTGGTCAGCCATTTCTTTGTTCCCCATAATAAATTCCCCTGTTTCTGACTGTAAGGGACCTACATTTGTCTTCACCAATCTTTCTCTCTTCACATACCTATAGAAACTTTAACAGTCAGTTTTTATGTTCCCTGCAAGCTTACTCTCGTACTCTATTTTCCCCATCTTAATCAATCCCTTGGTCCTCCTTTGCTGAATTCTAAACTACTCCCAATCCTCAGGTCTGTTGTTTTTTCTGGCAAATTTGTATGCCTTTTCCTTGGATCTAATGCTTTCTCTAATTTCCCTTGTAAGCCATGGTTTGGCTACCTTTCCCGTTTTACTTTTGCGCCAGACAGGAATAAACAATTGTTGCAGTTCATCCATGCGCTCTTTGAATGTTTGCCATTGCCTATCCACCGACATCCCTTTAAATAACGTTTCCCAATCCATTATAACCAACTTGCGCCTCATACCTTCGGAATTTCCTTTATTAAGATTCAGGACCCTAGTCTCAGAATCAACTACGTCACTCTCCATCGTAATGAAGAATTCTATCATATTATAGTCGCTCATCCCCAAGGGGTCTCGCACAACTAGATTGTCAATTATTCCTCTCTCATTACACAATACCCAGTCTAGAATAGCCTGTTCTCTAGTTGGTTCCTCAACGTATTGGTCCAGAAAACCATCCCATATACACTCCATGAATTCCTCCTGTACGGTATTGTGACTAATTTGATTTGCCCAATCTATATGCAGATGAAAGTCACCCATAATTATAGATGTTCCTTTATTGAATGCGTCTCTAATTTCCTGTTTCATGCCGTTCCCAATATCACTGCAACAGTTTGGGGGTCTATATACAACCCCCACTAATGTTTTTTGCCCCTTAGTCTTTCGCAGCTCTACCCATACAGATTCCACATCATCAGAGCTAATATCCTTCCTCACTATTGCGTTAATTTCCTCTTTAACCAGCAATGCAACTCCACCGCCTTTTACTTTTTGTCTGTCCTTCCTAAATACTGAATACCCCTGGATGTTCATTGCCCATCCCTGGTCACCCTGCAGCCATGTCTCCGTAATCCCGACTATATCATACCCGTTTACATCTATTTGCGCGATTAATTCATCCACTTTATTGCGAATGCTCCGCGCGTTAAGGCACAAAGCCTTAAGGCTTGTCTTTTTAACATTCCTTGTCCCCTTCCCACTATTTTTCACTGTGGCCCTGTTTGATTCTGGCCCTTGATTTCTATGCCTATCACTTTTCTTATTCCCCTTACTGTCTTTTGTTCTTGTCTTTCATCCTCCCTCCTCTGACCCCTTGCACAGGTTCCCATCCCCCTGCCATTTTAGTTTAAACCCTCCCCAACCACTCGAGCAAAGACTCCCCCTAGGACATCAGTCCTGGTGCTGCCCAGGTGTAACCTGTCCACTTTGTACTGGTCCCACCTCCCTCAATGCCCCAGGAATCTAAAACCCCCTCACACCATCTCTTCAGCCACGTATTCATCCGATATATCCTGCTACTTCTACTCTGACTAGCACGTGGCACTGGTTGTAATCCTGAGATCACTACATTTGAGGTCCTACTTTTCAACTTACTTCCTGACTCCCTATATTCTGCTTTTTGGACCTCATCCTTTTTTTTACCTATGTCGTTTGTACCAATGTGTACCACGACCACTGGCTGTTTACCCTCCCCCTTCAGAATGTCCTGGAACCGCTTTGAGCCATCCTTGACCCTAGCACCAGGGAGGCAACATACCATCCTGGAGTCTTGTTTGCGGCCACTGAACCGCCTATCTAGTCCCCTTACAATTGAATCCCTGATAACTTCCCCAATGGGAAGTTGTGTGTGGAATCAGAGGAGGTAGGGGAAGTGTTAAATGAATATTTTGCGTCAGTATTTACAGTAGAGAAAGAAAATGTTGTCGAGGAGAATACTGAGATTCAGGCTACGAGGCTAGATGGGATTGAGGTTCACAAGGAGGAGGTGTTATCAATTTTGGAAAGTGTGAAAATAGATAAGTCCCCTGGGCCAGATGGGATTTATCCTAGGATTCTCTGGGAAGCTAGGGAGGAGATTGCAGAGCCTTTGTCCTTGATCTTTATGTCGTCATTGTCGACAGGAATAGTGCCGGAAGACTGGAGGATTGCAAATGTTGTCCCCTTGTTCAAGAAGGGGAGTAGAGACAGCCCTGGTAATTATAGACCTGTGAGCCTTACTTCTGTGGGTAAAATGTTGGAAAAGGTTATAAGAGGCAGGATTTATAATCATCTTGAAAAGAATAAGTTCATTAGCGATAGTCAGCACGGTTTTGTGACGGGTAGGTCGTGCCTCACAAACCTTATTGAGTTTTTCGAGAAGGTGACCAAACAGGTGGATGAGGGTAAAGCAGTGGATGTGGTGTATATGGATTTCAGTAAGGCGTTTGATAAGGTTCCCCACGGTCGGCTATTGCAGAAAATATGGAAGTATGGGGTTGAAGATGATTTAGAGCTTTGGATCAGAAATTGGCTAGCTGAAAGAAGACAGAGGGTGGTGGTTGATGGCAAATGTTCATCCTGGAGTTTAGTTACTAGTGGTGTACCGCAAGGATCTGTTTTAGGGCCACTGCTGTTTGTCATTTTTATAAATGACCTGGAAGAGGGTGTAGAAGGGTAGGTTAGTAAATTTGCGGATGACACTAAGGTCGGTGGAGTTGTGGATAGTGCCGAAGGATGTTGTAGGGTACAGAGGGACATAGATAGACTGCAGAGCTGGGCTGAGAGATGGCAAATGGAGTTTAATGCGGAAAAGTGCGAGGTGATTCACTTTGGAAGGAGTAACAGGAATGCAGAGTACTGGGCTAATGGGAAGATTCTTGGTAGTGTAGATGAGCAGAGAGATCTTGGTGTCCAGGTGCATAAATCCCTGAAGGTTGCTACCCAGGTTAATAGGGCTGTTAAGAAGGCATATGGTGTGTTAGCTTTTATTAGTAGGGGGATCGAGTTTCGGAGCCACAAGGTCATGCTGCAGCTGTACAAAACTCTGGTGAGACCGCACCTGGAGTATTGCGTGCAGTTCTGGTCACTGCATTATAGGAAGGATGTGGAAGCTATGGAAAGGGTGCAGAGGAGATTTACTAGGATGTTGCCTGGTATGGAGGGAAGGTCTTACGAGGAAAGGCTGAGGGACTTGAGGTTGTTTTCGTTGGAGAGAAGGAGGAGGAGAGGTGACTTAATAGAGACATATAAGATAATCAGAGGGTTGGATAGGGTGGATAGTGAGAGTCTTTTTCCTCGGATGGTGATGGCAAACACGAGGGGACATAGCTTTAAGTTGAGGGGTGATAGATATAGGACAGATGTCAGAGGTAGTTTCTTTACTCAGAGAGTAGTAGGGGCGTGGAACGCCCTGCCTGCAACAGTAGTAGACTCGCCAACTTTAAGGGCATTTAAGTGGTCATTGGATAGACATATGGATGAAAATGGAATAGTGTAGGTCAGATGGTTTCACAGGTCGGCGCAACATCGAGGGCCGAAGGGCCTGTACTGCGCTGTAATGTTCTAATTCTAATTCTAACTATTGCATTCCAACACTTTTTACTCCTCCCCTGTGCAGCAGAGCCAACCGTGGTGCAACGGATTGGACTGTTGCTGCTTTTCCCTGAGAGGCCATTCCCCCCCAACAGTATCCAAAGCAGTATATCTGTTTTGCAGGGGAATAGCCACAGGAGATTCCTGCACTGCCTGCCTAGTCCTCTTGCTTTGCCTGGTGGTCACCCATTCCCTTCCTGCCTGTGGAGTCTGAGGCAGCGGTATGACTACCTCTCTATACGTGATATCCACGATACTCTCCTCCTCACGGATGCTCCACAGTTTCCCCAGCCGCTGCTCCAGCTCTGAAACCTGGGCTTCCAGGAGCTGCAGCTGGAGACACTTCCTGCACACATGCTTGTCCTGGGCACTGGAATTGTTCCTGGCTTCCCACATCGAGCACGAGGAGTACACCATGGCTTTGAGCTCTCCTACCATGACTTAACCCTTTAAATTAAACCTTTTGGCAGATGCTTAATATGAAATAATATGAATTACTCTGGGGCCCTTCTTCCCTGGTCCTCATCACTACAGAACTCCCTAAAAAACACTACTTACTATATATGAAAATAAACTGTAGACCTTTCTTACCTTAGTTACTAAGCCAGCTATTTAGAACTATTCCCTAACAGCAGTTACTCACCAACCAATCACCTTGAACTTTTCTGTGATGTCACTGTTGATGTTTTTTTCAAACACTCCGGAGCGCCTGGACTGTGTCTCTGTTTATCCTCTCCTCGGTCGGTGATTCTCCCCGAGGTCCACTCCACTCCGCTCGGCTCCCAGAAGGTGAGAAATTGTTTAATCAATGGCACAAATGATGCAGAGAAGCTTGGAGTGGATGGCAGTTGCGCTGTAGCTAGTGGTCCCCTCCAGCGATCAAGGGGGCCATGAAAGGGCTATGGAAGCGACAGATGGTGATGAGGGGGCCACCTCTCATGCAGCTCTGTCATCATCATCCTGTCCCATGGTTCCTCCGATGGACGAAGCATCTGTGGAGTCACGCCCAATGACAGAGGCTGACCCTGCAGCATTGCCAGTGCAGCAGCCTTTGGAGTTCCCGCCCCCCACCACCCACCCCCCAGTACTTTCCATGATGAGGGCACCCAGCATGGGTATGTCAATCCCTGATAGGTATGAGCGAGTAGCCTGCCACCACCTCATGTTCAGCCACAGGGGGAGCACCTGGTAGGAGTGGCTGTCACCATGTCGGTAGTGTCACTTTGTGAAATGTTAAGCAATAAAGCACTGGGAAAGTTGTTGCATTGAGGCTGTGTTTCTATTTCGTGCTGGAGAATGCAAAGCGAGGGTTGGCAGGGCGATGGAGTAAGATGGTGAAGATCGTGTTGGATACAGACTCTGGGGCCTTCCTACCCCTCCTCACTTCTACGCCTCTGCTGCCCAGGGGTCTGCCTCTGCTCCAGCTGATGCTGCTGCAACTTTCTGGTCGGACGAAGCTCAGAGAAACTTGATCCCATTTCCTCTTATGCCCCTCCTTCGTTGATATTGGACTGCAGAGTTTGCCTGACCCCCACAACCCCCCACCCCAAACTTGGCCTCCTCTTCAAAAAGACTTGTCAAGAGTGCAATTGATATTTCTTATCACTGAGCACAACTGCTTGCCTGTGAATGAGGGCCATCTCTCAAACTTCTCTTCAATGCTGTCTTTTACCAACATTCCATATCGCTTCCTGCTATGTCACCATCTCTCCCTCCCTGTCGTGATTCTGACAGCATGTCAGATTTGCCCCTTAGAATCAAAGTTGAATTCTGGCTCTTAATGAGCAGACAACAAGCTCATTAAAGGTCTTAAGTGGCCATTTAAGCAGTTCCGATAGGTTGAAACTTCATACCTTCCAAAATCTGAGTGTGCCGGTTTCGTGTCGGGAAACCAACACGACTACCGAGGGACAGGTTTAAGTGACAGCCTGCCCCTTTCCCGCCTCTTTTGTGAGAGCCCAGATGCTGCAGCCTTGGGAGTGGTCACACTCTCCAAAGTAAACCACAAAATGCTGATGCCATTATGATGACGGACCTCAACACATTCAGTCGTCGTGCTGGAAGGCCTTCAAATACCTGGTACACTACTTGTGGGAGACAAGCAGTTTTCTTTTAATGACTGGACCCCTGAATTCCTCATCACAGTCCTGCTTAGCAGAGCTGAGAGAGGATCTCACCCTCTAATGGGCTGCTTCTTGGGCTGTCCCTGCTACTGCTCACTCGTTCTGGGTGATTTACCATGTGCTCTTCCTCATTGAGTGTCAATGTTTGTGCTAGTGGTTTGGAGGGATGGAACATGTGATAGTTTATCCTGAGGAGGATTGCCCTCCTCTGAGGCGTCTTCTTCAAGAGGCTTTTTCTGCTTAAAAGGTTCTAGAGGAAAGAGAAAAAGGCTTAGGATGGCACTGAGAAGTTGAACATTAGCAAGTGAGAATGTAGATTAAAGTTGTGAAGCTTGCTCATTATTTGCTGAGATGGATGAAGGGTTGCAAGCAACACAAAGGCACCCTGTTCAGATCAGTCACCAGCCTCGCTCTCCCTGATGCTTATGACCCTGCCTGGGCCACTAATCCCCAAGACTTCTGGTTATACTTGGGTGAGGGCTATATGTTGAGTACGCCTCTTCCTATAATGAAGCCAGGCCCTGGGAATGATTCTGCTGGCCCTGACCTGTCAGCCACCTCTGTCCAGATGTGCACAATTGTGGTCCTAGGGGTGCTGGTAATGGAGGAACAGTAATTCTATCTTTGCCCTGACTTCTTCGACAAAGACCTGGTAGCAGCCCTCCATTTCCAGTGCCACACTTGTAATCAGCACTGTTGAAACTAAATTCAAAGCAAGCGATGGAACATCACTTTTAGAGTCACATTCCCACTTTAAATAGGCCTCGAGAGTCCAACTAGAAGTTGTGTGCAACAAGTCGGTGGCCTGAGAGATTCCTGAGGTGCCAGGATGGGCAGCTGTCAATCATATTGATCTGTGGGCCAGGAGTTGCTGTTAGGTTTATCTGACAGTATACAAAACGTGTTTCAACAAGGTGGCTTGGCACACCCACAGTGCCCCCTTCTGGTTTTTCTTCTGTAACAATCTGTGAAGCTTGTTATCCACATTTGTTTTAACATTAGGTGTTAGGAAATAATTTTTAAATCTAGCTGGACATTTTTAACAACCAAATTTGAGTTGTAATCTGGAGTGCGTCAAGAGTTACACGACTGCGGCACGAGTGAAAGAATCTAAGTTTTTAACCTAAACTTCACCTGATTTAGCATTCTGTCAAATTTTTAGATAGTTGTGATAAATTGTCTGGTATATTTTGCTGTAAAGGAGGAAACAATTTAATTAACAACTGAGGCAACAGACCAACTTTTTAATTGGGGCTTTTTTTAAGTTCCGGGATGGGACAGGATGCTTCATCACACCCATTAATACTTGAAACGAGAGTGAAATTGGTATGGGCACACTATTGTCCTTGAAGAAAGGATTTGACAGGCTTGTAAGGGGGTAGATCTTCCAGATTTATCACTTCTACAGAAACCGATTTTGATTTCCAATTGTTTTCACAAACCGGACCCTAGTGGAGCAGACTATTGCGAGGTTGCAGTAGATGTTCGGATGCCGAAACAGCTTGAGGAACTGTTGCAACAATATATCCCATGAAAAAAATGAAAAGTCACTGTATGAACTCCACCATCTGAAGGGGCATTACCATCGGGATGGCCCAACCATTGGCAGAGAAAGACAGCAACTCAAAGCCTGAGGAGATATATGTAGGACTATGAATGAAGACCAACAAATTTGAAGGTAAACTTTGATTCACTTTCACTTTAGTGATTGTGGAAAACAATATGTAAGAAGCTTTTTCCATAAACCAAATTAATTGAAATGATACAATATCTTCAACATTACCCTCAGCTTTATACTCAAGTACCATGGGAACGACTGCACACCTCCACTACTCTCTTATACTCCCTCATCCCAAATGAACTGTCATTCACATGTGAAATACAACCAAATTTTATTTTTCCTAAATAGTTTGTCATTCACAAATTTTAGTGCATATTTTTACCCCAATGCTGATGTTTCTGAATGTACACTGCCTGTCCTGTTGAAGTCTGTGCACCACCTTAGTAACTCCTCAGTGAGAAGAATTTGTGAGTGGCTTTCTGCTGGGGAAGTGGGTGGTTTGTTTCCCAGGATGGAAACGGCCCAAACATTCATCAGACTGGTCCAGTAATTAAATCTTCGGCAGAAGTAATTTTTCAGATATTCTTTTTCTGCATGACTTATGATCTTCAATACTGAAAAGTCCAAGTTATGCCAATCTTTCTCATAGCTCAGACTTCTAACACTAGGGACCAGCCTTATGGACCATCTCTGCACTAGCTCCAGTGTTAATTGGGTGGAATTTTATGCTGTCCTCCGCAGCAGATTTGGAGACTGGAAGAGCATAAAATCGGGTGGGATGGTGGTGGGGGGGTTGCTGCCACCATCCCACCTCCGCCAAAATTTAGTCCGGGATGGGAAGGCCTATGAATGGCCTTGCCCCGCTGCCAATTGAGGCTCATAACTGGGCAATTCTTCTTTGGCCTCCTTGTCTCAAGAGACAATGGGTAAGCGCCTGGAGGTGGTCAGTGGTTTATGGAGCAGCGCCTGGAGTGGCTATAAAGGCCAATTCTAGAGTGACAGACTCTTCCACAGGTGCTGCAGATAAAATTGGTTGTCAGGGCTGTTACACAGTTGGCTCTCTCCTTGCGCTTCTGTCTTTTTTCCTGCCAACTGCTAAGTCTCTTCGACTTGTCACACTTAAGCCCCGCCTTTATGGCTGCCCGTCTTCTCTGGCAATCGCTGGCAACTGACTCCCATAACTTGTGATCAATGTCACAGGACTTCATGTCGCGTTTGCAGACGTCTTTAAAGCGGAGACATGGACGGCCGGCGGGTCTGATACCAGTGATGAGCTCGCTGTACAATGTGTCCTTGGGGACCTGCCATCTTCCATGCAGTTCACATGGCCAAGCCATCTCAAGCGCCACTGGCTCAGTAGGGTGTATATGCTGGAGATGTTAGCCGCCTCGAAGACTTCTACGTTGGAGATACGGTCCTGCCACCTGATGCCAAGGAGTCGCTGGAGGCAGCGAAGATGGAATGAGTTGAGAAGTTGCTCTTAACTGACATATGTTGTCCAGGCCTCGCTGCCGTAGAGCAAGGTACTGAGGACACAGGCTTGATACACTCGGACTTTTGTGTTCCTTGTCAGTGCGCCATTTTCCCACACTCTCTTGGCCAGTTTGGGCATAGCAGCGGAAGCCTTTCCCGTGCGCTTGTTGATTTCTGCATCGAGAGACAGGTTACTGCTGATAGTTGAGCCTAGGTAGGTGAACTCTTGAACCACTTCCAGTGCGTGGTCACAGATATTGATGGATGGAGGATTTCTGATGTCCTGTCCCATGATGTTCGTTTTCTTGAGGCTGATGGTTAGGCCAAATTCGTTGCAGGGCAGCCGCAGTCCTGTCAATAAGTCTCTGCAGACACTTTTCAGTGTGGGATGTTAATGTGGCATTGTCAGCAAAGAGGAGTTCCCTGATGAGGACTTTCCGTACTTTGGTCTTCGCTCTACGACGGGCAAGGTTGAACAATCTGCCACCTGATCTTGTGTGGAGGAAAATTCCTTCTTCTGAAGACTTGAACGCATGTGAGAGCAGCAGTGAGAAGAAGATCCTAAACAGTGTAGGTGCGAGAACACAGCCCTGTTTCACGCCAGTCAGGATAGGAAAGGGATCTGATGAGGCACCGCTATGCTGAATTGTGCGTTTCATATTGTCATGGAGTGAGGTGATGATACTTAGTAGCTTTGGTGGACATCCGATCTTTGCTAGTAGTCTGAAGAGACCACGTCTGCTGACGAGGTCAGAGGCTTTGGTGAGATCTATGAAAGCAACATAGAGGGGCATCTGTTGTTCGTGCCATTTCTCCAGTAGCTGGCGAAGGGAGAACAGCATGTCAATGGTGGATCTCTCTGCTCGAAAGCCGCACTGTGCCTCAGAGTATCCCTAATTAAGGGCCTCTTCCTGCCGCAGTCACAATTACCGTTGGTGAAAGGCATTGTCACTGCGCAGGAAGCATGGTAGGATAAACCGTGTGGGCTGCTTCCCAGCTCCGGCGGAGGGAGGGAGGGATGTGGCGGGAGGTCCCTTGTTCAAAGGCTGTTAATGGCTGAATGAGAGGGGGCCCACTGATAGCCACCTCGGCCCTTGCTACCAACCCCTCTCTCCCCCTCCACTCCCCCGCCCAGTGGCCTCCATCCCGCGAGACCCCTCCCGCCCTGACCTACCTGAGGCATGGCTCCAGCGATACTGCTTGGCCTCCAGTAGGTGTAGTTTTGCAGCTGCCAGCCTCTGATTGGCCGGCAGCTCTCCATGAGTTGGACCTCTGGAGATGGGGTCCTAAATCCTATGGAAGGCCCGCTGCTGCCCACTTAAGTGCCTGATTGGCACTAAATTCAGCAGGCCTTCGGGAAAAGAGGCGACGCGGGTATCTTGGTGTCGGTTTTTCCCTAACCCTAACCCTAATCCGCCGAGAGCATAAAATTACCCCCACTGTCTCACTTAGATCTCAATGACCAGAAGTGAACACAGTAATCAAAGTGTAGTTTGGCTAGAGAACTCCACATTTTCAGCATGACTTCCTCTGAATCTATGCTCTGCTGTTTTAGCTACATTGATCAGCATAATATAAATTTTGTTGATTGCTGTTGTACATAGGCTGGATGTGTTGAGCATCAAGTCAACTATGACACGTTGACTGCTGTTAAGTGTAGGCCTTGTAACTCATTTTGATCTTCCATTATCCTCTCTTCACTACACACAATTTTTATTCCAATGATAGAAAAGAGACAACTAAATTTGTGTTTGACATATATGGTACGTGTGTACTGTTAATTGAAAACCAAATGGTCCCTTCAATGGGAATAAGCACATTGTAATATTTATACGCCATTCGCTTTACTTATTCTTTGACAGGAATGTTCTAAAGGATGTTAGAGATGTTGTCACACTAATGTGAAGGTTTATTCAGTACAAACAATAACAGACCTAAAAAGGCTGTCTGGTCTATCTAGACTATCCCACACAATTGTGATACCTTGAGAAGGTAATGGTGAGCCACCTTCTTGAACCACTGCAGTCCATGTGGTATAGATGCCCCCAAAGTGTTCTTTTTTCTGTAGCTGTTTGATGCAATTGCATGGCTTGCTATGCCAATTCAGAGGGCAATTCAGAGTCAACCACATTGCTGTGGGTCTGGAGTCACATGTAGGTTAGACTGGGTAAAGATGGCAGATTTTCTCCCTTGAAGGACATTAGTGAACCAAATGGGTTTTTACAACAATCAAGTAGTTTCATGATCATTATTAATAAGACAAGCATTTTTTTATTTTTTTTTATTTGTCACTGGACTAGTAACCCAGAGACCCAGGGTATTGCTTTGGGGACATGGGTTCAAATCCCACCACAGCAGAAGGTGGAATTTGAATTCAGTTAATAAATCTGGAATTAAAAGCTAGTCTAATGATGGCCGTGAAACCATTGTCGATTGTTGTAAAAACCCATCTGATTCACTAATGTCCTTTAGGGAAGGAAATCTGCTCTCCTTACCTGGTCTGGCCTACATGTGACTCCAGACCCACAGCAATGTGGTTGACTCTTAACTGCCCTCTGAAATGGCCTAGCAAGCCACTCAGTTGTATCTAACCGCTAGCATTGTGGGTGTATCTACCCCACATGGACTGCAGCGATTCAAGAAGGCAGCTCACCACCACATTCTCAAGGGCAATTAGGGATGGGCAATAAATGCTGGCCTGGCCAGTGATGACCACATCCCATGAATGAATTTTTAAAAAAAATTTGTATTTTTAATTGAATTTAAATTTCCCCAGCTGCCGTAATGGGATTTGAACACATTTTTCTTGAGCATTAGTGCAGGCCTTGGGATTACTAGTCTAGTAACATTACCACTATGCTACCATTCCCAATTTTAAACACCAAGTTTATGCAATCTGTCTCAATAATTTAAATTAGAGTAGCATTGTAGTAATCTGTGCTGTATCCCCTCAAAGGCCAATATATCCTTCCTGTGGTGCAGTGTCCAGAACTGAATGCAGTATTCCGTATAGGATCTGACCAAGGCTTGTACAACTGAAGCATAACTTCTTTCCCTTTGTAGATAAAGGCCAATATTTCATTATCCTATTTGAGTACTTTTTCTATCTGCACACTAACCTTTAGTCATTTCGACACCCAAATCTTTTTGTTCCTCCCCAATTCCTCGACTTTTACTATTAAGAAAATATTCCAATTTATCTTTCCTGAATCCAAAATGGATGACCTCACATTTCTCCACATTGAACTCCATCTGCCACAGTTTAGCTCACTCACTCAATCTGTCGATGTCCCTTTGTAACCCTCCTTCTAGCTACACAACTTACTGTGCCTCATAATTTACACCTATGTTGTAAAACTTGCTTTTTTGCCACTTTTAAAAGAGTAAATGGATTTGAATGGAAAGTTTATGTTTGGCTTGTTTCCTCCTAAGGCTGGATCTAGGCATGGATATTGAATTTATTCTCACTTCTGTTTGCCAGTGGAAGTTGCATTGCAGTTTAACTTTATGGCTGTGGTGAATATATTCCTGGCTATGGCTTCTCCTGCAGGTTTTCCTGGAACACAACAGTCTGAAACTCTAAGGGAAAATTGTATGAACTGAATTTTCCATGGTGGTCTCCCATCCAAAGCAATATTCTCGCACAGTATCTCATTGATCCTGGATCTCAGACCACAGTAAGTCATTTTAAGCCTCAGGCCTCTGTGACAGGTTGAAGCATGTTCATCTTGTTTGCAATCTCCTGTCAGATCTTCATTTTAGCCCCAGGGTTCAAATTGGCCTTGCTCTTGCCAAACATCTTGGACTAATTTTTGCATATTATTTTCAGAATATTTAGCATTGCAGCGAAATGGAGGGATTTCCTCAATTTTTTATTATTCTGAAAGAACAATGGGAAGTTAGAAAGTACTTCCAGCCTGTTTCTGACTAGTTTGACACAATGTTGGATTTTTCCAGAACTGTATCCAGAAACAGCATTTTTATTCTGATTCCGTAGGATTTAATAAAGGCTGCAGCAGTATATTGACTAACTGGAATCAATAGAATATTGCTATACCCATTGTAACATTTGTTATACTGAGATCCCCTGGTTTAAGAGTACAATGGGGCAATAAATAATACACAAAAAGGCTACAAAATAAAAACTGAATAGTAAAGAAAAGAAGGAATGACTTGTAGTTATATAGCATCTTTCATGAGTTCAAGACGTCCTAAAGCGCTTTACAGCCAATTACATTCTTTTCAAGTGTAGTCACTGTTGTAATATAGGAAACACGGCAGCCAATTTCCAGACAGCAAGGTCCCGCAAGCAGCAATGTAATAATGACCTGATAATCTATTTTAGTGCTATTGGTTGAGGGATAAATATTGGCCAGGATACCTGGGAGAACTTCCCAACTCCCCTTTGAAATAGTGCCATAGAATCTTTTATGTCCACCTGAGAGGCCAGACGGGTGCTTAGTTTAACATCTCATCTGAAATACGGGACCTCTGACAGTGCAGCATTTGACACTGAATGCTAATATATTAATAGTTTTTACTTTATGATATTTGTCATTGGTTTCAAAGCTAGATTAGTAGACTAGTCAGCAAAGACAGTACCTGCTGGAGCATTAAGCCATAGAGATCAAAAGATTTCAGGTTAGATACCTGACCTTTGCTGATTAGCTCATGTTAGCCAGGGAGTAGATCAATAATTGAGTAGCTACAATTATCTTACAATCAACTCATCTGGGCTATATGAGGGATTCCTGTTCCCAGTCACTATCCAGTAACCCTTCCAAGAATGGTATGTGAATTGATGTTGGTTGAGAAAGCTTAGCTTTCTATGTTCCAAATGCTTGTCGATACTCATTGGCTCAGCTTATCATGAGGAGTTGTCATGAGTAAAATATTGGAGAAATGTTGGTGTCTATGGACCTGATTTTCAACTTAACTCAATGTGCGAGAAGTTAAGAAGATTGGAAAAAAAATCCATGAAACTTGCACTGTTGACTCCTGTAAGCAGCTAACGAGTCACAGTCTTAGAAATTACTGCACAAAAGCTAGGCCATTTAGTCTATTGCAAGCTGAGGCTTACTCTTGAACTAGATCAAATTAACCTAGTCCCATTTTCCTGTCATCGATGCATACTCTTTTACATTCTTCCTTTTCAATTACTTAACCAATTCCCTTTCAAATAAATGATAGCTCCTGCCTCAATACCCATTTTGATAAAGCTTGCCATGTTATATAAACCAAGTGTAAAAAAAAATCTAACTTCCCCTTCAAGCTTTTAGTGATAATGATTTATGTCTTCATGTTAATGATTGCCAACTAGTAGAAACAAATCCTTCCCTTTCTCGAACACTTCCCTAATTTTGAAAATCTCAGTTTAGAACTTAATACTCCTGGTATTATAGTGAATCTTCACTATACCCTTTCTATAGCTCCAATATTCTTTCTATATTGAGGTTCCCATAACTGCATGCAATAATCCAACTGTAGTCTAACCTACGTCTTGTATAAATTCTACAAAACTTCTTTGCTTTTGTATTCAGTGCTGTTATGTATGAGGCTCAGAATCTCATTTACCTTTTTATGACCTTGTATGTCTACTCTCAAGTATCAGATTGGTTTGGTTGGTAAAAACTCTTACCTCTGAGGCAGAAAGCTATGGTTGAAAGCACACTGCAGAATTTGAGCACATAATCGATGATACTCCAGTGCAGGACTGAGAGTGAGCTGCATTATTGGAACTGGCTTTAGGATGAGATGTTAAACCACAGCCCCATCTTCCATTCAGGGGATGTAAACAATCTCACACTATTATTCGAAGAAGACCAGAGAGTTCCCTTTGGGTCCAATCTGACATTTCTTTCTCCACTTGCACCAGCTTGTCATTTATGTGAAAAATGTCAAAAAAAATCATTATTGCAGGTGCATATGATTGATAGTTGATCTTTTGTCATTATCACTAATAAACATTTCCCTGGAAACATTAATATTAAGCATTCATTTTAACACCAAAAATAGGCTCGTCTGATCATTTCAGAAAGATGACTTTCAGTCCCGTGCTTTGCACAGAAACCAATTGCAACTTGCAGAACAGAAATTGTGGCATATCTAACCTGCGAGTGATTTTTTTGGCAGTTTTATTTCCTCTGCATAACTTTCCAAATCCGTTTTGAAGCATCCAATGCTCATCGCACAAGAGAGTGATAAATCTGTCTGAATCCAGAGCAGGATCCTGAACAAAAAACAACTTCAAAGCAAAACGAAACAAGTCAAAGCCTCCATATGTTAAACCAAAGGAAGGCGCCATGGTCCAGACGGTGAGGCTGACATTCCTTGAAAGATGCCTCTGATATATAAAGGATTGCCTGCAGCTGCTGTATTGGCTGCTTCTGATGTTGCCCATGGTGACGTTAGTGTGTTGCTTTGACCTTCTGTTTACAACCACTTTCCAATGCTACAGGATTCACTCCTGGAGAGATAATGGCAAGAAATTCATTGATGGCATGCACATTTTACTAATATGGCAGGTGGCATTCGCATGCAAATTCCATGCCAGAGCAGATATGTAGGCAAATCTCAGAGAGGTGTAAAAATAATAGGGTAATAATAGTAGGGAATTTCAACTTCCCCAATATTAACTGGGATTGGCTTAAAGGGTGCAGAATTCTTAAAGTGCATACAGGAGAGCTTTTTGAGCCAGCACGTAGAAAGTCTTACAAGACAAGGGGTGATACTGGAATTAATCCGAGGGAATGAAGTCGGACAAGTGGTAGAAGTGTCAGCGGGGAACATTTCGGATATAGTGACCATGGCCGAAATTTTATGCCGCCCCAGCGGGTCAGATGGTGGCATGGGGGCGGCGTCAAATTGAGCGGCAGGTTCCGGGAGGCCTACCCGCCCCACTTCCACCGCCGGACAAGTTTACGGTGTCGGGCGAGGAGTGGGAAACGGCCCGCCCGCCCGAGGCCAATCAAGGCCCTTAAGTGGCCACTTAAGGGCTGTCACCCGCCTCCACGGGTATTTTACCCGTGGCAAGCGGGTGTGCTAGGGACGTGAAAGGCCACCCAGCGATAGCTGCCAGCCTTTCCACGTCCCGGGGTGGGGTGCCCGATTGAGGGCTGCTCCCAACCCACCCCCGGGATCCAACACATCCCCTCCCCCAAACGACCACTCCAACCTCACCAGGGAAGGACTGATCCCCCTGGTGAGGCATGCACCGACCCACTTTCCCTCCTCGATCCATGGGCTGCAGTCCCAGCAGTGGCCACCGCTCCCGGTGATTGGCCAGCAGCTCACTGAGAGGGGACCTCCTCCCTCAAGTGGGTGGAAGTTCCACCTCGGGACAGTTAAAGCCTGGGGACCCGTAAAATGCGGGAAGGATCCTCAGGCTAGGTGGAAGCGGGTTTGCCACCGACTTTCACGTCCATCCACTGTAAAATTCTGGCCCATAACTCTGTAAGATTTCAGGTGGTTATGGAAAAGGACAAAGATGGACTGAAAATAAAGGTACAGAATTGGGGGAAGGCCAATTTCAATATGTTAAAACAGGATCTGGCCAAAGTGGACTGTGAGCAGCTACTTGGAGGAAAGTCTACATCAGACCAGTGGGAGTCATTCAAAAAGGAAATAGTGAGAGTTCAGGGCCAACATGTTCCCGTAAAGTTGAAGGGTAGGACCAACAAGTCCAGGGAACCCTGGATGTCAAGGGATAAAGAGGATTGGATAACGAAAATAAAGGAGGCTTATGGCAGATTCAGAGCGCTGATCACAGTGGAGGCCCTAGAGGAGTATGAAAGTGTAGGGGGGGTACTTAAAAAAGTAATTAGGAGAGCGAAGAGGGGGCATGAAAAAACACTGGCGGGCAAGATAAAGGAAAATCCCAAGGCATTTTATAAGTATATTACGGGCAAGAGGATAACCAGGGAAAGAGTTGGGCCCATTAGGGACGAAAGTGGCAATCTGTGTATGGAGCCGGAAGATGCAGGTGAGGTTTTAAATGATTACTTTTCATCTGTGTTCACTATGGAGAAGGACGGTGTAGGTGTAGTGATCAGGGAGGGGGATTGTGACATACTTGAACAAATTAGCATTGAAAGGGAGGAGGGATTAGCATTTTTAGCGGGCTTAAAAGTGGATAAATCCTCAGGCGCAGATGAGATGTATCCCAGGCTGCTATGTGAGGCAAGGGTGGAGATTGCAGGGGCTCTGACACAAATTTTCAAATCCTCTCTGGCCACAGGAGAGGTACCAGAGGACTGGAGAACAGTGAATGTGGTACCATTATTCAAGAGGGGTAGCAGGGTAATTACAGGCCAGTGAGTCTAACATCAGTGGTAGGGAAACTACTGGAAAAAATTCTGAGGGACAGGATTAATCTCCACTTGGAGAGGCAGGGATTAATCAAGGATAGTCAGCATGGCATTGTCAGGGGGAGATCATGTCTCACAAACTTGATTGAATTTTTTGAGAAGGTGAGTAGATGTGAAGATGAGGGTAAAGCAGTTGTTATAGTCTACATGGACTTCAGTAAGGCTTTTGATAAGGTCCTGCATGGGAGATTGGTTAAGAAGGTAAGAGCCCATGGGATCCAGGGCAATTTGGCAAATCGGATCCAAAATTGGCTTAGTGGCAAGAGGCAGAGGGTGATGGTCGAGGGTTGTTTTTATGATTGGAAACCTGTGACCAGTGGTGTACCACAGGGATCGGTGCTGGGACCCTTCCTGTTTGTAGTGTACATTAATGATTTAGACGTGAATATAGGAGGTATGATCAGTAAGTTCACAGATGACAGGAAAATTGGTGGTGTCATAAATAGTGAGGAGGGACCTTGGTGTGCTTGTCTGTAGATCACTGAAGGCAGCAGCACAGGTAGGTAAGATGGTTAGGAAGGCATATAGGATTCTTGCCTTTATTAGCCGAGGCATAGAAAAAATGAGCAGGGAGGTTATGATGGAGCTGTATAAAATGCTAGTTAGGCCACAGCTGGAGTACTGTGTACAGTTCTGATCACCACACTATAGGAAGGATGTGATTGCACTGGAGTGGGTGCAGAGGAGATTCACCAGGATGTTTCCTGGGCTGGAGCATTTCAGCTATGAAGAGAGACTGGATCGGTTAGAGTTGTTTTCCTTAGAGCAGAGAAGGCTGAGGGGGGACCTTATTGAGGCATACAAAATTATGAGGGGCATAGATAGGGTAAATAGGAAGAAACTTTTTCCCTTAGCGGAGGTGTCAATAACCAGGGGGCATAGATTTAAAGTAAGGGGCAGGAGGTTTAGAGGGGATTTGAGGAAAATGTTTTCACCCAGAGGGTGGTTGGAATCTGGAACACACTGCCTGAAGGGGTGGTAGAGGCAGGAACCCTCACAACATTTAATAGATATTTAGATGAGCACTTGAAACGCCATAGCAAACAAGGCTACGGGCCAAGTGCTGGAAAATGGGATTAGAATAGTTAGGTGCTTGCTGGCTGGCACGTACACGAAAGGCCTGTTTCTGTGCTGTATAACTCTTTAACTCTAAGTGCGTCGCCTGCCGTATTAGCTAAGGCTGAAGTATTAGCATCCAGGGACAGTGCCTGAAATAGGCTATAAGGTCCTTCACATGTGTAAATAGAGGGCTGAATGCCTATTTCAAGACTATTTCCTGAAATTGGGCTGCCTTGAATGCAGGCAGTACTGAGCCTGCTACTTTTAGAGTAACCAAATGCACATGTGTAACCTTTCTCTCCTGCTTGCCTACCCCACCCTCCCAGATCTACCCGAGGGCCGCTGTCATGATGCAGCAACCCACAATTTAAATTTGCTTCGCCAGTGAGCTACTTGAGGATGCACAGCAGGTTTTCATGGCTTGTTGGCCTAATTTAAAATGAGGCCCTGAGGTCCAATATTGAATGTGCTAAATGTGTCTGCAACTTTTGTTGACCTTCCCTCATACTGTTTGAAACTGATGTTTAAATTGCTCACCATTATTTGCCAGGAAGCAGCACAGTGCCCTTTATATACTCAGTCTTCATTTTTTTATTCATTTCATGGGATGTGGGTGTCACTGGCAAGGCCAGCATTTGTTGCCCATTCCTAATTTCTCTTGGCAGCTGAGTGGCTTGCTAGGCCACTTCAGAGGGCAGTTAAGAGTCAATCACATTGCTGTGGGTCTGGAGTCACATGTAGGCCAGACCAGGTAAGGACAACAGATTTCCTTCCCTAAAGGACATTAGTAAACCTGATTGTTTTTTACGACAATCGATGATAGTTTTATGGCAATATTACTGAGACTAGCTTTCAACTTCAGATTTTTTTTTGTTAATTAATTGAATTTAAATTCCACTAGCTGCTGTGGTGGAGTTACAACCTGTGTCCCCAGTGCATTAGCCTGGGCCTTTAGACTACTCGCTCAGTAACACTACCACTACGCCACCATCTCCCCCTAGTTCTACTCCTACACGCACAAGCAATTATCATACTAAAATCCGCACATAATGCATGCACCTGTTGTTAAATTTACTCTCTAACAGTTGGGTTTTCAAATTGCAGATCAGATTGGGAATGGAGTAAGGAAGTTTCTGCAAACTGGAGGAGTTTGTCACATGGAGAATTAGATAATGAAGCAGAGAAGCATTGGGTGACAGAGCTGAACTAAGCTAGAGCGGTTAATACAGCCTGTGAGATCTGGATCCTTAGGCCCTTCAGTCAAGGGGCAACATATCCTGTCCTTCCAGTCAGCGATGCCTTCTTCCTCATATCTCATAGAAAATAGGAGCAGGAGTAGGCCATTCGGCCCTTCGGGCCTGCTCCGCCATTCAAAAAGATCATGACTGATCGTCTAATTTAGACCCTGTTCCCACGTTCTCCCCATGTCCCTTGATCCCATTGGTATTTCACTCAAGAATGACTTATAATTGCAAAGGAATTACAACATGGAAACAAACCATACAGTCCATTCAGTCTCTGTTGGTCTATATCCCTCATAAAAGCACTCGTTCTAATCCCATGTGGTCACCCTGAACCCATATTACCTTATTCCTCCTTTCCTTCATCACCAATTTAATCTGTTTTTAAAAGTTGACATGGTCTCTGCTTCAATCACTAACTTCGCTAATCTATTTCACAGCCCTCTGTGTAAAAATGTTTTTTGTGTTCTGTCTTAAATCTGTTTCTATCAACTAACCCATCCTTTCAGAATGTTTAAACGCATCTATCAAATTACCCCTTAAACTACACTTTGAATTAAAACAATTAATTTGTCCAATTCTCTCCTGTTCTTCTGATGTAGATCTGTGCATAAATACTGTAAAGATGCTTCCAGAGCAACAAAGGTCTGTGCAGGCACTGGGAAGAATGCCACAGTGTGCTTCAAATGCCAGCTCGAGTTGAGGAAGCCATCTCAGGACTCAGATTCTGGGATGTTGGGATCACCTCAATCACAGGAGACTGTTACAGATACAGAGAAAGATTGGGTTTAAGGGACATACATTGTACATGTCACTGAGGGAAGCACTGTAGAAGCAGGACACTCGACATTAACACACACTTCATCGCTTGACATTAGAACTCTGGTTGCACATGCTTTTGTTACCTCTAGACTTGGCTATTCCAACCACTTCTTGCTAGCCTCCAATGTTTTGCTGTCCTCAAACTTGATGTCATCCAAAACTCTGCTGCCCATATCCTAACTTGCGCGAGTTCTATTCACCTGTCACCCTGTCTTCTCATAAATATTGGGGCTAAAGTATTTCCAAGGAAGCATATTTACGCCAAAGCTAAAACTTGGACTAGATTTATCTTTATGCTGTACCTGCCAAAATATGTAGAACAGATAGTGTATACAAGAATAGAAATTCCTGTTAGGCTGCAATATGCGAGCAAGAGGAAATCAAGGCTGTTACCAACTGAAATTGGTGAATTGCTCATGTTAATCTATCAATCAGAGCTCATTGTCACCACACAGTGTACTGCCTAAAACAAGTGCTCACACAACTACAACTTGCATGTATATACACCTTTAACATAGCAACATGTTCCTTAGCCGTGAACAACATTATAAAGGGTGTCATGCAGACCCCCTCCTGCCAAGAATGAGGCATATTAATTTTGTCATATGAACATTGATTTTAAACTTGCTGTAGTGAAGAAATGACTTGTTTGAAGATCATCAGACACTGGGCTGGAAGTACATAAGCATACTAAGAGACGCTGCTGGTGGAGACAAAGGACTATTCCCTGCTCCAGTTAACCCAAATGGATTTTGATCACCATACATTGCATGTGTAAGGAAGCACATTCCAGGGACTTCTGAGGTATTATCCACAAACCTCGCAGGAGAGACTGTTCCAAATAAGGAGCTAATCTCATGACTAACCTGCTGAGCAACCTGGGGTTTTTTGAATTGTGCCACAGAGAAAGAAATAGAAGGCTGTTTGAACTGGAACCTGGAACAAGGAAGTCTCTCTCTCTCTCTCTCTCTCTCACTTTCTCCCCAAGCCATTGAACCCACGGAAGACAGGTAAACCTCAAGAGAGAAAAGACTCCTACATCAGAATAAGTTGAAGCGTGAACTGGGCCCCAACGAATTGCAAGACTTACTGGCAACCAAAGACTCCACATTGAACTCCAAGGACTGTAACTTGCCTCAAACCTTTCCCCTTTATTCCTTCTACTTTTCCTGTCTCTATCTGCGTATGTATTTATCGTGTATGCATGCTAGCGTGGTCACGTCGCATATTTGTAGCCGTTAAATGGATTAGAGTTTAAGATGACTAAACTTCTACCTTTCTTGTTTAAATCTAATGGAACCTGTTTGATTTCTTTGCCTTACAATTGGAGCAGTAAACAAGGATTCACTAAGGGGGAGCTAAAAACAGCGTTTTAAAATTAAACCCTGTTATGGTTAAACCAGGCAAAGACTGAGAAGGAACCCCGAGACTCCTTCTCACCTGGTCATAACAAGGGCTTCAGACTCTACATTCTCACCTACATGCAAATAAGGGTGAATAAAATTACATTATTCTCAGGTAATGAATCACACACCTGGATTCACAATTGTGGATATACCTGGAGAGGGGGCACGCGGTATCTGCCAGTAGACTTGAGGCCTTCTGTCTCCGGTGGCCGCTGGGGGGAGGGTTGTCTGGAGTACTTCATCGACATCCAGAACAAAATATTAATTTGATTTGTTAAGTTACAGTTATTTGTTGTTTGTCCCTTTAAGAAGGGGGGGGGGGGCACTTACTATTTTATTAATTAATAATAAAACCTTACATGTGTGATGAAAACCCCATTTGCCAAGAATGAGGCATATTAATTTCATCACATGGAACATTAATTTTTAAACTCTTAACTGGACTGAAAACATGCACTTGCATTCTAAGAGACAGTTGACTAGAGAAGACAATGGAACTGCTCCCTGATTCAATTAACCAAATGGATTTTGTGTGAAAGCCAGCATTCCAGCCCCCTACTGAGGATGTCTACTAAGATTGAAAGAACCCGCAAAACTCGCCGGGCAGGTTGTTTCAGGATAAAAGCTAGTCACATGACTGGCCTGCTGGCCCAGGTTTGGTTTGAATTGTGTTCATTGAGCAGTTTGGGTCAGACTGCAATTTGAAGACTAAAAGAGAAGGAAGGTCTCTCCCTGTCTCTCTCTCTCTTTCACGAAAAGAGGAAACTGCAACTGGATTTCAGGAAGACAGAAAACCATTGAAACAAGTTTGAAAGAGTACACTAGGCCCCAACGAGATGGCAAGATTTGACTGCAGTCAAAGACTTCACATCGAACTCAAAAGACAGTAAATAAACTCCAGCTATTGCTTCAAGGCTTTTCCCTTGATACTTTCTCCTTTTCTGTCTCTATCTGCGTGTGTGTTTATCGTGTATGCATGCTAGAGTGGTCGCGTCATGTATTTTTGGTAGTTTTAAATGAATTAGAGTTTTAAGGTGAATACACTTGCACCCTTCTTGTTTAAATCCAAGAAAACCTGTCTGGTTGATTTCTTTGCCATTACAATTGGAGAGCAGTGAACAAAGATTCACTAAGGGGAAGCTAAAAACACGGTGTTTTAAAAATTAAAACCTGTTCTGGCCAAACCAGGACAAGGCTGAGAGGGAACCCCTAGACCACTTTCTTGCTGGTCGTAACAACATGGGATGTGGGCATTGCTGGCCAAACCAGCATTTGTTACTCATTCCTAATTGTCCTTGAGAAGGTGATTGTGAGCCACCTTCTTGAACCCTTGCAGTCCACCTGTTCTAGATGCACCAACAGTGCTGTTAGGGAGGGAGTTCCAGGATTTTGATTCAGCGACAGTGAGGGAACAGTGATATAGTTCAAAGTCAGGATAGTGTGTGGCTTGGAGGGGAACTGCAGGTGGTAGTGTTCCCCTGTGTCTACTGCCCTTGTCCTTCATGGTAGTAGAGGTCATAGGCTTCGAAGGCGCTGTTGGAGGAGTCTTGGCGAGTTGCTGCAGTGCATCTTGTAATGGTACACAGTGGAGGAAATGAATGTTTAAGATCGTCGATGGGGTGCCATCAAGCAGGCTGCTTTATCCTGGATGGTGTCGAGCTTGTTGAACATTGTTGGAGCTGCATTCATCAAGGCAAGTGGAGAGTATTCCAGCACATTCCTGACGTGACTTGTAGATGGTGGACAGGCCTTGGAGAGACAGGATGTGAGTTACTCGCCACAGAATTTGCAACCTCTCACCTGCTCTTGTAGCCACAGTATTTATATGGCTGGTCCAGTTCAGTTTCTCGTCAATGGTAACCCCCCAGGATGTTCATGGTGGGGATTCAGCAATGGTAATGCCATTGAATGTCAAGGGGAAATAGTTAGATTCTCTTTTGTTTGATATTGCCTGGCACTTGTGTGGCGTGAATGTTATTTGCTGCTTATTAGCCCAAGCCTGAATGTTGTCCAGGTCTTACTGCACATGGACACGGACTGCTTCAGTATTTGAGGAGTTGCAAATGGTACTAAACATCGTACAATCATCAACGAACATCCCCACTTCTGACCATATGATGGAGGGAAGGTCACTGATGAAGCAGCTGAAGATGAGATGGTTGGGCCTCGGACACTACCCTGAGGAAGTCCTGCGGCAGTGTCCTGGGGCTGAGATGATTCTTACTGCATGTGAACACAGACTGCTTCAGTATCTGAGGACTCACGAATGGTATCTCCCAGTTCGATAACACCTTTGAGGGCCCCACACCTATTTTCTTTCTCCTTCCCCACATGTAGCACTGAAAGAAGGACTGCTTCTGGAGAGGCACGTAGCCCAAATTGGATGGTTGGAAATGATCACTTTAGAACAGGGGTGTCCAACTTTTTCGCGTGGAAGGCCACATTACAATTTTTGTCTGAAATAAGGGGCCTGTGAAACAATCTTGGAAAGATAAAGCCATTAGAAGTTATCTTACTTAATCAAAACAGCAACAAATGTGCATTTTTGTGAAGAAGCTTCAAATGAGAAGACTAATTTATTGACTTACTTTTTCATCACTATGTTGGACACTGATTTAGTGAGATACCTGGCATTTTTTTGCTTGCGCAAATAGACAGTGTTTACCCGCACACTTTTTGTAGCGATGTGAAGTGTTCCGGATAGATGTTCATCTGTCAGGAGAGATCTTGATCACTATCTCTCCTTCCTCTCCCTCTGTCTTTCTCTCTCTCGCTCTCTCTGTCCCTTTGTCCCCCTGTCTGTGTTCCCCCCTCTCTGTCTTGTCCCCCCCCCCCGGCCCATACTCTCTGTTCCCCCTCTCTCTCTCCCTCGCTGTACCCCCCCCACTCTCTCCCCCCTCTCTCTGTTCCTCCCGTCCCCCCTCTCTTTCTGTCCCCCCTCTCACTCTGTCCCCCCCTCTATCTGTTCCCCCTCTCTTTCTGTCTCCCTCTCTCTGCCCACCACTCACCTGTCCCTCTCTCTCTCTGACAGTTGCAGAGAGTGGGAACGTTCAGCAGAGCAGCTTTGTGGTTGGTCAGTTTTTTTTTAAATCGCAATATCAGTTTCACAGGTGACAGGTGCTGGGAGTGGGAACAGCGGTTTCTGAACTTCGGGGCAGATTCGTAGTTTTCCTGTGCGTTCTGACTTTTTTTTTTCAAAGCCTGTCTGGAAGAAGAAGCCAATGGGAAATTTCTCATCTCTGAAGTTACCAGTCATGGACCTCAAAATGTTTTACCATGGACACTGGTGTCCATGTATGGACACGTTGCCAACCCCTGGCGAGGATGAGGAACGGTCGGTACAGTTTACATTTGCGGGCCAGATGGAAACCTTTGGTGGGCCGAATCCTGGCCCGCAGGCCGTATGTTGGACAACCCTGCTTTAGAATGTTGAGGTTCTGGAAGCCTCTACATAAATATGTCTTTCTTCCTTTCTTTTTAAAAGTCCTTGTATATCATATCCACTGCATTTTCCTTATCTACTCTCATTTTTCTTCAAATGGTGAGAGAAATAGTGAGAGAATAGATTGGGCAGAGAGAAAAAAATGAGTGTTTGGTGTAGGGAGACAGAGCAAGAAAATCAGAGAGAGGAAGTACAAGGAGGTGAGAAAGATCACAAAATCCCGAACCAATAATTTTACATTCCCAAACCACCTTCACGATTCTCACATCCCATAATTCTGCTGCTTTTTGCTCACATCTCATTAGCAACCTCTACCACACATTCATACACCATTATCACATTCTGTGATGCCCCCTACCCAGAATCATTCTCTCCCACCGCATTCTTCCCAAGGGTTCCAGCCATTGCCAATTTCACACTCATACTAAATTTTGCGAAACCTACCCTGAACACTCAACCACTCTATTTCTCCCACCTCCCTCCCAAACACTCCTATCTTTCCTCATTCCATACATATCCCGCTTCCAACCCAACCATCTTTGTCTTCCTGACTGGCTGCTATCATTTCCTTCACACAGTCTGGAATTTTGTCAGTGCAGTGGACGGCTGGGAGGGGCAGGAAAATGGCGGTAAATGGCATCAGGAGGGAAGCCTGACATGTTTATGCCTTTCGTGGATGTTCCCAGAGGCGGCCAAGCTGCTGGGAGGCCACGCTTGAAGGCGGCAGGAAGGTAATTAAGCCTGTTAAACAGGCAATTAATGGTGATTTTACCAGTATTTTTTTCAATTTTGCGAGGGCACAAGAACAATGGAGCTTCAGAGTCTCACCAGCTATAAGGAGGCGGAAGGTCAGTCTTGGCTGCAGTCGCCAGCCATTGCGAGAGGTAGCGTAGATGGGTAGGGAGGGTGATAGTGAGTAGACAGCAGCAGTAGCAATCTGGAGGCAAGCCAAACTTGGCTTGCACACCGGAGGTATTCAGGTTGAGTATCCTCTCTGACTTTAAACTTGTGTGTACAGTGTAAGGCAGCGGGGGAGTGGAGGGGGGGGGGTCTGTGGTGGTGGTGGCGGAGTGGGGTGGGAGGCCCTAAATGCATGCAACAATTTGCTTCGGACCTCATCCAATAAGGATTTGAGACCTCCAGTTAGAAGGAACATCAGAGAGGGAGAGAGTTGCAGCCACTGGGAGCAGGACTGCAGCACCCAGTGGGGTACCAGGATCATGAGGCTGGAAGGGGGCACCGCAAGGAGGGTGCAGAGAGGCATGCAACCAGCCTCTTGCGCAGAAGACGCTACCCACCAGAGAGACTGTACCATCAGAGCCTTGCTTCCTGCAAATGTTGGAGCAGCAGTTTTGCAAAAGACTGCACCAAACTATCTGCCATGTTGAAGGAAGAGCTGAGCCCAATAGGAAGTGTTGGGGACCCTTTGCCTGTGACAGTGAAGGTCACTTTGGCACTGAATTTCTATGCCGAAGGATCATTCCAGGGATCTTCTGGAGCTATCTGTGGGATCTCCCGGTCTGTGGCTCATCGCTGTATCAAGATAGTCACCGATGCCATGTTCAAGAGGGTCAGCCAATATGTATGGTTCGAACCAATCCAGATAGGAAGGCTGAGAGGGCCATAGGATTTAGGGCCATCGCTAGGTTCCCCCAGCTGCAGGGTATCATCGAATGCACGGATGTGGCCATCAAGGCTCTCAGAGACCAGGAAGCAGCCTTCATCAACAGCAAAGGCTTCCACTCACTCAACATAAACTGGTCAACGACCACCACAAACGGATCCTTCAGGACTGTTCCTGGGAAGCCTACATACTAAGGCAGTCCCAGATGCCCACCTTTTTCTGACCCTCACGCACTTTCAAGGATGGATACTGGGTGAGAAGGGCTACCCACTGAAAAGATGGATACTGACTCCTGTGCGTTACACCAGCACAAAAGCAAATGAGAGATACAACAGCTGCCATGGCGTCAACAGTGCTATCAAGCGACACTTGCTTAGCAATAACCTGCTCAGTGACACTCAGTTTGGGTTCCGCCAGGCCACTCAGCTCCAGACCTCATTACAGCCTTGGTTCAAACATGGACAAAAGAGCTGAACTCAAGAGGTGAGGTGAGGTGAGAGTGACTGCCCTTGACATCAAGGCAACATTTGACATCAAGGAGCCCAAGCAAAACTGGAGTCAATGGGAATCAGGGTTAAACTCTCCACTGGTGGAGTCATACATAGCGCAAAGGAAGATGGTTGTGGTTGTTGGAGGTCAATCATCTGAGCTGCAGGACATCACTGCAGGAGTTCCTCAGGATAGTGTCCTCAGCCCAACCATCTTCAACTGCTTCATCAATGACCTTCCTTCAATCATAAGGTCAGAAGTGGGGATGTTCACTGATGATTGCACAATGTTCAGCACCATTTGCAACTCCTCAGATACTGAAGCAGTCCGTGTAGAAATGCAGCAAGACCTGAACAGTATCCAGGCTTCGGCTGATAAGTGGCAAGTAACATTTGCGCCAGACAAGTGCCAGGCAATGACCATCTCCAACAAGAGAGAATCTAAACATCTCCCCTTGACTTTCAATGGCATTACAATTGCTGAATCCCCCACTATCAACATCCTGGGGGCGGGGGGGGGGGGTTACCATTGACCAGAAACTCATCTCCTGACTCCTCAAAGCCTGTCCACCATCGACAAGGCACAAGTCAGGAGTGTGATGGAATACTCTCCAGTTGCCTGGATGGGTGCAGCTCCAACAACACTCAAGACGCTGGACACCATCCAGGACAAAGCAGCCCTTGATTGGCACCCCATCCACAAACATTCACTCTCTCCACCAGTGACACACAGTGGCAGCAGTGTGTACCATCTACAAGATGCACTGCAGCAACACACCAAGGCACCTTCCAAATCTGTGACCTCTGCCACCTAGAAGGACAAGAGCAGCAGATGCATGGGAACACCACCATCTGCAACTTCCCCTCCAAGCCACACACCATCCTGACCTGGAACTAAATCACCATTCCTTCACCTTCGGTGGGTCAAAATCCTGGAAATCCCTTCCTACCCCATATTGACTGCAGCGGTTCAGGAAGGCAGCTCACTTTCTCAAGGGCAATTAGGGGTGGGCAACAAATGCTGGCCTAGCCAGCAATGCCCACATCCCAGGAACGAATGAAAAAAAAGCAACTCAAGTGAACATCAAGCAGGCCAAAGGGCTTCTGAAGATGCCTTGATAGATCTGGTGGAGCCCTTTAATATGCCCCAGCAAGGGTCATATGTATTATGGTGGTGTGCTGTGCTTTGCCTGGCACTACAGAGGGGAGAAGCTTTCAATAATCAGGACATCCTGGAGCGTGGTGCTTCCTCCAAAGATGAGGATTTGGAGGGGGCTGCTGATCAAGTGGGTTAAGATGAAGACCCCAAGGTACCGCAGGCAAGATGCATTGAGATATGATCAAGGAAAGCTCACGACTCACTAATCCAGATAAGTTTCTCATGAGCCTTCATAACACAGCCAAGCAATCAACTCAATTTTATAAAAGCAAAATACTGCGGATGCTGGAAATCTGAAACAAAAACAAGAAATGCTGGAATCACTCAGCAGGTCTGGCAGCATCTGTGGAAAGAGAAGCAGAGTTAACGTTTCGGGTCAGTGACCCTTCTTCAGAACTCAATTTTATACCTTGTATTGCCTGTTGCCCTTTCCTTGAATGCCCTTACCATCTCACTGGACCCGTCATCGCATGAGGCAACGGTATGGATAATGCAATGACCTCATGCGGTGTGATTCTTCCCATCACACCCTTTGCAAGGGCCATTGATCTGTTAATAGGCCAGTCGTAGATAAATAAGTGAAATAAGAAAAATAGCAAAGTACATCTAATATAACCTTGTGAAACCCAAGTGCAACTAGGTGGACTTGCTCACGCACTTGCGGGTGCTCCTAAATGGTGCTCCCCCTGTGCTGCTGGCTGAGGTGGAGGCAGGCTACTGACCTTTCTGTTCCATGGCTTTCGATAGTTGATAGCCGTGGCAGGTGTCCTCTGGCTGACTGAGGCTTTGAGGGCCCCGACATATTGGATCCCTCCTGCACAGGTGCAGAAGCAGCCTCAGGCTTTGCAGCTTCCTGAGGCATTGGTGTCACTGTCAGAGGGGACAAAGACCCACCATCCACACCAAGAGCGCTCTGACAGGAGCCCTCAGGTGTTTTAGGTATCCCCTCTTTTTCCCTTTCAGGGCACACTTGGCCCTCTCTGCTCAGCTGAGGAATTTGAAGACCTGGCGATGACTCCAGGCATCTCGTCCCCCACTTGCCCAGCCGTGGCTCTACACAGCTCATGGAGGTGGCAATGGTGTTCAGGTCTGCATGCATTTTTGGCATTCATTGTGTGGCATGCTAGATGTGGTTTTCCCTGAGGAATGCCACTCTCTCAATGGAGGATCCCATGAATGCAGAGACATGGCCTAGATGGACTCCTCCATTGTTCGCGTATGTGTGCTCAAGCCCCCTGGAAGCTCCACCAGATATTCACGCATCTCACGCTGCAGCTCCAGCATCTGCTGCCTTGTTGTTGACTTCAGAGACTTGCCATCAGCCTGAAACTTAGCATTGCCGTGCCGTCCCAAAATCCTCCAAGTGTGAGTGGCTGCAACTGTCACTGCCTCCATCAGCTACCTGGGTGCTTCTGTACTGTGCTTACCAGATTGTTACCCCGTTACTAATTGCCAGCAACTACCCACCGATGTGAAAGTATCTGCGCTGGTGGATGGTACGGGGAATGATCTGATGGTGCACCCTCTAAGGTGTCCTCCTCCTCCAAGGTAGCTTGTCTCACAGGCTCTGCAGATGGCTGTTCTTGTCCACGACCTGCGAGAGAGGGAAGAGTGATGAGAGGGCAGTGCACATTCCAGCCCATCCTTCTGACTATTCATCATCTGAAGGTCTGTGTGACCAGTGGAGGACATATTAGCACTCTCTCGGGGCTTCACACCCCTTTCACCATCAGCGACTTCCCTGCCTCCATGTCTTCCAGCTCCAGTGCCTCTTGATTGCTATGTATTAGGAGCTACTTTCAGTTCTTGATCTTTCTCACGCATTGTGAGCTCTCTTCTCCTGCAAGCACATAAATGTACATTGTTACTTGCGCAAAGACACACACTACGTCTATGTTGGTGGCAGCCTAACTGTCCATCATGGTGCCATAAGGATGCCTGCTGCATGCATCTTTTCAGTACTGGCTGTACAGGAGTCAACTCTAAGAGGCTAGTGTCTTCCACAAGAGGCTAGCTTGTATCTGACAATCAATGCTACTGCCTCGGCATTGCCACTGATTGGGTGGGCATCCTCTTCTCCAATTTCATATTCATCTTTGAAACATAGAAAATAGGAGCAGGAGTAGGCCGTTCGGCCCTTCGATTCAATACGATCATGGCTGATCGCCCAAACTCAGTACCCTGTTCCCACTTTCTCCCCGTATCCCTTGATTCCTTTAGCCTGCAGAACAATATCTAACTCTTTCTTGAATATCTTTAATGATTTGGCCTCAACTGCTTTCTGTGGTAGAGAATTCCACAGGTTCACCAGTCTCTGGGTGAAGAAATCCCTCCTCATCTCAGTCCTAAGTGGCTTACCCCTTATCCTTAGATTGTGACCCCTGGTCCTGGACTCCCCCACCATCAGGAACATCCTTCCTGCATCTACTCTGTCCAGTCCTGGTAGAATTTTGTAGGTTTCTATGAGAACCCCTCTCATTCTTCTCAACTGTAGCAAATACAAGCCTAATCGACCCAATCTCTCTTCATAAGTCAGTCCTGCCATCCCAGGAATCAATCTGGTGAACCTTCGCTGCACTCCCTCCATAGCAAGAACATCCTTCCTCAGATAAGGAGACCAAAATACACAATACTGCAGATGTGGTCTCACTAGGGCCTTGTATAATTGCAGCAAGACATCTTTGCTCCTGTACTCGAATCCTCCCGCTATGAAGGCCAACTTACCATTTGCCTTCTTAACTGCCTGCTGCACCTGCATGCTCACTTTCAGCGAATGGTGCAAAAGGACACCCAGGTCTCACTGCACCTCCCCCTTTCCCAATCTATTGCCGTTCAGATAATAATCTGCCTTTCTGTTTTTGCCACCGAAGTGGATAACCTCACATTTATCCACATTATACTGCATCTGCCATGTATTTTCCCACTCACTCAACCTGTCCAAATCACACTGGAGCTTCTCTGCATCCTCCTCACAGCTCACACTCCCAACCAGCTTTGTGTCATCTGCAAACTTGGATATATTACATTTAATTCCCTCATCTAGTCACATTTAAGGCTGCAATCTTAATATTATGCGCTGCATTCACCTTGCCAGAACACATCAGGTTATTGATCCTCTTTTGACACTTTTGAGCCCACGGCTGCTCACTTCCTCCGCTATCTCCATCCATGCCTTTTTGGTCTGATGAGCCAATCTCCTCCTCCCATCCTGAGGGAACAAGACTTCTCCGAGCCTATGCAGTCAGGAGAAGCAGCTCCAGCGAGGCATCAGAGAAACTGGTTGCCACCTTTGCTCTGGTTTCTGCTCTGCAGTTGCCAGGGCTGTCTTGCTGTTTCCTCTGGGCTGCTGCCTTTTAAAGAAAGCAAGATTCCTGTCTGGTACTTCCTCCCACCTGTGCCTCCCAACTGGCCGACTTCCACGCCTGCCAACTGTTAATTCAATAGCTCCGACAATATCGAACTCCCACTTACGCTCCCTGCCTGCACAACTACGCCATCCGCTTTAGGTCCCGACATCAGTACTTCATTGCTTCTGGGAAAATCCTGGCCTCTGTGTGCATATCTTCCCATTTTTGTCCTCTATCTTACCATCTTAGTTCATCCTGCCCTGAATGTCTACCCCTTTCCACCATAGTACTGGCAAACTCCAGCACCCCAAGAGCTACCAAGTGCAATACCTTCCCCAACTCATTCTACAAAATCTAATACCAACCTAGGTCTACCGAACCCAGTGCCATCTGCCCCTGTAATACCTAAACTCATGTTGCACTGCAGTCAAACTCTCCCCACATTTAATTCCCCATTTAGTTCTATGACCTCCCATGTACCTAGAACTGCAAACATTATCCTATCATCTTCTAATGTCGAAAAAAGTAAAAGATAAATATTAAATCTTAGGTTTAGGAGTATCAAGGCCCATCGCTTATAGATGTCATCAAATATGGTGGAAGCAGCTGAATTTGATTCCCCACAAAAGTCTCTGAATATTATGCATTAAAATATTGTGTCATTGTAAATTCATGGCCCCAATATTACATTGTTCTTCACAAAACTCCTATTGTTGAACAACAGTGTAGGGCCTAAATTCCTTAGTGCCCTAAACTGGACACAATTCCCAGAGGACATTCATCCTCGGGTCTGATCATAATAAATCAGTCGGCCGAATGCAGCTAGTTAATCGGGTCCCATCAATTCTGCTGTACGAAGAGATAAAGGAGCAAGTCTAGGGAGAGGTGGGATGAGGTCTTGAGACAGAGTTGGGAGTGGTGGGTGGTGTTGAGGGCAGAGCAGGGTTAAACGGGTGAACTGGCAGCATTTCCCAGTTATTTTGCGGAGCTTGAAGGAACAGTATTTCCAATTCTACAAAATACAAAAATTTTCAAAGTTTTGTGACCTTTTTTGAAGAGTTGCCTATGATCCCTTTAAGTATCACAGGCTCACCTGCTCAGGACTTGGAAATACCAACTGGAGCTCGTGCAATTAGTTATCATTTAGTTTTAATTTTTAGTTCCATAAAATGGGCACATGTTGTTAGATTTAGACCCCACATTCTCTGACTTATTGCAAGTAACACCACAGGACATCTGCTAGTCATACATCAAAAGTCTTTTGTATGTGTATACATCTATAAATGTCAAAGTTACTTCCTATAACACTTGCTAGTTCTTTTCATTTCTGTAACCTGTCCAAACAATACGTACTTTACTTATTTCATGCTTAACTTTCATTGAATCCTCCCAGCTCTCATCTAAAAAGTAGGTGGCAATTAGGTACTGTGTTCTACTGAACCGCCCAGCTGAAACTGAAATTTGCCCATTTTCTGCTCTGTCTGCATCCGGTCCACTTTCCCATCTTGCTGCATATCTGCTCGTCCCCATCAACACTGTGACCCTGAGTGCCTGCTGGATTATCACAGATGCCACCCTGAGCCCTTAACAAGATTCCCCATGGTAAGCTGGTAAGCTATTATTTAAACAGCAGTTTCTGCTTTAAGCAGTTGAGGCCTCTCCAATTTAATGTAAGGAAGCACTTGTCTTTTACAAATCTTCTGATGGATGAAAGGAATGGGTTCTCCACTTCCCCCAACTCCGAGCCCCATCCTCATTTAATATCAGCCGTGGCTCAATTGGTAGCAAGCACCCTTACATCTGAGTGACAAGGTTCTGGATTCAAGTCGCGCTCCAAAAATCTACACTGACACTCCAGTGTAATACTGAGAGGGTGCTGTACTATCTTTCAGATGATATGTTAAACTGAGGCTCCATCTGCTTGCTTAGGTGTACATAAAATATCCCATGGCATTATTTTGGAGAAGAGCAGGGGAGTTATCCCCAATGTCCTGGCCAATATTTATCCCTCAATCAACATCACAAAAAAAGATTGAAATAAAAGCAGAATACTGCACATGCTGGAAATCTGAGATAAAAACAAAGTGCTGGGAATACTCAGCAGGTCTGGCAGCATCTGTGGAGAGAGAAGCAGAGTTAACGTTTCAGGTCTGTGACCTTTCATCAATACTGGCAAAGGTTAGAAATGTAATAGGTTTTAAGCAAGTGAAGTGGGGGTGGGGTGGGGGGGGGTAAGAGAACAAAAGGGAAGTTTATGGCAGGCATATGGTAAAAAAATGATTTTTAAAAATAAAATAAAATAATAATAAAAAACGGTCAGACATGCTCTGAAATTATTGAACTCAATGTTCAGTCTGGAAGTCTGTAGAGTGCCTAATCGGAAGCTGTTCCTTGAGCTTGCGTTGAGGATCACTGGAACATTGCAGCAGGCCAAGGACAGAAATGTGGGCATGGGAGCAGGGTGGTGAAGTCAAATGGCAAGCAACCAGAAACTTGGGGTCATGCTTGCGGACTGAGCGGAGGTGTTTCGCAAAGCGGTCACCCAATCTGCATTTGGTCTCCCCAATGTGGAGACGACCGCATTGTGAGCAGTGACTACAGTGTACTAAATTGAAAGAAGTACAAGTAAATTGCTGCTTCATCTGAAAGGAATGTTTGGGGCCTTGGATGGTGAGGAGAGAGGAGGAAAAAGGGCAGGTATTACACCTCCTGCGAAAGCATGGAAAGGGGACAAAGTGTCGGGGGAATGGAGGAGTGGACCAGGGTATCGCCAAGGGAATGATCCCTTCGGAATGCTGAAGGGGAGGGAAGGTGGTGACATCACCCTGGAGGTGACGGAAATGGCAGAGGATGAGCCTTTTGGTGTGTAGGCTGGTGGGCTGGAAAGTGAGGACAAGGGGAACCATGTCACGGATGTGGGAGGGAGGGGAAGGGGTGAGGGCACAAGTGCGGGAAATGTGTCAGACACGGTTGAGACCCCTGTCAATCACAGTGGGGGGGGGGAAATCCATGGGTGAGGAAAAAGGAAGACATATCAGAAGCGCTGTTATGGAATTTTGCATCATCAGAACAGATGCATTGGAGACAGAAAAACTGGGAGAATGGAATGGAGTCCTTACAGGAAGCAGGGTATGAGGTAGCTGTGGGAGTTGGTGGGCTTATAATGAATATTAGTGGACAGTTTATTGCCAGAGTCGGAGACAGAGAAGTTGAGGAAGTGAAGGGAAGTTTCGGAGATGGATCATGTGAAGGTGAGAGAAGGGTGGAAAGCAAAGTTGATGATATTTTCCAGTTCGGGGCGAGAGCAGGAAGCAGCATCAATACAATCATCAGTGAACTGGAAAAAGAGTTGGAGAAGGGGACATGAGTAGGACTAGAACAAGGAATTTTCGACATATCCCACAAAAAGACAGGCATAGCTAGGACCCATGCGGGTATCCATAGCAATACCTTTAATTTGGAGCAATTGAGTGGAGTTGAAGGAGAAGTTGTTCAATATGAAAACAATTCAGCCAGGCAGAGGAGGGTGGTGGTGGATGACGACTGGTTGAGCCTCTGTTAAAGGAAGAAGAATAGAGCCCTCAGACCATCCTGGTGGGGGATGGAGGTGCAGAGAGATTGGACATCCACAGTGAAGAGGAGGCAGTTAGGGCCAGGAAACTGGAAATTGTCAAAAAGACAGAGGGCATCGGAAGCTCTTACCTTCCGGGAGCGGAGCGGACCTGTGGGGAGAACACCGAGCGGAGCCTATAAATTGAGCCCGAGGATCGAGACCCAGTCTCTTACCTTCCGGGAGCGGAGCAGAGAGGAGCGGAGTGGACCTGTGGAGAGAATGCCAAGAGCGGAGCCTATAAATCGAGCCGGAGGATCGAGGCCCAGTCTCTTACATTCCGGGAGCAGAGAGGAGTCAAACCTCTTCCAGCGTGCTGGAGTTTTGAAAAAAAAAGCCAACAGTAATGTCAGAGGAGAGCTGCAAGGTGATTGGTTGGTGAGTAGCAGCTGTTAGACTCCCTACATTCACTTTGCAGGACCTCCTCTCTTCCTGCCTATGTCGTTAGTGCCAATATGGACCACGTCCTCTGGCTGCTCACCCTCCCCTTTCAGAATGTCCTGCTGCCGCTCCAAGACATCCTTGACCCTAGCACCAGTGAGGCAACATACCATCCTGTAGTCTCGTTTGTGGCCACAGAAACGCCTATCTGCACCCCTTACGATAGAATCCTGTATCACTATAGCTCTTCCACCCCTTTTACTCCCCTGCTGTGCAACAGAGTCCTCTGTGGTGCCACGAAAATAAGGGGAAAGTTTTTTTTTGTTGAAAAAAAACCTCTGGTGATGAGGTGAGTACTACTAAAGTGTTTTTTTTAAGGACTTTCGATTGGAGTGGGTAGAACAAGGCCCCTAGTGTAATTAGTATTTTTTAATTAAGGGAGTAACTAATTAACCTAAGGGTAAGTAATGGCAGGAGAGCTCAGCCCCATGATATGCTCCTTCTGCGCTATGTGGGGAATCAGGGATGCTTCCAGTGTCCCTGGTGACCATGTGGGCAGGAAGTGTATCCAGCTGCAGCTACTGGCTACCCGCATTACGGAGCTGGAGCTGCGGGTGGATTCACTGTGGAGCATCCACGATGCTGAAGATGTCGTGGATAGCACGTTTAGTGAGGTGGTCACACTGCAGGTAATGGCTGCACAGGCAGAAAAGAGATGGGTGACCACCAGACGGAGTAGCAGGCGCAGGCAGGTAGTGCAGGAGTCCCATGTGGCCATCCCCCTCTCAAACAGATATACCGCTTTGGATACTGTTGGGGGGGAAAGCAGCAACAGCCAAGTTTGTGGCACCACGGAGGGCTCTGCTGCATAGCAGTGGAGTAAAAGGGTTGGAAGAGCTATAGTGATAGGGGATTCTATCGTAAGGGGTGCAGACAGGTGTTTCTGTGGCCACAAACGAGACTACAGGATGGTATGTTGCCTCCCTGGTGCTAGGGTCAAGGATGTCTCGGAGTGGCTGCAGGACATTCTGAAAGGGGAGGGTGAACAGCCAGAGGTCGTGGTCCATATTGGTACTAACGACATAGGCAGGAAGAGAGATGAGGTCCTGCAAAGTGAATATAGGGAGTTAGGCAGAAGGTTAAAAAGCAGGACCTCTAGGGTTGTAATCTCAAGATTACTCCCTGTGCCACGTGCTAGTGAGGGTAGGAATAGGAGGATAAGGCAAATGAATGCGTGGCTGAAGAGCTGGTGTCGGCAGGAGGGCTTCAGCTACTTGGATCATTGGGATCTCTTCTGGTGCTGAGGTGACCTGTACAAGAAGGATGGGTTGCATCTAAACTGGAAGGGGACCAATATCCTTGCAGGGAGGTTTGCTAGGGAGGGTTTAAACTAGCCTTGCAGGGGGGTGGGACCCAAAATAAAAGTCTCTCCGATGAGATAGTTGAGGCAAATGTAGAGGTTGAAGCAAACAAGTCCAGTAGGCAGGCTGGGCAGGGGCAGGACAGGGAGTGTGGAAGGTCTGATAGGCTTAACTGCATTTGCCTTAATGCAAGAAGCCTTACAGGTAAGGCAGATGAACTCAGATCATGGATTGGGACATGGGATTGTGAAATTATAGCTATTACGGAAACATGGTTGAGGGATGGGCAGGACTGGCAGCTCTGGGGTACCGATCCTTCTGGCATGACAGAGGTGGAGGTAAGAGAGGAGGGGGAGTTGCACTATTGATTAGGGAGGACATCACAACAGTACTTAGCGAGGATATCCCAGGGGAATGTCCAGCGAGGCCATAAGGGTAGAACTTAGAAATAAGAAAGGGGTGATCACTTTGATGGGATTGTACTATAGGCCCCCCAATAGTCAGAGGGAATTGGAGGAGCATATCTGTAGGGAAATCACAGATAGGTGTAGAAATTATAGGGCTGTAATAGTAGGTGATTTTAACTTCCCTAATATTGACTGGGATTGCCTTAGTGCCAAGGGATCAGATGGGGAAGAATTTGTTAAGTGTGTCCAGGATAGTTTTCTGAAGCAATTTGTGGATGGCCCTACTAGAGAAGGGGCTACACTCGACCTCCTCTTAGGAAATAAGGATGGGCAGGTGGTTGATGTGTCAGTGGGGGAGCACTTTGGGACCAGTGACCATAACTCTATTAGCTTCAAGATAGTTATGGAAAAGGATAGGACTGGTCCTCAGGTTGAAGTCCTAAATTGGGGGAAGGCTAATTTCGATGGCATCAGACAGGAACTCTCAAAAGTTGAATGGGAGAGGCTGTTTACAGGTAAAGGGACGTCTGGCAAGTGGGAGGCTTTTAAAAGTGAGATAGGAAGAGTTCAGGGCCGGCATGTTCCTGTTAGATGGAAGGGCAAGGCTGGCAAGTTTAGGGAACCTTGGTTGATGAGGGATATTGAGGGTCTGGTCAGGACAAAGAAGGAGGCATATGTCAGGTATAGGCAGCTGGAATCAAGCGAGTCCCTCGAGGAGTACAGGGGATGTAGGACTACACTTAAGAAGGAAATTAGGAGGGCGAAAATGGGCAGATAAGATAAAGGAGAATCCTAAAAGATTCTATAAGTATATTAAGAGAAAAGGGTAGCGAGGGAGGGAGTAGGTCCCCCTAAGGATCAGTGTGGCAATCTATGTGTGGAGTCACGGGAAATGGGCGAGGTCTTAAATGAATATTTCTCGTCCGTATTTACCGTGGAGAAGGTCATGGAAGCTAGTGAGTTCACGGGAGGGAGCAGCGATATCCTGGAGCATATCAACATTACAAAGGAGGAGATGTTGGAGGTTTTGAAGCGCCTTAAGATGGCTAAAACCCCAGGGCCTGATCAGGTGTATCCTAGGATGCTATGGGAAGCAAGGGAGGAGATTGCTGGGGCCCTGGCAGAGATTTTTGTGTCATTGTTAGCCACGGGTGAGGTACCGGAAGACTGAAAGATAGTTAATGTTGTGCCTTTATTTAAGAAGGGCAGCAGGGATAAGCCAGGGAATTACAGGCCGGTGAGCCTTACATCAGTGGTGGGAAAGTTATTGGAAGGGATTCTGAGAGACAGGACATATGCATTTGGAAAGGCATGGTCTGATTAGGGATAGTCAACATGGCTTTGTGCGTGGGAAATCATGTCTCACGAATTTGATTTGAGTTTTTCCAGACGGAGACCAAGAGGATTGACGAGGGCAGGGCGATGGACATTGTCTACATGGACTTTAACAAGGCCTTTGACAAGGTCCCGCATGGTAGGCTGGTCCAGAAGGTTCGAACACATGGGATCCAGGATCAGCTAGCAAATTGGATACAAAATTGGCTTGGTGATAGGAGGCAGAGGGTGGTAGTGGAGGGTTGTTTTTCCAAGTGGAGGCCGGTGACCAGTGGTGTGCAGCAGGGATCGGTGCTGGGCCCTCTGTTGTTTGTCATATATATTAATGACTTGGATGTGAATGTAGGGGGCATGATTAATAAGTTTGCAGATGACACCAAAATTGGTGGTATCGTGGACAGTGAAGAAGGTTGTCTAAGGTTACAACAGGATATGGATCAACTGGGAAAGTGAGCAAGGGATTGGCAAATGGAATTTAACGCAGACAAGTGCAAAGTGATGCATTTTGGGAAGTTAAACCAGGGCAGGATATATACAGTGAATGGCAGGGCCCTGGGGAGTGTTGTTGAGCAAAGAGACCTTGGGGTGCAAGTACATAGTTCCCTGAAAGTAGCAACACAGGTAGACAGGGTGGTGAAGAAGGCATATGGCATGCCTGTCTTCATCGGCCGAGGCACTGAGTACAAGAGTTGGGACGTCATGTTACAGTTGTACATAACATTGGTTAGGCCGCATTTGGAGTACTGTGTGCAGTTCTGGTCGCCGCACTACAGGAAGGATGTGATTAAGCTGGAGAGGGTGCAGATAATATTCACAAGGATGTTGCCTGGTTTGGAGGGCTTGAGTTATAAAGAGAGATTGGATAGGCTGGGTCTGTTTTCCCTGGAGCGAAGGAGGCTGAGAGGGGACATGATAGAGGTATATAAAATTCTGAGAGGCATAGATAGCCAGAGTCTGTTTCCCATGATAGGGGTGACTAAAACTTGAGGGCATAGATTTAAGGTGAGAGGGAGGAGGTTTGAAGGGGATCAAAGGGGTACATTTTTCACGTAAAGAACAGTGGGTAGCTGGAATGAGCTGCCTGAGGAGGTGGTGGAGGCAGGAACAGTAGCGACATTTAAGAGGCATCTGGACAGGTACTTGAATGAGCAAGGCATAGAGGGATATGGAATTAATGCAGGCAGGTGGGATTAGTATAGATAGGCATTATGGTCGGCATGGACGCAGTGGGCCAAAGGGCCTGTTTCTATGCTATACGACTCTAAGAGTCATGGATGTAGGCAAGAAGAGACTGGTCCTGGGGAGAAAAGATAGATCAAGATCAGAAGAAATAGGTTCAGTGGGGCAGGAACAGGCTGAAATGATGGGTCTGCCAGGACAGTCCTGTTTGCGGACTTTGGGAAGGAGGTAGAAGCGGTCTGTCTGGGGTTGCGGGGCTATTAGGTTGGAAGCTGTAGAGGGAAGATCTCCAGAGGAGATGAGGTCAGTGACAGTCCTGTAGACAGTAGCTTGATGTTCGGTGGTGGGTCATGGTCCAGGGCAAGGTAGGAAGATGTGTCTGAGAGTTGGCGCTCAACCTCCGCAAGGTAGAGGTCGGTACACCAGACAACAACAGCACCACCCTTGTCAGCAAGTTTGAGCACAATGTCAGGGTTAGACCTGAGATAACAGAGTGCAGCAAGTTCAGAGGGAGACAGGTTAGAGTGAGTAAGGGGGTGGAGAAATTGAGACAGCCGGATGTTTCGCCAATAGTTCTCAATGAAAAGATCAAGAGCGGGTAAGCGGCCAGAGGGAGGGAGGGAGAATGCTGGAGGCGGGTGAATGGGTCTGCTGGTCGGGGGGAGGACTCCTAATCAAAGAGGTGAGCCCAGAGGCGAAGGCAACGGAAGAAGAGCTCAAAGTCATGCCGAGCGTGAAATTCATTGAGGTGGGGCGTAACGGGATAAAACTGAGTCCTTTGTTGAGTACAAATCGTTCAGCATCAGAAAGGGGAAGGTCAGAGGGTATTGTGAATACACAGCAAGGGGTCAGATTAGGAGAAGGGATGGGGTCAGAGGGGAGTGAGGGGAAGAAGGATCTGGAGGGGCACTGGTCCCCATCAGCTGCTAGAGCTTGCGTTCCTTAACATCTGAAAGGAAGAGAAAAAGTTTTTTGTTAATGCATCAGATAAGACGAAGGATTAAATGAAACTGTGGAGCACGACAGCTTTGAGACAAGGTGAATCCGTTCTTCTGGAGAGAGAGGTTGAGTGCGTACTTGTGGCAGCACATGCACTGAGTGTGGCTGTCAGGATGCGGTTAGAACAGCAGTCCGAAGAAAGTTGTATATCTCGGAGATACCTGTAATCCTGGGTCGATTCAAAACATGAAGAATGGAACTTCAGTTGGAATCCAGTGGAATAAGTCGGAGCCAGAGACAGTCACTGAGGAAGGAGATGTGGCTGTGAAAATTAGTTTTGGTAGACACCTTATCAAACACCAGGAGGGAAATAGAAAGCAATGAAGGTGAATAAGGTAAAAGAGAAACGGAAATCCCGCTGGAGAGAAGAGCAAAACTTCTTCAAGGTAGGCATTCTGAAAGAGAAGTGGCAGTGAATTAAACTAAAATAAAAGCAAAATACTGCAGATGCTGGAAATCTGAACTAAAAACAGAAAGTTCTGGAAATATTCAGCAGGTCTGGCAGCATCTGTCGAGGGAGAAGCAGAGTTAATGTTTCAGGTCTATGACCTTTCATCAGAACTGGCAAAGGTTAGAAATGCAATAGGTTTTAAGCAAGTGAAGCAGGGGTGGGGAGAAAGAGAACAAAAGGGAAGGTGTGTGATAGGCAGAGGGCGAGAGAGATTAACTGACAAGGAGGTCATGGGGCCACAGCAAAGGGAGTGTGCTAATGGTATGGTGAAAGACAAAGCATTAGTGCAGAGAGACTGTTAATGACAGAATAATGAACAGCTCTGTCCAAAAGTACAAACATGAAAAACCAAGTTTACAGCAGGCACGTTGTAAAAAAAAATAAAATAAAATAATAATAAAAAAGGGCCAGTCATGCTCTGAAATTATTGAACTGAATGTTCAGTCCGGAAGGCTGTCGAGTGCTGAATTGGAAAAAAAGATTATCTGGTCATTATCCCTTTGCTGTTTGTTGGAGCTTGCTGTGTGAACATTGGCTACTGCATTTCATACATCACAACAGTGCCTACACTTCAAAAATGTACTTCATTGGCTGTAAAGTGCTTTGAGAGGTCCAGTGATCATGAAAAGAGCTGTATAAAAAATAACAACAGAAACAACTTTTATAGCGCCATTAACGTCCGTTAAATGTCAGAGGCATTGAACAGATATTTTGTGTCTGTCTTCACAGTAGAAGACACAAGTTCCATACCAGAAATGGACAGTAACCTAGGGGCTGAAAAGAATGAGGAAGTTAAGGAAATTCATATCAGCAGAGAAACTTAAGGGACTAAAGTCTGACAAATCTCCAGGACCTGATGGCCTACACCCTAGGGTTCGAAAAGAGATAGCTGCAGAGCTAGTGGCCGCGTTAGCAGTGATTTTCCAAAATTCTTTAGGTTCAGGAATGGTCCCATCAGATTAGAAGTTGACAAATGTTACACTGCTTTTCAAGAAAGGAGGAAGAGAGAAAACAGGGGAGTTACTCTAACATCAGATGTTGGGAAAATGCTGGAATCTATTATTAAGGAAGTACTAACAATGCACTTGGAAAAGCACAGTATGATCAGAACAAGTCAGCATGGTTTTACTAAAGGGAAATCCTATTTGACCAATTTATTAGTGTTTTTTGAGGATGTAACTAGTAGGCTAGATAAAGCGGAACCAATAGATGTAGAATACGTGGATTTACAAAAGGCATTCAATAAGGTGCTACACAAAAGGTTAATAGGCAAGATAAGGACTCATGGAGTTGGGGGTAATATATTAGCATGGATAGATGATTGGTTAACAGACAAGAAGCAACAAGTGGACATAAACGGGCATTTTCAAGTTGGCAGGCAGTGAATAGTGAAGTGCCTCAAGGATCAGTGCTGGGGCCTCAGATATTTACAGTCTGTATTAATGACTTAAATGAAGAGTCAGAGAATAATGTATCTAAGTTTGCTGACGATACAAAGATAGGTGGAAAGGTAAGCTGTGGGGAGGACAAAGAGAGGCTGCAAAGATACAGACAGGTTAAATGAGTGGGCAACAAGATAGCAGATAGAGTGTAATGTAGGGAAGTGTGAAGTTATTCACTTTAGTCATAAGAATAGAAAAACAATATTTTTTAAAAGGTGTGAAACGTGTATGTGTTGATGTTCAAAGTGACTTGGGTGTGCTTGTCCAGGGAACGCAGAAAATTAACATGCAGGTACAGCAAGCAATTGGGAAGGCAAATGGCATGTTGGCCTTTATTGCAAGGGGATTGGAGTACAGGAATAAGGAAGTATTGCTACAATTGTCCAGGGTTTTAGTGAGACTACATCTGGAGTACCATGTGCAGTTTTGGTCTCCACATTTAAGAAAGGATATACTTGCATTGGAGGCAGTAAAGCGAAGGTTCACTAGATTGGTTCCTTGGATGAGGGAGTTGCCCTATGATGAGTGGCTAAGTAAATTGGGCCTGTTTTCTCAGGAGTTTAGAAGAATGAGAAGAAAAAAAAACTTCACGTAGCTTTATTAACTTGAATATTTGGCCTGCATTTCAGCTCCTCCCACTGGTGGGTGGTTAGATGGGACTACTGCTGCTGCTCCAATCAAGCTATCACTCCAACTCAGTTTCTGGGTTTGCAGGGGGCTCATGAGTTATGCAGGGCAAGATCTGCACCGCCAAGACAAAGCTTGCCACTGAGGGAGCGTTTGAGGGGAATGGGAGGGAAACTCATTTAAATATTGCAGCACTACCTCCCGCCTGATGTCAGTCTGAGTGGGAATGGGAAGTCAGTCCAGGAACCTTAGAATGCTGGGGACCCAAAAGGATAATCCTCTGCACAACCAGTGCCAGGCAAGGGCTTCAGCAGACAATGGCAACATACAGATTATGAAGAAGGAGTTTATGATAAAGAAGCAGAGGAGGGGAATGAAAGCATGCATCACTGCATGGCAGTGTCACACAACACCTCACACCTGACACAGAATGATTGTGGCTGACTGGGACTAAAGTGAATCTTAAAAGAAAAGAAAATGAGAAGGGAGCTTTTTTTATAAAGTATATTTTTAATGCAGCTTACTGTAATGTAGGGGTCAATTTGGACTGCCTCAGTTTCATGATTGCCAGACTTTGGCATGATATGAAGTTTTCTAGTAAATGCAAAGGCCTGCTGCAGAAAAATTTGAACAAGAAAATACTAGCCAAACAACTCCACAGTATATCCATTCTAATAGTTAGGCAGATATAAAAACATTTATCAATAAATAAATCATTAATAATACAGTCTTTCTTATAGCCCTTTTCACAAATAAAACTGCTCTGTCAATATTTTGTACTGATGTGTTTCATACTCAGAGGGATATATTTGCTCAGTCTTTGACACAATATTTAGAAAAGCCACTTATCACTTACTAAGCTAAATATTTAAGTAACCTTTCAGAGTTGGAAACAAAACTGAACAAAGTGCCTGGGTGGAGCTTTGCTCCACACAACCCTGCCAAAATTCAGTGTATCTTCACATTCAAGTTATTATTTCCATATTGAAAAACCTGTCAGCATACAAGACTTGATGATTAATAATCTAGGGCACTAAAAATCATTTTAACCTCAACTGAATAGTCTGATTCTCAGCACAATCTGAGAAATGTCAGTTTTATTAGACATTTCAGACACTGGCTGAATTTTAATCTTTTTTATTTAAAACTAATTCCTAAATGAAGATCAGTAAAACTCCAAACCACAAATGCGTTGTTTATTAGAACACAGAGTGGGTTTGGCACTCTATACCAGACTTTCTGAGTGGGGCGGTGTTTTGCCGGGGGGGGGGGGGGGGGGAAGAAGAAAAAATTGAATGAGGGAGAGACGAGCCTTTTCTCACACTGTTCAGACAAGTTTGCAGGCAGAAATTGAATGGTGGAACAGGCTCGAGGGGCTGAATTACCTATTCCTGTTACTGTGTAACTGGTTTGACCTTTCAAGTAAGGATGATAGTCAGATTGTCAGTAGCAGGCTAAATGAAGGATATCAGATAATATTAGGGAGCAGGGAGGTGAGGGAGTGAGAATTGGGCGTTTTTTCTAGATACGGGAAAACTCAGGTGTGATCTGATAGGAGTCTATAATACTTTGAAGGGGTTTTAAAGGGTTAACGTAGAGTAGATATTTCCACTTGTGAGGAGTCCAAAACTATAGGCTATAACTATAAGATAGTCACGAATAAATCCAATAAGGAATTGCCGAGAAGCTTCTTTACTCAAGAGAGTAGTAAGAATGTGGAACTCCAGCACAGAGAGCAGTTGAGGCGAATTGTATAGATGCATTTAAGGGGAAGCAAGATGAGTACATGAGGGGGAAAATAATCGAAGGATATAGTGCTAGTGTGAAATGAAGTTGGGTGGAAGGAGGCTCATGTAGAGCATAAACACAAGCATAAACTTGATGGGCCGAATGGCCTGTTGCTGTGCTGTGAACCTCTATGTAATGCAAAATAACTGCTTTCCTCCTAAAAAAAAAAGTCAAAATTTCAAAACTGTAAAATGTTATTGCAACAATGATATTGTGCCATTTTGTATAAACTGTTTCACTGTCTGATGTCATGAACTGAACAGATAATGCAAGAAGCATGACTGAGATTCAATCCATGACCTCAACACAACAGGCAGTGTAAAGCAAAGAAACATAAATCTGACAATGAAATTTGAGATACACACTTGGAACTTTAATCCTTAGGGATACATTACACATCAGTGTTCAAAGCTGGTGGTTAGTTTGGGAATCTACATCAAATATAGGAACCGATAACTTAGCGCCAGATGCTTCAAATCAGTATCATTCCATTGGACTAATGTGTCGTTCCACTTTTGGTGAAACACTCATTCCAGTCCATTCCTGCTTGCCAAATGAATTTTATTAATTACCAGGAATTCAGATTAATATAACAGTAAAACATTACCCTTACACAATCGCTTACGTATATGAACTGTAATGGGAAAATTTTCCAAAGTGTATTGAAAGAACTCATTTAATTGGAATTTACAGGAAAGGGACTCAGCTTTTAGCAATGCAGAACAAAAAAAGGCCTTGATTTTCATTTTCCAAGTACTTATCAGTATTTACTTAAGCAGTGTTCAAAGTGCTTCACTGTCCTGTCTATTTGCCTATAAAATGTTGGTATAAGTTACCTATAGCTTGAGCTCAGAGTTAGTGCTAATGTGATAAAACTCTGTCACATTCATTTTGACTCATTGTGTGTGCTATCATCCTTTCAGATGAGCACCGTGATGTACATGGGAGGTCCAAGAAAATCTGATTACAAACCCAATTTTGTTTTGGTTGCCTTGTGCCAAGGCAAAGAACATCATGTACCATTCTGCCAGCTATCATACGGTCATACATATACATCATAACTACTTCAGACCCATAGGAATCGTTACACAGATTTGTATATAATGATTAATAGACGCAATAAAATATTAGCCATAGATAAGCAGCAAGCCATTTCCATTTCTTAAACTTGCTGTTATCCATGTTACAAATGCACCTAACCGAGGAGACACAGGTAAAGATAGTTCTCATGTTTTTTGCATGAGTGAAATAAGTGCCTGCTGTGTGCATCTCACTGTCTCCACTCCTGCAAATTACTTCTCATCCTGTAGATATAATGATTGAGCTGTTGCTCTGTGTGCTCCTTCTCTGATAATAATACTGCTGAAAACAGACCTTAGAGTGGATGGTGGAGATATCAGCACCACTCCTTGATGAGAGTATTAGGGCAGGAAGTAAATTGAACAGTTTTCAAGGGATGGATTATTTTCTGTCCCCCAGTGGGAAAAGCAGAAGAAACATAACAGTGGCTATATGACATCAGGGATAAGCTGCTGTGATGTGTTCCAACCTGAATGCAGAGCAACATTCAGCATCTTGGAGTTACTGTGCATAGTTCTGGTCTCCATATAAAAAAAAATGATATAGAGGCACTGGAGAAAGTGCAAAAAAGATTCATAAGAACTGAGAAGTTATACTTAACAGGAAAGGCTGAAAAGACTGGGGCTCTTTTCTCCAGAGAAGTGAAGGCTGAGGGGTGACTAATAGAGGAAAATTGTGAAGGGGTTTGAAACAGTAGATGTGGAGAAGAAATTTCCAATTGTGGGGAGACCAAAACTAGGGGCCATAAATCTGATAGTTATCAAGAAATCCAACAAGGAATTCAGGGTAAGCTTCTTTACGCAAAGAACGATAAGCACATGGAACTTGCTACCACAAAGAGTAGTTGAGAAAAACAGCATAGATGTTTGTAAGGGGAAGCTAGATACACACTGAGGGAGAAAGAAATAGAAGGATATGCTGATAGGGTGAGATAAAATGGGGTGGGAAGATGCTTGTTTAGAGCATAAATACTGGCATAGCCCAGTTGGGCTGAATGATCTGTTTCTGAGCTGTGGTGGAGTTTTAATCACCAAAAATTGATGAGTTTGGATTAGGTGGTATTTTAAAATATTACAAATCTCAAACCTGAACCCAACCCATCGTGAATCCGCTCACTTCTCATTTTAATGGAGGCAGTAGAGGGGGATGGGCCACCAATTTGTTCACGTGAGGCGGTTCACTCATTTAAAGATTTTAATGAGACTGCATACCTCAAGATTTACTTCTATTTTAAATTTAACCTGGTAGCTGAAGAAAGGTGAGGACTGCTGGATCCAGCAGGCAAATGCCTTTCCAGCACTGCTTGTGGGCCAAGAGAAATAGGAATGCTTCCCCCAGGCCCATCAAGTTAACCTGCTTCCACCCCCGCCTTCCGCAGGATTGGATCACCCCTGTGATCTGATATCCCATCCGAGCAATGATGTGCCCCCGAGACATGATTGCCCAACTGGCCTTTCCAATCTCCCTCCACCCCCGTCTCTCCGATTCACCCATCCATCCTCTAAGAGCTCCTTGGCTGCGACCTCCGATCTCCCCTGACCCTTCCGATCTTCCCACAAGCATTCTAATCTTCCCCTAAGCATTCTAATATTCCTCCAATCCTTTCAATACTCCCGACTCCTCCGATCCTCCCTTGACCCGTCCGATCTCCGCCCCCAAGCCTCTCAATTTCTCAATCTGGCTGGCTGCAGCCAGGAAATGGTAATAAAACATGTAAATCAGATCCTGCTGTTAAATGATATAACTGATAGTATGAACCAGTTCCTACCATGATCCAGCTGGTCAGATTTTGAGTCCCCAAACCAGAGTCCAAAAATCAGCCTTTTTATAAGCCATTTTTCCTTGGATTTCAAATAACTTTACCAACACCTGCAGACTTGACTGCCCTGCTATGTCCCACTCATTGAGAGCAACAAACTGCTAACTTAGATAAGCATTGACTGATCTTTCAGTATAACAACAGAGAATAGTTGCTAGGGAACAAGGGATACCCTCCATATCTGGCTGATAACACCATCCACAATCCAACAATGCTTGGGCGCTACAGATATAATGACAGCCATAGGACCATCAGGAATACCACAGAGCAAACCATTGGCATTTTTAAGCAAAGATTAAGGCTACTTGATTATTCTGGGGATTCATAAAAACATAAGAAATAGGAGCAGGAGTAGGCCATTTGACCCTTCAAGCCTCCTTCACCATTCAATAAGATCATGGTTGATCTGATCATGGCCTCAACTCCACTTTCCTGCTGGCCCCTTATAGATCAAAAATCTGTTTAACTCATCCTTGAATATATTTAATGACCCAGCCTCCACTGCTCTGTGGGGTAGAGAATTCCAAAGATTAATGACCCTCTGAGACAAGAAATTCTTCTTCATCTTCATCTTAAGACCCTTTATTCTGAAACTGTGCTCCCTAGTTCTAAATTCTACCATGAGGGGAAACATCCTTTCAGCATCTACCCTGTCAAGCCCCTTAGGATCTTATATGTTTCAATAAGATCACCTCTCATTCTTCTAAACTCCAATGAGTATAGGCCTAACTTACTCAAACCTTTTCTCATAAAACAACCCCTTCATCCCATGAATCAGCCTAGTGAACCTTCTTAAATAAGGAAAACAAAACTGTACTCAGGGTACTCTAGGTGTCATCTCAGCAACACCCTGTACAGTTGTAGCAAGAAATCACCACTTTTATCCCCAGAAAAAGTGGGTTGTATCAATGTAGTTTGCTGTATTCTGCACAACTTGGCAATGCAAAGATGACTGGAGTTGGAGGAGGCACAACAGCAATAGGATGAATCATCAGATGAGGAAAAATTGGATGATGGCAAGGGAAAAAGAAAACAAAAAAGGAGGGCCAGCAGAAAGCATTGCAGCTAGAGAGGCCATGGTGCAATTGATGGAACAGCACTTTCAGGGACTTGCTCAATACTTTTACTGAAAAGTCATAAAAAAGCATTAACAGTCCTTGGGCAGGATTTTCTCCCCGATGTGGGGGAAAATACAGAGGTGAGCAGGCATGAATGTTCACGCCACTGGCTGATGTGCTGGTTTGCTGTCGCTGTTCTAGCCATTGGCGATTTTGCTCAGGAGGCCAGAAGGCGGAATTCGGCAGCCCACCCAATTCAGATAATTAGCCAATTGATCTTGTTAACATGCTTGTTGACACTTCATCGAAGGCCAGTTTGGAATTTTTGTGGGGATGCATGGTTTACATGATGGACGAGGAACAGTCTGAGTAGAAGGAGGTGGTAACACAGTGGGGAGCCAATCATGGCCATGCTATACAATTAGGTTATCCCATAAAAGTGCACAGCTGAGAGGGACAATCAGTCTTTGGCACACAGGTGCCATCGGGTAAGCAGAATTAGCGTAGCAAGTGGTCTGTGTGTGCTGAGGCAGTGGAGGGGGGGGGGGGTCGAGACCCTTCAGGGATTGTGAGACCATAAGAGGGGGGCTCAGTAAGCTTTGTAGGTGCAGTTGACCGCAAGCAAGACAACAGTTGGTCATGGAATTAAGGTACTCAGCGATAGGGCTGACATGTGATAAGGATCAACATCCTCAGGAATAGATGCAGAGCCATGGGCATGAAGAAATCAGAGGAGAGGAACGAGGTGCAGGAAGGTAACGGATGCCATACCCTCAGCATCGAGTGTACCACTGAAGAAGAAGCTACCTGGACATGCCAGAGAATCGGTGCTGCAGGAAACTGTGCCTATCTAGGCAGATGGTCACTGAGATTTGTGCCCTTGTTGAAGACCTCAGACCTCGGAGTACTGCTCACCATGCCCTGCCAATAGCCATGGCCTTGAACTTCTTCACCTCTAGCTTCTTCCAAGGATCAGCTGTGGATGTTGGTGGTGTCTCTCAAGTGGCAGCACACCATTGCATCTCGCTGGCCGTTGATGCCCTATTTGCAAGAGCTGGACAGTACATACAATTTCAAATAGATAGGCACAAAGGGCAGCAGGATTTGCTTCCATCTTTGGATTCCCCCAGGTGCAGGGCATCATTAATTGCAGCCATGTGGCCATCAAGTCACTGAGTGACCACCCAGTGAGATTTATCAACAGGAAGGGCTTCCATTCCCTCAATGTTCAACTGTGACCACAACAAGAGTTTCAAGCATGTGTGTGCTCGCTATCCTTGCAGCTGCCATGATGCCTTCATCCTCCAGCAGTTCAGGTGGCTGCAGATTTTCATGCCAACACCGAAACTCCGTGGATGGCTTCTAGGCGACAGGGGATATTCCTTGAAGAGATGGCTACTCACCCCTTTATGTGACTCTGAGACGGAGGCACAGAAGTGCTGTAATTGAAGCGATCTGCTCATAAGGACCACCGTTGAGCAGCCCGTTGGGCTTCTGAAGCCTGGACCGGTCAGGTGGCGCCCTGCAGTACACTCCTGCAAGGGTCTCGTTCATTGTGGTGGTCTGCTGTGCTCTCCATAACATGACCCTTCAGAGGGAGTGGTCCTTGAAGAGGGTGAAGCGCTATATTGACACAGATCATAGAAGGAAGAGGAGAGTAAGAGGAGGAATATGCAGAGTAGAGAGGTGGCCAGGCTGAGCAGGGAGGTGGCTGGGCCCAGCTCAATAGTCAAAGCTGTCATCAGGGTGGCGTCAACGCCAGGGTACATCTGATCCAGGCACGTTTCACCTGAGCGCTATTCATCCAACAAGACTGAATGCTTTGGAGCTCACTTTGATCTGCTGTGAGAACGCTTCCATTGAAGACACATCTTGAATAGATCCACTCTTAACACAAAGGCATGGTGCATATCTATCCAGCAGTCTAAATGTCCCTGTTCAAAGACCACAGCTTACCTTCACCTCTTCTTCCCTCTTTTACAGTTATACCATTAAAGAATGGAAGCTCACACGTCAGGGATCGTGGCTCAACATTTCCAGTGTCAATAATAAATTACAATGTGCACGTTATCAAGTGATATGAATCCCAGTGAACTACTCTGACCAACACGGTGGCCTCTGCTCTCGGCCACTTCTACGTGGCACTCGTGTGTGTGATTGAAATGCAAGTGGCGGTCGTCCTCGTTGTGGGGGCCAAGGAGGCCTATGATGATGATGGCGCCCCATAAGGAGTGGCACCCTCATCTTCATTGGTGACTGCCTCAGCCCTTAGATGGCATTATGGATTGCTAGAGGGGAGCACCAGCTGGGGCGCAACTGGCATCCACTGCTTGCATCTTTGCACTATCAGCACCACTGACCAGTCAACGCTAAGAATGTGGCATGCATTCTGTGCATCAGTGTACTGTTCCTTCATCCACTCAGTGTACTGCTGCATATGGCTCTCCATTTTGGTTGGCCATTCTCTCAATGGAGGAGCTCATGCGTTCAAACTCTGAGCCATGGTGACACCGCCCTTCTCAGTTCATGACCCCACACTGCCTGAGGGAACGCCAACATGTGGGTACATATGTCATTCTGCTGGTCTAAATAAAGCCCCCTTGCTTGTGGCTCCAGAGACCCTGCATCTGCATCCAGCTGAGCATGGCTGTGTCTGTCCTCCATGCTCCGAGGGTGGAGCTCCCACAGCTGCCTCTGCCTCTCTCACCTTTTCCTGCTCACTAGTGCCATGTTGTTCATTGCCACCCTTTATAACAGTGCACGAGGACCCACTGATGTAAGTACATCTACGCTGAAGGAGGAGGTGCTTAAATTATGTGACAGTGCAGGCTGTGCTCATTTGGTTTCTCGAGAGGCGCTCAATGATGCTGCTGTACTGGCATCGTCCCTCTCCACGACTGACCCTGTGGGAGACACAAGAAGAAGCTGATAAGAACTCACCTGTGACAGCAGATGTCTCTGGAGAACTGAGACTTCCCAATGCAGCTGAGGCTTTGGCATGGTGTCGGATGGGAAGGATTGTACTCCATCCCTGTCATCTACATAATTCAATATCTTTTCGGCCTCTTCTCCAAATATTCCCATGTTTCCATCGCCCACTTGGTCATGCAGGGCCACCTTGGCTGTTTCCAGTGAAGCCTCCTCCATAGCTGTGAGGTTGGCGAGCTGGGGCACTCCTCTGCCTTGCACGTCCTCTCCTCTGGATTCTGCACCCTTTTCTTCTGCAAGGAGAAAATACAGAGAGATAAGGCAATGATGGGGGCTCTTTCACCAATGCCAGCTGCTGTTTTAAGAATCTGCATGCCTCAGTGTTGCCAGGTCTTCAACAGCGCCAGGGTTCTATGCCTTGCTGATGGATCAGTAATCACCCTGGGCACACTACATTTCCCATGTCAGGAGCACCATGCACCCTCAGGCTGCTCAGCTGGTGTGTCTGCTGGTAGCTGCAGGCCTGTCATCTGGGTGTTGCGTTGCACTCACCTTGCCAGTGTGAAGAAGGTCATTAAACCTTTTGCGGCACTCTGGTCCTCTGGACAACACTTCAGCTGCTGATAATTTCTGCCACTTCCAGCCAGGTTTTGTTGGGTGTCCTTCTCCTGCCACCCTCCGGAAACAGGAAGCTTTATCTCTCTCTTACTGCCTCCAACAGAACCTCCAAGGCTGCATCAGAAAGCTGTGGGGCAGCCCTGTTCCAGGTGCCAGGCCTCTGCCTCTCCTTCTACGGACCTCGGGCTTCCATTGCAGTGCAAAACGGCTGTAGTAATGGTTGCCATCATGCCTTTAAATTGGGCCCGCACTTTACAAATCCTGCCTCCATCCCGTGCCTGCTGCTACCAATTGGTTGCCAAACCCATCCTCCAGCCAATTAGCAGCCCACCTGCCAAAATCGTGGGCTGTGACTGCAAACCGCTCCCCCCCCCACCCCCCCCCCCCCCCACCCCACCCCCAGTATGGGGTCAGGACCCAGAAATGGTTCCAACATTGGCTTCCATATGCAATATCCTACCCGTTTTTACCCTTCACCACTTTGTGCATTAAAGCACAATGAAACTGAAAACTTTAGATTAGAGATACAGCACTGAAACAGGCCCTTCAGCCCACCAAGTCTGTGCCGAACATCAACCACCCATTTATACTAATCCTATACTAATCCCATATTCCTACCAAACATCCCCACCTGTTCCTATATTTCCCTACCACCTACCTATACTAGTGACAATTTATAATGGCCAATTTACCTATCAACCTGCAAGTCTTTTGGCTTGTGGGAGGAAACCGGAGCACCCGGAGAAAACCCACGCAGACACAGGGAGAACTTGCAAACTCCACACAGGCAGTACCAGGAATCGAACCCGGGTCCCTGGAGCTGTGAGGCTGCGGTGCTAACCACTGCGCCACTGTGCCGCCCTCAGTCAACGTTCTAAGTCAACGGAATTCTGACACTGAAGACTACGAAGCTAACATTGCAAATACAACGCAGCTGCTAATTTTAATTCCAAACACAATATTGTATTGTGTTCTTTTGTCACCTTAGTGATCAACCTATAGGGCTTTTCTTAAAAGAAGGTTACTAACTCTACCTCCCCAACAAGGTACACTCCCAGTGCCATCACAGGGTTGTTGGAAGGCCACTGTTAATTATGTGAGGACCCTTGAGATGCTTGTGGGCAGTGACTTCTGAGACCTCGAGCATCTGAGGACCTGGCTTTAGACTGCAGAACTTTAGATGCTGCCAAGGCAGTCTGGCCCAGCAGGCTTTCTGGCACCTGGTACTGGTTGAAGGTGTGGTGAGGGAGTGATATGCTGACATCCTGAGAGAGGGCAACAGGTGCCGTTCCTGCTGTACCGCTGCCATTCCCATGGGTTACAGCTCAGCGCTTTTCCATTGATCTACGGGAGAACGGAAATGAGTGACGCCTTCAAAGCCCCGATCCATTTACTCCACCAATCTCTCCGAGGTGGAGGACAGGTTCAAGATCAGATTCTGCATGGCAGCTATTTGAGTTTCCATCAAAGTCATGTGAACCTCGACTCCTGTCGTGAGGGCCCAGCTGCAGTGTTCCTGGAAGTAGCCAAGGCAGGCTGCAGAGTGCTGGTGTCCTGGGAGCTGACACCCCACTTTAAGTCATGGCGGTGAACATCATTGATTTTACCTCCAAAACCTGCAGACATGGAGAACAATTCTATTTTCTCAGAGCTGGCCCAGCTGAGAGCAACTAATGTAACAAATAGCAAAGTGAAGCTAGAAAATTAAAAATAAACAGTTCTAGCCACTCTGACTTCAGCTTGTTAATAAAGAGATACTTCGCAGCGGATTGCTTAAAACTCACATACTCCTAAAAGCACAGTGCTACCTTTTCCCTCAATTACTGTTACATTTTGGGTGTCAATTATTGAAGAGAGAGAGATATAAAGAGCATGAGAAACCACACTGAATATACTAAAATAAACTCTATCAGGCTACATTCGATCTCGGGGTTTGTATATTAAAAAATAATCCAACAATATTCCTGTGTATTGCACCATTTGCCTTGCAAAGAGCACCTGTGGACAGAATGTGGTTTTAAGAGCTTCCCTGAATGATTAAAGCTTTCATCACTACATAAGATACAGTGGCCTAATATATTCTGAAACCTTTGGGTCCTTAATCCTATTCATTGAAGGTGTGAGATAAAATCTTTTTTATCTTCATTCACCATTATAGTACATTCTTAGGTTCAATTACAAAATTATTGCAGCTGAAATTACTGCTATCTAAACTATAAAGTGTCATTTCTGTTTACATCAAAAATGTTAAATCCAATTCAGTAAGGAGCTTTACTTCAGGTTGAATATTTTATTTAACTATATCTATGAATTTAGTTTCTTTATATCTTTCTTGGAGTAGTTAAGTAAATTTTATGACAAAATAATTCCAAGTACTTCAGGAAATCCTTGCATCTTTTTGGTCCAAAGTGCTTTTTCCAATATGTTTAAAGTATAGGAATATATTTATATATATATATATATATATATATACACACACAAAAGAATGAATTACATCCCTGAACTTAATTTTACCGATCATTCAGCTGAGTTTGGAAGTGATCAAACAAATATGTTCAGATCATAACGTTACGACCAGGCGAGAAAGGTGTCTAGGGGTCTGTTACTATCTTCACCTGGTGTTAATGTAACAGGGTTTAATTTTAAACACACTGTGTTTTGAGCTCCTCCTTTGTGAATTCTTGTTCATAGCTTTCCAATTATAAGGCAAAAAAATAAGCACAAGCAGGCTTTCTTTGGTTTAAAGAAAAGTGACATTTATTAAACTTACTTAAACTCTATACGGTTCAAGCCTATGGATATATGACGCGCCCATGCTAGCATGCACACGCAATAAACACATGCAGATAGGGACAGAAAAGAGAAGAAAAGATAAGGCGGAACAGTTTGAGGCAATATCTTGTTACGGTGCTTCGAGTTCACGGTTTAGTCCTTTTGTAAGTAGTCTTGCTTTCATCGGGGCCCAGTGTTCTTCTTAAACTTTGTTCACGTAGGAGACTTTTCTCTCTTTGAGTTTCACATGTTTTCACAAGATTCAGTTCTGTGGGAAGGAGATGGGAGCAAGCAGACCGGAGAGGCTGTAATTCTTGCTTCAGTTCCAGGAGCATACGGTGTTCTGAGTTTGAATCCTTTGTTGGAAGTTCAAATCTCAACAGCCAGCTAGTCATGTGACTAAAACTGGTCTGACCACTTCTTCGTGTATTGGGGAAGCAACGACTGGGCCGCTTTTGTTCCAACACTGCTAGTACTATGCAAATGTCCTTCCAGTCAGGGGCTTGCAATTTTAAGTTTTAATGTTCATGTGGTGAAATAATGTTTGCCTCATTCTTGGTAGGTGGGGGGTTTGCCTGACAATATAAAGAAGGACACGCTTTTCACAACCTCAGGACGTTCCAAAGCGCTTTACAACCAATGAAGTACTTTTGAAATGTTCTCACTGTTGTAATGTAGGAAATGTGGCAGTCAATGTGCGTACAGCAAGCTTCCACAAATAGCAATGTCATTATGACCAGATAATCTGTAACTTATGATGTTGAGCAAGGGATAAATATCAGCCTGGACACCAAGGATAACTCCTCTTCCCTTCTTTGAAAAAGTGCCATGGGCTCTTTTACATTCACCTGCAAGAGCATATGCAGGTTCACTTTAATGTCTCATCCAAAAGACTCCTTCAGTCCTGCAGTGGACTGTCAACCTCGATTTTTTGCTCAAGTATATGAAGTGGTGCTTAAACACACAAACTCTGACTCGGAGGTGAGAGTGCTACCCATTGAGCCATGGCTGCAAGGAAGTAAATTGAAGTCACATAGAAATAAATATGAACATAAGACTAACATAGCCCTAAAGTTCAAATTTTCCTTATAGAGATAGTTTCAGTAGATCTAAGGCAAAACATAGTTATAGTACAGCCTATGAAAGACGACAGTTCATTGAATCCCAGCTGTGTTGATGAAAGGATTTTATAGAACTGATAGAAAGAAACTGTTTCCTCTGGTGGTGGAGGGGGGGTGGGGGAGTCCAGAACAAGGGAGCATAACCTTAAATAAAGATAGAGCCAGATCATTTGGGGATGTCAAGAAGTGCTTCTTCACACAAAAGCTATTGGAAATGTGCAACAACTCCCCTCCCTCCCACCAAAAAAGGCTGTTGAGGCTTGGGGGGGTCAATGGAAAATTTCCAAAGCTGAGATCAATAGATTTTTGTTAGGCAAAGATATTAAAGGATATGGTACCAAGGCAGGTAAATGAAGTGCAGATTAGCCATGATCTAATTGAATGATGGAACAGGCTCAAGGGGCTGAATAGCCTACTCCTGGTCCTATGTATTGTGTAATCTAGTTAAGTTCTATGCTCAATACAGTCGTGGAGCCATGTCTGTTAACAGTATAATAAGAGGACCTGATACTTATTTGTCTAGTACCTCCAAAACATACAGAAAAAAAATTATTTTGAGATCAAAGTAGGTGAACCCGTCCTGTAGAAACTGTACATGTCGCCAATACCAATAATACATAGCTTACTAAGATCAGTCAGCTTTTTGCTTCAGGAGGATCTTTTAGTGTGACTACATAAAAACACATAAACTTCAGCAAGAGAACAGTAAAGAATTTTACCGAACATAAAGATAGATACAGTTCTTAAAAATTGAAGCAATAGATTAAATAATCTGTATAAAAATTAGAAATAATGGGCTGGGTTACTAGACCTCTGGCAACAGGCTGGGAAGCGGGGGAACCCGTAAGTTGGTGGAGTGCCCGTCGTCTTCCCGCCACCATGTCATCTTGCCAGCAGCAGGGAAGGTGGAGGGCAGACTTCCCTCCTAGAGGCCCAATGGCCACTTCAGTGGCCAATAAAGGGACTCCTCCCACTACTTTTGACATTTTACCAGCGGTGGGTGGGCCCTCTGCCGTAAGGAAAGACTGCCTGGTGAACACTTGCAGCCTCCCAGCAGGCCTGTAGGTTGGGCACCCAGTCCCAGCAGTGGCCACCTCTCGCAGTGGAGCTGCTGAGACTGCTAAGGTACTGGCCTTCTGATTGGCTGGCAGCTCCTAGGGATGGGCCACCATCCCTTTAAAGTACAGCTGCCCCGATGGTAACTATTTAGTTGCGGGACCCCCATGAAATGCAGCCGGGGGTCCTGGACACGGATGAGAAGGGGTCACCCTTGCCTTTCTGGCCCATTAGCGGGACTCCTACCGTGAGCATAAAATTCAGCCCAATGACTGAGGTCATTTATATATTTTCCATTTTTTTCATTCATTTAGGGGATGTGAGTGTCACTGGTATGCCCAGCATTCATTGCCCATCCCTAAATGCTCTTGAGAGGTGATGATCCCTCTTCTGGAACCCACATTGCTTTTTGACTCAGGAACATTGCCAAGTCAGGATTGTGTGTGACTTGGAGAGGAACTTGCAGGTGATGGTGTTCCCATGTGTCTGCTGCTCTTGTTCTTCTGAGTAGTAGAGGTCACAGGTTTGAAAGATGGTGTTGAGAAAGCCTTGGCGAGTTGCTGCATGCAGCTTGTAGATGGTACACACTACTGCTGCTGTGTGCCAGAGGTGGATTGGGTGCCAATCAACTGGGCTGCTTTGTCCTGGTTGGTGTTGAGCTTGTTATTGGAGCTGCCCTCATCCAGACAAGTGGGGAGTATTGCATCACACTCTTATTACTTATATCTTACTTATTACTTTAAAAAAATGTTGAGGGAAGAACTAAATGAAGTAATGCGCAGCCGTCGTAGGCCTGAGGTCTGCAGGTAATTGGGAACAACTGTCATCAACTGACATTTGAACTGAAACCTTTAATTAACCATCCTAAATAGGCTGAGAGCATTAATTGTTTTTTATTTGTTCGTGGGATGTGGGTGTCGCTAGCTAGTCCAGCATTTATTGCCCATCCCTAATTGCCCTTGAGAAGATTATGGTGAGCTTCCTTCTTGAACTGCTGCAGTTCTTGGAGTGTAGGTGCACCAACAGTGCTGTTAGGAAGGGAGTTCCAGGATTTTGACCCAGCGACATTGAAGGAACGGCGATATAGTTCCAGGTCAGGATGGTGTCTGGTTTCGAGGGGCACTTGCAGGTGGTGGTGTTCCCATGCATCTAGTTGGTAGAGGTCACAGGTTTGGAAGGTGCTGTTGAAGGAGCCTTGGTGAGTTGCTGCAGTGCATCTTGTAGATGGTACACACTGCTGCCACTGCACGTCGGTGGTAGAGGGAGTGAATGTGGAAGGTAATGGATGGGTGCCAATCAAGTGAGCTGCTTTGTCCTGGATGGTGTCAAGCTTCTTGAGTGCTGTTGAGGCTGCACCCATTCAGGCAAGGGGAGAGTATTCCATCACACTCCTGACTTGTGCCTTTTAGATGGTGGACAGGCATTGGGGAGACAGGAAGTGAGTTACTCGCCACACAATTCCCAGCCTCTGACCTGCTCCTATAGCCACCGGCATTTATGTGATTGGTCCAGTTGGGTGACCTCCCCCCCCCACCAAGGATGTCGATAGTGGAGAATTCAACGATGGTAATTGGTCATTGATGAAGCAGCTGAAGATGGTTAGGCCTCAGACACTACCCTGAGGAACTCCTGCAGTGATGTCCTAGGACTGAGATGATTGACCTCTAAGAACCAAAACAATCTTCCTTTGTGCTCAGTATGACTCCAACCAGCGGAGAGTTTTCCCCCTGATTCCCATTGACACCAGTTTTGCGAGGGATTCCCATTTAGATTCTAGATGTCTTAAATATTTGCTTTGATCAAAAGAAGCTCCCGCTTTAGAAAATGTTACCACCTCCCAACTCCTGCAACCATGCATCCAGATTTTGAATTATCTGGGTTACCACTTTCAAGAAGACTTCTGGAAGTTGTGAGACCATAAGAAACAATCTAGTCTCAGTTCAAAATTCAATTTACTTACAGAGTAAGTAATTCAGTTAAAAACATTGGATTGAGATACCAAGAGTGAGGAGTTTACAGATAGACTATAAATTGCCTTTCTAATCCTTTTCCGCCTATCACCCAAGATGTGTTATGAAGATAAGCAAGGATGAAATAAAGAAAGTCCTTTGACTCATCCACCCCACTTTTAGTGTGATCTTCCACATTAGAGACTCTTGCCTATTTATCCTCATAAATTTGGAAAATGTCAAGAATGAGAAAATACCATTGGACCATTGTAGCTCACCCTACTGGTACACCACTCACTCCAGCCTAGCACTTTTCTAGTATCTGTTTTAAATTCATCTTTCACTAATTTAAATCTATGTCTTATTGGCCTGTCTTGCCATGAGGTAATATTCTGGGTTCACCATTGAATGCTTTTTTTAGGTATTACGACCGAGGCAGGAGGAGTGCACTGTTAATTCAGTCCCACTTCTCCACAGGTCACAGTCTAGCAATAAATTTTCCCATTTACCAAAACAGCCAATTAGATACTCTATTTGTCCCCAGAATAAAGTACACCAACCAGGTTTCTTTAATAAACAATAAAATTATCCATTTATTATAAAACCAAGTCTTAACCAATAATTAAGTAAATATATATGCGAATCAAAATATTAAAGCCCTGTATTATTATCCTAGCCCTCACACACACACACACATATACATCCAAAAACTGGCTAACCGGGGAAAAAAGGATTTTTGTTTACAGCTGTTACAAAGAAATAGAAGGGATAAAAAACAACTTTTACTGAAGAGAAGAGATGGAAGTCTAGTGTTTTGGCGAGGTATCCCAAAGTCGAATAGGTGGATGCCACGCAAAGTCTTTTCAGGCGAGGTTGATGAACCGTCTGTTTTGGGTAGGCGCTCAAAGAAATTCAACTGCAGAAGCTTCACATAGGTCTTCCATCAGGTGTGCAGCAGGTGTCAGCTCTCACACACATTCGGTGTAAAAACCCTTTTTAAAGATGTAAAGTTTCTGCAAGCATTCAGGATTTCTTAAAAATGCAGGAAGCAAGAGTACCACTTCATACAGGCTTTTGCTTTTCACTAGCTGGGATTCTTCAAAGAGATTCTTCAAAAGGGGCAGTACTGGACCTTCTTCTTCTTTGGCCTCCTTGTCTCAAGAGACAATGGGTATGCGCCTGGAGGTGGTCAGTGGATTGTGAAGCAGCGCCTGGAGTGGCTATAAAGGCCAATTCTAGAGTGACAGACACTTCCACAGGTGCTACAGATAAAATTGGTTGTCGGGGCTGTTACACAGTTGTCTCTCTCCTTGCGCTTCTGTCTTTTTTCCTGCCAACTGCTAAGTCTCTTCGACTTGTCACACTTAAGCCCCGCCTTTATGGCTGCCCGTCTTCTCTGGCAATCGCTGGCAACTGACTCCCATAACTTGTGATCAATGTCACAGGACTTCATGTTGCGTTTGCAGACGTCTTTAAAGCGGAGACATGGACGGCCGGTGGGTCTGATACCAGTGACGAGCTCGCTGTACAATGTGTCCTTGGGGATCCTGCCATCTTCCATGTGGCTCACATGGCCAAGCCATCTCAAGCCGCTGGCTCAGTCGGGTGTATATGCTGGGGATGCTGGCCGCTTCGAGGACTTCTGTGTTGGAGATACGGTCCTGTCACCTGATGCCAAGGATTCTCTGGAGGCAGCGAAGATGGAATTAATTGAGACGTCGCTCTTGGCTGACATACATTGTCCAGGCCTCGCTGCCGTAGAGCAAGGTACTGAGGACACAGGCTTGATACACTCGGACTTTTGTGTTCCGTGTCAGTGTGCCATTTTCCCACACTCTCTTGGCCAGTCTGGACATAGCAGTGGAAGCCTTTCCCGTGCGCTTGTTGATTTCTGCATCGAGAGACAGGTTACTGGTGATAGTTGAGCCTCGGTAGGTGAACTCTTGAACCACCTCCAGAGCGTGGTCGCCGATATTGATGGATGGAGGATTTCTGACGTCCTGTCCCATGATGTTCATTTTTTTGAGGCTGATGGTTAGGCCAAATTCGTTGCAGGCAGCCGCAATCCTGTCGACGAGTCTCTGCAGACACTCTTCAGTGTGAGATGTTAATGCAGCATCATCAGCAAAGAGGAGTTCCCTGATGAGGACTTTCCGTACTTTGGTCTTCACTCTTAGATGGGCAAGGTTGAACAACCTGCCATCTTGTGTGGAGGAAAATTCCTTCTTCTGAAGACTTGAACGCATGAGAGAGCAACAAGGAGAAGAAGATCCCAAACAGTGTAGGTGCGAGAACACAGCCCTGTTTCACGCCACTCAGGATAGGAAAGGGGTCTGATGAGGCGCTGCGATGCTGAATTGTGCCTTTCATATTGTCATGGAATGAGGTGTTGATACTTCGTAGTTTTGGTGTCTTAATCCTAGGGAATGAAGCCGGACAAGTGGTAGAAGTGTCAGCGGGGGAACATTTTGGGGCTAGTGACCATAACTCTGTAAGATCTAAGGTAGTTATGGAGAAGGACAAAGATGGACTGAAAATAAAGGTACTGAATTGGGGAAAGGACAATTTTAGGATGATAAAACAGGATCTGGCCAAAGCGGACTGGGAGCAGATTTTTTTTTTTAATTTCCAAAATATACTTTATTCATAAAAATCTGTAAAAATTACATTGCCAAACAGTACCAAAAAATACAAACATTGCAAGGGAGATCAGTTTCCTTCAATACAATCATGAGTTGCTTCACAACCCTTCCATTTCACATTTGTCATGCCAATTACATTTTTACATTTACAGCAAATGAAAATTTTGCCGATACATTTCGAGGGGTTTCCCATGGGTCCAGCCCCTCAGTTCAGCTTGGTGGGGGGACCTTACACTGTGGTCTTTCCCCATTGAGCCTTTGCTGCGGTTGCCCCAAGCTTTAGTGCGTCTCTCAGCACGTAGTCCTGGACGTTGGAATGTGCCAGTCTGCAACATTCGGTCGTGGACAACTCTTTGCGCTGGAAGACCAGCAGGTTTCGGGCAGACCAAAGGGCATCTTTCACCGAATTGATAGTCCTCCAGCAGCAGTTGATGTTTGTCTCGGTGTGCGTCCCTGGGAACAGCCCGTAGAGCACAGACTCCTGTGTTACAGAGCTGCTTGGGATGAACCTCGACAAAAATCACTGCATCTCTTTCCACACCTGCTTTGCAAAGACACATTCCAGGAGGAGGTGGGCAACTGTCTCATTCCCAGTGGACTGGGAGCAGATACTTGTAGGAAAGTCGACATCAGATCAGTGGGAGTTATTCAAACAGGAAATAGTGAGAGTTCAGAGCCAACTTGTACCCATTAAGGTGAAAGTTAGGACAAACAAGTCCAGGGATCCCTGGATGTCAAGGGATATAGAGGATTGGATCAGTAAAAAAAAGGAGGCTTATGGCAGATTCAGAGTGCTGAAAACAGTGGAGGCACTAGAGGAGTATAGAAAATGTAGGGGGGTACTTAAAAAAGTAATTAGGAGAGCGAAGAGGGGACATGAAAAAACACCGGTGGGCAAGATAAAGGAAAATCCTGCGGCATTTTATAAGTATATTAAGGGCAAGGGGATAACCAGGGAAAGAGTAGGGCCCATTAGGGACCAAAGTGGCAATCTGTGTGTGGAGCCAGAGGACATAGGTGAGGTTTTAAATGATTACTTTGCATCTGTGTTCACTATGGAGAAGGTGTAGGTGCAGAGATCAGGGAGGGGGTTTGTGATATACTTGATATACCTGGGCGGCACAGTGGCGCAGTGGTTAGCACCGCAGCTTCACAGCTCCAGCAACCCGGGTTCAATTCTGGGTACTGCCTGTGTGGAGTTTGCAAGTTCTCCCTGTGTCTGCGTGGGTTTCCTCCGGGTGCTCCGGTTTCCTCCCACAAGCCAAAGGACTTGCAGGTTGATAGGTTAATTGGCCATTAGCAATTGTCCCTAGTATAGGTAGGTGGTAGGGAAATATAGGGACAGGTGGGGATGTGGTAGGAATATGGGATTAGTGTAGGATTAGTATAAATGGGTGGTTGATGGTCGGCACAGACTCGGTGGGCCGAAGGGCCTGTTTCAGTGCTGTATCTCTAAAACTAAAACTAAAAACTTGAGCATATTAACATTGAAAGGGAGGAAGTATTAGCTATTTTACCAGGCTTAAAAGTGGATAAATCCCCAGGCCCAGATGAGATGTATCCCAGGCTGTTATGTGAGGCAAGGGAGGAGATTGCAGGGCCTCTGACACAAATTTTCAAATCCTCTCTGGCCACAGGAGAGGTACCAGAGGACTGGAGGACAGCGAATGTGGTACCATTATTTAGGAAGGGTAGCAGGGATAAACCAGGTAATTACAGGCCGGTGAGTCTAACATTAGTGGTAGGGAAACTACTGGAAAAAATTCTGAGGGACAGGATTAATATCCACTTGGAGAGGCAGGGATTAATCAAGGATAGTCAGCATGGCTTTGTCAGGGAGAGATCATGTCTAACAAATTTGATTAAATTTTTTGAGGAGGTAACTAGGTGTGTAGATGAGGGTAAAGCAGTTGATGTAGTCTACATGGACTTCAGTAAGGCTTTTGATAAGGTCCCACATGGAAGATTGGTTAAGAAGGTAAGAGCCCATGGGATCCAGGGCAATTTGGCAAATTTGATCCAAAATTGGTTTAGTGGCAGGAGGCAGAGGGTGATGGTCAAGGGTTGTTTTTGCGAGTGGAAGCCTGTGACCAGTGGTGTACCACAGGGATCGGTGCTGGGACCCTTCCTGTTTGTAGTGCGCATTAATGATTTAGACGTGAATATAGGAGGTATGATCAGTAAGTTCGCAGATGACACGAACATAGGTGGTGTAAATAGTGAGGAGGAAAGCCTTAGATTACAGGACAATATAGATGGGCTGGTAAGATGGGCGGAGCTGTGGCAAATGGAATTTAATCCTGAGAAGTGTGAGGTGATGCATTTTGGGAGGACTAACCAGGCAAAGGAATATACAATGGATGGTAGGACCCTAGGAAGTACAGCAGGTCAGAGGGACCTTGTTATACTTGTCCATAGATCACTGAAGGCAGCAGCACAGGTAGATAAGGTGGTTAGGAAAGCATATGGGATACTTGCCTTTATTAGCCGAGGCATGGAATATAAGAGCAGGGAGGTTATGATGGAGCCGAATGAAACGCTAGTTAGGCCACAGCTTGAGTACTGTGTACAGTTTTGGGCACCACGCTATAGGAAGGATGTGATTGCACTGGAGAGTGTGCAGAGGAGATTTACCAGGATGTTGCCTGGGCTGGAGCATTTCAGCTATGAAGAGAGACTGAAAAGTTTGGGGTTGTTTTCCTTAGAGCAGAGAAGGCTGAGGGGAGATATGATTGAGGTATACAAAATTATGAGGGGTATTGATAGGTTAGATAGGATGAAACTTTTTCCCTTTAGCAGAGAGGTCAGTAACCAGGGGGCATAGATTTAAGGTAAGGTGCAGGAGGTTTAGAGGGGATTTGAGGAAAAAAAATTTCACCCAAAGGGTGGTTGGAATCTGGAACGCACTGCCTGAAGAGGTGGTAGAGGCAGGAACCCTCACAACATTTAAGAAGTATTTAGATGAGCACTTGAAATGCCATAGCATACAAGGCTACCGGCCAAGTGCTGGAAAATGGGATTAGAATAGTTAGGTGCTTGATGGCCGGCACAGACACGATGGGCTGAAGGGACTGTTTCTGTGCTGTATAAATCTATGACTTTATGAGAGGCAACAGTTATCTGTTTTTTCTTCTGATCTCCTGACAGGTCCATATGCAGATTCCAAACTGCCTGCTTTTAGTCCAAAAAACAGCATCTTTTAACAGTTCAAAATGAAACTAACTTTTCCAAGCAAGTGTCATGCTAGGTCGTAAGTTCTCTCTTGTCACAATAAAGCGTAGCTCTTAGGTCAAAACCCCCTGCTATGTTTACTGGAAATCACATGCTTTCCAGGAAAACTTGTTTAAGGTCAACCTTTTTTAAAAAAAAGCACCCAAAGGTCAGCCTCTTCAGTTTTAAAAACACAGATTTCAAGTTTTAACAAAAAATATATGGAAATTCTGTAACATAATTTATTAAGAACCCACCTTTAACTTTTTCTCTAGACTGTTAAGTTTCACTTCTCATCCTCTTTATATCTGGGATCTTTCTTTCCAAACTTCCCTGCATCTCCAAATCATGCACCAATTTGCATATATATAGCACCTTTAATGTAGTGAAACGTCCCAAGATGCTTCATAATGTGTTATCAGACACCGAGCCACTTAAGGTGACATTAGGGCAGGACCAAAAGTCTAGTCAAAGAGATAGAATTTAAGGAACAACCTAAAGAAGGAAAGAGAGGTGGAGAGATTTAGGGAGGGAATTCTAGAGGTTAGGGCCTAGGCAGCTGAAGGCACAGCCACCAATGGTGGAGGGAAGGGAATTGGGAAAGTGCAAGAGGCTAGAATTGGAAAAGTGCAGAATTCACAGAGGTTTGTAGGGCTGGAGAAGTTTACAGAGGTAGGGAGGGGCGAGGCATGGAGGGATTTGAAAACAAGGATGAGAATTTTAAAATGCCAAACCAGGAGCCAACTTGGGTCAAGAAGTATGGAGTGACAGATGATCAGGACTTGGTGCAAATTAGGATGTCGGCAGCAAAACTTTGGGTGAGCTCAAGTCCACAGAAGGTGATAAATGGGTGCCCAGCCAGGAGGGCATTAGAAACTATTCTCACAGCTACACTATTCAGTAAAGGGCTGCCTTAATAACAAAACAAGATGGACCTCCTCTGATCCATAATACCTCCTGCCAGCACAACAGCCAGCAAGTGTTGTGCAGTATTTGATCAACTCAACCTTTATGTTATTCTTATAACCATGAGGCCCATTCTCAGTCCAGGCATTTATCCAACTAATACTACAAGAATTGCCTGTCCTTGCCTCAATTGCTTTTTCTGGGAGTCTGTTCAAATAATCTGTGCGGAAAAAACTGTTTTCTACTGTCTAGCCTCACTTGAAATTTGTTACTCTTAAAACTGTGTTCTGTAGGTCATGCTGATTTTCCAGTTGGTTATATCTGACAAAGTAGACATAACCAATCAGAAAAAGGGATGATCTGCCATGCCGGTTCTTCAGCCATTTTAGCACCACATATAGTTTTGTGGTTTGAATTCAAGGTGATGCCAGAGATGCCCATCAGTCCAGAGTAAGATAATAAAGCCCTTCACTAATATTCTCAGAATTCCTGTGGGGATATCGTTGATACACTTACATGCAAATTTTTCAACATTTGAAAATGTATGAGAATAATTTCAGGACAACTTTGAATCTTTTACCTTATCATATTTTTTTTCAATCTGCTTAACTCAGTTTGTGCCAGTTAGTGGAGAACCAACATTTTGCAGCAATATCAGCAATAATAGCCAACAGGCTTCCAATTTGCTTGTGCATTTTTGAGGAAGAGGACCATTAACACAAATGCTACTTAGGTCAGATTGCACCAATAGTGCTCTGCCCTTCCACTGATGCCATCACACCTACAGGCAGGGGTGCACAGACCTCTGTTTATCAGAGCAACAGTGCTCACGGAGGTTAGATTTTGAAGGGAAGTTGTAACTGAATAGTGTCACATGCTCCAAGGTGATCCTCTCCAGGCTCAAGTGACTCAACCATGATTAACTTCGATGCTTTGGGATCATCTCTGACTGTTACTGGGGAAATCAGCAATATCAATGAAAGGACTTACATTTTTTCTTTTTCTCTTTCTTTCTCTTCTTTGGCCTCCTTATCTCGAGAGACAATGGATAAGCGCCTGGAGGTGGTCAGTGGTTTGTGAAGCAGCGTCTGGAGTGGCTATAAAGGCCAATTCTAGAGTGACAGGCTCTTCCACAGGTGCTGCAGAGAAATTTGTTTGTCGGGGCTGTTACACAGTTGGCTCTCCCCTTGCGCCTCTGTCTTTTTTCCTGCCAACTACTAAGTCTCTTCGACTCGCCACACTTTAGCCCCGTCTTTATGGCTGCCCGCCAGCTCTGGCGAACGCTGGCAACTGACTCCCACGACTTGTGATCAATGTCACAGGATTTCATGTCGCGTTTGCAGACGTCTTTAAAGTGGAGACATGGACGGCCGGTGGGTCTGATACCAGTGGCGAGCTCGCTGTACAATGTGTCTTTGGGGATCCTGCCATCTTCCATGCGGCTCACATGGCCAAGCCATCTCAAGCGCCGCTGACTCAGTAGTGTGTATAAGCTGGGGATGTTGGCCGCCTCGAGGACTTCTGTGTTGGAGATACGGTCCTGCCACCTGATGCCAAGTATTCTCCGGACGCAGCGAAGATGGAATGAATTGAAACGTCGCTCTTGACTGACATACGTTGTCCAGGCCTGGCTGCCCGCCAGCTCTGGCGAACGCTGGCAACTGACTCCCACGACTTGTGATCAATGTCACAGGATTTCATGTCGCGTTTGCAGATGTCTTTAAAGTGGAGACATGGACGGCCGGTGGGTCTGATACCAGTGGCGAGCTCGCTGTACAATGTGTCTTTGGGGATCCTGCCATCTTCCATGCGGCTCACATGGCCAAGCCATCTCAAGCGCCGCTGACTCAGTAGTGTGTATAAGCTGGGGATGTTGGCCGCCTCGAGGACTTCTGTGTTGGAGATACGGTCCTGCCACCTGATGCCAAGTATTCTCCGGACGCAGCGAAGATGGAATGAATTGAAACGTCGCTCTTGGCTGACATACGTTGTCCAGGCCTCGCTGCCATAGAGCAAGGTACTGAGGACACAGGCCTGATACACTCGGACTTTTGTGTTCCGTGTCAGTGCGCCATTTTCCCACACTCTCTTGGTCAGTCTGGACATAGCAGTGGAAGCCTTTCCCATGCACTTGTTGATTTCTGCATCTGGAGACAGGTTACTGGTGATAGTTGAGCCTAGGTAGGTGAACTCTCGAACCACTTCCAGAGCGTGGTCGCCAATATTGATGGATGGAGCATTTCTGACGTCCTGCCCCATGATGTTCGTTTTCTTGAGGCTGATGATTAGACTTACATTTACATAGTGCTTTTCATCACCTCAGGACATCACAAAGCACTTAACAACCAATTAAGTACTTTTCTGACATATAATCTCTCCTGACTCCCACCCTATCACAGACCTTCTCTTTTGTTCTTTCTTCCCCTCCCCCTTTCCAAGCCTCTTAAAACCTATTATATCTCTGATTTTTTATCCAGTTCTGATCGCCTGAAAAGTTAACTGTTTTTCTCTCCACATATGCCGCCTGAACTACTGAGTACTTCCAGCACTTTCTGTCTTTAGTTCAGATTTTGAGCATCTGCAGTATTTTGCTTTTGCACTGTTAAACTCTAGTCACTATTGTAATGTGGGAAACAGTGAGATCCTCCAAACATACATAACAATTGGCTGTTGCTTTGTTTACTCAAGCAGGCAGCAGCATTCGAGGACTGTACAATCTTACAGAGTGGCAGGATTCCTGAAGGTTCCACTTTACCATTGAATAATATTCTGGGTTCACCTTTTTTGCTACTGTTTTAAATTTTATATTTAATTTGATGAAGACACACCCCCCTCTAAACTTCTTTCTGGACTGGGAAGTTTACAAGTTCCATTACACAATCCTACTACCTCAATGAATCAGAAAGGATTGCACAGTATGAAGGTTGAGGTTGTTTTTGTGACCATTAGCACAGTGAGTCAATTTTCACTGCTCAGGCAGCTTTCTTAACTAAGTCAGTCCACCATCCTATCATTAGTTAACCAAAAAGGGAATTTGGCAGGCTAGTCGAGGATACCCTTTGCAGCTGTGACTCATGACACCTTGGTAACATCCATTTCTGACATCTGCAACGAATCTGGATCCCTTTGCATCAATGCCTGGAGTCCAGTTCCCTGGAAATGCAGCAGTCTCGTTGTTTTTAGAGGCCGGACCTATTGTCATTTGTACAGGACCTGTTGTCAACACAGAATTGCCACTGATAGGAATATCAATTGGGGCGGCACAGTGGCGTAGTGGTTAGCACCGCGGCCTCACACCAGGGTTCAGTTCTGGGTACTGCCTGTGCGGAGTTTGAAAGTTCTCCCTGTGACTGTGTGGGTTTCCGCCGGGTGCTCCGGTTTCCTCCCACAGCCAAAGACTTGCAGGTTGATAGGTAAATTGGCCATTGTAAATTGCCCCTAGTGGTGGTAGGTAGTAGGAGAATTGAGGGAAGGTGGGGATGTGGTAGGGAATATGGGATTAATGTAGGATTAGTATAAATGGGTGGTTGATAGTCGGCACAGACTTGGTGGGCCGAAGGGCCTGTTTCAGTGCTGTATCTGTCTCTCTCTCTATCTGCCACTCCACACATACCAATGCCTCAAGGTATTCCCTCATGACGGACACTGATATTCCGAAGCATAGAACAAAAGAATAGCTCTTTTATGGTTGCCCGTAGCCATTCTCCAATTCTCTCGCTGATGAACTTAGGTACTGATAACCATCTGTGTGTAAGTGGCTCAAACACTAAGCCCATTAAGATCTGCAATTAAGGAGAGACACATAGTATGCTGTGCTCTTGCCTTCAACAACCAACCCTAGACCTCTTGCCTTACCAGTGCTAATGCTTCCTCCTCAGTATCAGGATGTCTGTATATGCTGGAGTCGATAACAAGTAGGCCAGTGATACTCACCTGAGTGTTGCTCTTCAGTTTTGGCTTCAGGGCAAATAGGTTCTTCTTGCTCAGTGAAGATGGAAGAACGTGCATATGAGCACATTATATATATTCTATAAGATTAGTGGATGCACCGTACATGTGCTATTATTCATCTGCTTTCTGCTTTTGTTTATTTTTAATCACATATTTCTCAATACAAAATAATATCTATAATATGCGCTCAAATGCCAGGAATATTTGCAGAAGTTAAATGAGGGTTAATACATTTTTACTGTGATAAGTAATTTCTCTGTAAGAAGTTTGGGCCTGAGAAACCTGACCAAAGGATTTCAGCTCTTGCAAGATAGCTTATGATTTTCATTAACGGCAACAGAAAACATGCAGGCAATCTGTAAACAGACTTCCTTTAAGCCATGTGAATATGTATGTTTTCCCGACTGATCCAACACCATGACCCTGATGTTAATAGAGAGGCGGGAGGGTGATGCCATCATCAGGCCCGATCTGCATATTTAAAACAGGACCCTGTTTGTTCCCTGCAAGTGTCCTGTTCACAAGATTAATATGGGGATGCAGCGGGGAGGAAGAAGAATCAGTGGGAATAAGCGACTTCCATTATTTTAACTGACCCCCTGCCCACATCCTGGTTTCCGCCAGATGGGGGAAGTTAAAATCGGGGACCATGATCAGAGGAGCAGAATCCAATGATCCAGCATTGGTGGAATGCTCTGGCAGATTTTCATGATGAAATAAACAAGGTGCTAACATGATGCAGCTTTAAGTCTGTTCTCAGGAATCTGAGGTATCAGTCATGTGCTCACCGGCACCCTTTTGGCAGAAATGGACTTCTATTACAATGAGGCTTATTGTATCAATATCTTTTCATGTCAAGTATTACAATCTTATTCAATAGCAAACACATGTGGCCTTTTCAAGTAAATAAGCATTAGCAGTGTTAACAATGAACTCAAATGTGAGCAGGATACTTATTTTAGAATATGTTGCTGTCCAGTGTCAAGTACAATTTTAGATCAGAACGCTTTGCGAATGTTTCATACATAATGTACTCGACAAGAACCACAGCTTGGGCTGGAATTTCAATTGCCCATTGGGGTGAGTGCGGGGGCAGACCCACGTTGAAGATCGTGTTACCAAAAGGCGTCACTAGAACCCGACGCCTCTAGAACGCAGAGGGCGGAAGGGGAGGAGCAGGAAACCTGTACCCCCTTCCAGTTAAGTGACTGTTGAGCTTGTTGCTGAGCTCATTAATAGGCTTTTGAGCAGCAGTTTGAAATCTTCAATCGGGAGGCACAGGGAGCACGCAATGTCTGGGACATATAATAGTGCACCTGTCGTGAACACAGCGGTGAGTTATGAGGGCTAGTGGTCAACAAACTTAATAAGTGCTCAACCAGTAGGGCAGAATTGTTACCCCTGGAGCTGGGAGGTTTGCATTTGTGAGCAGTGAGTGGTAGACTCTTGAGAGGGATGTGAGGCTGTAGGAATCACTTGGGTAGCAGATGTTAGCAGAGGAAGCCCTAGTGAAATTACGAACACTCGCTGAGGGAGTTGACATGAGAGCAGGCTACTCTAACATTGGACAAGGTAGCAAGGAGCTTCAGCAGATGCATCCTCTTGGTCAGGAGGAGATCAGAGGAGTACAGCAAAGGCCTGCAAGGGGAAGAAGGTGCTACCTAAGACATCGGGTCAACCGCCCAAGAGTCAGAGCTGTATGAGACTGTGCCTATCTAGGCAGATGGTCTCAGACATCTGTGCTCTGGTCTGCAATGAGATGCTTTGCGCCCCCCCCCCCCCCCCCATGGCTGTTCCCTACCTGCAGCCATCAGGGTCACGATTGCCCTGAATTTTTATCCCACCAGGTCATTCCAGTCCAGGAATCAGCTGTAGATCTGGCTGGCATTTCGCAGTTAGCAGATCATCACGCCATCAGGCAGGTTATAGATGCCATATTCCAAAGGGCAGGGGACTCCATCCAGTTTGAGACAGATTAGCCAGCGCAGGCACCATCAATGGATTCCCTCAGCTCCAGCGGGCCATCGATCATACCCACATAGGCATCAAGGCACCAACAGACCAGCCAGTTCGATTCCTGAACGGAAAAGGCTTCTACTCACCAAATGTCCAGCTGGTCTGTGACCACCGAAAGCGAATCTTGCAGGACTGTGCTTGGTTCCTGGGCAGCTGTCATGATACATTTATCCTTTGAGCATCCTAGGTGCCGCACCTCTTCAGGGCAACATTCAGACTCTGTGAGTGGCTGCTGGGGGTAAGGTTTATCTCCTGGGAAGGTGGGTCCTCATTGCTTTCTGGCACCTAAACACAGATGCAGAGAGGTGCTACAGCCAAAGCCATTTCCTAACACGCTGGTGCATTAACAGATCATTGGTACGTTGACTGGTCAGGTGGTGCCCTCCTATACGGGTCAGCCAGGGTGTCTGTATTGTGGTTGTCTGCTGCACGCTGCACAACATGTCGCTACAAAGAGGCCTGGAGATGGAAGAGGAGGAGGACCTGGAACGCCACTTCACCTCGGAGGAAGAAGAGGAGGACACAAGGGGGCATTCCACAGGAGCTTGGCACCCAGGCATTGGAGGAGGACTGCTGAGGCCGTCCCAGGCCTCATGGCGATCGGCAGGCTGGCGTGGCTGCAAGGGTCACGCTTATTCAGCAACATTTCACTTGCGAGCCCCTCAGCCTTTATGGTAGATCAATCTGTAACTCACCTTCCATCAGACAGGATTGTAGGATCATAAGAAATAGGAGCAGGAGTAGGCCATTTGGCCCCTCGAACCTGCTCCACCATTCAATAATAGCATAGCTGATCTGATTGTGGCCTAAACTCCATTTTCCTGCCAACCCCCCATAACAGTTGACTTCATTGTAGATCAAAAATCTAACTCAGCCTTGAATATATTCAAAGCCTCCACTGCTCTGTAGGGGAAAGAATTCCAAATATTAATGACCCTCTGAGAGAAGAAATTCCTTCTTATCTCCATCTTAAATAGGAAACCTCTTATTTTGATACTGTGTCCCCTAGTTCTAGATTCCCCCACGAGAAGAAACATCCTCTCAGCATCCACCCTGTCGAACCCCCTCAGAATCTTATGCTTCAATAAGATTACCTCTCATTCTTCTAAACTTCAATACATATAGGTGAAACCTGCTTAACCTTTCCTCAAAAGACCACCGCTTCATCCCAAGAATCAGCCTAGAGAACTTTCTCTGAACTGCTTCCAATGCAAGTATATCCCTCCATAAGTAAGGGGACCAAAACTGTAGGTGAGGTCTCCCCAATGTCATGTACAGCTATAGCAAGACTTCCCTATGTTTATACTCCAACCGCCTTGCAACAAATGCCAACATTCCATTTACCTTCCTAATTATTTGCTGAACCTGCTTGCTAACTTTTTGTGATTCATGTACAAGGACACCCAGATCCTTTTGTACTGCAGCATTCTGCAATCTCTCTCCGTTTAAATAATATTCTGCTTTTCTATTCTTCCCTCCAAAATGGACATTTTCCCACATGATGCTACATCTGCCAAATTTTTGCCCTCTCACTTTATCTATATCCCTTTGGAGACACTTTGTGTCCTTGTCACAACTTGCTTTCCTACCTTTCTTTGTCTCATCAGCAGAGAAATCATCGAGTATACACACACATCTGAAGAATCCCATTGCCACCCAAAACCATTGAGAATGAAGTCTCCATTGCCAACATTCTCCCACATCAAGGACCATAGCGTCACAGCAAACGCTGGCCCCACCAGCTACCAACATCCTTCAAACTCCATTTCGTTTTTGACATCAAGAAATAATAACACACAAGTCTGATTGAAAGCATAGGTAAATATTATTAAAGGAAAAGGTCAATTAAAATACAAATTGAGAAAACTTCAACCAGGTGACTCTTAAAGCGCAACTAATGGCGTGGTGCCTTGAGTTCCCATCCACTTTTACGGCATAGTCTCCCTGTGGCTGAGGAAAAAGTGGAGGCAGCCTGCTCCCATGTCTCTACATACGGCTGAGATTCCCATGGCTTCCGTCCTCATCTTGGAAGTACCCATGGGGGCTGCTCCACATGCTGCTGCGCCTGGGTCATTGCAGGGGCAGCCTCTGTCACAAGGCCATGTGGCATGGATGATTCCTGAGTCAGAGTGGCAGAGGAGGCAAGGGATGACATTGGTGCCCTCAATATCCTCAGCCTTTTCATGGCACCCCTGTATGCTGGATGAGTCCACTGGTTGGGATGCACTCCACTCCAAGCATCTCAGTGCCATTATCGACACTGAGCATTCCATGCTACAGATCATGTCACTCTTTCTGTGCATATCAGCTTGCTGTTCCTGCATCCACTCAGAGTGCTGCTGCAGATGGCTCTCCAAGCAGTTGGCCACTATCTCAATGGAGGAGTTCATATGCTCAAACTCTGTGTCATAACGATGCAGATGTGCTACATAGAGTCATAAAGTTATACTGCACGGAAATAGTCCCTTTGGCCCATCGTGTCTGTGCTGCCCATCAAGCACTTAACAATTTGAACCCATTTTCCAGCACTTGGCCGGTAGCCTTGTATGTATGACGTTTCAAGTGCTCATCTAAATACTTCTTAAATGTTGTGAGGATTCCTGCCTCCACCTCCTCTTCAGGCAGTGCGTTCCAGATTCCAACCACCCTCTGGGTGAAAAAATGTTTCCTCAAATACCCTCTAAACCTGCCCCTTATCTTAAATCTATGCCCCCTGGTTATTGACCCCTCGGCTAAGGGAAAAAGTTTCTTCTTATCTAACCTATTAATGCCCCTCATAATTTTGTATACCTCAATCATGTCCTCCCTCAGCCTTCTCTGCTATAAAGAAAACAACCCCAGCCTTTTCAGTCTTTCTTCATAGCTGAAATGCTCCAGCCCAGGCAGCATTCTGGTGAATCTCCTCTGCACCTTCTCCTGTGCAATCAGATCCTTCCTATAGTGTGGTACTCAGAAGTGTACACAGTACTTCACTGTGGCCTAACTAGCATTTCATACAGTTTCATCATACCTTCCCTGCTCTTATATTCTGTGCCGCGGATAATAAAGGCAAGTATCCCATATGCCTTCCTAACCACCTTATCTACCTGTGCTGCTGCCTTCAGTGTTCTATGGACATGTAGACCAAGGTCCCTCTGTACTTGCTGGGGTCCTACCATCCATTGTATATTCTCTTGCCTTGTTAGTCCTCCCAAAATGCATCACCTCACACTTCTCAGGATTAAATTCCATTTGACACAGCTCCGCCCATCTTACCAGCCCATCTATATCGTCCTGCAGTCTAAGACTTTCCTCCTCACTATTTACGACACCACCAATTTTCGTGTCATCTGCAAACTTACTGATCATACCTCCTATATTCACATCTAAATCATTAATGTACACTACAACAGCAAGGGTCCCAGCACCGATCCCTGTGGTACACCACTGGTCACAGGCTTCCACAAAAATAACCCTCAACCATCACCCTCTGCCTCCTGCCACTAAGCCAGTTTTGGATCCAATTTGCCAAATTTCCCTGGATCCCATGGGCTCTTATCTTGTTAACCAATCTCCCATGCAGGACCCTTATCAAAAGCCTTACTGAAGTCCATGTAGACTACATTAACTGCTTTACCCTCACCTACACATCTAGTCACCGCCTCAAAAAATTTTATCAAATTTGTTAGTCACGATCTCCCCCTGACAAAGCCATGCTAACTATCTTTGATTAATCCCTGCCTCTCCAAGTGGAGATTAATCCTGTCCCTCAGAATTTTTTCCAATAGTTTCCATACCACTGATGTTAGACTCACCGGCCTGTAATTACTTGGTTTATACCTGCTACCCTTCTTGAATAATGGTACCACATTCGCTGTCCTCCAATCCTCTGGTACCTCTCCTGTGGCCAGAGAGGATTTGAAAATTTGTGTCAGAGGTCCTGCAATCTCCTCCCTTGCCTCACATAGCAGCCTGGGATACGTCTCATCTGGGCCTGGGGATTTATCCACTTTTAAGCCCGCTAAAACAGCTAATACTTCCTCCCTTTCAATGTTAATATGTTCAAGTATATCACAATCCCCCTCCCTGATCTCTGCACCAACATCGTCCTTCTCCATAGTGAACACAGATGAAAAGTAATCATTTAAAACTTCCCTTATGTCCTCCGGCTCCACACACAGATTGCCACTTTGGTCCCTAATGGACCCTACTCTTTCCCTGGTTATCCTCTTGCCTTTAAAATACTTATAAAACGCCTTAGGATTTTCCTTTATCTTGCCGACCTGTGTTTTTTTATGCCCCCTCTTCGCTCTCCTAATTACTTTTTTGAGTACTCCCCTACACTTTCTACACTCCTCTAGTGCCTTCGCTGTTTTCAGCACTCTGAATCTGCCTTTTTTTTTCCTTATCCAAACCTCTATATCCCTTGACATCCAGGGTTCCCTGGACGTGTTGGTCCTACCCTTCACCTTAATGGATACATGTTGGCTCTGAACTCTCACTGTTTCTTGTTTAAATAACTCCCACTGGTCTGATGTAGACTTTCCTACAAGTAGCTGCTCCCAGTCCACTTTGACCAGATCCTGTTTTATCATAATCAAATCGGCCTCCATTTTGTGCCTATGTCTCTACAACGTCTCAGGGATCTCCAACATTCGGGAACTTATCTGCATCTGATGCTCCAGAAAAACCCTCTTTGTTTGTGATACCCGAGGCCCAGCATCATCGCCCAGCGGAGCATAGCTGTGTCTGTCCTCTGTCCTCCGAGGGGGACTGCCCACAGCTGACTCTGCCTCACTCTTACATGTGATGTGCTGCTCACCCAGTGCTCCCCATTCTAAGCTAGATTGAGGCCTGATCGAAATAAGTGTGTCTGCACTGGTGGATGGTGCAGACAAATGATGTGATGGTGCATTCTGGAACATCTCCTCCCACCAAGGAGGCCGGCGATGATTTGGCTGGAACACTCTGCTCCCCCTCCACTACTGACCCTGTGGGAAATACAAAAAGGTGGTGATGAGAACTCGGGCTACTCAGCAGGTGCCTTAGCACAACCAAGCCAATAGATGATACCAGTTGTATGGCCACAGCGTGTATTGGGCAGGAGTTTCCTCCATGTCCTTCACCTGAAGACAGAGCTATCAAGACACTGTTCTTCAAGGCTTCCTGTTCCACCATCACCCAAGTCCTGATATGATGGCACCCTCACAATTTCCAACGCCGCCTCCTCGTTCGGGGTTAGTATTGAAGGCCGGCACACCACCACCCATCTGAGACAATTCCAGGGAGTTGTGCACTCTCTTATCCTGCAGCATCAGGAGAGAATGATTTGTGAGTAGGCTCCCTTCCCTCACCTATTCCAGCACGACGTCAACATGAGCTGGTGCACTCCTGAGTGATGCCCCAATCAATGCATCTCATGTGTGAGGATTGCTCATGTCTCGGTGATTCAACTGGACATTTGATCTGACAATGTTAGGGAGAACTATGGCACTCAGTCTGCACAGCTCATCTGCATGCTGGTGTATATCCATCACTCGGGTGTCGCTTGCCACTCACCTTATCAGGTCACTGAATCTTTTCCTACACTGAACCCACATCCTTCTGGTCAGTCCTTGGCTGCTGGCCTCCGTTGCCACCACCATCCAGACCCCTTTCGTGTCTCTAGGCATGTTTCTTCTTCCAGACGCTGAGAACAAGATCTTTCTCCTGTCTGCCACTGCATCAGTTAAAACCTCAATGAAGGTATCAGAGAATCTTGGTGCTGCCTGTGGATGCCTGCCAGTGCCAGTGCTGGCCCTCTGAGCACCTTACTGCTCCATCTTAGAAAGTGAAGGGCAAGCCCAGTCATGGCTGACATTTGCCTTTCAAAGGGCTCTAGGTTACAGTCCTGCCTCCAGGCCACTCCCAATATCTCTAATTGGGCGCCACCCCCGGGCCAATTAAGCCCTTTGCATTTGAGCATCGCATCGAGTCACTGACACGATGCGACACAGGTTCGGGACCCAGAAATGATCCGGGCGTTGGGTTCCCAACACCGGATTGAAAATCCAGGCCCTTATGATTAAATATTTTCCTTTGGTCTAAGGTGAATAGAGACAATAGGGAGAAAAACAAAGTGACTTGACTCGTGTAACAGCAGCACTGGGAATGATTCCATTTGATTTTTTTTTGAACAAGGCATTGATCAAGATAAATGAATAAGTTGTCAGAGATAAGTGATAGAAAAGTCAGTTGAGGATAGTTGAAGTGATCATCAGGAGAGGCAAAGGAGGATTCCGGATAGCGGCAAAAGAAAGATTTTCACTTATAAAATACGTTTCATGACCTCGGGACACCCCAAGATTTTACAATCAATTTAGTACCTTCGTAGAAAATGTGACAACCAGTTTGCACACAGCAAGCTCCCACAAACAGCAATGTGATAATGACCAGACAATCTGCTTTAATTATATAAGTTGAGTGATAATATTGGCCAGGACTGAATGCCCCTGCTCTTCTTTGAAATCGTGCCATTGGATCTTTTGCATTCACCTGAGAGGGCAGTCGGTGATTTAGTTTAACTTCTCAGCCAACGGTGCAGCACTTCCTCAATACCGTACTGGAACATCAGAAAGACATTTTTAGCTATGTATTCATAATAGATGAAAGGCAAAGGACACGTTAGGTCCATTGGGGAATAGATAGGGTAAAAATTATTGCAGAGGATCAGGGAGCAGCAGGGATAGCGAATGAATTCTTCACATCACAACTGAAGATGGTAGGCATATTATGGATCCAGTTATCTTAGCTCAGGAATCTATAATATATGTAGTTACAAAACATGCATTATTAAGAATCTTGAGAAAACAAAAAGGTTAATTCAACGCATAGAAAGAAGCTGCCTTCACAGGAGCGTAGGCTTAAAACTTGGAACTACAGTATTGTAGCCTAGCACTGATCTGTACTCCCCTAAAGTGCAACTTTCTCACTGGGATCGCAGAATCTGCCCCTCACCCTAACAACGTATTTAGGTAAGATGGAATGCTGAAGGAAATGAGAGAAGAACTTTGTGTCACTCTGTGTAATATTTTTAGAAGTTGCACAAATTTAAGAGCTATACCTGAGGTCTGACAAACAATGAATTTTCAGTAATATAAAAGCAAAATACTGCAGATGCTGGAAATCTGAAATAAAAACATGAAATGCTGGAAATACTCAGCAGATCTGGCAGCACCTGTGGAGAGAGAAACAGAGTTAACATTTCAGGTCAGTGACCTTTCATCAGAACTTTTCAGTATTCAATTGAGGAATGACTCATGATTATAAGCCAGTTAGCCTAACTTTGATTGTGGGGGATTTTTTTTTTAATTCATGCATGGGATGTGAGCATCGCTGTCAAGGCCAGCATTTATTGCCCGCATCGCATTTAGTGCTAGTGATAGTGTTCATTGAAAAGACAATAAGGCTCAAATTAATAGAATACAAGAACATAAGAAATAGGAGCAGGAGTAGGCTATTTGTCTCCTCGAGCCTGCTCTGCCACTCAAATACGATCATGGCTGATCTTCTACCTCAATTCCACCTTCCCGCACTATCCCTGTATCCCTTAATTCACTTAGTACTCAAGAAATCAATGAACATGACTCACGGTATAGGAAGCTTTGGAGCTATAACTTAATTAGTTGACAAGGGCAATCCAGTGGATATAATTTATTTGAATTTTCAGTAGGCACTTCATAAAGTTCCATGCAGGAAGATTATAAAGAAAGTTAAGGTAACAATTATAAATACTTATACACTGAATATTTATTCTTCCCCCTTTTTCTCCACCTGGTACCCAAATACTAATATGGGTAGTGAGTTTAGCTGTGTTTAACTCTCAAATCATGGCTGCCTGATTTATTGGATGAGAATAAAATGAGTGGGCTTCTCTTGGTAAAAGGATTACCTTTCATTAATGATGCTGATTTTTACTTGGACCAAGGGGCTGTACTGGAAAGGGAGCTTTGTGCATCAAAACATTAAATTGGAAAACAAGATTTACAAGGTTTACCAGAATGATACCTGGACTCCAAGAGTTAAGCTACGAGGAACTATGCATGGGATTTTAGACCCTGGAATTTAGAAGGTTAAGAGGTGATTTGATTTAAGTTTTCAAGATATTACAAGGAACAGATCAGGTAGATAGGGAGAAACTATTTCTGCTAGTTGGGCAGTCTAGGACTAGGGGGCATTGTCAAAAAATTAGAGCCGGGCCTTTCAGACATGAAATTAGGAAACACTTCTGCGCACCAGGGGTGGTAGAAGTTTGGAACTCTCTTGCGCAAACGGCAATTGAGGCTAAATAAGTTGTAAATTTTTAAAATGAGATTGATAGATTTTTGTTAGCCAAAGGTATTAAGGGACATGGGGAAAAGGCAGGTATATGGAGTTAAGTCACAGATCAGTTATGATCTCACTGACTGGTGGAACACATTCGAGGGGATAAATGGCTACTCAAGTTTCTAGGTTTCTATGGCCCTATTGAGATGGCAGTACCTGAAGAGTAAGCAGTAGGTCTGTGAAGGAATGGGACTAGGTGAGTTGCTATTGCAGAGAACCAGCACAGACTTGATGGGCCGAATCCCCTCTTTCTGTGTTGTAACCATTCACTGATCTCTATGAATTTATCCCTTCATTAGGTGTTGGCATGCAATATTCCCAACCTCCTTTAGTGCTCCCAGTGTATCATTTGCCAGAATTCTACCAGCCACTCGGAGATGGGCTGGGAGGTGGGAGGACCAAAATTGCAGCTGAAGGTGTTGGGAAGGAATCCCAACGTCTTCCAGTCTCTTGCAGATATTACAAGAGGTGGCCGGGTTGGCGATTCAACATGGCGGGAAGGTTAAACAGGCAATTAACTCCAATTTTATGATCTGTTTCACATTTTACAAGGTGCATGGGAAAAAAACAGGCTTCAGAGCCTTGCCATCTATAACGAGGCAGAAGCTCAGTAGCAGATCAGTTGTGGCTTCGTCAGCCATTGAAAGTGGTAGTGTGGCTTGATAGCATGGCTTAAACAGGGTGCATAATGGCAGTAGCAGTTTGGTTCCGAGATACACTTGGCTGGCACAGCGGAGGCACTCTGGTTGAGTGTCCTTGTTGACTTGGCACTTGTATGTGTAGAGTAAGGAGGCTGGTATAGCGCTGAAAAGTAAGTAAGTTCAGCTACTTCCTATAGGCCCCATTCAATCAGGCTTCGAGGCCTCCAGTGAGGAGAAGCATCAAAGAGGAAGGGAGCTGCAACCACCGGGGTAGGGCCTTCAACACCCAGAGGGGCACCAGAGAAAGAGCCTGGAAGAAAGCATGGACAAGGAAGGCCCAGAGGGGCATGCAACTAGACTCTTGCACACAGAAGAGGCTACCCACCAGAGAGGGTCGACCATCACAGGCTCAGCTACCTCCAAGTGCTGGGGCAGCAGTGTTGCCGAAGACTGCACCGCTACAGGGAGGCAATCACCGACCTATCCTCCATGATGGAGAACAAGCTAAGCTCTATGGGAACCCATTGCCTGTGGCATTGAAGGTCACCGTGGCACTGAATTTCTATATCTCAGGATCATTCCAGTGATCTTCTGGGGTATCTATGGGATCTCCCAGTCTGAAGTTCATTACTGCATCAAGATGGTCATCACTGCTATCTTCAAGAGGGCCAGCCAATACGTGCACTTTCACAACAACCTGGACAGTCAGGCTGAGGGCCTAGGGTACTGAGCCATTGCTGGATTCCCCCACATGCAGGGTGACATCGACAGCATGCGTGTGGCCATCAAGGCTCCCACAGAGCATGCAGCAGCCTTCATTAACAGGAAGGGCTTCCACCTGCTCAATGTGCAAGTGGTCTGCGACCACCGCAAACAGATTCTTCAGCTGTGTGCAAGGGTCCCGGGAAGCTGCCATGACTCCTATACAAAGGCAATCCCAGCTGCCTGACCTTTTTAGCCCCTGTGCAATTTCAAAGATGAATATTGGCTAACAAGGGCTATCCACTGAAGAGATGGCTACTTACACCTGTGCGGAACTGAAGGAGACATACAACAGCCGCCACGACACAACTCGAATAACCATCATTCCGAAGAAGAGTCACTGACCCGAAACGTTAACTCTGCTTCTCTCTCCACAGATGCTGCTAGACCTTCTGAGTATTTCCAGCATTCCTTGTTTTTATTTCAGATTTCCAGCATCCGCAGTATTTTGCTTTTATTTTAGTGAGAAATATTAATTCATTGGTTGGAAACTTACATGAGACTTTTAATGGAGAAAATCCTGCAGTTAACTTTAAAAAAAGAACTGGTAGCCAAGATGGCCACCGCAGTTTGGATCTAAAACACCTTTGCACATTCCAAGGCTCAACCGGGGCCAGAAATCTAACAAGAAGCCCAGCCAGGACAATGCTTTGGCTAACTAAGTAGATTATCCAGATCACCCTCATTAGCAGGACATTCAAAACCATCTCGAGGCATTCATACGTGGAGACGCCCCTTCAGAGGATAAACACTGACAATACCATCTGAGAGGGGTTTTGGGTTTTAGAGTTTGGACCTCATTAAAACCAAAGGGGATTGAGAGAACCATGTGACCATCTCCCTAGGCTGTGTAAAACTGGGAGTTTTGTTACACACATAAGAGCCAAGCAGTAACTGAGTGTGCAGCAGCAGAGAAGGCTGTGTGCCTTCCTTTCTTTCTCTCCAGAAAACATCAAGTTTGAAAACCATCTGCGACTGTGGACCCTCCAAGACAACAGACTGCTATAGCCAGAGACCGATGGGGGGAAGAGAGCCACCTACCAATCTGCCTTCAAGAAAACCCTGAGCAAAGCAGGCCAGCCACAAAGTGCACTTTGACCATCCAAGGACTTCAAGAATACAACTTCAACCGGAAGACCACCGAATCATCTAACCCCACCAACAGTGTATTTAACTTTTATTTATTCTGGACTTTAATCCAACCAAAAAGCCTACTTTTCACTTTGTAATCTATTTGTGTGTGTGTGTGATCCTCGTGTGAATGTGTGTGTGACTGCGTAGCGCATTTTAAAAAATTTATATCAGGTTAAGCTTGTTAAGTACAATAAACATACACTTTCTTGTTTAAACTCAAGAAAACCTGTCCGATTGGTTCTTTCACGATCACATTAAAGGTAAAAGGTAAAACACTCACTGAGGTGGTAAGCACAACCATTGTTTAAAAGGAATAATCCATGTTGCAGTCAGATAAGAGGAAGGACAAGAGGGGCAACTGTGACCTCCCCCCCTCCTCACCTTGGCTTAAGAAATAAAATTAGTGCTCCTAGGATTGGAGTGATTTATTAGCATAGATTGAGGATTAGCTAACGGACAGAAATAGAGGCCGATTTTTTAATGTTGGCATAACTTCCGCTTCTGCCATTTTTCCCATATCCCATGCAATTTTATATGTAAATGAATGGTGCTGTGACAGGCACAGGAGACATGTGCCATCATGCGACGGGGATGACTTTTCATTGGTGGAACCCGCTGTCACTGGCTCAAGCACCATGATCACCACAGCTATAAAGCATTCCTTGTTTCAAGCCTTGAGGAGCAGCAGCCTTCATGTTATGTAAGTGTATTTAGAGTTACCAAAATTAAATCTTTTACTTATTTGTAACTGCTCTTTCCTTCCTTAATTTAACAAACCCAGCACCAACAGCCCATCATTTTTTCTTATTGCAGCAAGAGCAAAGCAAATGTCAGGCAGCAGTCAGGGTTCTGCCCCACGGTATAGTGATGCCTCCCTGCAGGTTCTCCTCCAGGCCGTTCGGGGAAGGTGGGAGGTCCTCTTCCCTGCTGATGGAGTCAGAAGACTCTCCCGCCTGACCAAGGCAGCCTAGATGAAGATAGCAGAGGAGGTGTCGTGGGGTGATGCACACAACCTGGGAACAGTGTCGCATTTGTTACGGCCATATGGTGTGGCGTGAATGATTCCTACTGTTTAACTCCTCACCTGACCACAGCAAGTGTATTTCTATTAGAGCTTAGCCCCTTGATGTTTTATCTCTCCATTTAACGGACAGTGACAGGTTTTCTTGTAGGTTTTAAAAGCAGAAAGTCAATTGTTTATTGATCTATACGCCTTATCACAAAATTGTTGCAACTGCATCCACTCACGTATTTGTGGAAGAAACTAGAGCAAAATAAATCAAACTTCCTCGGATGAGTACTCGCAAACTACTTTATTAACTTGTGCACAAGGAGAACAAACACAGTAGAGCTCACATTGAGACTCAGTGCGATGTTCTAAAGAATTACAGTCAAACAGTGGCAATTATACTATTCTGCAACCAATAATCTTACAACAATATTTCAATCCTTAATTTGCATTCTAAAGCACCAATAATATTACAATTTAATTCTTGCTCTAAACGAATAAGATACAGTAATTTTCAATCCTTCGTTTACATATCTATCTCACCATTGGCCTTGCAGCTGGTGCAGCGCAACAACAGAAAGAGACATCAGGTTTCAGCAACACTCTTCTTATCTCATCAGCCAGACATGGCACATTCCTAAGGAGCAGTTTGCATGAGAAACATACTGACCAAGCAAACTCACACCCCTAGTCCAAGGATGACTCACCTCAGGTTCCACACATTCACTCACACACACGCACACATAAAAAGAGACAGATAGGGAAGGGAAAAGGAAGATGATTTTCAGTGGGGGGAAAGGTTACAATAAACCTATTGTATTCTCTTGAGAATCAAATTCTTGATGGATACAGGCCTGAGGTGATTGTAGATTTCTCTCTTGATTGAAGGTTCTGTTGAAGATGGTGGGTTACTTCTAGCTCTCACTGCTGTATACTGTAGATGTCGGATTTTTTCAGCAGGGCACTGTGCTTCCTGGCTTGATGGGTCAGTCTCTGTGTTTCTGGTTGTCTTTTTTTAAGGTAAAACTGTGTTACCTCTCACCTCCTGGTAGGAGACGGTCTCCTCTCTTCCCCATGTTGATTGCACAATGGCCCAGGATGTGGCTACTTCACAGCTCCTTTGTTTCAAAAGAAGGTATTCAATTCTGGAATGTTTTTAGGATAGGTGTAAGATGGGTTTCAGTAACACCTTTTGGCTTTGAAGATTGGTCTTTATCAGATTGTTTGAATACACAAAAGGCCAATTCCCCTTTTCTTAAGTGGTCATTTTGGACCATAGTTCGCTTTTTAAAATAAAGGTTCATTTTTTAAAGACAAAGTCAATTTTTCATAACACTTCAGAGTTAGTATGTGATTGTTGTGTCATTGCACTTCTGATGTGCTGACACCTCCCCCAAAAGGGAAGAAATGAAATTCCTTGGATTTCATCTTTATGTTTGTTTTTTGGGTTTAGAAAGAGGGAAAAAAGAAACAGTAATACAGTTTAGGGTCACACCACTTTACACATTCATTTCATTCATTCCTCTGGCTTCCAGCCTACATTTTTTTCCATCATCCTTCCATCAAAAATTGCATTTCGTTTGGTTACATCTTGTCAAATGGGGTTGTAACTTCTCTCGCACCAGTTTGTATTACTTTAGGAATATTGATCTCCAGGACCAAGTGATTGTTGGTGAAGCTTGTAGGATGCAAATTTCTGTTACTGCTTGTTGTGAGGTTCTCTGTTTATACGAGCTTTAACCCCTTAACTACTGCTTCCACGATACATGGTGTTAACCATTCAGGTTCTGGCATATTGATAGTTCTTATTTCTAGGTAAATAGTGGGTGATACATTGTTTGTGGGCATTTGGGATTTCTTCCTGCCCCTTGTTCTTGTTGAGTTTGGATTCTAAATTGTTGAGCTTGATTAGTTTTAGTTTTGGATTTGGGACCTGTGTGATTCTTCAGAGGGTAGATCCATTCTGACCTCACTTTTAGTTTTCTTGTGATTTTCACAAGTTTGATTCACTTTAGGGTATGTTACCTTCCCTTTTCCTTTTACTTCTTAGATAGGTGTTTCCCTAATCTTCCTATCTTCTCTGGGGCACTGCTGCTCACAGGTGGTTATCCGGTTTCCTCTGCACTCCCCTGTGGCATTTTGACTCGGTGAGGCATCTCCTTCACTCTTGGCTTTCCTGTTTGGGAACTTTCTTCATCCCTATTTAAATCTTTAAAAAAGGTTTCAGCTAACCATATCTCAGTTGCTTTTCTTTCAGCTTTTTCAGCTTTTATAGTAGCTTCTTTAAATCTTTTTGGCTATATCAGGGCCCTTTTAAATTCTTCTGGCTGTATCGCCTCATGTGGGATTTGTGGGACTTTCCCAGCCCTCTGCAGTTGTACAGAGTTTTGTTTTCTCCCCTCAGTTTCTCCAGTCTCTGTACACTGCCCTGGAGCCTCTGGGTACGATACTTTGCTTCCTGCCAAGTCATTGCCCAACAATCAGTCTTACCCTGCATGGGTAAGCTCGGAATGATTCCGACCGTCACTACCCCAGTGAACAACCTACTCTTTAGGTAAATTTTAAATAAGGGAACATAAGAATAGGAGCAGGAGTAGGCAAGCCTGCCTCGCCATTCAATAAGATTATGGCTGATCTGCCCCAGACCTCAACCCCCCCTTTCGTGCCAGCTCCTTTTTGCCCGATATTTCAAAAATCTATCTACCTCCTCTTTAAATACTTTCAGTGATATAGCCTCCACAACTCTCTGAGGTAGAGAATTCCAGAGATCCACTACCCTCGGAAAGAAGAAATTCCTTCGCATCTCAGTTTTAAATGAGTGTCCCCTTTTTGTGTGTCCACAGGGGAATGCAGTGGAAGCTGGATAACCACCTGTGAGCAGTAGTGTTCCAGAGAAGATGGGAAGATTAGGGAAACACCTATCTTTCAAGCATTTGCCAGTAAGCCCTTCGAATACTGTAGTATTTGTTCTGCTTTCCAGTGGCATTTCTGTCAGTTTGGATGCCAGTAAGGTTTGAAAACAATCGGTATCCCTGAGGATGGTTTTCTCCTTGTCTGGTGCCTTCGACACAAAAGGAGTCATTTTTCCTTTGTGCAAAAAGTTCTGATATGTGCTCTGCTCTTGAGCCATATTAGAAAACAAGCTTATCACTTTTAAAGCCACAGACATAGGCTTGACTGCAGTGCCTCCTGCTGTTTTTTTGGCATACTAACAACTTGGCCTGGACAAGCCCAGATTTGCCACACTGAAAACATGTCAGGTGGACCCTGACCGGTTTAACCTCTGGGTTCCTTCTTTTAAAAGTTGGATACTGTTTGGGTTTTCCTTTCCTGCTCTGCTTTCTCGCAAACCTATTTCTGCTTCCTCTACATCCCTGCTATCTCTCCCCAGCTTGTACGAGCTACTGGACCCCAATTTATTAGGAGTTAGGAATTTATGCATTAATTCATAGTCATCGGCCATTTTAGCTGCTTCCCTTACTCTTGTGACTCTTTGTTCTTCGATGTGGGTTCTTATACCACTTGGGGTGCTGTTTTTAAACTCTTCCAGCAACATCACCTCTCAGATTTTCATATGCGGGTTCTAACTTGAGAGATCGTATCCAGCGATCAAAAGCCATATGGTTGATTGTTTCGAATTCAATGTAAGTCTGTGTGGGTCTGTTTCGGGTGTGTCGGAAATTCTGTCTATATGCTTCCGGTACCAGCTCATACACATTTAGAATTGCAGTTTTAGTTTGTTCATGATCAGAGGAGCTTTCTTCCAATAACAGGAAAAAAACTTCACGACCCCTACCCACGAAATCACCTTGTAAGAGGAGAGTCCAAAGTGCTTTCAGCCATTTTAGATTGGTAGCTATTTTCTCAAATGAGATAAAATAAGGAGGCTCCACAAATAACTTCATCGTCGATGATGGGGAAGCCCAGCACATAAGTGCAAAAGACAAGCCTGAAGCTTTTGCATCCATCTTCAGCCAGAATAGATGATCCATCTTGGCCTCCTCCTGTGATCCCCAGCATCACAGATGCCAGTCTTCAGCCAATCCGATTCACTCTACGTGATATCAAGAAATGGCTGAAGGCACTGTATACTGCAAAGGCTCCGGGCCCTGACAACATTCCGGCAATAGTACGAAGACCTGTGCTCCAGAACTAGCCACACCTCTAGCCAAGCTGTTCCAGTACAGCTACAACACCGGCATCTACTCGGCAGTGTGAAAATTGCCCAGGTATGTCCTGTTCACAAAAAGCAGAACAAATCCAACCCGGCCAATTACTGCTCTATCAGTCTGCTATTGATCATCAGTAAAGTGATGGTAAGGGTCATCAACAGTGCTATCAAGCGGCACTTAGAGTCATAGAGTCATAGATTTCTGTGCTCAGCAATATTCATTTGCTTAGTGACGCTAAGTTTGGGTTCCGCCAGGGCCACTTGGCTCCTGACGTTATTTACAGCCTTGGTCCAAACATGGACAAAAGAGCTGAACTCCAGAGGAGTGACTGCCCTTGACATCAAGGCAGGATTTGACCGAGTATAACATCAAGGAGCCCTAGCGAAACTGGAGTCAATGGGAATTAAGGGGAAAACTCTCCGCTGGTTGGAATCATACCTAACACAAAGGAAGATGGTTGTGATTGTTGGAGATCGATCATCTCAGTCCCAGGACATCACTGCAGGAGTCCCTCAGAGTAGTATCCTAGGCCCAACCACCTTCAGCTGCCTCATCAATGACCTTCTGCCCATCATATGGTCAGAAGTGGGGGATGTTCGCTGATGATTGTGCAATATTCAGCACCATTCGTGACTCCTCAGATACTAAAGCAGCCCATGTCCATATGCAGCAAGACCTGGACAACAACCAGGCTTGGGCTGATAAGTGGCAAGTAACATTCATGCAACACAAGTGCCAGTCAATGACCATCTCAAACAAGAGAGAATCTCTCTTTGACATTCAACGGCATTACCATTGCTGAATTCCCCACTATCACCATCCTGGGGGGTTGCTAGTAACCAGAAACTGAACTGCAGCAGCCACATGAATACTATGGCTACAAGAACAGGTCAGAGGTTGGGAATTCTGCGGTGAGTAACACACTTCCTGTCTTCCCAATGCCTGTCTACCATCTACAAGGTACAAGTCAGGAGTGTGATGGAATATTCTCCACTTGCCTGGATTGGAGCACCTCCAACAACACTCAAGAAGCTCGATGCCATCCAGGACAAAGCAGCCCGCTTGATTGGCACCACATCCACCATCTTCAACATTCACTCCCTTCACCACCGACATACAGTGACAGTAGTGTGTACCATCTACAAGATGCACTGCAGCAACACTCCTAGGCTCCTTCGACAGCACCTTCCAAACCTGTGACCTCTACCACCTAGAAGGACAAGGGCAACAGATGCATGGGAACGCCACCACCTGTAAGTTCCGCTCCAAGTCACACAGATAGAAAATAGGAGCAGGAGTAGGCCATTCGGCCCTTCGGACCTGCTCCGCCATTCAAAAAAGATCATGGCTGATTGTGCAAACTCAGTACCCTGTTCCCGCTTTCTCCCCATATCCCTTGATCCCTTCGGCATTAAGAAATATATCTATCTCCTTCTTGAATATATTTAATGACTTGGCCTCCACTGCCTTCTTCAGTAGAGAATTCCACAGGTTCACTACGCTCTGAGTGAAGAAATTTCTCCTCATCTCGGTTCTAAATGGCATACCCCCTATCCTGTCCTGGTTCTGGTCTCCCCAGCCATTGGGAACATCCTCCCTGCATCTAGCCTGTCTAGTCCTGTTAGAATTTTATGGGTTTCTATGAGATCCCCTCTCATTCTTCTAAACTCTAGTGAATATAGGCCTTGTCGACCCAATCTCTCCTCATACGTCAATCCAGCCATCCCAGGAATCAGCCTAGTAAAAGTTCTTTGCACTCCCTCCATGGCAAGAACGTCCTTCCTCAGATAAGGAGACCAAAACTGCACACAATACTCTAGTTGTGGTCTCACCAAGGCCCTTTATAACTGCGGTAAGACATCCTTGCTCCTGTACTCAAATCCTCTTGCAATGAAGGCCAACATACCATTCGCCTTCCTAACTGCTTGCTGCACCTGAATGCTTGCTTTCAGCGACTGGTCTACAAGGACACCCAGGTCTCGTTGCAGCTCCCCCTGTCCCAATCTATCACCATTCAGATAATAATCTGCCTTTCTGTTTTTACAACCAAAGTGGATAACCTCACATTTATCCATGTTATACTGTATCTGCCATGCATTTGCCCACTCACCCAACTTGTCCAAATCACATTGGAGCCTCTTTGCATCCTCCTCACAGCTCACATTCCCCCGCCCCCCCACCCCAGCTTTGTGTCGTCTGCAAACTTGGAAATGTTAAATTTAGTTCCCTTACCCAAGTCATTAATATATATTGTGAATAACTGGGACCCAAGCATTGATCCCTGCGGTGCCCCACTAGTCACTGCCTGCCACCCGGAAAAAGACGCGTTTATTCCTACTCTGTTTCCTGTCTGTCAACTAGTTCTCAATCCATGCCAGTATATTACCCCCAATCTCATGTGTTTTAATTTTGCACACTAACCTCTTATATGGGACCTTATCAAAAGCCTTCTGAAAATCCAAATACACCATATACAGTGGTTCTCCCTTATCGATTCTACTAGTTACATCCTCAAAAAACTCCAGTAGATTTGTTAAGCATAATTTCCCTTTCGTAAACCCATGCTGACTTTGTCCAATCCCATTTATGCCTTCCAGATGTTCTGCTATCACATCCTTTATAATAGACTCTTGCATTTTCCCATCTACTGATGTAAGGCTGACTGGTCTGTAATTCCCTGTTTTTTCTCTCCCTCATTTTTAAATAGTGGGGTTACATTTGCCACCCTCCAATCTGTAGGAACTGCTCCAGAGTCTATAGAATTTTGGAAGATGACCACCAATGCAGCCACTATTTCCAGGGCCATTTCCTTTAGTACTCTGGGATGTATATTATCAGGCCCTGGGGATTTGTTAGCCTTTGACCCCAATAATTTTCCTAGCAGTTTTTTTTATTAATACTGATTTCCTTCAGTTCCTCCCTCTCATTAGACCCTTGGTTTAGAGGCCTGCTCAGGTCAGGAAAAAAAACCCGACCGAACCACAGCAGACTCCAGGCCGACCCAGCCCGAGTCCCTCCGATTTTGCCCCAAACCCGACCCGACCCAAACCTGACCCGACCCAACCATCCATTTACTTACCTTCCTGACACCGAACCTGCAAGAAGCTGCAGCGCATGCATGATGATGTCATAGTGATGTCACTCGCTCACTGCGCAGACTGTTTCGTCCTGGACTCCCAGCTCAGGTAAGTTTTTTAATTTCAATACTTGCCAGCAGACCACTTACCGTGTGTGTCCGGCCCGACCCGACCCGACTCAGCCTGACCCGATCCAAGATCGAAAGCCGGACCCAGAAGATGGGCCCGACCCGACTCGAACCCGACACATGTCGTCAGGTTTGGGTCGGGTAGCAGGCCTCTACCTTGGTTCCCTAACATTTCTGGGAGATTATTTGTGTCCTCCTATGTGAAGACAGAACCAAAGAATGTGTTTAATTGTTCTTCCATTTCTTTGTTCCCCATTATAATTTCCCCCGTTTCTGACTGTAAGAGACCTACATTTGTCTTCACTAATCTTTTTCTCTTCACATAGTTATAAAAGCTGTTACAGTCAGTTTTTATGTTCCTCTCATAGTCTATTTTCCCCCTCTTAAACAACCTCTTTGTCTTCCTTTGTTGAATTCTAAACTGTTCCCAATCCTCAGACTTGCTGTTTTTTGTGGCAATTTTATATGCCTCCTCTTTGGATTTAATACGATCCCTAATTTCTTTTGTAAGCCACAGTTGAGCCACCTTTCCGGTTTTATTTTTGTGCCAGACAGGAATGAATAATTGCTGCAATTCATGCATACGTTCTTTAAATATTATCCATTGCCTATCCACCGTCAACCCTTTTAGTAAAGTTCCCCAATCTACCATAGCCATCTCGTGCCTTATACCTTCGTAGTTTCCTTTATTTAAATTCAGGAGCCTAGTTTCGGATTCAACTACTTCACTCTCCATCTTAATGAAGAATTCTTTCATGTTATGGTCCCTCCTCCCCAAGGGACCTCACACAACAAGATTGTTAATTAATCCTTTCTCATTGCACAATACCCAGTCTAGGATAGCCTGTTCTCCAGTTGGTTCATTAACGTATTGGTCTAAAAAACTGTCACGTACACACTCCAGGAAATCCTCCTCCACAGTATTATTGCTAATTTGGTTTGACCAATCTATATGTAGATTAAATTCACCCGTGATTACAGTTGTACCATTATTGCATGCATCTCTAATTTCCTGTTTAATGCCATCCTTTACATCTCCACTATTGTTTGGGGGCCTATAGACAACCCCCACCGACATTTTCTGCCCCTTGGTGTTTCTTAGCTCCGTCTATACAGATTCCACATCATGATTTTCCGAGCCAATATCCCTCCTCACTATTGCATTGATTTCCTCCTTTACTAACAATGCTACTCCACCTACTTTCCCTTTTTGCCTGTCCTTCCTAAATATTGAACACCCCTGTATGTTCAGTTTCCATCCTTGGTCATCCTGCAGCCATGTCTCCATAATCGCAACTATATCATAACCGTTTATAACTATTTGCGCTGTTAATTCATCTACCTTATTGCAAATGCTCCGCGCTTTTAAGACACAATGCCTTTAGATTTGTCTTTTTAACATTGTTAGTCATCTTAGCTTTATTTTGCACGCTGGCCCCATTTGTTTCTCGCCCTTGTTTTCTCTGCCTTCCACTTTTGCTTCTTACCTTTCTGCCTTTCATTTCTATCCTTGTTTCCCCCTTCTGTGTCTCCCTGCTCAGATTCCCATCCCCCGCCATTCTGGTTTAAACCCTCCCCGACAGCACTAGCAAACATCCCCTGAGGAAATTGGTCCCGATGCAATTGGTCCAGATGCAACCCGTCCAGCTTGTGCTGATCCCACCTTCCCCAGAACCGGTCCCAATGTCCCAGGAATCTGAATCCCTCCCCCCATACTGTTTTTTCAGTCACGTATTCATCTGATATATCCTGCTATTTCTGCTCTCACCAGCATGTGGTACTGGTAGTAATCCTGAGATTACTGCCTTTGAGGTCCTACTTTTTAATTTATGTCCTAACTTCCTATATTCAGCTTGTAGCACCACATCCCTTTTTTTCACCTATGTCGGTACCAATATGTACCACGACAACTGGCTGCTCACCCTCCCCCCTCAGAATGCCCTGCAGCCACTCAGAGACATCCTTGACCCTAGCACCAGGGAGGCAACATACCATCCTGGAGTCTCTTTTGCAGCTGCAGAAACACCTGTCTATTCCCCTTACGATTGAATCCCCTATCACTATAGCCCTGCCACTCTCATCCTTCCCTCCTGTGCAGCAGAGCCATCCACGGTGCCATTAACATGGCTCTTGCTGCTTGCCCCTGAGCCATCTCCCACAACAATATCCAAAGCAGTATATCTGTTAGAGAAGGGAATGGCCACAGGAGAATCCTGCGCTGCCTGCCTTCCTCTACTCTGTCTGGTGGTCATCCATTCCCTTTCTGCCTTTGCAACATTTGCCTGCGGTGTGACCACTTTGCTAAACGTACTATCCACGACGATCTCAGCATCGCGGATGCTCCACAGTGAATCTACCCGCAGCTCCAGCTCCGTAATGCGGGTAGCCAGTAGCTGCAGATGGATACACTTCCTGCACATGTAGTCGTCAGGGACGCTCCCACATAGCACAAGAGGAGCATATCACGGGTGCGAGCTCTCCTGCCATGACTTACCTTTAGATTACTTCGTTACTCCCTTTAATTAAAAAATACGAATTACACTCGGGGCCTTGTTCTATTCCAAACACAATCTAAAGTCCTTACCTTTACTTTTGAAGCTGATGGACTGCAGTAGTATAAATAGTAGAAAAACTCACCTGAACCTACTTACCAATCAGCTGCTTCCCTGTGCCCTGCTTCCCTTAGTTAGTAAAATCCCTCACACAAAACTCACTGCCTCACTGTGTCCAAACCGCACTTACAAGGTAGCTGTTTCAGGGTTTAAAAAAAGAACTTTTTCCCCCTGATTTCTAAGCTATTTGCAGGTAATAACAGCTGTTACTTACCAACCAATCAGCTTACAGATCTCCCGTGATGTCACTTATAGTTTTTTTCCCCATTTTTGAAACTCAGCACATGCTGACACAGCGAGAGAGCTGTCGACTGCCACTGCTCTGGTCTAAGGTCACACCATCCTGACTTGGAACTATATCGCTGATCCTTCACTGTCGCTGGCGCAAAATCCTGGAACTCCCTTCCTAACAGCACTGTTGGTGTACCTACACCCCAAGGACTGCAGTAGTTCAAGAAGGTGGCTCACTACCACCTTCTCAAAGGCAATTAGGGATGTGTAATAAATGCTGGCCTGGCCAGCGACGCCCACATCTCGTGAAAGAATAAAAAAAACACAACCCCGTACCTTCATTGCCAGCCCGTGAGAAAAATCATCCTTGCTAGTGCCGAACCTGGAACCAAACATGTATTCCAATGTTGGTGCTCATTTTGCCGATGAGTTCAAGAAAGAAAACCACAGACTTCAGACTCAATTGCACCAAGCCACGTTGAAACAAACGTGAACCGGGTGGCACAGGAATAGCACTCGCAGTTCAATTAATCTGGCAGGTAGGATTTAATTGGAACTAAGTGTCGGGTAATGAGTATTCATGGCATGTAAATGAATGCAAAGCTGCAATCCATCGTGCGGGGGGAATCCCCAGAACGCCACAAACACGCCGTCGACTTAATTTCGGTAACCTGCTGTCGGGAATCTGAAAAAGCATCTCCTGCCTAATTAAATCACCCTGCACACCACACATTCTGCCCTTGCAGGGCCCATAAAATTCCACCCAGAGAGTAGGAATAAATGGTTAATTTTCAGATTGACAAGCTAACTTGTGGGGTATCGCTAGGATAAATACTTGGGCCTCAGCTATTTATAATCCGTATCATTGACCTAGATGAGTGGACTGAGTATAATGTATCCAAGCTTGCTCGATACAAGGCTAGGTGTGAAAGTAAGCTGTGTGGAGAACGCAATGAAACCGCAAAGGGATGTAGGCAGATTATGTGCATGAGCAAGAATGTGGCAGTTTTTTTTGCTCCCTGAACACCCTAGGTGGTTATGGCCTCCTGCTGAGAGCCCTTCTCCCTCTCCTCCTCCTCCCTCTTCCAGCAGCTTCTCCTGCTCCTGGCCTATGTTCAATCTCCCAGTAATGTTGTATTCCAGGGGAATGCCTACTACACCACTTCCTGTAGACTTTTGAAACTTGAGCAACTATGAAAAGCCCCAAATACTCATAGAATTTTTCAACAGCCTGAAGAAATCAACCCACAAGTAGTTGATTGCCTTTTAAATAGTACTGAAAAGGGGTCCTTCCAGATCTTGAACGTGTGTTCAGTTGTGAAAGGTTAAGAAAGGGAGTGTGGAAACTGGAGTGCGCACCTCCAAAATGGTAGCACTGGTATCTAATCACCCTAATTGCATCCTAATTAATGTCATGATCTGCCTGTTCTGCATACTTCCAGCAGACTTTAAGGCCTTGTGTGCTAACGCTTTTACCAAGCTGGCATTTGGGCACTTCGCATCAGATGTGTGCACATGTGGCACACACAATTTTGGAGCCCTAAGGGTGCACATGGTGCCTAAAGAATGGACACTACCAAGCCCAATCTCAACCCCACCCACTCTAATTTACACTTCCTTCACAGTCCTTGTGCAGTTCATTTCACAATCCTTTAATCTGATTGATTAAGGAGATACAAAGTAGCTTTCCCTGTTCACTCATGTCACAGATTCCCAGTTTCCTTCGCTACCCATTTTCAGCTCACACTTTCAGCAAATTGCATGAGTTGCTCCGCCAATGGCTACAGCATGGGACATGATAGAGTGCTGTGGCTTCCTGAAGGGTTTCTTTGGGGCTCAGGTCTGTAAGGGGCTGGTTGCAGATTGCAATAAGTTGATGGCTGCCATGGCAACTTGGCTCAGTCGGGTTTCTGGCACTATTAATTGAGATAGATTAGCAAGGGTTGAGACATGGTGTTATCCTGAGAAATGGAAAAACGATGCCTTCACTCTACAGGATTTCCCCTGCCACCAGTCTGTGGATCAGCTGTCCACTAACTTTCAGGACAGCAGACTGTAGAAGATCCACTATCGATCATGAAGTCTCCCAGTCTGTCTAAGGCATTGGAGATGGTGGAACCAGACCCTGCATGGTCTCAGTATGAGCATCCCTGAGAGAAGGCTGTAGTGATGACAGAAGCTCCTGCACGGAAGGCCCAGAGTGGCATCCATTAAGGTGGCTACATTCTCCCTGGATGACTGCAGTGCCATTGCTATGTGCCAGAGCTGTACTGAAGTTAGTAGGAGATGCCTCCACACTCTCCAATATGTTGCAGAAGCTCCATGCCAGGCAGTTCAATATATTGGTCAGGTGGTGGTGAACTCTGCCCTCTTCAGCTAGAATGGGAACTTGCCCTTTAAGTGAGTTGTTTTCTGGGCTGTCTTTTTCACCTGTACTTGTTGCTGCACACTTGTGTTCAGCAAAATTATTGAATGCATACTTTGTATCAGTTTTTGCAGGTGAGAAAGAGAATAAAATACCAATGATAATACCAATCAAAAAAAGACAAAATAATGTGACTTAGGATAGATAGATCTCCAGGACATGATCATTTCCAACCCAAGGGATTAAAAGAAGTACATGAGGAAATTAAAGAGGTATTAGTTATAATCACTTTCTTCATTCAGGAATTGTTCACAGGGTGTGCTATTGAAGTCCCTGCAGAAAGCAATCTTTTTAGAAATCACTGAACTGATGTGATGCAGTGATATTGCTGTTACAAACCCCCAAAACGTCATGCCTTGTTGATGAAGTATGACTGGTTTTCTAACAGCATAGTAAGTCATAACTACTCTTGTAGACCCTCTCTGGCCCTAGAAAACTAATTTTATATTTGTGAATTGTCAATTTTTTTCATTATGATAGAAATCCCACAGTTGTTTAATAGAATAAACTGACTTTTTTAAAGCTTGAGAATATTTCAGCAGCTAATGTATATGTCCCAATCTTTATTTCATTCTCTGTAAAATTTATAAAAAGTCCAGGATTATCAGTGCATCTTACTTCCTGGTTTACTGTCCAGGAGAATTCACCAATATGATTGATGCTTGTTGACATCACTGTTGTTGGATGCCTGGAGCTCCCCTTGACTTGTGGCCAAATTCGAATTAATGTTGGGAAAGAGGAAATCCACGCCACCTAGATCGCTAGTGCCATTACTTTGCCGCTGACTACTAAAATCCAGACCATTGTGTATTAATTCACTTTCCTATTAAGTTTGTCTGGTGGTTGCATCATCTGTTGTTGCCACCAGTTATTTCTTAATTCCATCATTATGGTCATCAAATATCACCAGGCAACCTCTCACCAAGTGACTTGATTTTTTTTTAGAATCAGGACATTAATCTTTTACTGGAAAAAATGTGTAATTTTCTCACTGGACAAGAAGAAGGTGTTTTATTGAAAAATAATAAACTCTGTCTACTGAGTTATGGTCCTCCTGTTTATATTACAACACTTACCTTAGGGAAGGAAAACAATTCGAGATAATTAGAGCTCCGGCCATTCAATTTTTTTGTTGATTTCTGATAAATTTTGTAGCCTTTTATAATGTTAATGTTATTCTCTGATTTTTAAAAAATCTCTTTGTTTTCTCTGTATTTCAACTGCTAATGCCACCTCTCACTGCTTAAAAGTGCATGTTCCCTCTTCCTGTGCTACATTCTGATTATTAAGGACTCTCAGGTAATATGCTTTTCTCACATAGGTGTATACGCTAAGATTGAATACAGATTCACCTCTTGTGTATTGCCTCTCCCTTCATCCAATAATTGGCGGCTGTGCTTTTGGCCTCAGACTGTGGAATTCCCTCCCTAAACCCCTCCATCTCTCCAGCTCCCTCTCCTCCTTCAAGGCCCTCCTTAAAACCCATCTCTTTCACTAAGCTCTTAGTTATTTTTCTGATATCTGCTTTGGGTGGGCAACCATTCTTTTCCTTATATCTCTGTGAGCTCTGTTGGGGTGCTTTTCTATATAGGCTGTTGATGACAACATGAATCTGAATTTTGGATGGCATGAGACCATTATTCTTCAAATAACACCAAACATTTGGTTGTTTTTCTCTCGCCCTAATATTCTTCAAATTTGAAGATCCACTACAGACACAGAAAAATTTCAGGAGATTTTTTTCTGAAGTAAAAACCAAAAAGCCAGAGCTCTATAGATAACCAAGAAATTTTTCCAAACTTAGTTATTAATAATAAACAGTGGGAATTGAGGATGCACAGAGGACTATAAATAAAATACCTTGATTTTATCTTTCACATGACAACTCTCCAAGTCGAGAGATGAAAAACAGATTTTCTTAAATTGATTTGTCAGTGGTCACTGACGTAATATGATGGACGTAGAATCAGATAATCAAAACCTTTAAGATTTTTAATCCCTTCTGGTATTTGCTTCTTCTCTATTGAACACCCAGCAGTGGGAACGAACAAGCTGTCAACAACTGAGACTTTGTGGTTAGGTATGTTCAAAAGATAATGCTGGTTACTGAGCAAACTAAATTCCAGTCAGTATGTTCTATGGAGCATAGTGCCAGCCTTTATAAAAGTAATGAATACGGCTTTGTGTCAATTAATGAACATAAGAAACTGGGGATTTGTTAAATTTCCTCAGAGTATCCTATTCAAATGTGTATATTTCCTATAAATCACCCACTTTTAGGTTTGGAGTAACTTTAGTGAGGATTTGCTTTTGGCCCTAACCTGTAAATATTTAGCTATCAACCATTAGAAATGGCCATGCTGAAAATTTGATCCAATCTTGTATAACAGGTGTTTTTTGGGATACTGCAGTAAGAAGTGATTGTCAACATGTTTCATCCTTTAGCCAGGAGGGCCAAATTGTCTGGTCTCAGAACTTCTGTTTAGCAGACAGATGATACTAATTTCATAGGGCAGGAGCAGTTCAGCCATTCTCCTTTCTCCTCTTCCTCCAGAGATGAAGTATAATTTTTGCTATAAACTATTCCATCTAATAAGCTGGATAAGAACTGCTTTTTTGACCCAGTGAGGATTACTGTATATAAATATTGGTCAAGATTTGGATCAAACTTCACATTGGGAGTTCAGTAGTCTGCACAACCTCTGCTGAGTGATCTGCTGATAGAGCATGTGGATATTTAATACTGTACCACGAGATACAACTCCATTCAATATGCCACCACAGTTAGTGCTGTATCACTAGAGCTACTGGTCCACCTTTGTTTAATCCTCTACCACCTCCAATACTGGTCAACTCTAGCACTTTCAGTCAGTGCTTCACCCCAGTTATTTGGAATGTCATTTGAATCCCTCAATCATATTACTGCCATGTATTATTACCAGATATCCATGACGGTCCCTTATTGAACTTTTGAGAATAAAGTCTTGTCTTCCTTTGCACATCATCACGTCAAACTTAAAAGCAGAATTGTAAGTAGCCACAATGACTGAATTAGACAATGAGAACAACTTTGTGAGACTTCCAGTGCAAAGCCTCCTACCAGCAAGTGAGGCCATAGACATCAGGCTACAACATTGCAGCCTTTCTTTTTAATGTTAGTCAAAACCTTTTTTGAGTCTGATGTTTGGAAGGATCCCAAAGTGAAACTTTGTTTTTAACGAAAGGCTTTTCAATGACTGGCAATGGCACAATATGCAAGATTATTTTGGTAATACTTTAGAAGTACCTTCATTAGCTGTAAGTGCTTTGGTACGACCTAAAATAGTGAAAGGTACTTTGTAAATTCAAGTCTTTCCTTCTTTAAGAGGCATTCTTTTATTTAAGTTTTAGATTATAGAGAGTTACAGCACTGAAACAGGCCTTTCGGCCCACCGAATCTGTGCCAACCATCAGCCACCCTTTATACTAATCCTACATTAATCCCCATATTCCCTACCACATCCCCTCCTACATTAATCCCATATTCCCTACCATTCTTCTACCCACACTAAGGGCAATTTACAATGGCCAATTTACCTATCAACCTGCAAGTCTTTGGTGGTGGGAGGAAACCAGAGCACCCGGCGGAAACCCACGTGGTCACTGGGAGAACTTGCAAACTCCACACAGGCAGTATCCAGAACTGAACCCAGGTGACTGGAGCTGTGAGGCTGCGGTGCTAACCACTGCGCCACTGTGCCGCCCTTTTTTTTTGAAGTATTAACCCCATCTGTTTTGAAAGGACCAACAATACCATTGGTACCCATTGTCGTTTAGATTTAATTTCTGTAACATGACAGGCTCAGTGTTTTATCAAGAGCAGTGCCCAAAATAATGTGACAAATACTCAAGCTCTGAAATCCTGACGGTTTGGTAGCACAGAAACTCAGTGGATCTATCTGTGGGGAAGAAGGCAGAATTTGGGCTGTGGCTCGGATCCATCAGGTTTCCATCCCATTTATATTGCACCACAAATTTTGCCGGAAGTGAAAGTGGAAGTCATGTTGACCCTCACAACAAGACTGCAGTCATGCAAAAGATGGTTATAGGACTAGATGATGTAACCTGCCCAAAATTTCATTGATGCCTCACCATGAAGCCTCCCACCTATGATGTGCCAAAGAAAAATAGCGTTATCTTAGAGCAGCAGCTGAGGATCACTTATGCTGGACTCTTGCAGGTAAACTGTATCCATTCAGAGAGTGTGTTCTTTGGGGGAGAAAGATTCCTTATATTTGAGTCTCCTTGCTCTTTCAAATAGGCCGCACAGGCACGATGGGCCTAACGGCCTCCCTCTGTGCTGTAAAATTCGATGATTCGGAAGTCTCCCTTAAGATTGTTCCTTGCTTGGAAACTTTCCCGAATATATACTGTACAGTTCCACCATGGGTTTCCCATTGGGATTTTTTCTCTTCAGGATATACATGTCGGATGCTCCATCACAACCTCCCTACTCTTATATTCTATGTCTCGGCTAATAAAGGCAAGTACCCCGTATGCCCTCCTAATCACCTGATCTACCTGTGCTGCTGCCTTCAATCATCTGTGGACAAGTACATCAAGGTCACTCTGACCCTCTGAACTTCCTCGGGTCCTACCATCCATTGTATATTCCCTTGCCTTGTTAGTCCTCCCAAAATGCATTACCTCACACTTCTGAGGATTAAATTCCATTTGCTACTGCTCTGCCCATTTTACCAGCCCATCTATATCGTCCTGTGTTCAAAAGATAATGCTGGTTACTGAGCAAACTGAATCCCAGTTCGGCCACAGCTGGAGTACTGTGTACAGTTCTGGTCGCCATACTACAGGTAGGGTGTTTTTGCACTGGAGAGGGTGCAGAAGAGATTCACCAGGATGTTGCCTGGGCTGGAGCATTTCAGCTATGAAGAGAGACTGGATAGGCTAGGGTTGTTTTCCTTAGAGCAGAGAAGGCTGAGGGGGGACCTTATTGAGGTATACAAAATTGTGAGGGGCATAGACAAGGTAGATAGGAAGAAACTTTTTCCCTTAGCGGAGGTGTCAATAATCAGGGGGCATAGATTTAAGGTAAGGGGCAGGAGGTTTAGAGGGATTTGAGGAAAAATGTTTTCACCCAGAGGGTGGTTGGAATCTGGAACACACTGCCTGAAGGAGTGGTAGAGGCAGGAACCCTCACAACATTTAGGAAGTATGTAGATGAGCACTTGAAATGGCATAGCAAACAAGGCTACGGGCCAAGTGCTGGAAAATGGGATTAGAATAGATAGGTGCTTGTTGGCCGGCACGGACACGATGGGCCGAAGGGCCTGTTTCTGTGCTGTATAACTCTAGGACTCCATAATGCCATTGAACATCAAGGAGAGATGATTAGATTTTCTCTTGTTTCAGATTGTCATTGTTTGGCAGTTATGTGGCGCGAATGTTACTTGCCAATTATCAGCCCACACCTGGATATGGGCATGAACTGCTTCAGTATCTGAAGAGTCGCGAATGGTGCTAAGCATTGTGCAATCATCAGTGAGCATCCCCACTTCTGACCATATGTTGGAGGGAAGGTCATTGATGAAGCAGCTGAAGATGGTTGAGCCTAGGACACTGCCCTGAGGAACTCCTGCAGTGATGTTATGGGACTGAGATGATTGACCTCTAGGAACCACAACCATCTTCCTTTGTGCTAGGTATGACTCCAACCAGCGGAGAGTTTCCCCCCTGATTCCCATTGAATCCAGTTTTGCCAGGGCTCATTCATGCCGTACTCAGTCAAATGCTGCCTTGATGTCAAGGGCAGTTACTCTCACATCACCTCTTCAGTTCAGCTCTTTTGTCCATGTTTGGACTAAGGGTGTAATGGGGTCAGGAGCTGAGTGGCCTTGGCAGAACCCAAACTGAGAGTCAGTGAGCAGGTTATGGCTGAATAGGTGCCGCCTGATTACACTGTCGACGGCCCCTTCCATCACTTTGCAGATCGGGAGTAGACTGATAGGGCAGTAATTGGCTGGGTCTGATTTGTCTTGCTTTTTGTGCACAGGACATGCCTTGGCAATTTTCCACATTGCCAGGTAGATGCCAGTGTTGTAGCTGTACTGGAACAGCTTGGCTAGGGGTGCAGGTAGTTCTGAGTACGAGTCTTAAGTACTGCTGCTGGAATGTTATCAGGGCCCATAGCCTTTGCATTATCCAATGCCTTCAGCCATTTCTTGATATCACATGGAGTGAAACGGAGTGGCTGAAGACTGGCATCTGTGTTGCTGGGAACCTCAGGAGGATGCTGAGATGGATCATTCAGTCGACACTTCTGCCTGAAGATGGATGCAAATGCTTCACCCTTGTCTTTTACACTGATGTGCTGGGCTCCCCCATCATTGAGGATGGGTATGTTTGTGGATCCTCCTCCTCCTATCAGTTGTTTAATTGTCCACCAACATTCATGACTGGATGTGGCAGGACTGCAGAGTTTAGATCTGATCCGTTGGATGTGGGATTGCTTAGCCCTGTCGATTGCATGCTGCTTACGCTGTTTGGCATGCAAGTAGTCCTGTGTTGTAGTTTCACCAGGTTGACATCTCATTTTGAGGTATGCCTGGTGCTGCTCCTGGCATGCCCTTCTGCACTCTTCATTGAACCACGGTTGGTCCCCCAGCTTCATGGTAATGGTAGAGTGGGGGTTATGCCAGGCCTTGAGGTTACAGATTGTGGTTGAATGCAGTTCTGCTGCTGCTGATGGCCCACAACGCCTCATGGATGCCCAGTTTTGAGTTGCTAGATGTGTTCGAAATCTATCCCATTTGGCACAGTGTTGTGCCACACAACACGATGGTGCGTACCCTCAGTGTGAAGACAGGACTTGGTCTCCACAAGGACTGTACGGTGGTCACTCCTACCAATATTGTCATGGACAGATGCATGTAGATTTGTGAGGACGAGGTCAAGTAGGTTTTTCCCTCACCACCTGCCGCAGACCCAGTCTTGCAGCTATGTCCTTTAGGACTCGGCCAGTACGGTCAGTAGTGGTGCTACTGAGCCACTCTTGGACATTGAAGTCCCCCACCCAGAGTACATCTTGTGCCCTTGCTACCATCAGTGCTTCTTCCAATTGGTGTTCAACACGGAGAAGCATTGATTCATCAGCCTAGGAGGGGAGGCAGTCCGTGGTAATCAGCAGGATGTTTCCTTGCCCATGTTTGACCTGATGCCATGAAACTTCATGGGGTCCAGAGTAAATGTCGAGGACACCCAGGGCAACTCCCTCCCAACTATATACCACTATGCCGCCACCTTTGGTGGGTCTGTCCAGCAGATGGGACAGGATATATCCAGGTATGGTGATGGTGATGTCTGGGACATTGTCTGCAAGGTATGATTCCGTGAGTATGACTATGTCAGGCTGTTGCACTCCCAGTTTTGGCACAAACCCCTACACGTTATTAAGGAGGACTTTGCAGGGTGGACAGGGCTGGGTTTGAAGTTGTCGTTTCTGATGCCTAGGTCGTTGTCACATGGTCTGTCCGTTTTCTTTCCTTTTCTTAGGTTTTGTAGCGGTTTGATGCAACTGAGTGGCTGCTAGGCCATTTCCGAGGGCATTTAAGAGTCAACCACACTGCTGTGGGTCTGGAGTCACATGTAAGCCAGACCAGGTAAGGATTTTTTAAAATTCATTCATGGGATGTGGGCATCGCTGGCCAGGCCAGCATTTATTGCCCATCCCTAATTGCCCTTGAGAAGGTGGTGGTGAGCTGCCTTCTTGAACCACTGCAGTCCATTTGGGGTAGGTATACCCACAGTGCTGTTAGGAAGGAAGTTGCAGGATTATGACCCAGCGACAGTGAAGGAACGGCGATATAGTTCCAAGTCAGGGTGGTGTGTGACTTGGAGGGGAACTTGCAGGTGGTGGTGTTCCCATGTATTTGCTGTCCTTGTCCTTCTAGTTGGTAGAGGTCGCGGGTTTGGAAGGTGCTGTCTAAGGAGCCTTGGTGCATTGCTGCAGTGCATCTTATAGATGGTACACACTGCAGCCACTGTGCGTCAGTGGTGGAGGGAGTGAATGTTTGTAGATGGGGTGCCAATCAAGCGGGCTGCTTTGTCCTGGATGGTGTCGAGCTTCTTGAGTGTTGTTGGAGCTGCACCCATCAAGGCAAGTGGAGAGTATTCCATCACACTCCTGATTTGTGCCTTGTAGATGGTGGACAGGCTTTGGGGAGTCAGGAGGTGAGTTACTCGCCTCAGTATTCCTAGCCTCTGACCTGCTCTTGTAGCCATGGTATTTATATGGCCACTCCAGTTGAGTTTCTGGTCAATGGTAGCCCCTATGATGTTGATAGTGGGGGATTCAGCGATGGTAATGCCGTTGAATGTCAAGGGGAGATGGTTAGATTCTCTCTTGTTGGAGATGGTCATTACCTAGCACTTGTGTGGCGCGAATGTTACTTGCCACTTATCAGCCCAAGCCTGGATATTGTCCAGGTCTTGCTGCATTTCTACACAGACTGCTTCAGTATCTGAGGAGTTGCGAATGGTGCTGAACATTGTGCAATCATCAGCGAACATCCCCACTTCTGACCTTATGATTGAAGGAAGGTCATTGATGAAGCAGCTGAAGATGGTTGGGCCTAGGACACTACCCTGAGGAACTCCTGCAGTGATGTTCTGGAGCTCAGATGATTGACCTCCAACAACCACAACCATCTTCCTTTGCACTAGGTATGACTCCAGCCAGCGGAGGGTTTTCCCCCTGATTCCCATTGACCTCAGTTTTGCTAGGGCTCCTTGATGCCATACTCGGTCAAATGCTGCCTTGATGTCAAGGGCAGTCACTCTCACCTCACCTCTTGAGTTCAGCTCTTTTGTCCATGTTTGAACCAAGGCTGTAATGAGGTCAGGAGCTGAGTGGCCTTGGCAGAACCCAAACTGAGCGTCACTGAGCAGGTTATTGCTAAGCAAGTGCCGCTTGATGGCACTGTTGATGACACCTTCCATCACTTTACTGATGATTGAGAGTAGGCTGATGGGGCGGTAATTGGCCGGATTGGACTTGTCCTGCTTTTTGTGTACAGGACATACCTGGGCAATTTTCCACATTGCAGGGTAGATGCCAGTGTTGTAGCTGTACTGGAAGAGCTTGGCTAGGGGCACAGCAAGTTCTGGAGCACAGGTCTTCAGTACTATTGCCGGAATATTGTCAGGGCCCATAGCTTTTGCAGTATCCAGTGCCTTCAGTCGTTTCTTGATATCACGCGGAGTGAATCGAATTGGCTGAAGTCTGGCATCTGTGATGCTGGGGACTTCAGGAGGAGGCCGAGATGGATCATCAACTTGGCACTTCTGGCTAAAGATTGTTGCAAATGCTTCAGCCTTATCTTTCGCACTGATCTGCTGGGCTCCCCCATCATTGAGGATGGGGATATTTGTGGAGCCACCTCCTCCAGTTAGTTGTTAAATTGTCCACCACCATTCAGGGTTGAATGTGACAGGACTGCAGAGCTTAGATCTGATCCGTTGGTTATGGGATCGCTTAGCTCTGTCTATCGCATGCTGCTTGTGCAGTTTGGCACGCAGATAGTCCTGTGTTGTAGCTTCACCAGGTTGACACCTCTTTTTGAGGTATGCCTGGTGCTGCTCCTGGCATGCCCTCCTGCACTCTTCGTTGAACCAGGGTTGGTGTCCTGGCTTGATGGTAGTGGTAGAGTGGGGGATATGCCGGGCCATGAGGTTACAGATTGTGGTTGAGTACAATTCTGCTGCTGCTGATGGCCCACAGTGCCTCATGGATGCCCAGTTTTGCATTGCTAGATCTGTTCGAAATTTATCCCATTTAGCATGATGGTAGTGCCACGCAACACGATGGAGGGTATCCTCAATGTGAAGGCGGGACTTGGTCTCCACAAGGACTGTGCAGTGGTCACTCCTACCAATACTATCATGGACAGATGCATCTGCAGCAGGCAGATTGGTGAGGACGAGGTCAAGTATGTTTTCCCCTCTTGTTGGTTCCCTCACCACCTGCCGCAAATCCAGTCTAGCAGATATGTCCTTTAGGACTCGGCCACCTCGGTCAGTAGTGTTGCTACCGAGCCACGCTTGGTGATGGACATTGAAGTCCCGCCACCCAGAGTACATTTTGTGCCCTCGCCACCCTCTGTGCTTCCTCCAAGTGCTGTTCAACATGGAGGAGTACTAACTCATCAACTGAGGGAAGGTGGTAGGTGGCAATCAGCAGGAGGTTTCCTTGTCCATGTTTGATCTGATGCCATGAGTCTTCATGGGGTCCAGAGTCGATGTTGAGGACTCCCAGGGCAACTCCCTCCCTACTGTATACCACTGTGCCACCACCTCTGGTGGGTCTGTCCTGCCGGTGGGACAGGACATACCCAGGGATGGTGATGGCAGTGTCTGGGACATTGTCAGGTATGATTCCATGAGTATGACTATGTCATGCTGTTGCTTGACTAGTCTGTGGGACAGCTCTCCCAACTTTGGCACAAGTCCTCACATGTTAGGAAGGAGGACTTTGTAGGGTCGACAGGGCTGGGTTTGCCGTTGTCGTTTCCGGTGTCTAGGTCGATGCCGGGTGGTCCGTCGGGTTTCATTCCTTTTTTTTGACTTTGTAGCGGTTAGATACAACTGAGTGGCTTGCTAGGCCATTTCAGAAGGCATGTAAGAGTCAACCACATTGCTCTGGGTCTGGAGTCACAGGTAAGGACAGCAGATTTCCTTCCCTAAAGGACATTAGTGAACCAGATGGGTTTTTACAACAATCGACAATGGTTTCATGGCCATCATTAGACTAGCTTTTAATTCCAGATTTATTAATTGAATTCAGATTCCACCTTCTGCTGTGGTGGGATTTGAACCCATGTCCGCAGAGCAATACCCTGAGTCTCTGGGTTACTAGTCCAGTGACAATACCACTACGCCACCGCCTCCCCACAAGAGGAAACATCCTTTCCACATCCACCCTGCCAAGACCCCTCAGAATCTTATATGTTTCAAGGATGGCAGATTTCCTTCCCTAATGGACATTATTGAACCAGATGGGTTTTTACAACAATCGACAATGATCACCACTAGACTAGCTTTTTACTTCCAGATTTAATAATTGAATTCAAATTCCACCATCTGTAGTGGCGGGATTTGAACACATGTCCCCAGAACATTAGCCTGAGGTTCTGGGTGATTCGTCTCGTGACATTACCACTATGTCACTGCCTCCTCTGCATTACCAACACCTTCTTCCAGGCAGACCTCACCACAAGGTATCATGGCATCACCCAAGTTCTGGTCCTTGGCACCAAATAGACGTAGTCATCATGAGGAGGCGTGCTCTGCCCAGTGTTCTTCACACCCACACCTACCATAGCGCAGGTTGCGACACCAACCACTCTTATTAGCAGCAAAGTGAAGATGCACCTCCGAATATTCTACAGCTCCAAACACGACGCCCACCACATATCAATATCCCTTGCATAAGCAATGATACCAAATACCAGCACTTCGCACTATCGCTAACATATGAACATACAAATTAGGAGCGGGAGTAGGCCACTCGGCCCCTGGAGCCTGCTTCACCATGGAATAAGATCATGGCTGATCTGATTGTAACCTCAACTCCACATTCCCGCCTCCTCCCTATAACCTTTCCTCCATTGCTTAGCAAGAATCTATCTACCTCTGCCTTAAAAATATTCAAAGACTCTCTTTTCCACTGCCTTTTGAGAAAGAGAGTTCCAAAGACTCACAACCCTTTGAGAAAATATTTCTCCTCATCTCTGTCTTAAATGGGCGACCCCTTATTTTTAAACAGTGACCCCTAGTTCTAGATTCTCCCACAAGAGGAAACATCCTTTCCATATCCACCCTGCCAAGACCCCTCAGAATCTTATATGTTTCAATCAAGTCACCTCTTACTCTTCTAAACCCCAACAGATACAAGCCTAACCTGTCCAACCTTTCCTCATGCGACAACCTGCCTATTCCAGGTATTAGTCTAGGAAACCTTCTCTGAACTACTTCCAATGCATTTACATCCTTCCTTAAATAAGGAGACCAGTACTGTACACAGTACTCCAGATGTGGTCTCACCAATGCCCTGTTTGGCTGAAGCATAACCTCCCTACTTTTGTATTCAATTCCCCTCGCAATAAACAATAACATTCTATTAGCTTTCCTAATCGCTGTACCCTGCGAACTAACCTTTTGCAATTCATGTACTCGGGCACCCAGATCCCTCTGCATCTCAGAGCTCTGCAATCTCTCACCATCTATATAATATGCTTCTTTTTTATTCTTCCTGCCAAAATGGACAATTCCACATTTTCCCACATTATATTCTATTTGCCAGATCTTTGCCCACTTGCTTAACTTATCTATATCTCTTTGTCGCCTCTTTACAACTTATTTTCCTACCTATCTTTATGTCATCAGCAAATTTAGCAACCATACCTTTGATTCCTTCATCCAAGTCATTTATATAAATTGTAAAAGGTTGAGGCCCCAGCACTCATCCCTGTGGTATAACACTTATTACAACTTGCCAACCAGAAAATGACCCATTTATGCCTACCCTCTGTTTCCTATTAGCTGGCCAATCTTCTATCCATGCCACTATGTAACCCCCGATACCATGAACTTTTATTTTCCACAATAACCTTTGATATGGCACCTTATCAAATGCCTTCTGGAAATCTAAGTACAGTACATCCACAGCACATGTTACTTCTTCAAAGAACTCTAATAAATTGGTTAAACATGATTTCCCTTTCACAAAACCATGTTGACTCTGCCTGAATTACCCTGAATTTTTCTAAGTGTCCTGCCATAAAGTCTTTAATAATAGCTTCCTACATTTTCCCTAAGTCAGATGGTAAGCTTACTGGCCTGTAGTCTCCTGCTTTCTGTTTCCCTCCCTTTTTGAATAAAGGAGTTAAATTGGTTATTTTCCAATCTAATGGAACCTTCCCTGAATGGAGAGAATTTTGGAAAATTAAAGCCAATGCGTCAACTGTCTCACAAGCCACTTCTTTTAAGACCCTAGGATGAAGTCCATCAGGACCCGAGGACTTGTCAGCACACAGCTCTAACAATTTGCTCAGTACCACTTCCTTGGTGATTGTAATATACTTGAGTTCCTCCCTCCCTTTCATTTTCTGTTTTTTTTTCCATTGAAACCTACAAAATACTTCAAGAGAAAGACAGGGTAGATGCAGGTAAGACCTTTCCCCTGGTTGGGGAGTCTAGAGACAAGGGACACAATTTCAAAATAAGGGAGAAGCCACTTCAGACTGAGATGAGGAGAAATTTCTTTACTCTGAGGGTTGTGGAATCTTTGGAATTCTGTACCCCAGAGGGCTGTGGAAGCTCAGTCATTAAGTATGTTTAAAGCAAAGGTTGATAGATTTCTAAATACCAATGATATAAAGGGATATGGGGATAGTGTGGGGAAAAAGGCATTGAAGTGGATGATCAGCCATGATCGTATTATATGGCGGAGCAGGCTTAATGGGCTGAATAGCCTACTCCTGCTCCTATGTTTCTATGATTTACAGCTATTTCTGGGATGTTACTGTACCTATTCAATTCATCTGCCATCTCCTTCTTTTCCCTTATTAATTCCCCAGACTCACTTTCTATAGGACCGACGCTCACTTTGTTAACGCTTTTCTTTTTAAAATATCTATATAAACTCTATTTGTTTTTATATTTCTAGCTCGCTTTCTCTCATACTCTAATTTTTGTTCCTTATTAATCTTTTAGTCTTTCTTTGCTTTTTTTAATATTCTGCCCAATCTTCTGACCTACCACCCATCTTTGCGCAATTGTATGCTTTTTTTTTAAGTTTGTTACTATCTTTAACTTTTTTAGATAACCAAGGATGGTGAGTCCTCCTCTTGGAATTTTTCTTTCTCATTGGAATGTATCTATTCTGTGTATTCTGAAATATCCCCTTAAATGTCTGCTGCTACATCTCTATTGATCTATCCCTTAACCTAATTTACCAGTTCACTTTAGCTAGTTCTGCTTTCATGCCCTCATAATTACCCTTGTTTAAGTTTAAAATACTAGTCTTAGAATCACTCTTCTCTCCCTCAAACTGAATGTAAAATTCAGTAATATTATGATTGCTGCTGCCTAGGCACCTTCAGTCTGAGGTCATTAATTAATCCTATCTGGTATAGCCTGCTCTCTGGTTGGCTCCAGAAGATGCTGTTCTAAGAAACTATCCTGAAAACATTCTATGAGCTCCTTATCTCGGCTGCCTTTTCCCATCTGATTTTTCCAGTCTATATGTAGATTCAAATCGCCCATGATTATCGCGGTACCCTTCTGACAAGCTCCCATTATTTCTTCCTTTATACCTTGCCCTACTGTTACAGGGCCTGTACACCACTCCTACAAGTGACTTCTTGCCTTTATCATTTCTAATCTCGACCCAGACTGCTTCTACATCCTGGGTTTCTTGAACTTAGGTCATACCTCTCCATTGTGCTAAGACCATCATTAATTAACAGAGCCACCTCTTCACCTTTTCCTAGCTTCCTGTACTTCCTATATGATATCTACCCTTCAACATTCTGGTCCCACTCTATTGCATCCTGCAGCCATGTTTCTGTAATGGCTATCAGATCGTATTTATTTATTTCTATTTGTGCTATCAGTTCATCTGTTTTGTTTTGAATGCTATGTGCATTCAGGTACAGAATCTTTAGTTTTGTCCTTTTATTATTTGTGTAACCTCTAGCCTTATCTGTTGAGTTACTCCTAGATTTGTACTCTCTGTCCCTTCCTGTCACGCTAGAACACTTGCTACCCATCAAAGCCTTAACGGGAAGCACCAATGCTGGCATTGATGAAGGTTGGAAGTCACGAAGCTCAATCATCTAGGAAGCAGCAGAAGCATCATTTGGTAAGGACGGAACCCGCAACAAGGGCTGGTTTGAGACCTACTCAACTGAGATGATATCTGTTATTGATGCAATTAAACAAAGCCTACATGATGCACAACATAAACCCAACAGCTAAGACACTGCATGACCTGAAAGTAGCCAGGACAGCTGTGCAAAGGAGCGGGAGATACTGCGCAAACAAACACTGGATCAGCTTATGTCAAGAAATCCAAACTGCATGTGACAAAAGAAATCTACGAGCTATGTACGAAGGGATCAAGAGGGCGCTTGGCCCTGCCATCACCAAAGTTGCTCCCCTGAAGTCGGCAGATGGTGAAGATCACTGACAAAAGTAAACAGATGTCCTGCTGGGCTGAATACAACTGTGAGTTGGACATCTCCCAGTCTGCGCTTGATGCTCTCCCGCAACTTCCTGTTATGGATGAGTTAGATTAAAAACCCTCATCACTGGAGCTTGAGAAAGCCATAGACAAGCTATCAAACAGAAGGGCAAGGACAGAATCCCAGCTGAACTGCTCAAGCACATAAAAGAAAAGTGTAGGGAACAGAGTATACGCCTTTACCTTTTGTAGATCTCACTAAGGCTACACTGTCAGCAGAGCAGGAATGTACAAGATTTTGGGAAAAATTGGCTGTCCACTGAAGCTCCTCAGTCTCATCTGCTCTTCCATGACAACATGCACTGCACTGTACAGTTTGATGGCTCCACTTCCGACAGTTTTGGAGTGGAAAAGGATTGTGTCCTAGCCCCCACTCTGTTTGGCATTTTCTTCTCCATGCTCCTGACTTTCGCCTTCCCTGCAGATATGGAAGGAGTCTAGGTCACACTAGGTCAGGTGGAAAGCTCTACAATCTATTAAGGCTGAAAGCAAAGACAAAAACACATCATGTCCTGATTAGAGAACTCCTCTATGCTCATGACGCTGCACTAGTCACTCACACAGAAACTCAGCTACAAAAACTCATGGACTCTCCCGTGCCTGTAACTTGCCCCTCTTGACTATAAGCATCAAGAAAATCGTGGTCATGGGACAAGGTTTTGCATCTCCACCTCTGATCACAATGAATAACACCCCACTGGAAGTGGTTAGCAATTCTGCTACCTTGGGTCCACAGTGACAGACAATCTGTCCCTTGATGCAGAGCTCGATACACGCATAGGGAAAGCAGCTACCACCATTGTGACTTGCGAGATGTGCATGGGATAACACCAAGCTGACCCTTAGGACTAAGCTGATGCTTTATAAGGCTTGCATTCTCAGCACCTTGCTGTATGGCTGTGAAACATGGGTGACTAACAGCTACCAGGAAAAGATGCTCAATAATTTTCATCTTTGTTGTCTATGGAGTATTATGGGTATATCCTGGCAGGACAAAATCACAAATGTGGCAGTCCTCTCAAAGGCAGAGTTCCCAAGTGTGTTGGCACTAATCAAACAGAGGCAGCTTCAGTGGTTTGGATATGTCCACAGTATGGAAGACGGTCGCATACCCAAGGACCTTCTGTATGATGACGTAACTGGGGCCAGACAACAGGTGGGGCGCCCAAAACTCCACTTCAAGGATGCTCGCAAGCATGACATGAAGGCCCTAAATGTCGACTATCGCACTTGGGAGCCACGAGCTGGCGAAAGAGGGAAATGGCGACACATTCTGTGAATTGGTATGCATTACCACGACAACCAATTGCTACAGCAGCTTGGCAACAGGTGCCAACATCAAAAAACAACTACTCGGCAGCTCGATGTGCAGCACTTGCGGCAGAAGCTGCCTGTCAGACCAGAGAGAGAGAGACAGAGAGAGAATGACAGGAGCAGAGCTTTAAAAAGCACGCCAAAAGGATAGTCGGAGACCAGAGACGGAGAGAAAGAGACAGAGAGAGAGCGAGCACGGCGGGAGCAGAGCTTCAAAAAGCGCGCCAAAAGGACAGTCGACCAGAGAGAGAGAGGCAGAGATAAAGAGAGCACGGCAGGAGCAGAGCTTTAAAAAGCACGCCAAAAGGACAGTCGGAAACCAGAGAGAGAGAGAGAGAAAGAGAGCACGGCGGGAGCAGAGCAGGTGAAAAATCGAAAAGTGACAACAGAGGGACGTCACAGTTGACAGAGAGAGGAGGGGAAACAGAAAGCCGGCCGGGGTGAGTATACAGGTTAGCTTTTAATTTATCTTAATCTCAATCAATAAAATCTAAAATAAGACTTGATCGATTCAGTATTACATAAATTAAAAACTAAAGCGGATTTTATAATTTATAATAGAGTGAAAGAGAGAGACCAGCAGGGAGTATATTCGCTCAAATTTGGACAACTTAATACATAAACTCCAATAATACTTAATAATTTTTATCAGAATTTGTAAGGTTTATTAATAGTGGTAAGGTTTTTTAGAATTGGCAAGCTTTATTAGCATTGGTAGGTTCTGTTATCAGTAGGAAGGTCGACATATCTATGTAATCAAGAAAAGTATAACTTTGGAACAAGTATGTAGCTGGTGAGTATTTTTTTGAGGAAGGTTTATTTTAACTAGTGAAATGTATTGATTTTTAGTAGGATTTATCGGTACTAGTAAGGTTTTGGGGGACTATGCTGGGTTGGGGCCGACCATGACTCATGGCCCTCCTGCCTTGGACGCTATGGCATTGGAAGGATGAATGAGAATGGACAGAGACTGGTTGAGTTGTGTAGCTATCGCAACCTCTGCACCACTAACCCGTTCTTTCATACTAAACCCTGTCACCAGTTTTCTTGAGAGGCACCCAAGATCACGTCGTTGGCACCAGCTGGACCTCATTGTCACAAGGCGAGCCTCTTTAAACAGCGTTCAAATCACACACAGCTTCCACAGTGCGGACTACGACACCGACCACTCCCTGGTGTGCAGCAAGGTTAGACTCAAACCAAAGAAGCTGCATCACTCCAAGCAGAAGGGCTGCCCGCGCATCAACACCAGCAGAATTTCTTATCCACAGCTGTTATATAAGTTTCTAAATTCACTTGAAAAAGTCCTTCAAAACACTCCTACAGGGGATGCAGAGACCAAGTGTGCCCACATCAGAGGCACCATCTATAACTCAGCAATGCCAACCTATGGCAAACGTGTGAAGCAGAATGCAGACTGGTTTCAATCTCACTTTGAAGAGCTGGAACCTGTCATAGCCGCTAAGCGCATTGCACTGTTGAACTACAAGAAAGCCCTCAACGAGTTAACTTCGGTAGCACTTAAAGCAGCCAGAAGTGCTGCACAAATGACTACTGGCAACACCTATGCAGCAGTATTCAGCTGGCCTCTGACACCGGAAACATCAGAGGAATGTATGATGGCATTAAGAGAGCTTTTGGGCCAACCATCAGGAAGATCCCCCCGCCCCCACTCAAGTCTAAATCAGGGGACACGATCACTGACCAATGCAAGCAAATGGACTGCAGGGTGGAGCACTACCTAGAACTGTACTCCAGGAAAAATGTCACTGAGACCGCCCTCAGTGCAGCCCAGTCTCTGCCAGTCATGGATGAGCTGGACGAACAGCCAACAAAATCGGAACTCAGTAATGCCATTGATTCTCTAGCCAGTGGAAAAGCCCCTGGGAAGGACGGCATTACCCCTGAAATAATCAAGAGTGTCTAGTCTGCTATACTTTCAGTACTCCACGAACTGCTTTCCCTGTGCTGGGATGAGGGAGCAGTACCACAGGACATGCGTGCTGCCAATATCATCACCCTCTGTAAGAACAAGAGTGACCGCGGTGACTGCAACAACTACCGTGGGATCTCCCTGCTCAGCATAGTGGGGAAAGTCTTCGCTCGAGTCGCTTTAAACAGGCTCCAGAAGCTGGATGAGCGTGTCTACCCTGAGGCACAGTGTGGCTTTCGAGCGGAGAGATCCACCATTGACATGCTGTTCTCCCTTCGCCAGCTACAGGAGAAATGGCACGAGCAACAGATGCCCCTCTACGTTGCTTTCATTGATCTCACTAAAGCCTTTGACCTCGTCAATAGACGTGGTCTCTTCAGTCTACTAGCAAAGATCGGATGTCCACCAAAGCTACTAAGTATCATCACCTCATTCCATGACAATATGAAAGGCACAGTTCAGCCTCATTAGACCCCTTTCCTATTCTGAGTGGTGTGAAACAGGGCTGTGTTCTTGCACCTATGCTGTTTGGGATCCTCTTCTCGCTGCTGCTCTCACATGCGTTCAAGTCTTCAGAAGAAGGAATTTTCCTCCACACAAGGTCAGATGGCAGGTTGTTCAACCTTGCCTGCCTAAGAGCGAAGACCAAAGTACAGAAAGTCCTCATCAGGGAACTCCTCTTTGCTGATGATGCCACATTAACATCCCACACTGAAGAGTGTCTGCAGAGACTCATCGACAGGATTGCAGCTGCCTGCAACGAATTTGGCCTAACCATCAACCTCAAGAAAACGAACATCATGGGACAGGACGTCAGAAATGCTCCATCCATCAAGATCGGCGACCAAGCTCTGGAAGTGGTTCAAGAGTTCACCTACCTAGGCTCAACTATCAGCAGTAACCTGTCTCTCGGTGCAGAAATCAACAAGCGCATGGGAAAGGCTTCCACTGCTATGTCCAGACTGGTCAAGAGAGTGTGGAAAATGGTACACTGACACAGAACACAAAAGTCCAAGTGTATCAAGCCTGTATCCTCAGTACCTTGCTCTACGACAGTGCGGCCTGGACAACGTATGTCAGCCAAGAGCGACATCTCAATTCATTCCATCTTCACTGCCTCCGGAGAATCCTTGGCATCAGGTGGCAGGAGTGTATCTCCAACGCAGAAGTCCTCGAGGCGGCCAACTTCCCCAGCATATACACCCTACTGAGCCAGCGGCGCTTGGGATGGCTTGGCCTTGTGAGCCGCATGGAAGATGGCAGGATCCCCAAGGGCGCATTGTACTGCGAGCTCGTCACTGGTATCAGATCCACGGGCCGTCCATGTCTCCGCTTTAAAGACGTCTGCAAACGCGACATGAAGTCCTGTGACGTTGATCACAAGTTGTGGGAGTCAGTTGCCAGTGATAGCCAGAGTTGGTGGACAGGCATAGAGGCGGGGCTAAAGTGTGGTGAGTCGAAGAGACTTAGCAGTTTGCAGGAAAAAAGACAGAAGCGCAAGGGGAGAGTCAACTGTGTTAACAGCCCCGACAACCATTTTTTTCTGCAGCACCAGTGGAAGAGTCTGTCACTCTAGAATTGGCCTTTATAGCCACTCCAGGCGGTGCTTCACAAACCACTGACCACCTCCAGGCGCTTACCCATTGTCTCTTGAGACAAGGAGGCCAAAGAAGAAGAAAAGTAAGATTTTATTAATAATTCTAAGGTGTTGTAGTATTGGTAAGGTTTTTCAGCAGTAACAAAGGGTCAACTAATAAATAAAGGAATGGCAGGAGTGCTTCAACCTCGAGAGCACACCTCCTGTGCTATGCGGGAGCTCCAGGATACTTACCGTATCCTGGGGAACCATTTGCGCAGGAAGTGTTGTCAATTGCAGCAGCTTGAGCTCCGGGTTTTGGAACTTGAGCGGCAGCTGGCGACACTGCGGTCAATTCATGAGGATGAGAACTATGTGGATAGCACATTTATTGATGTGGTCACCCCACAGTTTAAGAGTATGCAGGGAGAGTGGGAATGGGTGACCACCAGGCAGTCAAAAAGAATCAGGCAGGTAGTGCAGGAGACCCCTGAGTGCATCTCACTCTCAGTTATGAATACTGAGGAAAGTGATGCTTCACCTGGGGAGTGCAGTCAGAGCCAGGTCCATGGCAGCACGGGTGGCTCAGCTGCACAGTGGGGTATAGGGAAGATTGGAAGAGCCATAGTGATAGGTGATTCAATAGTCAGGGGAACAGACAGGTGTTTCTGTGGCCGCAGACGTGAATCCAGGATGGTGTGTTGCCTCCCTGGTGCCAGGGTCAAGGATGTCACTGAGCGGCTGCAGAGCATCCTGAAGGGGGAGGGTGAACAGCCAGCAGTCATGGCCCACATCGGAACCAACGACATAGGTAGAAAGAGGGATGTGGCCCTGCAGTCAGAATTTAGGGAGCTAGGTAAGAAATTAGCAAGCAGGTCCTCAAAATTAGTAATCTCCGGATTACTCCCAGTACCACATGCAAGTGAATATAGAAATAGAAGGATAAGATAGATGAATGCATGGCTGGAAAGATGTGCAGGAGGGTGGGCTTTAGGTTCTTGGGACATTGGGACAGGCTCTGGGGCAGATGGGAGCTGTACAGGCCAGACGGGTTGCACCTGAACAGAGCCAGGATTGAGTTCCTTGCGGGACGATTTGCTAGTGCTGTTGGGGATGGTTTAAACTAGTTTGGCGGGGGATGGGGATCTGAGGGTAGACTCAGTTGGGACAAAATCAGAACTGAAAATGGAAGGCAGAAAGTTAATGGATGAGTCTGGAAGACAGAGGAAACAAAGGTTGGAAAATAAAAAAGAGTTTGACAGTGCTCAAGGGTATCTATTTCAATGCAAGGAGTATAGCAAATAAAGCTGATGAGCTGAGGGCACAGATGGACAGGTTGGCAGTGTGGTGGATAGCATGGAGAATAGCTGTAGGCTGCAGGAAGATATTGATGGTCTGGTCAGATGGGCAGAAAAGTGGCAAAAGGAATTCAACCTGGAGAATTGTGAGGTGATGCATTTGGGGAGGTCAAACAAGGCAAAGGAATACTTGATAAATGGGAAAATACTGAGGAATGTAGAGGAAGTGAGGGACCTTGGAGTGAATGTCCACAGATCCCTGAAGGTAGCAGGTTGATAAGGTGGTTAAGAAGGCATATGGAATACTTTCCTTTATTAGCCGAGGTACAGATTATAAGAGCAGGGAGGTTATGCTGGAACTGTATAATTCATTAGTTAGGCCACAAGTTGAGTATTGTGTGCAGTTCTGGTCACCTCATTACAGAAAGGATGTAAATTGCACTAGAGAGGGTACAGAGGAGATTTATGAGGATGTTGCCAGGACTGGAAAAGTGCAGCTATGAGGAAAGATTGGATAGGCTGGAGTTGTTCTCTTTGGAATAGAGAAGGCTGAGGGGAGATTTGATTGAGATGTACAAAATTGTGAGGGGCCTGGATAGAGTGGCGATGAAGGGTCTATTCACCTTAGCAGAGAGGTCAGTGACGAGGGGGCATAGATTTAAAATGATTGGTAGAAAAATTAGAGGGGAGATGAGGAAGAAGTTTTTCACCCAGATGTTGGTGGGTGTCTGGAACTCACTGCCTGAAAGGGTAGTTGAGGCAGAGACCCTCAATTCATTCAAAAGGAGTCTGGATATGCACCTCAAGTGCCGTAGTCTGCAGGGCTACGGACCAAATGCTGGCAGGTAGGATTAGAATAGGTGGATTGTTTTTCGGCTGGCACAGACATGATGGGCCAGATGGCCCTTTTCTGTGCTTTAAACTTTCTATGATTCAAGGATTGGCCTTCACAGTCATCAACAAAGGTGTACCAAGAGAAGGCACCCCACCTAAATGGATTGTTTGCTGCGTCTTTTATAGATGGAAGAATGCCAATCATATGTATCTTACAGGTTACACGTTAATTATCAGATGCAGCAAAGATAGTTCTCACAAGTCCTTTGAGCAGTCCTGCCAGCAAGATGGCAACGAACTGTCAAAAAGTTCTTCAAAATCAGGAACTTCCTCAGGTGGTTTTCCAAGTCTAGCCCTCCAGATACAGATACGGAAATAATAATGACCTGTCGATAGCGAGCGATTCAATCTTCCCTTTAACAGTTCAGTCTTGTTGCCTCTTGAACAACCTTAGCCTTACCCACAACAGTTTTGATGGTGTGGTTCCACTGATAACTCTTTAAGTCACCAAAAATAACTGCCATAGGTTAAAGGCCTGCTCAGGTCGTGAAAAAGAACCAGACCCGAACCTGACCGAACCACAGCAGACCCGAGCCCGACCCGGCTCGAGCCTCTCCAATTTTGCCCCAAGCCCAACCTGACCCAAGCCCGACCCCGACTCGACCCGAGCCCAACCCGATCATCCCTTTACTTATCTTCGGACTTGGAACCTCCAGGAAGCTGCAGCACATGCGTGATTACGTCATAGTGATGTCACTCGCACACTGCGCAAAGTCAGTTTCGTCCCAGACTCCCAGCTCAGGTAAGTTTTTTAATTTCAATACTTACCAGCAGAGCACACCGTGTGTGTCCGGCCAGACCCGACCCGGCCCAACCTGGACTCGACCTGACCCAACCCGAGCCCGAAATCCAGATCCGGAACAGGGGCCCGACACATGTTGTTGGGTTCGGATCGGGTAGCAGGCCTTTACCATAGGTCATATCCACCAATGGTCATCTCTCAGAGTCTGATCTCCTCAGCCTGAAGCCTTTCTTTTTAAAACAACCAACAGCTGGGCGGCACAGTGGCGCAGTGGTTAGCACTGCAGCCTCACAGCTCCAGGGACCCGGGTTCGATTCTGGGTACTGCCTGTGTGGAGTTTGCAAGTTCTCCCTGTGTCTGTGTGGGTTTTCTCCGGGTGCTCCGGTTTCCTCCCACAAGCCAAAAGACTTGCAGGTTGATAGGTAAATTGGCCATTATAAATTGTCACTAGTATAGGTAGGTGGTAGGGAAATATAGGGACAGGTGGGGATGTTTGGTAGGAATATGGGATTAGTGTAGGATTAGTATAAATGGGTGGTTGATGGTCGGCACAGACTTGGTGGGCCGAAGGGCCTGTTTCAGTGCTGTATCTCTAATCTAATCTAATCAGCTCCCAGATTGTTCCTTTAAAGCGACAGCTGGCTATTTCTGATTGCACCCACTGCAGAGTATTCTTCCAAATTGAAACCTGAGCCTCAGTCACATGTCTTGGTCACACCTCTGATCATAAGACTGCTTGTCTTAAACTGGTTAGGACTAGATTTGTCTCTCTCAGACCTCTCTGGAGTTTCCAGTTTCTTTTCTCAGTGAAGAGTGACTCAGAAAAAATACAAGCTTTGAATCTAAAGTCATAGTACCTAATAGTTCATCTCTTCAGATAACAGTCTGCAGGCGCTCCTCCACCAGTCTCGCACAGCGGTCTCCATCACAGTATGCATTTGAATTTTGTTCTTAAATTAATTAATTGTCTTGCAGCAATTTCCCAATGTAGGAACATAGAATAAGTTGGCAGAGGAACTCTTGTAGAACCAGTAGATGGGCCATATACAAGTAGCACAGACATATTTCGAACTGGATTTTAAGCGCCCGCCGCTGCTTCCGGTGGTGGGCAAAACAAATGGCAGCCTGCATGTGTTGGCCACATGCTGCTATGCCGCTGCGATCTACCATGTAGCAGATAGTTTAAATGTGCTGGTTGGCCCACCCAGCACAATCACGTGGAGAGGGCGGGCTGCCTGACACCAGCAATGGCGTCAGCTGCCTGTGAGCAGGCGCTGGCGCCGTTTTTAAAGGGCAGCCAGCCCTACCGGCTAATTTAAATTTTTTAAGTGAACGCGCACCCCCCCACCTCCCACTCTGTTCCTTTCAAAATGCTATTGCCCCTTTCCCACTCAGCAATAACAATAAAATTACATATTTACCCTTTCCCCCCAAAAAACTTAACCTGCAAACGACCTTCCCCCCCCCACCCCCACCAGCTGAACAAAGTGCAGAGGTCACCCCCTTCCCACCATCCCCTACACTAACGATGAAAATTTGGCCCCATCCCCCACCCTAAAAATCTTCAGTTCCCCTTTTCCCTACCATTGCGGCGGTTGTTTTCCCCAGATGGGAAAGTGAAGGAGCGTGAGTGCTGGCTGCCACTCTGAAGATCCCAGCTGCTATGGAGCCTAACTGCCACCGGGAGGATTGGGCCCAGACTTCCCGAAGTTGGGCTCCATGGCGGGCTGCTGCCAGAATGATCTTCTGGAACCCCCCGACCAGAATCCGATGTCAAGAGCTCTGTAAAATTCCGGCTAACATGTGTTAAATATTCATATCCAAGCTCTGTTTCAAATTATAATTATATTCTGGAGAGATCTCAAAAGTAGTATTATTGTGTACAAGGCTTATCAGTCAATGTGGTAAAATAACAATGTACAACACATCTGCATTATATATCTGTTATTCCTACAATAGTGACAATCCAGTAAACATGCCACAAGTTTATTTTTACTCATTCACTCTACAGCTGAAATAATTTTGATTCCTCCGATAAGGGACCTTGAACATTGTTTTTCGGTGGTTGCCCACGAGCCTAAACTCAAGTTATAAAACATTATGGAACAGCATATTTGGGATGCATGGTCCTATGCTATTGCCCCATTCATATGACACTGTCAACCTACATTTAAATCATAGAATCATGGAATGATTATAGCATAGAAGGAGGCTATTTGGCCCTTCATGTCCAGGCTGGCTCTCTAGAAGAGCAACCTAGCTAGTCCTTTTCACATTGGTATGTTACACTGATTCTAAATTACTTTATGAATGGATTTTATTCCAAGTAAAACAACTAGAAAAGATAAGTTGAATTCAAAATAGAAAATGCTGGAAATAAACAGCAAGAATTCTCCATTCTTCCATGGTGGGAGTGAACTTCTTGAATATGGATATCCAAGAGCAGGAAATTGCTGCACGGGGAATCCTGCCAGGCTGCATGCCAACATTCTGTGGCTCAGTGAGTTGGCGCATTAGCATTCAACACAACCAACACTTTATGATTCATGGCACATATGCACCAATTAGTGAATCAATTTAGGACTAAAATATTGGCTAAAAATATAGTTTTGTTGTGGGTTAAATCATTTCCTTCTGAAAATAATCTATGTTGCTTGCACATGTGAAAATGCCAGATGTTAATAAACTATTAGACTGATTTGGAACTTGTACAGAGATGTCCCACATAAATCACCTTTGGTCCCAAAACATTGTAGAATACATCAGAAATATTTTATTTTCTTTTGCCTGAAGTTAATGCAGTTTAGAACTTTGTAGACTGAATATTGTCTCCTACAAAATCCTCTGCACCCATCACTACAGCCCTGCCCCATTCAATTGACTTCCTGTTTCAGCAGCCTCATGCTCTTTTTCAAATCCTTCCATGCTCTTCTTCCACCTGGTAGTGTTATAAGTAACTCTAGCCCACAACTTCTATTCTACCGACCTTGGATGACTGCTCATCCCTTGCTCCTTCCACTCCACCCTTGGAAGTTATCTTGCAACCACTATGGCCACGATCTTTAGAACTCTCTGTTCCTATCTCTCTCCCCTTCTTTCAGTTGGACTTAAAAGTTCTTATGGCACTATTTCGAAAAACAACAGGGGAATTCACCCTGGGCCAATATTTATCGCTTACACGTCGAAAAAACAGATCATCTAATCATTGTCACATTGCTATCTGTGGGGCCTTGCTGTGTACAAATTGGCTACTGAATCTTTCTTCATTACAACAGTGAGTAGGCTTCAAAAAACAGCCCTTCATTGATTGTAAAAGGCTTTGGGATATCCTGAGGATGGGAAAGGTGCTGCAAAAGTGCAAGTTCTTTCTTTCAAAATCTTCCTAAAAACTACATCTTTGACCATGTCTTCAATCTGCTCCCTTTATTGTGTCTTTTTCTTGCTTAGTAACCATCTCCCTCCCTTTATTTTTCACATTATCTGAGACATTCATCTGTATGAGTTGTGTTATATAAATTAAGTTGTTAATGAAAAACCTGAAAACTATAAGCAGGAACATTTTGTTGGGCATGTGCTGGGAGGGCAGTGCAGTATGTCGAGGGGTGATCATGCGAGTTCTGTACTTCCTTGTGCCCTTAGAAAGCTCATTCAAAGTAATCTTCACATCTACAATCCTCTCACACTTCCTGTTGCTCAACACTATCGTCAGTGATGCTCCATTAAACATATAACAAATGTTTTAAGAACATGTAATGCTCAGGAGAGGGCAGAGTAAAAAGGTTAATCAAAGCTAGCATGGTTACTGATTGTATGCATAAACATGATACTCATGCATGAGGAAATGTCGTGACCTTGGTGGTATAACCCGAACCTTATGACAGGCATACAGCTGCTGCTGTACTCTGAGTATTTTCCAAACATTGGATAACAGATATTAAAGAACCAAGGGAAAAAGTAACTGTTTGACACATCTCATTTCTCACAGTTTCTATCAAAGTCCAATGGAAGATTCAGTGTTCAACTTCTGTTGAAAAGTACTACGGAGTTTAATTTACTGTTTCATCTCTTTACTCACTTCATGTTTCCTATTTTTGATTTTAATAATGGTTAATATTGCCTCATTATTTTGATTTCTCTTTTAAATTATTGAAATGCATGTCCATCCCCCATGCACCAGGCCAAATATAATGGCCCAAATTTTGCAGACAGAGTTTGCCATCATTACCCTCTGAAACTGACATAAACTTCTGGCATCCGTAATGTAAGTGGTTAAATGCAGAAATCTAAAAGTTGCTGTCAGTGATCCCCTGCTCCACCATAGGGTGGGTCATTGAAGTCCCTACAGACATCAATCTTTCGAAATCACTGAACTGATGAGAACTTCCCCTTTTATTTTGAAGTATCACTATTAAAAGCCCTCAAATAAGTCATGCCTTGATTAATGAAGCGTAACTGGATTTTAACAACATACTAAGCCATAACTACTGATGAACAACCTCTCTGGCCCTAGAAAGCAAATTTTATATTTGTGTAATGTTAAATTTTCCCATTATGATAAAAAAATTCCATAGATTTTTAATAATAATAAAGATTCAAATTAACGTCAGGAAAGATGAAACTCACCACAGAGATTGTTAGGTCCTTGTGGGCACCTTACTTTGAGGTCAGTGGCGAGCACCATCACTTTGCAGAGGACCACAAAATCCAGACCACTTAAAAGCATGTGTCACAATGGAAGCATCTTTTCTCCCACCAAAAGTAGACTTTTATATACTTTTTAGTTATTTTTTTTTTCCAATTTTCTCTCTTCTTGAAGATATTGACCATTGCTGGATTATGGTTCTGAACTGCTGGTCAGTTTCCACCCTTTCTGTCTAAGTCCAATCAGTAAGTGTGAACAAGTTGTTTAATTGCTGGGAATATCGTGCCAAACCTCAGCCATGACCCGATGTCCATGTATATGCACTTTCCCGAAGTGGTCAGTGGCAAGCAAGCAGAAGTTGGAACAACAATAACAATAAATTACATTTATGCAGCATCTTTAACATAGAAAAATGTCCCAAGATACCGAGCATAACCAGTAAAAAGAAATTGACACTGAGCAGAAGTTGGAGACATTAGGATAAGTGATGAAATGACAGGTAGGTCTTAAGGCGGGTCTTAAAGGAAGAGGGAGGAGGGAGAGAGGCTTAAGGAGGGAATTCCAGATCTAAAGACCTAGACATGGGAGTGGCAGTAGTGGACAAAAACTGTACCTGCTGCACTCTCTGAGGATATCAGCACATCTGCTCCCTCACCAAACCCTCAACCTAAATCCACCACAGTGCCAGTAAGTTGGCAGGATCTGACTGCCCTGGCAGCAGCCAAGGTGCAATAGTCTGCAGCCGAGCCCTCAGAGATTCCTTGGGCTGGCTGTAATTCTCGTTTCTTAATGGCTACATGAGTGCAGTCCATAACACCTTGGACAGGAGGGAAACCGGCCACTGCTGCAAATTCTAGGCCTCTCTTATTTTGACTGTTGGTGTCCGTGGGAAAGGTGACGCAATGTTTGGCTCTGACAAATAAACTATTTGTGACCTGCTTGTTGTGCTTGCTCAGTACAATCTGGGAAATGCGGGACAATTTCTTTCAAAGTCAAAATGGACCCAAAGGTGACGTTTCCTTGAACTAGTTCTGAGCGTACACAGTTCGGCTTTGGGCTCACATTTGTTAAAATTTGGATAGTCCACAATTGAGTTTAATCAATTAATTTAGCCTTTGGAGGTGATTGTAACATTTAAAACAAAATTTATCTTTACTGCTCCAAAGGCGAGGCTCCAATTGCACATCATTTCGTCACAGCAAAACCAGGAGCTTAACCAAATACTTCGGTAGTGAATCATTCTGAACTTGCTGTATCTCTGAAAACTAGGCAATGTTATAATAACTCATTCCTGCACTGATGATATCTGAATCATTCTGTGAGGTAGAAATGCTTCCAATTGCTGTGTGATATCATAAAAATACTAGCGAGCGTTTCCTCATCATCTTCCAATGAGTGTTCATCATTTCACTAGTAATCATCGCAAATGTATATATGGTGTAATTGCGCATAGCATGTAGAGAAATTCTGACCCATTGTTTTGCTTTTCTCTGGCTAATACATGTGATTATGACATTATGGTCAAGGCAATATTCCAAAGGTAGACTTTCCTTTTCAGCACTAGGAGGTTGAGCTTACTGGGTTGAAATGCCAAATTGCAAAAACAGGCACAAGCTCACAGTTTTCTTTTTTTTATCTTGTTGTCCAGGTCAACATTTATCCCTCAACCAAAACATCCAAAAGCAGATTGTTTGGTTATTTATCTCATTGCTGTTTGTGTGACCTTGCTGTGTGCAAATTAACTGCTGTCTTTCCAACCTTACAACAGTGATTACACTTCAGAATACTTAATTCACTGTGAAACACTTTGCATTGTCCTGAGATCATGAAAGTCCCTATATAAATTAAGATCTTTTCTTAAAGGACAAAAAAGCACGAGCAGTTTGTGCTTGATTTTGTAAGAAAGGCTTTGTTCTTATGCCTGTTGCTGAAGAGGAAAATCTACCATTACATCTTTTTGAAATTGTAACTGTTCCTTTTCCAACGTTCCCAATTTTTTATTGCTCTGAAATCTGCTTTAATTCTGTCTTGTAGTTATGCAATCTATCTGGTGAAGAAAGCAGTGGATATTATTTGTCTCAGTTACAGGCATCCAAATGTACAAGAGAAGTGAGATAATATAGCAAGGAATATATAGAGAGTATATTGTCAAAGAATGAAGTTCCATAGCTGGGAGCTGACTGGCACCGCCTCCTCTTTAAACCATTTCACACTATTCTTAAGAGATTAAACATTAACGCAGCACAGATCAAATCAACTTAGTCAATTATAGTTATCATGTTACAGTTGTCTTTTTGCAAAATTTGTAACACATGGCAAATCCTGCATAGCAAAATGTTAATGAAAGTAAACAATGAGCATGCACGCAGAGAAACCCTCTCCCTTTAATGTTGTGTTTGATTAATGACAGTTTTCCTGGTGTTGGAGGTCCTCTGGGAACAGGAGGGAGCCTTTGGCTTTTGGAGTGGACAGATCATACACTTCACTTACATTCCTCTTCATTTCGTGAAAATGAAATTTGAAAGACTAATGTATCAGGAACTCTGTCATATTTCATATTCATTTCAGAGCTTGTTAGCATTTGGTAATTGTCTTCATATGTGGGCCTCTCCTGACTGATTCCTGCTGCCTTAGAATCATGTATGTGGGCATCAGCAACAAATAGTGCTTATTTTACTCTGTCTGATAAATTACCCTGACTCTCTGAATGTGCACAAACACATTTTGAAGTCATAATAAAACATTTTCAGGGAGGATTGACTGGTACAAATCTCGATCTGTTACTGGTTCATTGAAAATGATTAGCTTCACTGTAACAAGCCTATAGATGGTACAGGTGACATAATAATAGCAGTGGAATTTGGAACTTAGTCTGTGATTCAGGTTCATGATGTGCTTTAGAACTCACCAGTTTAGAACCTTGTCATGCAAATTTTCTGTTCAGTTTTCTAGTATTGCTTCCCCAGTCGGGTATTCTGTGTTTTTGTTTGAAATTCTCTCTGTCTGAAATATTACAATTATTGAATTAATTCTTGCAGTTTATTTCAGTGGCTACAGTACTAGATTGTTTGCTCTCCTGCTGTGAGAAATAAGTTCAAAGTTGCCATATTACAGTCTGTCTTTCCACAGGCAATGAATAAACTCAGTTTTGACCAATTTATCTGTGAATGCATCTGAGTCAGAAAGTTGTGGGCACATAATCTAGGCTGATGCTCCAGTGCAGTACTGAGGGTGTACTGCACTGTCAGAGGTGCCTGATGCAGTGTTAAACCGAGACAGTGTAATGTCACTGAACTAGTGATCCAGGGACTCAGGCCTATTGCCCTGGGGATATGAGTTCAAATCCCACCATGGCAGCTGGTGGAATTTAAATTCAATTAATTAAAAATCTGGAATTGAAAGCTAGTCTCAGTAATGGTACCATAAAGCTGTCATTGATTGTTGTAAAAATCCATCTGGTTCACTATGTCCTTTCAGGAAGGAAATCTGCTGTCCTTACCTGGTCTGGCCTATATGTGACTCCAGACCCACAGCAATGTGGTTGTCACTTAAATGCCCTCTGAAATGATCTAGCAAGCCACTCAGTTCAAAGGCAATTAGGAATGGACAACAAATGCTGGCCAGCCAGCGACACCCACATCCCATGGAAGAATGAAAAAAAAGAGTTTGGCCTAGTGGCCAATATTTATCTCTCAACCAATGGCTAAAAACAGATTATCTGTCATTATTTTATTGCTGTTTCATTCTACTCCACTTTAAATCTGTTTCCGTTCTTTATTTTGTCTCTTCCTTGAATCAGCAAACTATTTTCACATTACTTTTTTTTCTTATGATTTTGGTCGAGAGGTAAATATTGGGCAGGAGACAGGGGAGTTTAACATGTCATCCAAAGATAGCACCTTTGACAGTGCAGCACTCCCTCAATACTGTAGTGGAATACCAGTCTAGATTATGTACCAAAGTCTCTGGAGTGCAGCTTGAACTCAGAGGAGATAATGCTAGCAGCTGATATATGTCATTTGTGACAACTTTAATTAAATTTAGTCTCTACTTGACTCTAATACAGATAGTCAGAGTCATCAAATATACTTTTTTTAAAAAGTAGCAATGCAAATTTGTAAAGTGGCGTACGGTGGACAGACATTTTACTCTTGCACACATTCGATGATAGTTCATGTATCTCACCATAGTTCTGCACGCTTCCAATAGTTAAAATATGTCTCAGTATATTGAAACAGACTTCTTCCATGTCACTATGTTAGATTCAAGTCATCAGGGTGAGTGTATTTGTCGACTGTAGTGACAGCAGCAAAGGTAAAAGAATTGTTAAAAAAGAAAATTCTACCGAATGGATCAGTGTAAAGAATCATGTTTCTGATTGTTCAGTGATGATCTGCATGTAAACTACTCCATGTAGTTATGTGTATCAAAATATTAGTGTTATGTGTCAAAGACCTGTGCAAAGAATGCCTTCTTTCAAATGAGACGTTACTGCACTTCAAAAATACTTCATTGGCTGTAAAGCACTTTGGGAAATTCTAAGGTCATGAAGGGAGCAAATCCTTTATTTCGGCAAACATTTCCCATTATCCTAGGTGTCACTTAGAAAAAAAATGCAAAGGCGAAAAAGATTGGGGGAGGCAATTTAATAGGAAACGTGATGGAAATTATGGCCAGATAAATTTCCTCATTTGAAATCATTCCTACACCATTCCAGCACCATAAGTATGTAAGAAATTGCATGGAAATTCACCCCCTTATGCTTTTGACCCCTGAATGGATGTGGCAAAAAGTAAACCTTACAGATAAATATAAGATAGTAAACAGGACAGAAAACATAATCTGAAATCTGAATGGTGTTCAATGTAGGGTAGGCAAGTGGAGACAAAGGGGGGAATTTGAACCTTCCCATGATCAGCTGGAAATGATTGGCATTGAATTAAATCGGTAAATATGCAAGACCTGACCCCAACCCCCAACAGACATTCCTCCACCTGTTTTAAGCACAGTGGATTGGGGAGTGTTAATCTACTGTGGAGAGGCCAGTCAGTCATTACATGCAAATAAGGTCTATCTCTGACATTTTGGCATACATTTAAATTTAGCCCTGGCTGTCCGGATTTTCAAGGGCTCGGGAAAAGCTGCAGCTAAAGGGAGGCAGGAGCAGCTGGATCCATCCACCAGGAAAGTATTTTTTCTAGCACTGCTTGTGGGTCAGGAGGAGCAGGAGTCCCTCTGCCCGGCCCCTCAAACAAATTATCTGTCACAATTGACTAATTGCCATATACCCACCCAATGCCAACCCACAATATTTTCCAGTCTCCCCTCCTTCAATTGCTGGCCCAACACCCTGCTCCCAAACCCACTAACCCATAATGTTACCCCGTTCCCACATTCCTCTCAATTGCTATTCTGACTTGCCCCTTCCCCCACCAAGATTCCCTCCCAATTAATCGTCCAATTACCTACACCCAAGCTGGAAACATCGCAGGTTTGTTGGGGGACAGGAGGGAGTTGACTCCTAATTGGGGTTGCGGGAATTGGGAAACATGGTGAGTTGTGGTGGGGGAGGAGTTGGCAAGGAATCGAGAGGGGGCAGGAGAACTGGAAACATTGCGGGTGTGGGGTGGGGACCGGCTCCAATCGCAGAATTGTTACAGTGCAGAAGGACCATCATGTCCGCAACAGTTCTCTGAAAGAGCAGCTCCCTCAGTTCCATTCCCCTGTCTTCTCCCTATATCCCTGCACATTCTTCCATTTCATGTAACTGTCAAATTTCCTTTTGAATGCTTCAATTGAACCTGCCTCCACCACATTCTCAGGCAGTGCATTCCAGAGCTTGACCACTCGCTGCGTGAAAAAGTTTTTCCTCATGTCACTTTTGCTTCTCTTACCAAATGCTTTAAATCTGTGCCCTCTTGTTTTTGATCCTTTCAAGAGTGGGAACAGTTTCTCTCCATCTACTCTGTCCAGACCCCTCATGATTTTGAATACCTCTATCAAATTACCTCTCAGCCTTCTCTTCTTCAGGGAAAACAGTCATAACTTCTCCAATCTATCTTCATAACTGAAATTCCTCATAGAAACATAGAAAATAGGAGCAGGAGCAGGCCATTCAACCCTTCGTGCCTGCTCCGCCATTCAAAACGATCATGGCTGATTCCCTGTTCCCACTTTCTCCCATACCCCTTGATCCCTTTGGCATTAAGAAATATATCTATCTCCTTCTTGAATATATTTAATGACTTGGCCTCCACTGCCTTCTGCAGTAGAGAATTCCCCAGGTTCACCACCCTCTGAGTGAAGAAATTTCTCCTCATCTTGGTTCTAAATAGCATACCCTGTATCCTGAGACTGTGACCCTGGTTCTGGACTCCCCAACCATCAGGAACATCCTCCCTGCATCTAGCCTGTCTAGTCCAGTTAGAATTTTATAGGTTTCTATGAGATCCCCTCTCATTCTTCTAAACTCTAGTGAATATAGGCCTAGTTGACCCAATCTCTCCTCATACGCCAATCCTGCCATCCCAGGAATCAGCCTAATAAATCTTCTTTGAACTCCCTCGATGGCAAGAACATCCTTCCTCAGATAAGGGGACCAAAACTGCACACAATACTCTAGATGTGGTCTCACCAAGCCCTGTATAATTGCAGTAAGACATCCCGGGAACCATTCTTGTGAATCTTTTCTGTACTCTCCTCAATGCCTTCACGTCTTTTCTCAAGAATTGGATGCAATACTCCAGCTGAAGCCAAACTAGTGTCTTATACAAGTTCAATATTCTCCGGTTATGGTCATCTACACCAGCTTTCCTGCTGGCAGCTGGCCAAATTAACAGGCTGGCTGGCTGACGAGCAGGAAATGGAGTAAAAATATTAAAATAAGGTGCTGCTGTTAAAATCGGCAGGACCTCTGCATTTCTAGCATTATTGGCCGGAATTTTATGCCCCCCCCAAACGAGCGGGCTGGTGGCAAAGGGGGAGTAAAATTGAGTGGGAGGCAGGGGGGGCTGTTCCCAACCCCCTCCCGCCCCCACTGCAATTTTACGTGGGGCAGCGGTGGCACGAAACGGCCCACCGGTCCCAGGCCAATCAAGGCCCTTGAGTGGCCAATTAACTAGCACTTAAGGGCCTCCGGCCAGCGCTGCAGGTATTTTACCAGACGGCCTACTTGCGGGCTGGTGGAGGGCCATCCTGATCGGGCACCCTGTGCTCCATGGAGGGCCATCCCCAAAGCCCCAACAGCACCCAACGCACAACACTCCCCCTTCTCCCTAACTGACAACCCTTGCCTCGCCAAGGCCCGACCGATTGTCCTCAGCGAGGCCCTAAAATCTTACCTTAGTTCCAGGGCTGTCCTCATCATGCTTCCGATGGCTGGGTGTAGTGCCAGCAGTAGTCACCGCTGCCAGTGGCGCTTCTGGGACTAAGGGCTGCCAGCCCGCTGATTGGCTGGCAGCTCCATTCGGCGGGACTTCCTGCCTCAAGCCCAAGACCAAGACCTATTAACAGCCTGGGGAGCGAAAATTCCCTGTCCCCGGCAGTGGCAGGCTCGCCACCAACTTTTCGGCAGGTGGACGGGGCCTCCCACCCAACAAAAAATTCCAGCCAATGGGTTTAACCCCTGTGCAAACACATGTCCCACACCCTCCTGCTTCCCTGTTATAGGAGCCAGATACTCTGGAGTAATTTAACAAATATTGTTGGAAACTGTGCTCGGGAAGGGGTCTGTGGGCTCTATTCTGAGTGGATGAGCTGAATGGACAAAGGGCCTTCATCTTTATTTACCTTGTGGTTTTGTTTTGGTTAACTGGATGTGCACAAAAACCATCACCCTGTTAAAGAGACTCCAAGCCATACTCCTGAGAAATCCAGCTCGTGTGCAGACACACCCCAGAATGAATCCGAGCAAGGATTGGAAATCATGCAGATTGTGCTACTGGCCCTGATGTTGTTCACGCTACAGTGCTAAAAGAAGTCAAGGATGTGTTATGTCAAACTCTGGCTCACAGATTCAGCAGTCTGATTATTCCTGTGGACTGACGCAGCCATTGGTGACTATGTCAGAACCCAAGGTTTACAGGTCAGTTAGTTTGATGTAATTTATAGGCAAGTTGCTGGAAGCAATGATTAGAGATATGATAAAGTGCAGTGGTTATTAGGAAATTTGTGTCAAACATATGTTTGGTAACTAAAGTTATGTCATATATATGAGGCAAATTTTAAGCTGGATTGTGAATTGGTATTTGCATAGGCAGAGGACGATTCTTAAATTTTTCAGCTTTGCGTGGGATTCAGCTATGAGTGAAGTCTCGCAGGGTTCTGAGTTAGACTGGAACTTTTCATTTTTAACGATGATGCGGATGAAATACAGTCCTTAAGATGTGTGGGGAGTAAAGACATTAGATAAAATAAATAGAAAGCAAGGTATTCTAGATAGATGTGAAATTGGCATTAGAGTGGTAGATGTCTTACTATATAGAGGAATGAACTGAGATAGCAAGGCCCTGGAAGAGGGTCCAGAGATGGGCCACCAGAATGATGTTTAGCCTTTGGGTTCTTAGTTAATTATTGAGGTCTTTAAAATGTTGAAGCCAGTAGATTCTGTTGGGAGTCAAAGATGAGTAGCCATCAGTATAAATTAAGAAAATTTGGACTTAGATTAGACCTCGGGAGGTACTTCTTTTCACATTGAGTCATTGACTTCTGGAATAAATTACCAAACGTGTGGTGAACATACATTTTTTACAAGCTTTCAAAAGGGATCTGGGCGTGTTCCAGTGAGTAGAAGACTTCGTGAATTATAGAAGGTATATTGGTCTAGCAGTGATTAATGGCATCAGTTACCGCAATCTCCTGGAGCTTGCTTGATTGCATTAGAAAGCCAGAGAGGATTTTCCCCTAAGGTCAGCATGGAATTTAATTGTCAAAAATCACATAGCATATCATCACTGGAAACCTTCTTGTTACTTGTCAAGATAAGATCACCCTATATGTTAAGGGCTTGGTTAGGTGGTTGTGTGTGAAAAATCCCATCCCTGAGTTTCACATCTATTTCTCCAGGTGCATGGCTGGCTGGTCAATCATCATTGCCCTGAAGCACTAAGAACTCGACTAAATCAGATAATGAGAAACAAAGTCTATCAGTGTGCCAACCTGATCCCCAAAAAACCTTGCTTATTTCTTCCCAAGGGAGATAGTCCTATTTTATGTGATTCTACCCTTCGATTTCTCTGATGTTCTATCCACTCTCCCTTTATGGCTAGAATCCATTTTATTCACATAATCCTTTAGATTAATTAGGCAATCTTCTGAAGATTGGTTGACTTATCTTCATTTTAGCTGTCTCATGAATGATGCAGACTTGATAGCATGAACAAATGAGGTTCCCTGAAACTCAGTTGTGCTTAAGTGTCTAAAAATATTCATTACAAAAAAACAAGAGACACATTCTTCATGGTGCTGGCTACATTTCTGGAAGGCGTGCATTGATGACAAAGATGGCTGGTGTCACTGAGGACATGTCTTCCCCTTTGAAATACATCCAAGGAACAAAATAATCCATCTTTTTTTTATCAAATTGAAAGCACAGCTTCATTTTTAAGTCAGTTTTGTTGGTGGACTTGATGTTGCCTTTTGATAATTGATGATTTATGCAATTCCTTACCTTTCTTGTCTGCATTCTTCACTAACCTCACGACACTGTTACTTTTGCAGTAACTAATGGTTTAACGGTTGCATCAACCTAATTAATTCTATTGCCAGCTTTGAAGCACTGTCTGTTTTATGTACTTTATATATTTGAATTTTGGTTTTTGAAAAATGCATGCACAGTGCAGTTCTATGAGGTCAGGAGACATAAAATAGTTTCTTACAACCCGACAGGACTGAGGTAACAGTTTGTTTAACCCTTTCATTGGGCAAGTCAGGCCACACAAATGCCCTCAGGAGAGTGCCAAGTCCTGGCTGTTGTAATATTTCAGGATATTCTTTTTGTGTAGTAGTTACTTAGGCTTTTTTTAATTTTATGATAACTCCTTACGAAACCAAATCCATTTTATTCATTCTGACCCTCTACAGCTAGAATTATTCATTGTTAACCAGAATTACCGAATTACATAAACAGGCCATTTGGCCCAACTGATCTGAGTCAGCTTGAATGTAATGGGCTAAATTCCCTCCTATGCTGTAAACTGGTATGGTTCCATGCTTCTAAGCTCTTGCTGAATGGCATCAATACTCATCCTGCCACAGGAGGTTAGGATTGAAAGAACATACCGAGGGTAGGCACAATTCTATGAAAAGCCAGCACGCGTCTTCTGGAACTACCTTCAGATCCATTGTGGCCTTCAATGATTGTCACATCTTAGTGCCTAGATCAGAGCTCTACATAATCTCCCAGTAGAAGTTGTAAGATAGCTGTCAGGAGCAGCATGTTCTCTTCCCTAATCCCGTGAGGTCAACTTTAGTGCTCCTACCATTATCCTGACTGAGATGAGCCAATTCAGCAAAGGCCTGGAATATCATCTATTCCTGCAAGGTTAAGCTACTCACTCGATAACTGCATTAAATCATTGGCAGAACAGCTGTGAGTGTAGTTTTTTAAAATTTAATTTTAAAAACATAAATTATGTGTACTTTCAGAATAATATATGTGAAATGACTGCAGGGTGTCATAAATGGTTGCTTTTTTCTTTTTGAGATAAAGAACACATCAACTATAAAGTATTTTAAAAGTAGCCAGAATGCGCCATTCTTATCATAAATGTTTAAAATTTTCCAGGGTCATTCCCCGGAATCCCTGGAAATGTACCAAGAGTCGTATTGCGAAGAACTGTTGCAGCAGCATTTTCTGAAGCAGCAACAGTGCGAGCGAGGTATCAGCTGGGAAGGTGAGTTTCAGCTTAAAGTAAATTACCTTTTGTTTCACGGACCAGGGGACTGCTGGGTAAGTAAACCTATATATTTGGGCAGTGGCTAAACCCGAAACACTACAAGTGTAGTTTCCCCCACCCATCCTCCTCCTCTAACCAAAAAAAAGGACTCTTGTGTGGAGGGTTTGGTAAGGTAAGGTTTTCCTTTTTTTTAAATCTCTGTTGTCTATTTAGTGCGGAGGGGATGGAAGCTAGGGCAGTTGCATGCTCCTCTTGCAGGATGTGGGAGGTGAGGGTCACCACTTGTGTCCCTGCTGACTTCACCTGTGAGAAGTGCACCCAACTCCAGCTCCTCGCAGACCGCGTTAGGGAACTGGAGCTGGAGCTGGATGAACTTCGGATCATTCAGGAGGCTGAGGGGGTGATAGAGAGCAGTTATAGGGAAGTAGTGACACCTAGGTTACAGGATAAAGGTAGCTGGGTGACCGTCAGGGGAGGGAAAGGGAATAGGCGCACAGTGCAGGGATCCCCTGTGGCCGTTCCCCTCAATAATACGTATACCTTTTTGGATACGGTTGGGGGGGACGACCTACCAGAGGAAAGCCACAGTGGCCAGGTCTCTGGCACTGAGCCTGGCTCAGTGGCTCAGAAGGGAAGGGGGGAGAATAGGTGAGCGATAGTGATAGGAGATTCAATGGTTAGAGGAACAGACAGGAGATTCTGTGGTTGGGAACGAGACTCCCGGATGGTATGTTGCCTCCCGGGTGCCAGGGTCAGGGATGTCTCGGATCGAGTCTATAGGATTCTTAAGGGGGAGGGGTAGCAGCCAGAGGTCGTGGTACATATCGGTACCAATGACATAGCGAGGAAAAGGGATGAGGACCTGAAAAGCGAATATAGGGAGTTAGGTTGGAAGCTGAAAGGCAGGACGAGCAGAGTAGTAATCTCAGGATTGTTACCGGTGCCACGTGCTAGTGAGGCTAGAAACAGGGAGCGAGTGCAGCTGAACACGTGGCTACAGAACTGATGTAGGAGGGAGGGATTCAGATATGTGGATCATTGGGATACCTTCTGGGGAAGGTGGGACCTGTACAAGAAGGACGGGTTGCATCTGAACTGGAGGGGCACCAATATCCTGGGCGGGAGGTTTGCTAGAGCTCTTCGGGAGGGTTTAAACTAGTTTGACAGGGGGATGGGAACCGGAGCCACGGATCAGTGGATAGGGTAGCTGTTGAACAGGCAGATACAGAGTGCAGAGAGTCTGTGAGGAAGGCTAGACAGTTGACAGGGCAAAGTTGCAGCCAGTATGATGGGTTGAAGTGTGTCTATTTTAACGCAAGAAGTGTCAGGAATAAGGGTAATGAACTTAGAGCATGGATCAGTACTTGGAGCTACGATGTTGTGGCCATTACGGAGACGTGGATATCACAAGGGCAGGAATGGATGCTGGATGTTCCAGGGTTTAGATGTTTCAAAAGGAATAGGGAGGGAGGTAAAAGAGGTGGGGGAGTGGCATTGTTAATCAGGGATAGTATCACAGCTGCAGAAAGGGAGGTCGTGGAGGAGGGTTTGTCTACTGAGTCATTATGGGTGGAAGTCAGAAACAGGAAAGGAGCAGTCATTTTGTTGGGAGTTTTCTATAGACCCCCCAATAGCAGCAGAGACATGGAGGAACAGATTGGGAGGCAGATTTTGGAAAGATGCAGAAGTAACAGGGTTATTGTCATGGGTGACTTCAACATCCCTACTATTGATTGGAACCTCCTTAGTGCAAATAGTTTGGATGGAGCAGTTTTTGTCAGGTGTGTCCAGGAAGGTTTTCTGACTCAATATGTAGATAGGCCGACTAGAGGGGAGGCTATGTTGGACTTGGTGCTTGGCAACGAACCAAGCCAGGTGGCAGATCTCTCGATGGGAGAGCATTTCGGTGATAGTGATCACAACTCCCTGACCTTCACTATAGTCATGGAGAGGGACAGGAGCAGACGGGATGGGAAAATATTTAATTGGGGGAGGGGGAATTACAATGCTATTAGGCAGGAACTGGGGAGCATAAATTGGGAACAGATGTTCTCAGGGAAATGCACGACAGAAATGTGGAGGTTGTTGAGGGAGCACTTGCTGCGACTGCTGGATAGGTTTGTCCCGATGAGGCAGGGAAGGGATGGTAGGGTGAAGGAACCTTGGATGACAAGAGATGTGGAACAGCTAGTCAAGAGAAAGAAGGAAGCTTACTTAAGGTTGAGGAAGAAAGGATCAGACAGGGCTCTAGAGGGTTACAAGGTAGCCAGGAAGGAACTGAAGAATGGACTTAGGAGAGCTAGAAGGGGACATGAAAAAGTCTTGGCGGGTAGGATTAAGGAAAATCCCAAGGCGTTCTACACGTATGTGAGGAACAAGAGGATGGCCAGAGTGAGGGTAGGGCCGATCAGGGATAGTGGAGGGAACTTGTGCCTGGAGTCGGAGGAGGTAGGGGAAGTCCTAAATGAATACTTTGCTTCAGTATTCACTAGTGAGAGGAACCTGGTCGTTTGTGAGGACAGCGTGGAACAGGCTGATATGCTCGAACAGGTTGAGGTTAAGAGGGAGGATGTGCTGGAAATTTTGAATGATATGAGGACAGATAAGTCCCCGGGGCCAGACGAGATATACCCAAGGATATTACGGGAAGCGAGGGAAGAGATTGCCGCGCCTTTGGCGATGGTCTTTGCGTCTTCACTGTCCACTGGAGTAGTATCAGATGATTGGAGGGTGGCAAATGTTGTTCCCTTGTTCAAGAAAGGGAATAGGGATAACCCTGGGACTTATAGACCAGTCAGTCATGTCAGTAGTGGGCAAATTATTGGAGAGGATTCTGAGAGACAGGATTTATGATTACTTGGAAAAGCATAGTTTGATTAGAGACAGTCAGCATGGCTTTGGGAGGGGCAGGTCATGCCTCACAAGCCTTATTGAATTCTTTGAAGATGTGACAAAACACATTGATGAAGGAAGAGCAGTGGATGTGGTGTATATGGATTTTAGCAAGGCGTTTGATAAGGTTCCCCATGGTAGGCTCATTCAGAAAGTAAGGAGGCATGGGATACAGGGAAAGTTGGCTGTCTGGATACAAAATTGGCTGGCCCATAGAAGTCAGAGGGTGGTAGTAGATGGAAAGTATTCAGCATGGAGCTCGGTGACCAGTGGTGTTCCACAAGGATCTGTTCTGGGACCTCTGCTCTTTGTGATTTTTATAAATGACTTGGATGAGGAAGTGGAAGGCTGGGTTAGCAAGTTTGCCGATGACACGAAGGTTGCTGGAGTTGTGGATAGTGTGGAAGGCTGTTGTAGGTTGCAACGGGACATTGACAGGATGCAGAGCTGGGCTGAGAAGTGGCAGATGGAGTTCAACCTGGAAAAGTGTGAAGTGATTCATTTTGGAAGGTCGAATTTGAATGCGGAATACAGGCTTAAAGACAGGATTCTTGGTAGTGTGGAGGAACAGAGGGATCTTGGAGTCCATGTCCATAGATCGCTCAAAGTTGCCACCCAAGTTGATCGGGTTGTTAAGAAGGCGTATGGTGTGTTGGCTTTCATTAACAGGGGGATTGAGTTTAAGAGCCGCGAGGTTATGCTGCAGCTCTATAAGGCCCTGGTTCGACCACACTTGGAATATTGTGTTCAGTTCTGGTCGCCTCATTATAGGAAGGATGTGGAAGCTTTAGAGAGGGTGCAGAGGAGATTTACCAGGATGCTGCCTGGACTGGAGGGCACGTCCTACGAAGAAAGATTGAGGGAGCTAGGGCTTTTCTCATTGGAGCGAAGAAGGATGAGAGGTGACTTGATAGAGGTGTGCAAGATGATGAGAGGCATAGATAGAGTGGATAGCCAGAGACTTTTTCCCAGGGTGGAAAGGGCTATCACCAGGGGGAATAATTTTAAGGTGATTGGAGGAAGGTTTCGGGGAGATGTCAGAGGTAGGTTCTTTACACAGAGAGTGGTGGGTGCGTGGAATGCGCTGCCAGCGGTGGTAGTAGAGGCAGATACATTAGGGGCATTTAAGCGACTCTTGGATTGGTACATGGATGATAGTGGAATGAAGGGTAGGTAGTTACTTAGATCTTAGAGTAGGTTAAAGGATCGGCACAACATCGTGGGCCGAAGGGCCTGTACTGTGCTGTACTGTTCTATGTTCTATGTTAATTATCAATTTTAGACCTACAGCTCTGATTACACTGATTTTTATGATTAACAAGACTAAATCAAATTCACTATTAGACAATATAAAAAATATGGCCCAGATTTTGCAGTTAGTGGTGAAGCAATGGCACTCACTGCTGACTTCGAAGAAAGCTTTCCACAAAGATCTAGTGATTTCTGTTGCATGGTTTCCCCCTCTCCTGCTGGCAGTTTAAATCTGGTACTAAGATGTCTTGGTGTGCAGCAGCAGTGATGTCAGCAGGCAGATAAGCAACCAATCACATTGAAGTATTCACACACAGCAAACCAGGAAGTTGTAACCGCTTAATATCCTTCACTTTTAATTTACATTTTCAGATAGCAAAAGAAATGATTATGATTGGATGAGCATAGAAGCTAAAATAAAGATAAACTTTTAAGAAAAGTTTTTTTTTAATATGGATTTTTAAAAAACTATTATGGAGAAATTTGATATCCCGCAAATATAAAATTAGTTTTTCAGGGCCAGTGCGGGTGTTTAGCAGTAATTATGAAGTCAGTACAACATTAAAAATCCCAGTTACACTTCATTCAAGGACTTTTACAGTGAGACTAGCAATGTAAGAATGGCAGTTTGCACCAACTCAATTAATTTCCATTGATTGCTGTGAACACCACACCCTCTGGAGAAGCGTAGAATCACTGACAGCAACTTTTGGATTTCCACATTAACCTGTGCACGTGCAGGGTCAGAGATTTCTGTCAGTTTCAGTGAAGTAATGACAGCAAACGCTGACAGTTTAACCATCATTACTACTGTAAAATTTGAACCATTCTATTTTCCTGTCAATGAGAAATTATGTGCTCCTTCTGGGAGAAGGTTTAAAAATTTTTAACACTCTTTCCCAAACATGGCAATAGGATTGTATTTTCTCATAATATTGAGCAGAAACCCACTTCAGGTACAGGCTGGGTACATTCTGAGAGGGGTGAAAGGTAAGGGAACCAAAGCCAGGGCTCCTTGGATGCTGAGGGAGATAGAGAATATGATGAAACAAAAAAAAGGGCACATGCTGCATGTCAGGTGAATTTTTCAACTAACGACCAGGTCAAATACAAAAGTTGAGAGGGAAAGTGAAGAGGAAAGTAAGAGTGGCAAAGAGAGAAAATGAGAATAGAATGGCAGTCAACATAAAAAGGAACCCAAAAATCTTCTGCTGGCATGTAAATAGTAAGCAGGTCGTAAGAGACAGGTGGAGCTTATTGGGGACACAGAGGATGATATATGCTTAGAGGCGCAAGACAAGGCTAGAATATTTAATGAATATTTTGTAATGGTTTTTACTCAGGTAGCGGATGCTGACAAAATATTGGTAGAAGAGGAAATGATAATGAATGGGGTGAAATTTGAGAGGCAGGAGGTACTCAAAAAGCTGGCTATGCTTAGAATTGATAAGTCGCTGGTCCGAATGGCTTGCATCAAAGGTTGCTGAAAAAAGTTGGGGTAGAGATAGCGGAAGGGCTTACTATAATCTTGCAGTCTTCCCTAGATACTGGGAAGGTGCCAGAGGACTGGAGAGTGGCAAATGTGACACCCTTATTCAAGAAAGGGCAGTACAGACAGTACTATTAACTACAAGCCAGTCAGTTTAACATTAATATAAAAGCAAAATACTGCGGATGCTGGAAATCTGAAATAAAAACAAGAAATGCTGGAACCACTCAGCAGGTCTGGCAGCATCTGTGGAAAGAGAAGCAGAGTTAACGTTTCGGGTCAGTGACCCTTCTTCGGAACTGACAAATATTAAAAATGTCACAGGTGGGGGTGGGGCAAGAGATAACAAAGGAGAAGGTGTAGATTGGACAAGGCCACATAGCTGACCAAAAGGTCATGGAGCAAAGGCAAACAATATGTTAATGGTGTGTTGAAAGACAAAGCATTAGCACAGAAAAGGTGTTAACGGACTGAATATTGAACAGCAGCAAATGCAAACATGAAAAAAAACAGTGGGTAAGCAAACTGAACAAACTAAGATGAAATGAAATAAATGCAAAAAAAGGTTGTAAAAAATGTTAAAAAGAAAAAAAAACAACTAAAAATGAAAGTAAAATGGGGGGCTGTCATGCTCTGAAATTATTGAACTCAATGTTCAGTCCGGCAGGCTGTAGTGTGCCTAATCGGTAGATGAGATACTGTTCCTCGAGCTTGCGTTGATGTTCACTGATGTTCCATTATAAACCCACCGACTCCCACAACTACCTCGACTACACTTCTTCACACCCTACCTCCTGTCAGGACTCCATTCCATTCTCCCAGTTTCTCCGTCTTCGACGCATCTGCTCTGATGATGCTACCTTCCATGACTGTGCTTCTGGTATGACCTCCTTTTTCCTCAACCGAGGATTCCCCCCACTGTTGTTGTCAGAGCCCTCAACTGTGTCCGGCCCATTTCCCGTACCTCTGCCCTCAATCCTTCCCCTCCCTCCCAGAACCGTGACAGGGTTCCCCTTGTCCTCACTTTCCACCCGATCAGCCTCCATATCCAAAGGATCATCCTCTGCCATTTCCGCCACCTCCAGCGTGATGCCACTACCAAACGCATCTTCCCCTCCCTTCCCCTGTCAGCATTCCGAAGGGATTGTTCCCTCCGCAACACCCTGGTCCACTCCTCCATTACCCCCACCGCCTTGTCCCTGTCCCATGGCACCTTTCCCTGCAATCGCAGGAGGTGTAATACCTGCCCATTTACCTCCTCTCTCCTCAATATCCCAGGCCCCAAACCCTCCTTTCAGGTGAAGCAGCAATTTACTTGTACTTCTTTCAATGTAATATACTGTATTCGCTGCTCACAATGTAGTCTCCTCTACATTGGGGAGACCAAACGCAGACTGGGTGACCGCTTTGTGGAACACCTCTGCTCAGTCCGCAAGCAGGACCCTGAGCTTCCGGTTGCTTGCCATTTCAACACTCCCCCCTGCTCTCATGCTCACATCTCTGTCCTGGGATTGCTGCAGTGTTCCAGTGAACATCAACGCAAGCTCGAGGAACAGCATCTCATCTACCGATTAGGCACACTACAGCCTGCCGGACTGAACCTTGAGTTCAATAATTTTAGAGCATGACAGCCCCCAATTTTACTTTCATTTTTAGTTGTTTTTTTCCTTTTTTACATTTTTTACAACATTTTTTTGCATTTATTTCATTTCATCTTAGATTGTTCAGTTTGCTTACCCACTGGTTTTTTTTCAGGTTTGCACTTGCTGCTGTTCAATATTCAGTGTATTTACACCTAATCTGTACTAATGCTTTGTCTTCCAACACACCATTAACATATTGTTTGCCTTTGCTCCATGACCTTTTGGTCAGCTATGTGGCCTTGTCCAATCTACACCTTCTCCTTTGTTATCTCTTGTCCCACCCCCACCTCACTTGCTTATAACCTGTGACATTTTTAATATTTGTCAGTTCCGAAGAAGGGTCACTGACCCGAAACGTTAACTCTGCTTCTCTTTCCACAGATGCTGCCAGACCTGTTGAGTGGTTCCAGCATTTCTTGTTTTTATTTTAGTTTAACATTAATGATGGGTAAGGTTTTCAAAACAATAATCAGAGAAAGAAATCAACCGGCACTTGGAGAGGTTTGAGTTAATTAAAAATAGTCAGCACAGATTTGTGAAAGGCAGATCGTGCTTGACTAATCTCATTGAGTTGTTGATGATGTAGTAGAGAAGGTTGATGAAGGGAATGCAGTGGGTGCTGTCTATATGGATTGTCAAGAAAACACTATTTGCCAAAAGAGAGATATTAATATCATCAGTTGGAAACTTGTCTTAGACTTTTAATGGAAAAAATCCTACAAGTTAACTTACAAAAAACTAGCAGCCAAGATGGCCATTGCAATTTACATCTGAAATACCAGCAGATTGAACTGGAGACAAAGGGCTGAATTATACTGGCCCCTAGATGCCACGGATCGCGGCGCAGGGGCCGGTAAAATTCTGCCTGGAGAGGCCCGCCTCGACCCGCATCGTCGGGTAGGGCCCGCCGCAAATTGCTGGTGATGGGGGGACCTCAATGCCAGCCCCCCCCCCCCACCACATGGCAGTGTCACCCCAATTACAATATGTTAAATGGTTCTTAACTCTACATATTGTGCAGCCTGCGGCCTCTCCATGGACACCTCCGAATTTTTCGCTGAACGGGCGGCCGTCACGTGCCATCCCGTTCACAATTTGAAAAGCCGGCAGGTCCTCAGAGGCAGAAGGTTTCACGACAGAAGGTAAGTTCCTTTTCAGGGGTCTCACTCTGCATTCTTAAAGTGGGGGGGGATTACAGGGGGTCCCACTCTGCATACTGGGAGGGAGGGGGATATTCAGGGGTCTCACTCTGCATACTGGAAGGGAGGGGAAATATTCAGGGGTCTCACTCTGCATACTGGAAGGAAGGAGGGAGGGGGTCTGGGATTACTGGACAGAAAGCTCTGCAGGCATGAAGCGAGGTACTGTGTACCTTCTCTCCATAAACAGTGTATGCTCTGTGTGTGGGGAGGGTGCCAGAAAGGGTAGGAGCATTAAGGTTATGTGGATCGTGAGGGCAATTGATTCAGCTGGTAGGATTTTGATGTGGTCATGCTGTGCCACTCAGTGTTGGCTAAGATGGGCAATGCCATGGCACGCCACATAGTTGATCCATGAAAGCAGCTGATGTACCTGTCGACCAAACCCTGCCCTGTTAGGAACCTTCAAATACATGAAGGGTTCAACTTTATTTATTACTTGGAAATAGGTATGGCACATCCTACATTGTGTGATCCTCTGCTCCTTTGGATCTGTATGCGCCAGAGGCAAAATCAAGAGGCAGGTGTGATCCACGTAGAGGCCCCGGTCATGAGCATCAGCCCCAAGGGGAGCTCGCCATTATGATTGTCGTGCATCTACAAGCCCCACATGACATGCCATTGATGTCACAGCACCAGTATCAGAGGTGATTGCGCATTTAGAGAGGGTGGTGACACATCTCTGTCCTACTCAAAGATGACCTTCAGCCCATGGGCTTCGGTGGGCATCCTATGCCTTTGGTCCTCATAGTGGGAGTGGTTCTCAAGCTTGATGCCTATGCAGCTTATCAGGGGCCCCCCAGAAACCTTTGTGCAGTCAAACAGTCAGCAGTGCACCGCTGCATCAGGGAGGTCACCGATGCCCTGCAGCGGAGGGCCAGTGATTATGTCCGCTTCAGGACGGACTCTCACAGCCAGGCCCAGAGGGTCATCGGTTTCGACACCATTGCCAGAGAATCATAGGTTGTAATGTTCATAGACTGCACTCATGTGGCCATCAGGCCTCCCGCCAGGCTACCACCTGCAGACGTCAACATTAAAAGAATCCTCTCAATTTAGGTGAAGCTGGTATGTGATCACTGCAGATGCTTCATGCAAATCTGTGACCGCTTCTCAGGCAACTGTCATGACACCTGGGACCTGCGCCAGTCCTAACTGTCACCACTGCTCACTGAACTGGCTCAGATGGAGGGGTGGCTTTTTGGACATAAGGGTTATCCTTTGCAGACATGGCTCCCGACATCAGTGAGAGATCCCACCAACGGTGAAGAGGAGAGATACAATGCCAGCCACTGAGCTACAGGAGCCACCATTGAGCAGGAGATCAGCATGGTGAAAGAGCGCTTCCAATGCCTGGATAAAAAGGGTGATGACCTGTACTACGGGCTGAAAAGGCCAGCTCCTTTCTTTGCTGCTCTGCACAACTGCTCACCCAATAGGGGCCAGGCCTGGCATGATGAGGCGAGACATCAACAGGATTCCTCCTCGGACTATGAGGATGTACAACATTGAAGACACATGGGAGGGCAGATGGCACCCAGGCTCTGCACACAGGGCTAGCATGCACGGCAGTGGCTTATCAGACAAAGACTGTCAGCTCCATAGGAACCAACTTGAGCTCTGTAAGCCACACATCACCCTCGCTCACCTGCTGTGCACCAGTCCACATCTGCAGCATCCCTGTGTAAACCATTAGAGGCAGCAGCTGACTGAGCCAATGTCCATGCATCCGTGGAGACGCTCATGAGTAATGGTGGCAAGACAATGATGTTATTGCATAAATTAGCTCTCTTGAAGGGCCAACAGTGCAAAGGGATGTGACATTGGTGCTACATGCTGGCACACATCCTTCACACAGAGAGGACACACATGTTGGTGAGGAACATTTCGCGAAAGACTTATCTACGTTGCTGTGACACTCGTGCATTCCATTTGCGTCAGTGTGTTCTATTTTTTTATTTAGAGATACAGCACTGAAACAGGCCCTTCGGCCCACTGAGTCTGTGCCGACCAACAACCACCGTTTATACTAACCCTGCAGCAATCCCATATTCCCTACCACCTACCTACACTAGGGGCAATTTACAATGGTCAATTTACCTATCAACCTGCAAGTCTTTGGCTGTGGGAGGAAACCGGAGCACCCGGCGAAAACCCACGCAGTCACAGGGAGAACTTGCAAACTCCGCACAGGCAGTACCCAGAATCGAATGCAGGTCCCTGGAGCTGTGAGGCTGCGGTGCTAACCACTGCGCCACTGTGCTGCCCTCTGTAATACCTTTGTAAACCTCTGTAATACCTTTTATGGTATATTTAAATCTCACGTCCTGGAATGTGCAAAATTAAGATTATTCACCCAAGTGCGGCATGCCTACAAGAAGGAATATTATACTTGAGTGAAAGAAGAGGATCGCAACTTCACAGGACTGGGACACAGCAAGGTAAGTATGTGGCAGCAAAGCAGAAAGTGCTGGGGTAACACTGCAGGTCAGCAAGCTTCTGTGGAGAGAGAAGCAGAGTTAACTTTCAGGTCTGTGAGCTTGGACAAGTTAACTCTGCTTCTCTCTCGACAGATGCTGCCTTTCCTGCTGGATTTCTGCAGCAGTTTCTGCTTTGCAGCAAGATTGACAGCAGCCCCACTCTTCAACAATCAGGTAAGTATTCTTTGACAGCTGTCAGGAAGTAGGTGATGGGGCGCTTAAAATAGGGCCCCAGCACCTGCAGCACAGCTGTCAAAAGGTTTATCACTGTGCCGAATGTCCCACCTTTCCACATGCATTATGAGGAGGGGCCCTCCTCAAACCAAAAAAGACAGTGCTGAGAGCAGGAGTGAGACCCGAAGACCTGTGTGTTTCCACTGTAACAAGACAGGTCACCTCCGAGCTGACTGCTGGAACTTATGGGGAAAAACTGTAGGATTAGTCATGGCACACCAAAACCATGCAGGAGAAGGGGCCCTGATGGAAAGCATGGCAGATCAGGATGTGGCCTCAACTTCAGCAGTAGGGCCCAATAAACCTACCACTGAGCATGTGCGAAAACTTAACAAAATCCCTGATGGTTACCAGGATTTTTTTGTCCCAAGGAAGAGTGACCCCATATCCCTCAAATGGGGCAAGCAAGCCCATAGTCATATTCAAGAATCCCTTCTTCTGGGAAAAGAAATAACCTTCCCCCCCCCCACCCCCGAGAGTGCAGTGAATGCTAAAGTGTTAGTGATTTGTATCAGAGGACCCATACCTTTATATTGAGTGCACCTGGAGTGTGACCTAGTTTCAGGACCAGTAACAGTGGGGATTGGCCCTAGTTTGTGTGTGAACGGGGTCAACTTGCTCTGGGATAATGATCTGGTGGGGGCGAAGATGGTAGCTTCCCCAGTAGTTTTAGAAAAAGCAAAAGAGGTCAGGGAGACAGCACAGTTGCAGGAGAAGGTCCCCAGCATTTTCCCTGATTGTGTGGTGACTCGGTCCATGGCCAAACACGTTCCATCAGAGCAGGCTGAACCGGCAGTGCAGATAGATGACCCTACTGTCTGGTTGTCTGAGATCTTCTTTGGGAAGTTAGAGGACCCAAAGGATGGGTTAAACAGATCTTCCCTAGTTGAGGCTCAACAAGCCGACCCAATATTAAAGAAGTTAGCACCGACAGCCCAAACCAAAATTGAAGCAGAGGGAGTCCCTGAGTGCTACTATTTAAAGAATGAGGTGCTGATGAGTAAGTGGAGACCTCCTCACAGACCTGCAGATGAAGAATGGACAGCGGTTCACTAGATAGTGGCGGCCCTTAGGTACCGTAAGAAAAAAATTAAGAATGGCCCACGAGCTTCCAATAGCTGGACATGTCGGTGTATGAAAAACCCAAACCTGCATAAGACAGCATTTTGACTGGCCAAAACTCCACAAAGATGTGGTGGAGTTTGCCACACATGCCAGGTTGTGGGGAAGCCCCAACCTGCAATAAAACCTGCACCCCTAATTCCCATACTGGCTTTTGGGGAATCCTTCAGCAAAGTGCTGGTGGACTGTGTGGGACCTCTACCAAAAACAAAAGGGGGCTACAGTACCTTCTCACCATTATGGATGTCACTACCCGATTCCCAGAGGCCATTCCCCTAAGAACTATATCTGCAAACATTGTAGTGGAGGGGCTAACCCAATTCCTTACCCGATATGGATTGCCTGCCAAGATCCAGACTGACAAGGGCACTAATTTCATGTCTGAGATCTTTCAAAAAGTCATGGGCAATCTGGGCATAACCCAGCTAAAGTCCTCAGCCTACCACTTACAGTCACAAGTGGCTTTAGAACCGTACCACCAAACCGTAAAGACAATGATCAGGGCATACTGCTACAAGTATCCCCACGACTGGGACAAAGGGCTGGGATTTCTCCTGTTTGCCACTAGGGACTCACCCAATGAATCCACTTGTTTCAGTCCCTTTGAATTAGTTTATGGACACAAGGTGAGAGGTCCTCTTAAACCAATCAAGGAGAAGCTCTTGGGTCATAGGGATGAGTCTTCCATGTTAGACTACATTTCCATGTTCCGGGAGCAGCTCACAAGAGCCTGCGTAGTCGCTCAGGAGCACCTAAAGACCTCCCAAGCAGCTCTGGAAAGGTAAGCAGACAAACATGCCAAAGCCAGAACGTTTCAGCCTGGAGACCATGTATTAGTATTATTCCCGATTCAGGGTGAACCCCTGAAAGCCTGGTTCAGTGGCCCATACCAAGTGGCTAAAAGAATTAGCTAGGTAAATTATTTGATTGACACCCCAGACCGAAGGAAAAAACAAAGGTTGTGCCACGTTAACATGTTAAAACAGTATCACAGCTGGGAAGGAGTCAGACAAGCACAGGTCTGTCAGACAGTCAGGAAGGAAGGGGATGAACAGGACAATGAGGATGAGCTAGAGGAAGGCCTGGGGGATTCCCAATTGAACCCCTTCCTGCCCGGTTAGCCAACACCAAAGTGTTGAATAACCTAGACACCATGCTTTCCTATTTAAAAGCGGAACAAAGAGCCCTGGCAAGGCTGCTTACTTCATTTAAGGAAGTCTGCAAGGACATACCAGGGTGCACAACCTTAACCCTACATGATGTGCAGGTAGCAGAGACCCCTCCCATTAAACAGAACCCCTATCTCATAGATCCCGAGAAACTGACCCAGGTTCGGGACAAAATACAGTACATGCTAGAAAACAACCTGATTGAGCCCAGAGCAGCTGGAGTTCCTCAGTTGTGCTAGTGACCAAGCCGAATGGCTTGACAAGGCTCTGCATTGATTACAGGAAGGTTAATGCAATGACCAGAGCTGATTTCTATCCCATTCCCCATCTGGAAGACCATATTGATGGAGTAGGGTATGCCACCTATATAACAAAAATAGACTTGCTAAAAGGATGTTGGCAGGTTCCCTTTACACCCTGAGCCTAGGAGATATCAGCCTTTGTCACCCCAGATGGCATATTCCAGTGGTAAGTGATGCCCTGTGGTTTAAGGAATGCCCCAGTCACCTTCCAAAGGCTGATGAACCACGCAGTGGCTGGCCGACCTAATTGTGTGGTATAGCTAGATGATTTGCTGGTATACAGTGAGACCGAGGGGGACCACTTAGCCCAATTAGACACCCTCTTCCAACGGTTACAGTCAGCTAAGCTAGTAGTAAACTTTGCAAAAAGTGAGTTTGCCAAAGCTCAAATGACTGACCTCGGGCATGTTTTCGGTCAGGGGCGAGTTCTGCCCAGGGCAGCAAAAGTACAAGCGCTGATTGATTTTCCCATTCCCTCGACAAAAAGGGAAATCATGTGTTTTTGGGGATGTGCGGGTTTTACCGTTCCAAACCTCAGCACTATAGCGACCCCACTGACAGACTTACTGCAGAAAAGGGCCATGGTAGTATGGTCAGAGAAGTGCCAAACTGCTTTCGAGAGGTGAAAAGCCATATTAACAACAATAATAAAAACAAGAAATGCTGGAACCACTCAGCAGGTCTGGCAGCATCTGTGGAAAGAGAAGCAGTTAACGTTTCGGGTCAGTGACCCTTCTTCGGAACTGACAAATATTAAAAATGTCACAGGTTAAAAGCAAGGTTATCACTTCAGAATGTCCCAAAATGTTTACAGCCAATAAAGTACCTTCAAAATGTAGTCACTGTTGTCATATAGGAAACATGGTGCCAATCTGCATACAGCAAGGTCCCACAAACAGCAAAAACTAATTATATTTATCTAACACCTTCAGCATAATAAAACATCCCAAAGCACTTTATAGGGCTGTTACAAAGCAAAATTTGACATCGATCCGCAGAAGGAAATATTAGGACTGATGACCAAAAGCTTGGTCAAAGAGCTAGGTTTCAAGGAGTGTCTTAAAGGAAGAAAGAGAGGTAGAGAGGCGGAAGGTTTTAGGGAGGGAATTCCAGAGCTTAGGGCATAGACAGCTGAAGGCACAGTCACTAATGGCAGAGCAATTAAAATCAGGATGCTCAAGAACTCAGAATTAGATGAGTGCAAATATCCTGGAAATTTATGAGGCTGGAGAAGATTACAGAGATATAGAGGGAATTGAAAAGAAGGATGACAGTTTTAAAATTGAGGTGTTGCTTAACTGGGTGCCAGTGTAGGTCAGCAAGCATACAAATAATGGGTGAACAGAAGTTGGTAATAATGTGATGATGACCAGATGACTTGTGTTAGTGATGTTGTTTGAGGGATTAATATTGGCCAGCAGACCAGGGAGAGTGCCAAGACACCTTTTACATTCACCTGAGAGGGCAGATAGGGGGCTGGATTTTAAGAGCCTGTCGCCGATCTCAGTGGCAAGATCAAAAAATGGCTGCCCGCTTGTGCGGGCTGCACGTCAAAGGGCCGCCACAATCTCAAGCACAGCAGTTCATTTAAGTAGCCGGGGCAACCTCCCCCCACCCACCCCAATCCCGATAAGGGGGCAGGCTGTCCATCTCCAGCAATGGAGTCAGCTACCTGTGTGCAGGCGCCGGTGGCATTTTTAAAGGGCATCCCGCCCTGCCGCCCAATTTAAATTTTTAAAGTCCTACCCCCAAAATTGAATAAATAAATTTTGAACACCCCTTTCCAACCCCCCCCCCAATAACAATGGCAATAACTATTTGCCCTTGCCCCGCCAAACACTTACCTTTTACATCTAACCTTCCCCCCTGCACAAAGTTTAAGGTTCAACCCTTCTCACCATCCCCTACATCCATTTCGTATATTTGACCCCATTCTCCCACCACCTGCACTGACAAACTTACCTCACCCCCCCAAACCACCCCCCCTCCACCCCCCCTCCACCCGCCAACCAGTGTGGCACCTCGTTTTCCCCGGATAGGGACCTGAAGGCGTTAGAGTGCCGGCCGCCACGCCAAAGATCGTGGCGGGCCCTCGAGCGCAGGTAAGTCTATTTAAATTTAATAATTTTATTCTCATTTGAATATTTAAATTGTGGTCCCGTCGCCCAGCAGTGGGGGAGGGCCGCCACAGAGCCTCACCGCTGCCAGGAGGCGTTGAGATCCGTGGCAGGCCTCAACCAGAGCCAGCTTCAGGCCCTCCCCCACCACGGAACCCGATGCCTGGGGGAGATCAAAATCCAGCCCAGGGTTACAGTTTAAAATAAAAGCAAAATACTGCGGATGCTGGAAATCTGAAATAAAAACAAGAAATGCTGGAACCACTCAGCAGGTCTGGCAGCATGCTGCCAGACCTGCTGAGTGGTTCCAGCATTTCTTGTTTTTATCACAGTTTAAAATCCCTTCTGAAACATTGCATGCTGAATTTTATTAGCACATCGCAAATCACGGCAGCGCATTTTTGCAGATACATTTGTTTGACATTAATTTTAAAGATTTCAATAAAAGCTGAAAGCCGCTCTACCACCCCGTTACCGCCCCGCCCCCCCCCCCCCCCCCCCCACCCAACCCCATGCATATTTTAGTTTTGGGCCTTTCAAAACTTCTTTCCCAAGCCGAACTTTCCTCCCTGATCTTAGTCACCTTTGCCATTCAACCCCATCCCATCATCCAATTGAAACATTTTTCTCCGCTTTCCCCACCTCCCCACCCCAGCCCTGAAAATTTCACTGTTCCTCCCTCCCCACCAGTGTCTCACCTTGAATCTCCAAACAGAGATCTGAAGGCATGGCACTTCTGGCCACTGGCCGGAATATCAGCGTGGGATGGCTGCCAGGTAAGGTAATTATCATGTATTTGCATAAGTTTTATTAGGCAAATGAAGATCCTGCCGCCAAGTGACTGGGGGGGGGGGGGGGGGCGGGGTGCTGCACCCAGGCCTTACCGTTGCCAGTAAAATGTGACGGGGCCTTCTCGGTGTTGGGAGTCATGGCAGGCCTCTCCCTGAAGAAATTTGCAGGCCCCCACCCCCCAACACGACTCCCAACACCGGAGAGCTCATAGAATTCAGCTCTGCACCTCTGAAAGTGCAATAGTCCCTCAGTATTGCACTGGAGTGTCATCTAAGAATTTGTGCTGAAGTGTCTGAACCCAGAACCATTCTGACTTCAACATGAGAGTGCTACTATTGAGGCACAGTTGACAGCATTGACAAATATAGTTTTAAACTGAACGCTTTTTGGAACAGAAAAGAATTTTGCAAAAGCTTACCCTTACATTTTTTTCAATGTCTAATTTTGGCAAAAGCTGCATTATATAAAGCTATTAATTAAAACAATTCTTTTCAGAAATTCTCTCCAATTTTTCATAAAATGTTAAAAGCGTCTCATCTTTCTGCCATGCAATAAATCTTTGAAGAGAAAACATTCATACCAGAATGATAAGTACAAAATATTTATTTAAGAATATTTCTAGTTGCATTAAAACCCTGGTCAAGACAGATCAAACTATCCTAAAAAATTAATTAGTCTGAAATAACAGTGCTTTATGAGTAATATGGATGGTGACTGAGAAGTCATATTGCACAGTGACAGCGAGTGTTTCTGAGGGTTAGCTTAGCTTCACAGTAAAGTAACTACAGTATTTCTAGTTTAGAAGGGTTCATGTATAAATGTACTTTATTTAAATAATGTGGTGCAGTCTTATGATTGTCAAGGTGATGAATGTCAGTCCAGGGGAAAGGGACATTTTGTCACCTCTATACCATCAGCCCCAGTTTTGCAAATGATGCAAAATCAGGGCCATGTAGTGAAGTTGGTTTGTGCTCCCTAAAGTAGCTTAACCGGAATTTATCAGGATAACTCCTCTTAATAAGTTTTCTGCTCCTCAAAGAAACAAATCCAAGTGCTGTGTTGGGGGTTGGGGGAAAAGTAGTCAGCAAATTTGCAGCTCATAAAGCGCCTTGAAATGTTTTACTATGTTAAAGATGCTACGGGCTAAAATTACCAGCTTGCCGCTGATCCCGCGACAAGCTTCAAAAATGGCGGGACACACGCACGGGATTTACTCCGTGGAGCCGCTGCGATATATGCAGCAGCTCATGTACATGGCCAGGGTGGACTACCACCTTCCCCCCCCCCCCTGCCCCGCGATGACGTGCAGGGGTCTGGTGTTCCGTCCCCAGCAACGGCATCTGGCGCCGGCGCCATTTTTAAAGGGCTTCCAGCCTTTCAATGTAATTTGAATTTTTAAAGAAACCTGATTATAAAAAACTGAATAAAATTATTGTGACCCTCTCCCACCATCCCCCGCACCCCTCCCACCCCCTGCCCATGACCTTAAAATTTATTACTTACCTTCTCCCCCACCAAAAAATCTTACCTTACAATCCCAGGCTTCTCCCCCCCACCCTCAAAGTTAATGAACTATGAACTTTACCCCTTCCCACCACCCCTTAGACCAATCAAAAAGGTTTGATCCAGCTCCCCCACCCTCCTGCCTTGGAAACTTACCTTCTCCCCCCTCCCTACCAGTGTTCTGCCATACTTCACTGGTCGGAGATCGGACGGCGCAGGAGTGCCGGCCACCGACCATAATATCGGAGCGGGACGAGGTAAGTAAGTAATTATTCATTCATTAGCATCTATTTACATATTTTAATTTCGGCCCCGCCACCGAGCGGGGGCGAGCCACCACGAGGCCTCGCCGCTGCCGCTAATATGGGGCGGGGCCTTCCCGGCATCAAGGCTTGTGGCTCGCCTCTCCTGGAGGCACTTTCCGGGCCCCCCCACCATGACCCCCGACATCAGGGGGCTGATAAAATTCAGCCTATGTTTTTGACTGCACATATTTGCTGCGTTGTAAGGAATGGACAGCACTACCGCTCAATAGCTCTTCGGTTGCACCCAGGGGATGCTCAACTCTGCCATTTAATGGTGAGGACTCAGACGTCCTGTTTCCAGAGGTGTGATAAAGGAGAGTAGCTATTTTGAGAGGGGAAGCCCACCCACCATGGAAAGAGAAGTACAAGCTGCCTCAATCAGACCTGTTGTGTGTGTGAATACCTATAGTATTAAGTAGAAAAGGAGAAAGAGATTTTCAGATGTCACGAACACTACCAAGGCAAGAGTAAGCACCTTCACTGACATAGTTACTGCTGGACATAATCAATGTGGCACAGACTAAGAGTTGCACCCTCATGGAGACAGCTATACATTGTCACTGAAGAAAGAAAAGACTTGTATTTATGTTAAGCCTTTCACAACCTCAGGATATCCTAAAGCAACTTAACTTTTTGAAGTGTAATCACTGTTGTAGGAAACTCAGCACTTATTTTGCACACAGCAAGACCCCACAAACACCAATGCGATGATGACCAGAAAGTTTACTTTATTGATTTTGGTTGAGTGATAAACATTGGCTTGTTCACAGGGATGTACTCCCTGACTTACAACAGAAGAACTGTTGGGTACACTTTCTATAAGGCTGACAAATAGCTTGTAACACAAATGTTGAAAGGTATACTTAGAACCAACACTGCCACCAGAAATGACATGCATGTTGCATTGTAATGGACTCACACAAGGAGGGATATAGCTTGTCCCAAGGATTGGCCATTTATGCGGTTTTAGCAGTTTGCAACATATGAATGTTCTGTGTCTTCTTTCAATAAACTTTGAGCACACGCTTCCACCTAAAGTCCATCTGCCAATCACAAGGAGATGGCACAATGCATTTTTGGGTTATGGACTGTGGAAGAAGGGAGGGAAATTAGAAATATGGATCTCGATATTGATTCTGACCCATGATAGGTCAGAGTGAGACAATGGGGACAAAACATTTTTTAGAAGGGGAACGTGCTTTCAATCTGTGGCTTACATACCTGTTACCATTTCTACAGTGGCAGGCTTCATGTTAAAGAGTCATAGAGTTATACAGTACAGAAACAGGCCCTTCGGCCCATCTTGTCTGTGCCAGCCATCAAGCTAATCTATTCTAATCCCATTTTCCAGCATTTGGCCGATCACTTTGTATGCTATGGCGTTTCAAGTGCTTATCTAAATACTTCTTAAATGTTGTGAGGGTTCCTGCCTCTACCACCCCTTCAGGCAGTGTTCCAGATTCCAACCACCCTCTGGTAAAAAGTTTTTTCCTCAAATCCCCTCTAAACCCCCTTACCTTACCTTAAATCTGGTTATTGACATCTCCACTAAGGGAAAAAGTTTCTCCCTATCTGCCCTATCTGTGCCCCTCATAATTTTGTATACCTCTATCAGGTCACCCCTCAGCCTTCTCTGCTCTAAGGAAAACAACCCTAGCCTATCCAGTCTCTCTTCTAGCTGAAATGCTCCAGCCCAGGCAACATCCTGGTGAATCTCCTCTGCACCCTCTCCAGTGCAATCATATCCTTCCTATAGTGTGACGACCAGAACTGTACACAGTACTCCAGTTGTAGCCTAACTAGCATTTTATACAGCTCCATTATAACCTCCCCGCTCATATTCTATGCCTCGGCTAATAAAGGCAAGTATCCCATTTGCCTTCCTAACCACCTTGTCTACCTGTGCTGCTGCCTTCAGTCATCTATGGGCAAATACACCAAGGTCCCTCTGATCCTCTGTACTTCCTGGGGTCCTACCACCCATTGTATATTCCCTTGCCTTGTTAGTCCTCCCAAAATGCATCACCTCACACTTCTCAGGATTAACTTCCATTTGCCACTGCTCTGCCCATCTTACCAGCCCATCTATATCGTCTTGTAATCTAAGGCTTTCCTCCTCACTACTTATGACACCACCAATTTTCATGTCATCTGCAAACTTACTGATACCTCCTATATTTGCATCTAAATCATTAATGTACACTACAATAGCAAGGGTCCCTGCGCTACACCACTGGTCACAGGCTTCCAATCACAAAAACAACCCTCAACCATCATCCTCTGCCTCCTGCCACTAAGACAATTCTGGCTCCAGTTTGCCAAATTGCCCTGAATCCCATGGGCTCTTACCTTCTTAACCAATCTTCCATGCAGGAGCTTATCAAAAGCCTCACTGAAGTCCATGTAGACTACATCAACTGCTTTACCCTCATCTACAGATCTAGTCACCTCCTCGAAAAATTCAATCAAGTTTGTTAAACATGATCTCCCTCTTGACAAAGTCATGCTGACTATCCTTGATTAAATACTGCCTCTCCAAGTGGAGATTAATCCTGTCCCTCAGAATTTTTTCCAGTAGTTTCCCTACCACTGATGTTAGACTCACTGGCCTGTAATTACCTGGTTTATCCCTGCTACCCTTCTTGAATAATGGTACCACATTCACTGTCCTCCAATCCTCTGGCACCTCTCCTGTGGCCAGAGAGGATTTGAAAATTTGTGTCAGAGCCCCTGCTATCTCCCCCCCCACTTGCCTCACATAGCAGCCTGGGATACATCTCACGTGGGCCTGGGGATGTATCCACTTTTAAGCCCGCTAAAACCACTAATGCCTCTTCCCTTTCACTGCTGATTGGTTTGAGTAAATCACAATCCCCCTTCTTGATCTCTAAACCTACATCGTCCTTCTCCATAGTGAACACAGATGAAAATCATTTAAAACCTCACCTATGTCCTCCGGCTCCATGCACAGATTGCCACTTTGGTCCCTAATGGACCCTACTCTTTCTCTGGTTATCCTCTTGCCCTTAATATACTTACAAAACACCTTGGGATCTTCCTTTATCTTGCCCGCCAGTGCTTTTTTGTGTCCCCTTCTTCACTCTCCTAATTACTTTTTTAAGTACCCCCTACACTGTCTATACTCCTCTCGAGTCTCCGCTGTTTTCAGCCCCCTGAATCTGCCATAAGCCTCCTTTTTTTTCCTCATCCAATCCTCTATATCCATTGACATCCAGGGTTCCCTGAACTTGTTGGTCCTACCCTTCACCTTTACGGGAACATGTTGGCCCTGAACTCTCACTATTTCCTTTTTGAATGACTCCCACTGGTCTGATGTAGACTTTCCTACAAGTATCTGTTCCCAGTCTACTTTGGCCAGATCCTGTTTTATCATATTGAAATCGGCCTTCCCCCAATTCAATGCCTTTATTTCCGGTCCATCTTTGTCCTTTTCCATAACTACCTTAAATCTTACAGAGTTATGGTCACTATCCCTGAAATGTTCCCCCACTGACACTTCTACCACTTGTCTGGCTTCATTCCCCAGGATTAGGTCCAGTACCGCCCCTTCTCTTGTAGGACTTTCTACATGCTGGCTCAAAAAGCTGTCCTGTATGTACTTCAAGAATTCCACCCCCTTTAAGCCTTTTGCACTAAGACTATCCCAGTTAATATTGGGGAAGTTGAAATCCCCTTCTGTTATTACCCTATTATTTTTACACCTCTCTGAGAGTTGCCTACATATCTGCTCCTCTATCTCTCCCTGACTGTTTGGTGGCCTGTAGTACACTCCCAGCCAAGTGATTACCCCCTTTTTGTTTTTAAGTTCTACGCATATGGCCTCATTTGAGGAACCATCTGAGATATCATCCCTCCTTACTGCAGTAATTGACTTCTTGATCAATAATGCACTGCCACCGCATCCACCCCCCACCCCGCCCCCCCAACCCCGTTATGCCTGAAGATTATATATCCTGGAATATTGAGCTGCCAGTCCTGCCCTTCCCTCAACCATGCCTCTGTAATAACAATAATATCATATTCCAATGTGTTAATCAACGCCCTCAATTCATCTGCCTTGCTTGTAAGACTCCTTGCGTTAAAATAGATGTAATCCAGTCTTGCATTATTATCTTGTGCCTTAACAGGTTGATATTTGCTCTGCCTTCCAGACTTACTTTCTCTTCTAAGGCAGGACACTTAATTAACTCCCACAATGTACTTGAAGCCTGATTTAAATTTAATAGGTGCCTTATGGATTTCCCAGGGCTTGGGAAACCTGGCAGTAAAAGGGAGACAGCAGGTGCCAGCTCGAGAAGGTTAAGTCTTTAACAGCACTCCTTGTGGGTCAGGAGGGACAGGAGTGCTTCCCCATCCCTGGCCACTCAAGAAAGCTCTCAGCCCTCCCTCCACTGGTTGTAGCCTCTCTCACTCATTGTGGCAATTGGCAATGTCTCCCCCAATCCCCCATCTCTTGCTGCTTCTCCTCTGTCAATTGCCGGGGACTGTCCACAAGGGACCCCAACTGCAACCTCCTGCCACTGACTTTCCAGCCCATTTTCCTGGCTGCCAGATGGTAAACAGAGAAAAAAATTATAATGAGGTCCCACCATTAAATTTCACGGCCTTTCCCCATTCCAGCCTTGCCATGTTTTCCCTGAACTACCACACTCCCCCGCACCTTCCCCATCTCCCCGTTAAATGCCTGGGCCATGGAGCTTGCTACAGTTGTGGGACTTTTCATTTACTATAAATATGTCACATTCTGTGATTTAAATGATTCTGATAGGTGAGTCTTAGTCTCATGAATAACTAGATAAGTTTCTGATAATATGCTGAGAACAAAGAACAGAAAACCTTCATGCTAATCATTTTATCTGCAATATCTATCCTGCCCCTTCTCAAGAATTGCTTCCATCTTGGAAAAAGAGTACAGCATCATCAAATCAGAACTCATAATTTATTGAGCAAAAGATAAACAAAATAAAACTATGACAGCAATACAATCTATATTTACAGTGTTTGCACAAGCCAACTCCTTGAATGAAAAACAATGTAGGGTCACAATCTATGCACTGAGCTATTTCATAGTTAATGTTTAAATTTTTTTCTAGTTGTCTTTCCTAATTGTGGAAGCTGGCTCACCTAATAACTTTCTCTGAAGGTTGTACCTGACTGGATCAACTCTACTCAACTCATTAAATACAAAAAGGAAGAAAGACTTGCATTTTTATAGCATCATTCTTGACCACCAGATGTCCCAAAGCCCGTTGCAGCCAAAGAAGAGTTTTTGAAATGTAGTCACTGCTGTAAGATAGGAAATTTGTGCACATGAAGCTCCCACAAACATTGATTGAGGGATAAATATTAGCCAGGACACTGAGGATAACTCTCCTGCTCTTCTTCAAAACAGTGCTATGGAATCTTTATGACCCCTGAGAGAGCAGACAGGGCCTTGGTTTAATGTCTCATTTAAAAGATAGCACCTCCAACACTGCAGCACTCTCTCAGTGCTGTACTGGAGTGTTAACCTGGGTTTTTGTGCGCAAGTCTCTGGTGTGGGATTTGAATCCACAACAGAAAACAGTTGCCAGTGCTTCCTGGATATGAATAAGCAGCAGCCACATTCAAAAGTGACTAGGCAAGTTATACAGTACCATTCTGAATGTGGTTTTGGATCCTCCCTCAAGCTTTGACATTGACCAGAAAAACTGCTCAAGTAAGAAAGGCAGCTTTACTACTCTAAAGGACATCAGAGACCCAGTTGGGTTTTCATGACAATCCTACAGCTCCATGGTCACTCTTACTAATGGCAACTTTATTTTATAGAAGTTTTCAAACTGAATTCGTATTCTCAAATTTTTATGATGGAATTTGAAATCATGAGGAATGAAATGGAACTTCAATGGGATTTCAAAGTGGCCACTAATGAATTGGCAGCGCTGTGCTCATTTTTCTTTTGCAATGGAAACCGAAGACCAATTTCAATTCCAAATTCACTGGATTACTGGTCCAGTAATAAAACCACTACTCTTTACTGATCCCCTTGGCTCCCTGTGCTCAGATGCATTGAAATCAAAGTCCTTTTCCTTATTTACAAACCCATCCATGTCACTGCCACACTTTGGCTTCACACTTCACCCCCTAGGTCATTACTTGGCAGCGTGGGACTCCCACCAGTTGTAGACCCTGCTTGATTCTCATCCTATTGAAGACAAAGAAATGAAAGTTGGGTGCATTCCACAATAGGCGGCAGTCTCCATCCTCAGTGTGCGATGGAGTTGAAAATTATGCCCCTTCCACTCCCATCTCTGAAACCTCTTTCATTCCAACATACCAGTCCACCAGCACGTGCCAATCGATCCTCCAACTCTATCCTGCTCTGCCTCCTCCCCCTCTGCACCTTCCACTACAGAGCCATCAACCATTTTGGCCTTAATCTCTGAAATTATCTCCCTGACTCCCTTCACCTTGTTGTTCCTTTCCCACCTTTTAAAAGTCTCCTCTAAACTTAACTATTCATTAATGAATTCAGTTATCTCCACAACTCCACTAATATTCAGTATCAGTTTCTCCTCCGAAGCTCCCAGCAACATTTTCAGTGTAAAGGAGCTGGAGAACTGTAAGTATAATTGTTGATATTGAACACATGAAGAAGAATGATTAGTCACTCACTGTAGTCTTCTTCATTCATTGATGTTCTACTTCACATATGAAGCTTTCCCCCCTAACTGTTGCCATACACCTTCCTGAACAGGCACAGTTTGAATCTGTGGCTTGCAGATATTTTCCAAAATAGTTATACAGTTTTTAAACCTCGTATATTACAGTCAAATTCTGGTTATCAATGATTTATCGTTATTTGATTATGTGCTCAGAAATTAGACTGAGATTGATCACAACCTCATTATGCTGAAGGATTCCTAATTGGAAGTTGAATGGACCAGAGCTGTGGATACAACCAAAGTGAAAATCGGAAGGTCTCCTGACTGAAAGTATGAATGTTTAATGGGACAAAGCTACAATGGGTAGAAGCACACTACCAGTTCATTCCAACAAAATGAATACTCTATACTATCTACCATTTTCCAGACTCTTGGGGCTTCAATCTACTACAGTATGGTAATTTATTTGAATAAAAGCAAAATACTGCAATGCTGGAAATCTGAAGTAAAAAGAAGAAATGCTGGAAATACTCAGCAGGTCTGGCAGCATCTGTGGTGAGAGAAGCAGAGTTAACGTTTCAGGTCACTTCAGGTCAGGGTCACTGCCCTGAAACGTTAACTCTGCTTCTCTCTCCACAGATGCTGCCAGACCTGCTGAGTATTTCCAGCATTTCTTCTTTTTATTTATGGTAATTTATTTTGTTTCATTTTCAATTACAATTATTTTATATTTTATCCTCCAAACCACTGGACTGATGTGATAACAGGCCATACTCTTGACTTGGGGAAAATGATTATCGGGCACAATCTCCCTTTGAGACTTTTGCAACCAACCTGGGCCCATCACAACACAGTCTACTTGTGTGTGACATCTACATAAGTCCATTATTATACTGTTCATTGCAACATTAAAACCTCAAGTTTTCTTCAAATTCATCACATTGCAAGGTAGTTATTCTGACTGAAAATGTATGCATGTGGTATCAGATCAAGAGCAAAAAAAGAATGGAAGGACTAGCATTTATATAGTGCTTTTATGACCTCAGGATGTCCCAAAGTGCTAATTTGTACACAGAAAGTCCCCACAAAGTAATAATGACCAAATAATCTGTTTTTAGTGATGCTGCTTAAAGGACAATTATTGGCCATGACACTGGGGAGAACTCTCCTGCTCTTCTTTGAAATAGTGCCATAGAATCTTTTACATCCATCCGAGAGGGACTGGTTTAATCTCTCATCTGAAAGATGCCACTGTTAATGGTGCAATGCTCCTTCTATGCTGCAGTAGAGGGTCAGTCAAGACTTTTTGCTCAAGTCTCTGGAGCAGGACTGAAACCCATGTCCATTCTGACTCAGAGGAGGGAGAGCAAACAACTGAGCCACGGCTTACTGAAAATGGACTTTCAAAAACCACAGGGTTTCTCTTTTTATCTCATGACTTTACATTTGGACGGTTCCACTGTAAATGATTTGTGCAAGATTGCATTCCAGCACAAACTGATTGGAATAGTTTCAGCTCTGCAACTGATTACAATTGTGGTTATGACAGATCAGATTCCTAACCAAGCAGCCACCAGTAGTTTTCATAGGATGCTGTGCTGCCCAGTTTGTCCAACATGTGCGGTTTTCTATTGACGGTGTCAGGGAAACTCACAATGTCTGCGGATGTTCTATAAACACCGTGCTCAAACACATGCATTCCTTCATCACTATACAATTGTTTATGCCAAACATTAATACAGAACAGGATGTGTTTTGCTGTACCTGGCTATTCCAGTAAGTAGTAAGCAGACAGCTGCAGTTCTTACGAATGGTTTCTTTCAGCCATTTCAGTACATGTTACCTGGTAGTTCTCAGTAATGTCAGCATGGTCTCGATGGGCCGATTGGCTTCCTTCTGTAGTAATAATGACTCTAATAATGTGACCTACTCATTTTAATCAATTTGGGGTGTGTTACGACTAAGGCGGGAGGAGTGCACTGTCTTTCCCTGGTTCCACTTCTCCACGGATCACAACATATATTTAAATGTTTACCCAGTTATCAATAAGGTCAATTATACTTTATTTTTATTTCAGAATAAAATACACCAACCAGGTTTCTTCAATAACATTATGAATTTATTATAAAACAAGACTTAGTCAATAAAGATACAAAGCTTTAACACACAGTTTGAAATATGACAGGAAATATATATATTCCCTTCTAAATACCCGACACACACACAGGTGCGCCGGCTTAAGGAAAAATAAAGACATTTTCTCTGCAAACATCTTTTTACAAATAAAAACAAAAAAAATACTTTGGCCAAATGCTTGTTAACTCTTTAAGGAAAAGAAGAAGATTTGGAATGATATAGTTGTCCCTTTATTCTGGCATCCCAAATATGCGTAGACAGCAGTGACTGGTATCTTTATGAAGCAGTTCTTTCCAGGCGGCATCAAGGATTAATCTAGCAGGCTTTCCAGGAGAAATGCGGTATCAAGGATTTCAGCTATCACACTGGATTCACAGGGTTTCTCAGAGAGGTGGAGAAAAGATGAACTGATGTCTTCGCTCTTAGCAGGCTGACCTCCAACTGACTCGAAACAGTATTCAAAATGAAACCAACTCTTGACTGCCATAAATATTGATGTGTGACTTCTCTGTAAACAACTCCCATACTGAGAAGGCACCTGCTGTTAACTTAGCTGAAGACGTGTGACTTCCAGTAAGTGTTTTTAAACAAAGTCCTTCCAGTGACTTTAAAAAAAAATAAAGTCCAGCATCTATGGAATCACTTCAGTCCTCCAAATGAATCCATCTCTACAATCTTCAACCACGAGTCCTCATAAAAATATTAAAATGTAGAAGCACTTTCATAACACTTCCATCCTTGGAGGAATGAAACACCATTTTTAAATGCGTTGCATTACAAAGTGTGGGAAAAAAGCAAGATGAAAAATATTAAAACACATTTACAGACTCATTATCATACATTCTTTACCTGTAACTAATACAGTTCTGCTTTGTACCATCTTTGTACTCAGATAACTCAAAGCAAAGTTAAATTCTAGACAAAGTATCAGCAATTACATTGTTTTTTGCTGCAATGTGGATAATCTATAAGTGATCAGGCTGCAATAGTAAACACCATCAAAATAATCTGGCATTCTGGTTTTGAATTTTTCCACAAAGGCTAGGGGTTATGATCAGTATATACCAGTGTCTCTCTGTAGTCATGGTGGACATAGACTTCAAAATGCTTACGAGCTAGTAATAAGCCCAGGGTTTCTTTTTCCACAGTTCCGAAGAAGGGTCACTGACCCGAAACGTTAACTCTGCTTCTCTTTCCACAGATGCTGCCAGACCTGCTGAGTGAATCCGGCATTTCTTGTTTTTGTTTCTTTTTCCACTGTTCAGTATCTCTTTTGGTGTCAATTTAGCTTTTTGGAAAAGTATCCCACTGACCTTTCTATGGCCAATTCATCATCTTGTGACCTCAAGGTCACTATCATCAATTGCTACCTTGAAGGGCTTAGTGAAATTTGGGGCAGCCAACACTGGTTCATTGATCAAAATGGTTTTCAGCCTCTCAAAAGATGCTTGACACTCTTCAGATCACACTACCTTGGCTTTCATTTTTGTAGAAAATCCGTCAGTGGAGCAGCCAAAGTACTAAAATTTGGTACAAACTTGTGGTAGAAACTACACATCCCCAAAAACCTCATGATTTCTCATTTAGTCTTAGGGGCAGGGAACTCCATCAATGCTTGTACTTTTGCTGTTCTTGGCAACACTTGCCCTTGCCCTACTATCTACCCAAAGTAGGTTACCTGCGCTTTTGAAAATTCACTTTTGGTAAGGTTTATCATCAAATCAACAAAGGTGTGTCGGGGTCCCTCTCAGCCTTCACCTGGTCTTACCATAATAGGGTTTAATTTTAAACACACTGTGTTTTTAGCTCCCCCTTGGTGAATCCTTGTTCACCGCTTTCCAATTGTAGTGTAAAGAAACCAGCACAAACAGGCTTTCTTAGGTTTAAAGAAGAAAAGTTGAAATTTATTAAACTTAAATTCTAATTTGGTTGACACCTACGGATACATGACGTGCCCACACTAGCTTGCATATGCAATACACACATTCAAATAGAGACAGAAAAGAGCAGAAGAAAAATAAAGTGGGAAGGTTTGAGGCAACTCCTGAAGAGTTTTTGCTACAGTTCTTTGAGCTCGCTGTAGAGTCCTTGATTGTAGGTAGATTTTGTTGATTGTTGGGGCCCAGTATTCTTCTTAACCTTTGTTGGCTGTAGGAGACTTTTCTCTCTTGTGGTTCATATGTCTTCAGTGGATTCAAAGGCTTGTGAGAAAGAGATGGCAGCAGACAGGAGAGATCTTCTCAGTCCAGGAGCAAACAGACTTTTTGCCCAACCTGTTTGTACAAATTCAAAAACCTCAGGTTGCCCAGCAGGTTAGTCATGTGACTAGCTGGTTTGACCATGTCCATTTGTGTATTTGGCCATCTTAGCAGTCAACCTGGAATGCAAGCTCCCCCACCTTCAACGTCTGGTGATCAAAAATCCATTGTGAGTTGACTGTGTCAGGGTATGGCTGCTTTGTCCTTCCAAGCACTGTCTGTTAATATGCAAATGTCTTTTCCAGCCACAGCTGATCTGTTTAACAAGTCCTTTCTTCACTCCAGTAACAGTTTAAAATCAATGTTCATGACAAAATTAATGAGCCTCATTTTTGGCAGGTGGGGGCCGAGCATGACATTTGACTTTGCTCAATTAGATGATTTTCCAACATGTATTGGATTTCTGCTTTCACTTGGGCCTGTTTGTCTGGACTTAAGCGATAAGGATGCCATTTTATAGAAGAGGATTCTCCTACATCCAAATCATATAAGACTAAGGTTGTACATCCTAGTTTATCCCTACAGACTCCTTTAAATGCTGTGAGTAGCCTTGTTAAGTCTTCTCATTGTTCTGCATATAAATATGAAAGTATAGTGTCTAATCTCCCTAACGATTCAGTATTAGCTAACCAGATAGTAGGTGGTTCAATTTGAGAATTGTCTAGGCCTCCTTCTGTTCATCCTCACTATCCCTTTTATTCTTCACTGTCCCTACTACCTGACATACCTGTGCTTGCTTATCCTCCACCCGGCGGTGATATTGTTTCAACATATTGATGTGACAGCTGATTCTTTTTCCGGCAATCTGGAATGTCAATCAAATAATTTATTTTACCAATCCTTTTGACTATATGGTTCACGGAACCATGCTTTCAGCGGCTGACCCTGTAAAGGCAGTAATACTAACACTTCATCCCCTGGTTGAAATGATCAGGTCTTGGCATGCTTGTCTGCCCATTTCTTCATGGTTGTTTGGGAAGCTTTAAGGTGTTCCTGAGCCACTTTGCAGGCTCTCGTGAGCCGCTTCCGGAATATGGATACATAATCTAACACGGAAGTTTCGTCCCTCTGTTCTAAAACCCTTTCTTTGATTAGTTTTGGCGGACCTTTTACCTATGTTCATAAACTAATTCAAAAGGACTAAAACTGGTAGACTCATTAGGTGAATTCCTTTTGACAAACAAAAGAAATTCCAGCCCTTTATCCCAATCATGGAGCTATTCATGACAGGGTGCCCAGATCATCATTTTGAGGGTCTGATGGTACCGTTCTAAAGCCCCTTGTGTCTGTGGGTGGTATGCTGAAGACTTTAACTGTGTTATACCCAGATTATTCAAAACTTCCTGGAAAATGTTAGACACAAAATTGGAACCTTGTCTGACTGAAACTCAATTGATAATCCATATCGAGTGAAAAACTGAGTTAACTTTTCTACCTCTACCTTCACAAAAATTGTTCTCAACGGAATGGCCTCTGGGAACCAAGTAACCATATCCATAATATATATTGATGTCCTGTTTTTGTTTTCAGTAAAGGTCCCACACAGTCTGCCAACACCCTACTAAATGGTTCCCCAAAAACTGTTATGGGAATTAGAGGTGGCGGTGTTATGGCAGGTTGCAGTTTTCCCACAATCTGGCATGTATGGCACGCTTTACAAAACTACACCACGTCCTTGAAAAGATCTGGCCAATTGCTATGATTGAGGCGGGAGGAGTACACTGTTAATTCAGTCCCACATCTCCACAGGTCACAACATATCAATAAAGTTTCCCACCTACTAAAAAACAGCCAGTTACATACTCTATTTGACCCCCAGAATAAAGCACACCAACCAGGTTTCTTTAATCAACAACAACATTATAAAAACAAGTCTTAACCAATAATGAGATAACTCTACATACGAAAAGCTTCTTATTTCCCTCGCGCTCATGCACACACACATACATTCAAAAAAAAAATGGTTAACTGGATAAAAAGGATTTTTTGCCTTACAGCTTTTTCATAGGAATGAAAGGAATAATAAAATAACTTAGGTTGTCATGTTCTGGTAGGAACTTTTTCGATTTGGTGAGGTGTCCCAGCATCGAATAGTCAGATGCCACTCGAAGTCTCTCCAGGCAAGGTTTATGAACAGTCTGTAATGGGTAGGTGTTCAAGGCAATTCAACTACAGCAGGCTTCACATGGATCTTTCATCAGGGGTGCAGCAACAAGTCATCTTTGGTTTTACAGCAACAGGATAGCAGTAGAAGATTTCTTCAGATTTCAGGATTTCATAAAACAGAGGAGGCAACAGGAGCCACATTTGATGCAGGGATTCCTCAGAGACAGGAGGCAATAGGAATCTGCCACCTTTGAAATACAGGGTTTCTTCTCAACAGATGCAGGATTCCTTTACAGAGAGAGGTAACATTTTTTTCTGTGTCTTCCTCTCTGATCTCCAGGCAGGTCAAAAATCAAATTTCAAATGCCTGTTCTTTGTCCAACTCACTGGCTTTTTAAAGGGTCCAAAGTGAAAGAAAAACCTTCCTAAACAGGTCACATGTCCAGACATAGAGACTCCCCTGTCGTTCAAGAAGTTGCTCTGAGGAGATCAAACCCCTTGCTGGTCTCCTTGAAATTGCCTGCTTTCCTGTCCTTGTATACAACGTCAGCTTCCTTTCAAAATATCCAAAAATTTCAGCTATTTGCAGATTGTCAGTGTCCACTGAAAAATGCTTTTTCAGTTTTTTAAAACACACAGCATTCTAAGTTTTTAATTGTCATGCAGGCCCCCACCTGCCAAGAATGAGGCACATATATTTTGCCACAGGTACATTAAATTTTAAAATTGTTACTGGGAAGAAAAGAAGGCCTATTACAAAGGGTTGCCAAGCCCCTGGCTGGAAAGACATTTTTTTCATACTAACAGACAGTGTTGGAACAAAGAAACCAATCCCTGCCCCAATACACAGAAGAGACCTGGTCAAACCAGTTGGTCACATGACCACCTGCTGGCCAACGAGGGGAGTTTTAAATTGGAAAAACAGAATTGAAGACAGAAAGCTCTTCGCTCCTGGACTGAGAACATCTCTCTGCTGTCTGCTCTCATCGCCTTCTCACAGAACTGAAAACCCATTGATGACACATGAACCCCAAGAGAGAAAAGTCTCCTACAGTGAAGGAGGTTTAAGAAGAATACTGGACCCCAATGAAAAGCAAGATCTACCTCCAAGCAAGGACTACTGCGAGCCGACCCATTATTGCAAGAATTAGCACAGGCTGCCCAGTCCGAAAGTGAAGCAAAGGGAGTCCTGATTGCCACTATTTAAAGAATGAGGTACTGATGATGAAATGGAGTTCTCCTCACAGACCTGAGAGCAAGGAGTGGACAGTAGTTCACCAGTTAGTGGTGCCGCAGAGGTATCAGGGAGAAATATTAAGAAGGGTCCCACGAGACTACAGTGACTGTACATGCCAGTATACGAAAGATCAAAGCCCGCATAAGACAGCAATTTGACTGGCCAAAACTCCACACAAATGTGGTGGAGTACTGCAGGAGTTGCCACATGTGCTAGGTTGAGGGGAAACCCCAACCTATAGTGAAACCTGCACCCCGAAGTCCTGTATCAGCGTTAGGAGGACCCTCCAGCAGAGAGCTGGTGAACAGTAAGGGACCCCTGCCGAGAACAAAAGGGGACAGGCAGGCACACGGCTGGCAAAAGTTTTGAAAGAAAGGGAAAAAAGTGACCAAGAGGGCAGGTTAAAGGAAGTCTGGGAGGAAACCTGGATGAAAACCCCTACTGTCTGGTCAGCCAACCCCGAAAAGTTAGACCCCACAGCTGCCTATGTAAATGCAGACTCTAGAAGCACCCCACAGAGTTGCAACAGCATTTACAGGAACCTGCAGAGACAAAGAGAGACCTTTAGGGGCACAGAATCTGTGAGCGTGATGCCTCACATAGTCAAAGTGCCACAGGAGAGGGCAGTCAGTATGCACACATACCTGCAGTTAGGAGTGTCTGAGAGAACAAAGGGGAGATTAACAAAGAATCCTCCCCCACAGTCAGAGGAAAAGGGAACCACCCATCCCCTGAAGCCAAAAGCCTTTGCATGACTCAGCAAATCACTGAAAGAGAGTTCAGGATAGACCTGCCCACCTCTAACTCTCCTTAAAAAAAAACGTCAACAGGAACAAAACCTTAGGCAGTCATGACAATGGTCAAACTGAAGAAAAGCTTCCCCAAAGAACCACATGGCTACTGTGATGCCAAAAAGGGGGAAATTAAAGCAGCACTGGCACCCAGAAAAGACAATTTTAATAGGCTTTAAGACTGATGAACGAATGGAAATGAATGAGAGAAATACATGGTTTTTCTTTCTGTATCTTATATTTCTCTCAAACCTTTTAATGAAATGTGCTTTTTTTTCAATTCGCATTTCATTCCTCTGGGTGTGGAGGTGTCATACAGACCCCCACCTGCCAAGAATGAGGCACATATATTTCGCCACATGGACATTACGTTTTAAAATTGTTACTGGGAAGAAAAGAAGGCCAATTACAAGGGGTTGCCAAGCCCCTGGCTGGAAAGACATTTCTTTTCATACTAGCAGATAGTGTTGGAAAAAGGAACCAGTCCCTGCCCCAATACATAGAAGAGACCTGGTCAAACCAGTCGGTCATGGGACCACCTGCTGGTCAACTAGGGGAGTTTTAAATTGGAGAAACAGAACTGAAGGCAGAAAGCTCTTCGCTCCTGGACTAACATCTCTCTGTTGTCTGCTCTCATCGCCTTCTCACGGAACTGAAGACCCATTGAAGCCACATGAACCCCAAGAGAGAAAAGTCTCCTACAGTGAAGGAGGTTTAAGAAGAATACTGGACCCCAACGAAAAGCAAGATCTACCTACAAGCAAGGACTACAGCGAGCTCGAAGCACAGTAACAAAAACCCCTCTTCAGAGATTGCCTCACACCTCTCTATTTTTCTTCTGCTCTTTTCTGTCTCTATTTGCATGTGCGTATGTATCGCATATGCATGCTAGCGTGTATGCGGCATGTATCCATCGGCATTAACCGAATTAGAGTTAAGTTTGCGTTTTAATAAATTTCACTTTTCTTCTTTAAACCTAAGAAAGCCTGTTTGTGCTCATTTCTTTGCCTCATAATTGGAAAGCAGTGAACAAGGATTCACCAAGGCGGAGCTCAAAACACAATGTGTTTAAAAAATAAAATTCTGTTACAGTAGACTAGGTGAAGGCTGAAAGAGACCCCTAGACACCTTTCTCACCTGTTCGTAACAAATACAAAAACAAAACCTTGTAACACCAGTAAAAATGTCAACTGATACGTGATTGGGTTTTCTGGATCCCCATATGCCCAGCCATTGGAATTTCATGGGCTATCCTTATTATTTCCCGGTGATACTTGGGTGTCGCCATTATCTGATGAACTACCCTCCATTCTTTGTCCGCAGGTCTGTGAGGAGATCTCCACTTCCTCATCAGAATCCCATTTTTAATATGTTAGCCTTCCAGTACTCCATTTGCTTCAGCTTCAGTTAGAGTCAATTGTGCCGCTTTGCTTAACTCTGGATTGGCTTGCTGAGCCTTGATCAGAGAAGACTTACTGAACATTTCCTTCGGATTATCCAAATCCTGAAAGAAGATTTCAGATATTCGGCTATCTGTCTGTGGTGCCAATTTGACCTCCGACAATGAAACTTGTTTAGCCATTGCTCAGGTCACTACACATGAAGGAAAAATTCCTGGAACCTTTTCCTGCAACTGCTCTGTCTCTTTGACTTCACTTGGTCTTTCCGTGACTACTGGAAAAGCTATTAACTTCGCTCTGGCCAAATCATTCCACAGGAGTAGGTCAACTCCGTCTACAGGCAAACTATGGACAACTCCTACAGTTACCACTCCAGACATTAGGTCACACACCAGGTGCGCCCGATACAAAGGTACGGGTATATACTCCCCGCTGATACCATTCACTAAAACCTTGGCATTCAGTGCGCTTTCTGGTGGAAAAATTATGTCTTTCCCCAGCAAAAGAGTGTGGTTGGCTCCTGTATCCCTAAGTATAACTACAAGTTTACCTGCCTCACTTGAGGGATAAAGAGTTACTTTTCCTTTTGACAAGAATTCCCTATAACTCTCCAGTATCCTGTTCACATCCCCCGCACTCACGTCAATTTTTGTGCTTGGCCTTACAGCTGCAGTCAGAGCTACATCCTGATCTGTCGTACTGTCGGTCAGGGCCCTTTCTCTGCATTGGCCTTGTGTACCCCAATAAGTCCCATGGGTTTACTCCACAACTTCCAGCATTCTGCATGAAGGTGTCCCATCTAGTGGCAATGGAAACACTTCGGCTTTCGGACTTCACTTACACCCTCAGCACTTTCCTTTCTGGCCTGAGGAGGAGATCCCAGGGCATTTCCAGCCACCCCTTCTTGTCCCCGGCTACTTGCCTTCCTTTCACCCTTCCACCTTCTATCTTTTTTGGGTTTGTGGGGTAATGGACAAAGGTTTTGGGCTTGTAAACAAGCTCGTAATCATCAGTGATCTCAGCTGCCTTCTGGTTCTCTACATGGGTTCTAACTAACGGAGGGAGTGAATTTTTAAATTCTTCCAGGAGAATTATTTCCCTAAGGATCTCATACATGATCTCTACCTTTATTGCCCACATCCAACGATCGAAGTTAATTTGCTTTATACTCTCAAATTCTATATGCCAACGTAGACACGATGGGTTGAATGACCTCTTTCTGTGCCGTAACTTTTCTATGGTTCTATAAATCTGCTCAGGCTGTTTCCAGAAGTTCCGGAATTTCTGTCTATAAACTTCAGGGACTTTTTAAAAAATTCATTCAGGGGATGTGGCCTTTCTCTAGTTCCACTTCTCCATGGGTCACAACATATATATAAATGTTTACCCAGTTACCGATATGGCCGATTATACTCTATTTTTATTTCAGAATAAAATATACCAACCAGATTTCTTTAATAAACAACAAAATTATTAATTTATTATAAAACAAATCTTAGTTAATAAAGATGCAAAGCTTTAACACAGTTTGTATTTTTGATGGTAAATATATATATTCCCTTCAAAATACCCAACACATACACACACACACCAGTTAAAGGAAAAATAAAGAATTTTTTTTCTTTTTACAGAACAAAAAAAGAATCCTTTGGCCAAATACTTATTAACTCTTAAAGGAAAAGGAGAAGATTTGGAATGATATCAGTTGTCCCTTTATTCTGGCATCCCAAATACGCGTAGAGGGCTGTCACTGGGATCTTTATGAAGCAGTTCTTTTCAGGCAGCGTTGAGGATTAATCTGGCAGGCTTTCCAAGAAAAATGCAGCATCGGGGTTTCAGCTATCACACTGGATTCACAGGGTTTCTCAGAGAGGTGGAGAAAAGATGAACTGATGTCTTCACTCTTAGCAGGCTGACCTCCAACTAACTCAAACAGTATTCAAAATGAAACCACCTCTTGACAGCCATAAATATTGACTTCTCTGTAAACAACTCCCATACTGAGAAGGCACCTGCTGTTTACTTAGCTGAAGATATGGAACTTCCAGTAAGTGTTTTTAAACAAAGTCTTTCCAGTGACTTTTTTTAAAAAACAAGTCCAGTATCGATGGAATCACTTCAGTCCTCCAAAGGAATCCATCTTTACAATCTTTAACCACAAATCCTCACAAAAATATTAAAAAATAGAATTGATTTCACAACAGGTGAAATTGGACATGTTTGGGAACACAAAACAGTCAGAGTTGAATACTATCACGCCAAAGCCACACACTCGATATACATTTTTATTGAAGTGGGTGGACCTGAGTATTGAGCAGGGCATATCAAGGATGACTGATGTGATTCAGCCTGTTTTGGGTTTCTGCTTATGTCCAACTTCACTCCCATTGACCACAGCAAAATTTATTGTATAATCACACATCTTTAAGTTTGGGGTCCAGAGACTTGAGCACAAAAATCAAGTCTGACACTCCAGTGCAGTACTGAAGGAGTGCTGCACTGTTGGAGGTGTCATCTTTCAGATGAGACATTAAACTAAGGCCCCGTCTTCCTTCCCAAGTGGACATAAAAGATCCCATGGTACTATTTCAAAGAAGAGCAGGGGAGTTGTCCCCAGTGTCCTGGCCAATATTTATCCCTCAATCAACATTACAAACATAGATTATCTGGTCATTATCACATTGCTGTTTGTAGGAGCTAGCTGTGCGCAAATTGGCTGCCACGTTTCCTACATTACAACAGTGCCTACTGTTCAAAATACTTAATTGGCTGCAAAGCGCTTTGGGACATCCTTTGGCCGTGAAAGGCATTATAGAAATGCAAGTCTTTCTTTTTTCCCTTTGGGACTTAGATTTATTAGTGGCCGAAACTGGCAGCTTCCAAGGCGGCATGATTCTGGGGTGGGGTTAGGGGAAGAGGGGTGGGTGGGTGAAGAGGGTTGTGGGGAGCGATTGGGAGGGGACTAAGCGTGAGCTAGCAGCGGCTCCATTTCTAATGTGGTGGCATGCACTAAATGCTTTTAACCAGTTTGCCGATTGGGCACAGGAGCCTGGTTTTAACAGTGAATTGAGGGCCTGCTCTCATTTGAGGCAGCCTGAAAATAAAAGCCTCACTGAATTTACCAGTGGCACATGAGCAAATCAGGCGCCGGTACTCCTGCTGCTGAATATTTTAGCGTTGTGCCTACTTCTTGTCCGTGAAATGAGTGTGATCATATTGACCCTGCCTTGTCATTCTTCCAAAATGTCCCCTGACAGGTACAAAAGGGAGAATGGCTATTAGCCAAAAAAAAATGTCAGGCTATATAGAGTGCGAGAGTAAAGAGTGCTTCCATACTCAAGCAAACCTTTCCGTTAATATCAAAAAAAATTCAGGGAACTGCCTGAGCTGCTTGTGGTTGATTTGAGTGAGTCATTTTCTAACCTTGCACTCCTGCTCGGAGTGCATATTTGAAATTCCTATACATGTTCCATATGATTTTCCAATTATCTGAAATAACTGTCAAAAAGATTGTGCCAGAAATTCTGCAATTGATGAGGCTTCCGACTCAGAACATAACGGGTGGAATCTTGTCCCTTGTAAGAACAATTGCAGAAAAGGATCATTTCCAGAAACTGACCCCGCAGTTGACGGCAGCGTGCCTGCCTGCGAGGTCTTTCCGGAGGTGGCCAATTAAGAGCGGTGGGGGGTTCCTGAGGTGGGAAGCCCATGAGGACCTGCAGCCTTGGAAGGATGGCAGCCCCACCAGCAGAGGTACCGGATAGGTACTGGGTCTTGAGGCACCCTTTGAAGAGGTCTCAATTTTTAAAAAATAAACTGTGGCCACAGCTTCAGGCCACCCCTGTGGAGGGAAAATCCCTTCATAGGATGGCCTATAGCCACAGCTGTGACCCACTGTTCCCTGCTGCTCCAGTGGAGGGGTAAGTATAGGAGGCCTCGCAGACCCCCAGCCTGCTGCTGGCAAACCGCCTCCAGGCACCTACCAGGCTTGGGCCTCAGCAGGGGCCATGATCCCAGTCTGCCCACAAATGGGCAGTTATCCAAATTGGCTACCTGCCACTGCTGGGTGGGTAGCCAGTGCCGTGATGACCCGCATCCAGGAAGATTGCCCAGAGGCGGGAACGTGTTGAGCCGCTGACCCGACATCCTCATTTTAGAATTTCCTCCCAGTCCTGCCTTCAGGCCCACCTCCACAGGACTAGGAAGATTCTGCCCAGTGTCTGTAAATTGCCCCTTAGGAACATGTAATGAAAAGAATAGCTGCACACAGAATGGGCTGAAATTTATGGTCCTGCTGGAGAAAACAATAGCGGCCCCTCCATGCAGGCCTCACGTCGCAGAGCCGCTGTGATATTAAGTGTGAGCTGGGGTGGACTGCCACCCCCATTATGTGGAGGCGATGGGCTGTCTGTCCCCCGGCAATTGCCTCAGCTACCTTTGTGCAGGCGTTGACACCATTTTTAAAAGGCTTCGAGCCCTACATTTCAATTTAAATATTTCAAAAGAGATTGAAAGAAAACATTTAAAACATTTATTTTGCCCCTGTCCCACCCCTCCAATAATCATATAATTAATTACTTGCCATCTCCTCCCCAAAAACACTTACCTTGTCCACTTAACCTTCCCCCTCACAAAGTGCATAAACTTTAAACTATAATCCTTCCCACCTTCCTCTGCACCAATGATACTACTTTGACCCCGTTCCCCTCCACACTGAGAAACCTACCTGCTCCCCCCTTCCCACCAGTGTTCTGCCGGTTCCCCGGACGGGGACCTGAAGGCACGGGAGTGCCCGCCACCAGCGTGAAGATTGCACTAGGACAGACAGCGGGAGGGTAATGGTAATTAATTCATTTATTTACATCAATTTAAATATTTAATTTGGGCTCCCATAGCCGAGCGGCAGGGGGCCTGCCACGAGATCGCGCAGCTGCCGACAATAGTGGGCCAGACCTTCCCGGCGTCGAGGCCCATGGCGGGCCTCTCTCGGAGGCATTTTCCGGCCACCCCCGCCACGACCCCTGACATTGGGGGGGGGTCTGTAAAATGCAGCCCAATGTTTTTTTTGTGTCTTTTCTCTCTCCACTTGTCTTCTTGAAAGTGTTCACTTCCATTGTAGGGTTTATCCCACTCATGCATCCGGGTCGATAGAATACACCATGTCTGAAAAGGGAGATCAGGTGACTATGGCCCTGAGGCTGTACCAAGAGAGGAAAAATTATTAAAAAGGCAAAGCATATTCCATTGATGCCACAGCGTCAATAATGTCACCTCCATAATTTTTTCTATATTTCGTATCAAAACATTTTGGGATATTTAATATTTTCTGCATAGAAGGAAAAACATTGCGATAATTTTGCATCCATTTATTTTCTGGTGCAAGTATGTGCTATGAAATGCTTGCGGTTTTAATACAGTATCAGGAACTGGATCTTCAGTTTGCAATTCCCAACTCGTAAAATACAGCACTGGAAAAGACTCTATTGCCCAACTGGCCAGTACCAAAATCTAATACCCCTCAATTCCCTCTAATATCACTTGCTCATGTTAGAGTTGGTAGCACTTTTTCATTTAAGTCACAAGGTTTGGGGTTTGAGCCCCACTGCAGGGTTTGAGCACAAAAATCAAGGATGACACTCCAGTGTAGTACTGAGGCAGTGCAGCTCTGTTGGAGGGGCCGTCTTTCATAGGGGACATTAAGCTGAGACCCCATCTGCTTGCTTGGTTGGATATAGAAGTTCCCATGGCACCATTTTGAAGAAGAGCATGGAATTCACCCTGGAGCCCTGGCCAATGTTTATCTCTCAAGCAACATCACAAAAACAGATTATTTGGTCACATCGTTGTTTGTGGGAGCTTGCTGTGGGCAAATTGGCTGCTGTGTTTCCTACGTTATAACAGTGACTACACTTCAAAAGTAGTTATATTATATATTGTTATATTATTAGTATAGAGCTAGAAATTAACTAGCTGGGAACTAATTAGCTGGGAATTAATTGCAATGGCTAAGAGTCTTCCAGGAGAACACATAGACTGCTGCACTGCAGTCCTGTGATTTGTAACGCAACTCCAGTCTACAGGAGTCTCTACCAGGCAGCATGGAAGCTGAATGAATAAACAAAGAGCTCCAGCATTTCTAATTCTAATATGTGATTATTTCTATCTTATGGGAACCAGGAAACATAACAACTTAATTGGCTGTTAAGCGCATTGAGATATCCAGTGGTCATGAAAGGCACTTTGTAAATGCATGTCTTTCTTATCTTTTTTCTTTATTACTCACTAGTGCTCCTCAAATGCCCACTAATACCCATTGATTCCCATTAATTCCCATCAATGCCCATTAATACCCTACAAATACTCCTCCAATTATCTATCCAATTCTTGAGTACATTTTTCCACACAATCTGCTTCCTGAACAATCTGTACCACGTGCGCACCATCTTCTGCATAAGATAGTTAAATCTAAATTGTGTGGGCAATTTCCCTCTTCTAACCCTGAGACATTACTTGAGCTAAGAATAGGCCATTCACCATTGAGCCATTTTGTTAACCGTTCAAGCTGTTACATTTTTTTCCAGAACCCTCAGTAGCTTTACTTCCCAAGTAATTATCTATTGACATTACACACCAGGCTGGATTTCATTCTCCTGCCGCCCTGAGAGGTGGCAGGCAAAAAAAATGGCGGTCCGCTTGCGCTGGCCACGCGCCGCCTCAATGTTGCGCCCGGTGGCTAATTTAAATGCACACGTCAGCCCACTCCACCACAATCACGTGGAAGGGGTGGTCTCTCCAATGCTAGCAACAGATTCAGCTGATTTGTGAGCTGGTGCTGGCACCATTTTTAAAAGGCAGCCAGCCCTGCATGAAAGCTGTTCGAACTTTTTGCTTGTGCTGCTGGAGCAGAGCAGAGGAGTGCCTGCAGTAGAGCACCATCTTTGAAGCAGCACCCCTGGAAGCCCAGTACGAATGGCGGACATGAGATGAAGGGTGGCCCCACAGTTTAACGATGCCTCCTTACTCACTCTCCTCCAGGCTGCAAAGGAAAGGAGGGAGGTCCTTTACCCCAGCGATGGTAACAAGAGGTCCAAAGGCCTGCTACCCGACCCGAACCCGATGGGACCCGACGACATGTGTCAGGCTCGGGTTGGGTTGGGCCCATCTTCAGGGTCCACTTTCCAGCTCGGCTCGGGTCGGACCGAGTTCGCGTCGGGCTGGGTTGGGTCGGGCTGGACACACACGGTAAGTGCTCTGCCAGTAAGTATTGAAATTAAAAACCTTACCTGAGCTGGAAGTCCAGGACGAAACTGAGTCTGCGCAGTGAGCAAGTGATGTCACTATGACATCATCACGCATGCGCTGCAGCTTCTTGCAGGTTCTGTGTCAGGAAGGTAAGTAAACGGATGGTCGGGTTGGGCTCGGGTCGGGTCAAGTTGGGGGCGGGTTCGGGTCGGATTGGGCCCAGGGCTAAATCGGAGGGACTTAGGCCGGGTCGGGCTCGGGGATCCGCTGTGGTTTGGTTGGGTTCAGGTCGGGTTCCTTTTTCCCAACCTGAGCAGGCCTCTAAAGAGGTCCTCCCATCTGACTAAGCAAGCCTGGATGGAGATTGCAGAGGAAATAAGCTGCCGTCCAGTGCAGGAAGAGGGTGAACAACCTAATGTGCTTGGCAAAGGTAAGTGGCACGTTGCAGAACGGCTCCGTTTGACCTGGGTGTCCCCACATGGTATGGACGTGGAGCTTGGGGTGCCAGGTGAACAGAGTGATTTTTGACAACCACAGTTATTCCTCATAACATTTCATATTTAGAAACTATGTTGTCATTATTGCGACATTTGTACCATAAAACCTAAATGTCTGCTCTTCACATTGTATCTTGCAGGGCAATGCTCCGAGTTGACATTGGAGGCCCTGGAGACTTCCACAACCTTTGAGGAAGAGACAACCTCAGAGGATGCAGCATCCCAAGACACCCCTGCACCTTCAACCAGTGCAGATACACTCACTTTGCTGGGAATCCATTCGGCTTTAGATTCTGGGTCACAAGCCGGTGAGAGCACTACACCCGTGCCCAAACAGCTGGCTGATGCTGAGAAAAGCAACGCCTCTGACGGTCTGAGGACTGTGGGTGGCCAGGCCCATGCTGAGCCGCAGGCTGATGATGATCTTCTGGTGTCAGTAGCACAGGGCGTGCTGGAGTTGCAGGGAGAGTTAAGGCAACATCTGGTGGAGATGCCAGAGGCCATGCCCAGCCTTGATCAGATGGTCGGGGAGTCCATCCAGGCCATGACAGCTGCCATGTCCCAGGCATATGAGCGCATGGCTTCATCCAGTGAGAGGTTGATGACCCTCATGGAGAGCCACATTCACCAGATACGCGCAGACCTGCAAACCCTCGCCTCAGCCATGATCTGAATGCAGCAGTGGCAAGGCTAGAGAGAGAGAGATCAGGGGCTTGGAGAGAGTTTCGGCTCCTGGTACTTCTCAGAAGAGCAGCAAGATTCTTACAAGCCTTGAGAGGGAGGAGGCGGGCCTGCACTCCACATCTGGGGTCCCCCCTCAGGGTGATTCCAATGTGGACACCGGCTCCTCGGCCCCTCCGGTGAGTCCAGCTCCAGCAGCCATGACGTCTGAGGACAGCCCTGCATTGGTGCAGGAGGCGCTCAAGCAGCCAGGGCCCTCCAGGCTTCAGGCACCCAGAGGACGACTGCCGAAGTCATCCAAAGCCAAAGGGCATCTAGATCAGCAGCCTACCACCAGTCAAGCTGCTTGTGAAGGAGCACCTGCAAACGTTTCAAAAAGGCATCTTGACACAAAGGGATTTTCACGGGTGAGATGCCTATGTCATAATCGATGTAAGTAAATGTGCTTTTCTAACAAATGTAGCTTTTTTCTTGTGTGAATGACGCATGCCACCACGTACTGATTATGTGTCCTCCCATTACATCATTGGCCTGACAGTATTGCCAATGTAAGGAATAACATCATTCCCATGCCAGTATGCAGTGATATGGCACTGCACCGATGCAGTCACATGGGCAATGGCTCAGTCAGTTGTTGCCAGAGAGACAAATGTCACACATGCAGAAGACGTCAGATGAGATGAAACATAGAAACATAGAAAATAGGAGCAGGAGTAGGCCATTTGGCCCTTTGAGCCTGCTCCGCCATTCATTATGATCATGGCTGATCATCCAACTCAATAACCTGTTCCCGCTTTCCCCCCATATCCTTTGTTCCCTTTCGTCCCAAGAGCTCTATCTAACTCCTTCTTGAAAACGTACAGTGTTTTGGCTTCAACTGCTTTCTGTGGTAGCAAATTCCACAGGCTCACCGCTCTCTGGGTGAAGTAATTTCTCGTCATCTCAGTCCTGAAAGGTGCCGGTATCCTTAGACTATGACCCCTGGTTCTGGACTCCCCCACCATCAGAAACATCCTTCCTGCATCTACCCTGTCAAGTCCTGTTAGAATTTTATAGGTTTCTATGAGATCCCCCCTCACTCTTCTGAACACCAGCGAATATAATCCTAACCGAATCAATCTCTCTTCATATGTCAGTCCCGCCATCCCAGGAATCAGTCTGGTAAACCTTCGCTGCACTCCCTCTATAGCAAGAACATCCTTCCTCAGATAAGGAGACCAAACCTGCACACAATATTCCAGGTGTGGCCTCACCAAGGCCCTGTATAGACATCCCAGCTCCTGTGCTCGAATCCTCTCGCTATGAAGGCCAACATACCATTTGCCTTTTTTACCACCCGTTGCACCTGCATGCTTATCTTCAGCGACTTGTGTATGAGAACACCCAGGTCTCGTTGCATATTCCCCTCTCTCAGTTTATAGCCGTTCAGATAATAATCTGTCTTCCTGCTTTTGCTACCAAAGTGGATAACCTCACATTTATCCACATTATACTACTTCTGCCATGCATTAGCCCACTCACTCAACTTGTCCAAATCACCCTGAAGCCTCTTTGCATCCACCTCACAACTCACCCTCCCACCCAGTTTTGTGTCATTTGCAAATTTGGAGATATTACATTTAGTTCCCTCATCTAAATCATTGATATATATTGTGAATAGCTGGGGTCCTAGCACAGATCCCTGCGGTACCCCACTAGTCACTGCCTGCCATTCGGAAAAAGACCCGTTAATTCCTACTCTTTGTTTCCTGTCTGCCACAAATTTTTTATCCATTGCAATACACTACCCCCAATCCCATGCGCTTTAATTTTACACGCTAATCTCTTATGTGGGACTTTGTTGAAAGCCTTCTGAAAGTCCAAATAAACCACATCCACTGGCTCCTCCTCATCAACTCTACTAGTTACATCCTCGAAGAATTCTAGTAGATTTGTCAAGCATGATTTCCCTTTCGTAAGTCATTTCAGATCAGTGACCCTTCATCAGAACTGTTCTGATGAAGGGTCACTGATCTGAAACGTTGACTCTGCTTCTCTCTCCACAGATGCTGCCTGACCCGCTGAGTATTTCCAGCATTTCTTGTTTTTGTTTCAGTCCCTATAGACCCCTTCCGCTCTCTCCCAGAACTGTGACAGGATTCTCCTTGTCCTCACTTTCCACCCCACCAGCCTCCACATCCAAAAAATCGTCCTCCGCCATTTCCGCCGCCTCCAGCATGATGCCACCACAAAACACATCTTCCCCTCTCCTCCCTTGTCAGCATTCCGAATGGATTGTTTCCTCCACGACACCCTGGTCCACTCATCTATCACCCTGACACTTCATCCCCTTTCCACAGCACCTTCGCATGCAACCGCAGGAGGTGTAGTACCTGCCCTTTTACCTCCTCACCATCCAAGTCCCCAACACTCCTTCCAGGTGAAGCAGCAATTTTTACTTGTACTTCTTTCAATTTAGTATACTGTATTCGCTGCTCACAATGCAGTCGCCTCTACATTGGGGAAACCAAATGAAGATTGGGTGACCGCTTTACAGAACACTTCCACTCAGTCTACAAGCATGATCCCAAGCTTCCGGTTTCTTGCCGTTTTAATTCACCACCCTGCTCTCATGCCCACATTTCTGTCCTTGGCCTGCTGCAGTGTTCCAGTGAACATCAACACAACTCGAGGAACAGCACCTCATCTTCCAATTAAACACTCTGCAGCCTTCTGGACCCAACTTTGAGTTCAACAATTTCAAAGCATAACTGCCTTTTTCTAATTTTGTTTAGTCATGTGCCTGTCTTAAACTTGTTTTTCATGTTTTGCTTTTGGATAGAGCTGTTCATTATTCTGCCATTAACTCTCTCTCTAGACTAATGCTTCTCTAGAACTATTAACACTACCTTTGCCTTTGTTCCGTGATATCTCTGTGATTTAATCTCTCCTGCCCTATGCCCTATCACACACCTTCCCTTTTGTTCTTCTTCCCCTTTCCCTTTTCAGTTGCTCAAAGCCTATTACATTTCTAACCTTTGCCAGTTCTGATGAAAGGTCACACACCTGAAATGTTAACTCTGTTCCTCTCTCCACAGATGCTGCCACACCTGCTGAGTATTTCAATCACTTTCTGTTTTTATTTCTGATTTCGAGCATCTGCAGTATTTTGCTTTTAAAAAAACAAATTAGTCCACTGGAATAAGCATCAACAGCTGATGGTATATTGACAAGACTGACTCATTCTCACATTTCATTGAAGTACCTATCCAGAGGTCAGTCATGTCATATTGTCTGATACCAATAAAGTTACTTTTATCTATCTGTTATGCTCGTAAGGAGCCATGATAAAATAAACAATGAATTCACGAAATTATGAAAATAAAAAGTCAACAGTTAAACTGTACCACAAGAAGAATATGGACACTTGTGCCACAGACGAAATGGAGTAGCAGTCAGGAGACCCCTTTTGTATTGACAATATACAGCTCCATCTGTTGAGGATGAAACTTGTTAACCTCATCTGAAATAACTCTGGGGAGAACCCTTTGAAATTGAAAGGAGCACTATTGCATATTGATGATCCCATATCTACATGAATGAACCAACAAAGGGTTCTGGAGACAGACTGACTCACAGCCCAAACCAAAATGAATAGGAGTGGAACTAGCACCATTATAATGGAATGCTCCTCATTCAGACATCAATAGATTGCCATGGTTTCCATATCCTGGACCATTGTGTGGTCACACCAGGGGAGAGAGTCCTGTAACAGCTGACAGTGACTCAAATATGATAGATTTTTACCTTAAAAGGTAACCCTCTGGCAAGAGAGAGGGAGATCAAACCAAGACTACAGAAAGCCAGTTATCCAGCCAGAGGCTGTGAGAGAGATCCAGCTAAACAAAAGAACCCTGGTGAACAATAACTGAACAAATACTACATCAGAGAAATTGCAAAGTAACTTTGAGACTCTCCATCTGGGAAGATAAATCAAATTCACAACTTTGGGCTAAATTTTAAGCAGTAGAACGCATTAACACCTTAGCAAGTTCAGGACTGCAAACATCCAGGTCTGCACCTTTAAAAAAGAATGTCTCCTGAGAAGATTCAACAGTATTCTGTAAACCATGAACTCTACTCACTTGGATTTTAATTGCATCCTACCCTTTTCTCTCTATCTATCTATTCTTGTGTATGCATGTGTATGTGAATACGTGAGTAAAGGTTGCGACCATTTTGGGAATTGTTTTAAATAAAGTTATCTTCCTATTTTAACCTACCAGAAAACCTGTAATTTGTTTGTTTATTTGACCCTAAAAACGCTCAGGGACTAAACACACCATTTTTAACAAAACACAATTGCAGTCAGTTGGGAGGTGAAAAGTGGAAGCCACCCACACCACTTACCACTTGTCTGTAAAACATCTTAGAGTCAGTTCTGAATTATCATCGTTTGATGATCTTACCTATTCGCCCATCTCTCAAGGAGCCAAAATCTAATAAAAACAGAAAGTGCTGGAAAACTCAGCAGGTCTGGCAGCATCTGTGGAGCGAGAAGCACAGTTAATGTTTCAGGTCAGTGACCTTTCATCAGAACTAAAATCTGTATTGGAAATCAACAGCAACTTGTTGTGATTAATGATGTTTTGTGAGACACGCACATATCCAACAACTGTGACCTATAACATGTCTCACTTGCTACTCAAGTGTTTTCAACCTCAAGATATGTTATACTAGACCCATTCCCTCCTTTCTAAATGTTAACTTGAACTTGGACTATGTTTTTTTTGTGCCTTGTACGACATTAAATGAAGTTGACCTGAAATTGGCCAGGGGATGACACAGAAGGAATAGAGCAGCTTGGCCTGTAGAGTACTTCAGCAGGATCACGATGTTTCATGACGGATGTGGCTTTATTTTAAAATTCGACATTTTGAAACGTTCGCACTAAGTTCCAAACACAGACATCTGGTAGTGCTAATGTCAGGAATTTACATTCCCCGCTTGAGAAACAAACATCCTTCAAAGTCCTGGGCTTGAGAAGTTCTGTAACGTAAATAAATCATGATCTGATGAACAAAGATTCAAACTGTGGCAATTTAGTAGCTTTAACATGGATACTTTCTCTGAATCTTTTGGACAAATTGCTTCCACATTTTCAGAAACGGTTCTATTTTCTAATTGTTCACCTGAATCCCCAATAAAGGTGCCCCTATATCATACATTGCCAAGTTCATGTGTGATTCAATCCAGCATGAATTTCATTTCACAACTAACCTACTCTGTAATGTAAACTCATTAGTTCACTGTTCTGGCCATGAATCTTGTTTGGGAATGAGACTGGTAACATTTGTAGTGTCATCTACTGTAGCTAAGCAATAGGAATACAAAATCTATGGTCTGGGGTCCTTCCGCCTGGGTCCTCATTCAGTGGCAGCATCAAATCCTCAGTAACCAAAACTCTGCTGCCCGTATCCTAACTCACACCAAGTCCCATTTACTTTTCATCCATGTGCTTACGTAGGATGGTTATAGCATAGAAGGAGGCTATTCAGCCCGTCATGTCCATACCAGCTCTCTGAGAGAGCAACTCACCTAGTCCCACTTCCCTGCCTTTTTTGCTCTTCAGATAATAATCCAACTTCCCTTTGAAAGCCATGATTGAATTTGCCTGCATCACACTCTCAGCCAGTGCATTCCAGATCCTAACCACTCGCTGCATAAAGAAGTTTTCCTCATTTTTTTTTTTCTCATGTTGTCGTTGCTTCTTTTGCCAATTACCTTAAATAGGTGGCCTCTGGTTCTGGATCCTCCCACCAACAGGAGCAGTTTTTCCTCATCTACTCTGTCCAGATCCCTCATGATTTTAAACTCCTCTATCACATCTCTTAATTTCTTCTTCAAGGAGAAAAGCCCCAGCTTCTCCAATCTATCCATGTAACTTAAGCTCCTCATCCCTGGAACAATTCTCGTGAATCTGCTCTGCACCCTCTCTAATGCCTTAGCATCCTTCCTAAAATGTGCTGCCCAGAACTGGACACAATGCCCCAGTTGAGGCTGAACCAGTGTTTTATACAGGTTTATTATAACTTCCTTGCTTTTGTACTCTATGCCCATATTTATAAAGCCCGGGATCCCATATGTTTTATTAACCGCTTTCTCAACCTGCCCTGCCACCTTCAATGATTTATCCACATATACCCCAGGTCTCTCTGCTCCTGCACCCTTTTAGAATTGTACCCTTTGTTTTATAATGCCTCTCCTCATTCTTCCTACTAAAATTAATCACTTTACATTCCTCTGCATTAAATATCATCTGCCATTGTTGGCCATTCCACCAGTCTATCCTCTTTACATTTATCACTATCCTCCTCACAGTTCACAATACTTCCAAGTTTTCTGTAATCCTCAAATTTGAAATTGTGCCCTGTACACCCAAGTCTAGGTCATTAATATATATCAAGAAAAGCAGGGGTCCTAATAGCGACCCCTGAGGAATCCCACTATATACCTTCCTCTTATCCAAAAAGCAACCGTTTACCACTACTCTCTGTTTCCTGTCACTCAGCCAATTTTGTATCCAAACTGCTTCTATATCTTTTATTCCATGGGCTCTAACTTTGCTGACAAGCCTGTTATGTGGCACTTGATCAAATGAATTTTGAAAGTCCACGTGCACCACATCAACAGCATTATACTCATCCATCCTCTCCATTACATCATCAAAAAAACTCAAGTTAATTAAACAGGATTTGCCTTATCCAGTCCGTGCTGGCTTTCCTTAATTAATCCATATTTGTCCAAATGACTGTTAATTTTATCCCGAATTACTGTTTCCGAAAGCTGTCCTACCACCAAGGTTAAACTAACTGGTCTGTAATTGCTGGACTTATCCTTAAACTCTTTTTTTGAAGAAGGATGTAACACAAGGTTGTCCAACATAGGGCCCGCAGCCCAGGATCTGGCTCGCCAAAGGTTTCAATCCAGCCTGTAGATATATTTCAGAGTTGAGAAATTTTCCATTGTCTTCTTCTTTCAGACAGGCTTTTTAAAAAAATTGCAAGTCAGTTTCACAGCTGGCAAGTGCTTGGAGCAAGAACAGCAATATCTGAACTTTGGACAGATTCGAGGCTTGCTGGCGGGTTCCGACTTCTTTTTAAAAGCCGCCGGCAAATCCCATATCTGTCCAAGGTTGGGAAACCACTGTTCCTGCTCCCAGCATCTCCCAGCTATGAAACTGATTTGCGATTTTATTAAAAACTGACAAACCACAAAGCTGCTGTGCTAAGTGCTCCCGCTCCTTGCAACTGTCAGACAGAGAGAGAGAGAGGGGAACAGAGATAGAGAGCGGCAGAGAGACGGAGGGAGAGAGGGAGAGGGGGGAACAGAGAGGGAGGGCAGGATTTAGTTCTCCCCCAGGCGTCGGGGTCCATAGCGGGGTGAGGGGGCCTGAAGATGCCTCCGGGAGAAAGAACAAAAGAAAAGAACACCCATCCAAACCAGAAGGGCTGTTGACAGTCAAACATCATTGACTAGTCACTGGTAAAAAGGACCAGTTGAAAATTAAACAGTAACCGGAAGTGATAAAGACCAAAGAAAAGCTTCAAAATCAATACAATAGAAAAATTAAAATTAAAATACTTATTAACCCAAGGATCATACAACTTTAGGAGATGTGGGGAGGCACTTCCTGTGACTATGTATACACAGACTTGCCCTTTGCTTCAACTACTTTTGTATGCACCTCGGATGAGCTTCGTACAATGGAGTAGAACAGTGGAGCACACAGGATACATTATCAGAACGTCCCAAAGGCATCAAATAATGTAGTAACCTCACTACCTGAACAAGTGGGTTTAAAAAGTGTCCGCGAGTTTAATGGTACCCTGGATATTTTTAACCCTGGTTTGATGCTGCACTGAGATGCAGTCCAAAAATTGTCAGTTTTTGACAATTGTTTCATGTCAATGACTCTACATCAGTGTATGCTTCTGAACCCTCAGCTGGTTTTTTATATTCGTTCATGGGAATTGGGCATCGCTGGCAAGGTCCGATTTATTGCTCATCCATAATTGCCCTTGAGAAGATGGTGTATCCAGTTTTAAGTCTTTTTTGTAAAAACTGTAGGGGTGACACTGATTTGCCCCAGTGTCACCAGGCGGCATCTTTCACGTCCATCTGAGAGGACAGAAGGGGCCTCAATTTAACATCTCATACAAAAGACAGCACCCCTGGTACCGACTGAATCGCTCTGAAGTTACCAGTCTCCACCTGCTAATGTGGTCAAATCATGGCCAAAGCCTTTTGTTTTTAATTGATTTTTATCGAGTTGCAGCTGCACTTCGTAAGTGCATCAAAGATTCTGAAGCACAATAAAAGGTTTCAAATGGAGGATCCAGATTCTATTTGGAGCCTTTTTATTAGTGACATGTGTATAACACCAGAACAATGATGTGGCCCGTCGGTCTGTATGCTTGTAACTGAGATGGGTAACAGTTGTAATAACTCATCAAGTTGGATACAATTTTGTGAAGTGTTGGAACAGCACAAAAGAAAAATCTGTTTCAATTTAAGGGAAGCTCCTTCCTGACTCCACACAAAAAAACCATTTTAGAAATATTGCATGATATTCCTCACTTATCAGTCTTTGTGAAGGATATTGAATAAAGGAATAAGAGTAAATTCCACAATCCCATACTCCCAGCAGGGAAACCACACTTAAAGGTAGTGCGTGTTAAAGTTGGGCTGAAACATAATAACTCTGAATCCAGGTTTCCTGCAAGCTCAGCTACCCATTGAGAGGCAGGAATTTATTCTATAATCTTCATTGATTTTAAACAAATTTATATACTGACATTCGCTGATGACTGAAGATACATGCCATGCTGACCATAGCAGTGTGTAAAGAAAGAAAGAGCAACTTACATTTATATAGCAACCTTTATAATCTCACAATGTCCAAAAGTGCTTTACAGGCAATTAAGTATTTTTGAAGTGCAGTCACTGTTGCAGTTAATTTGCGTGTCGCAAGGTCCCACAAACAGCAATGCAATAATGACTAGATAATCTCTTTTTAGTCGTTGGTTAAGAGATAAATATTGGCCAGGACATTGGGGAAAACTCTCCTGCTTTTCTTCGAATAAATGTAGTGGGATCTTTTACATCCACCTGGGAGGGCTGATGTGGCCTTGGTTTTACAAATGGCCTACTCCTGCTCCTATTTCTTATTTTCTCATATTCTTCACATCTCATCTGAAAGACGGCACCTCTGACAATGCAGCAAAGTCGCACTACAGCACTGGAGTGTCAGCCTGGATTATATGTTCAAATCGCTGGAGTGGGCCTTCAACCCATGACCTTCTGACTCAGAGGCAAAAAGTGCTACCACTCAGCCACAGCTAATGTCAAGCACAATTACAGTACATAGTTAGTACCTTGTTCCCTCTAATTTTTTTTGGAGTGCACGAGTGATTTATTTAAGTGCATGCTTCTTAAATACTTTTTGCGCGGTGACTTAAAGGGGCTGACTTGTACGCTGGCTGTGCAGAGACTTTCGGGTTGCTGTATGGCCACATGGTCGTGCAGCTTACAGGAAACATTGCCCCATATGGTACTGTATCTAAATACTAAAACTCTTCATTTACTGCAACTCCACAAACAGTATATTCCGTTGGCCTACTAGGGCCTACTAGGCCTGCTGTACCATTAACTATTCAGACTTTTAGTCAGATAACCTCTTTCACCTTCCATCCCCTCAAGTCCTGCTGATTGAAATCTCTTTCTGGGAGCATCCTTTATGCTTTTTTCCTACATTTATGGAACCTGCATGATCCCATACATTTCTAAGATTCTAGAATCATTCATTTTACACCAGAAGTGCATTTCCACTGCTTCACCTCGCATTTATGTAGCATCCTTCACTACCTCCGGACATCCCAAAACGCCCTACAGCCAATGTAGTCACTTGTAAAGAGGGCAGCTAACTTGCACAGCAAAGTCCCACAAACAGCAATGAAATAAATGACCAGATAATCTTCTTTACTGATGTTGGTTGAGGAATAAATATTGTCCAGGACACCAGGAGAATTCCCCTGCTCGTCTTCAAAACTGTGGCATGAGGAAGAAAGCTGTAGGCCGCAGGAAGATATTAATGTACTGGTCAGGTGGGCAGAAAAGTGGCAAATGGAATTCAAGTCTGAGAAGTGTGAGGTAATGCATTTGGGGAGGTGATGCAGACAGAATTAAGAGAGAAGTGAAACCCCAGTTCTTTTCCCTTTACTGTCCGTAATCAGGGTGTTTTCGACAAGGAAGATATGTGTGCTTCTTAACTCCTGAGTGTATGGCCAATTTGAATAACTAGCTGCACGCTTTTCATGGGTTTTTAATAAAGAAAATTATTTTTATTCACATGTTCACCCAAAAGTCTAATGCTACGTCATTCACTCACCACTCACACACACACACACTCAAGAAAGAAAGCAGTTAAAAGGATAATGCACTTTTACAAATTGCAAACAAAGGAATAGTTTGTAAGTCATGTGATTTGGCTTATCTTGGGGAAAAGGCATGCATTGTGGGCCTAGTGAAGAAGGTGTTTTCACTCTTGAAGTGTAGTTAGGTGAATTCGATAGCGGAGTCATACATTGAAGTCGTTGCAGGATTCTCTTGAAGAGGTGCATTTTCAGCAGGTCATGAAATTAGTTGCTTGAGGTCTCATCACTAGGAGGTTGATTTTCTGTACTGGTGGGCTTTCAAAGGAACAGGTTCAGAGACCTTAAGATGTTACAGCCTCCAGTTCTTTTAAGGCACAATAGTACTGCCTGGTCTGTGTGCTGCTTTTTCTTGTAGTCTGTATTTAAAAGAGATTTTTTAAAAGGAGATCAACATGGCTGCCCCACCATATGACTTCTCACAGTTCCTTTTCCAAATATGATGGGGTCTAGGTTGATTAGCCCCATCCTGGTTTATTGTTCTAAGACATTCATCCTGAGGAGGGTTAAGACAGTCACCTTACTTGTTTCAGGAGAAACCCATTTAATTCAGGAATGTCTTCTAAAGGTTTCAGGATGGGCGTTGATGATACCTCTTAGTCTGGAAGGCATCCTTTTGTCCTTTCAAACAGTGAATCAGTTATTGAATACACAGGCTGAAGGTCAGCTGGCCTTAGGTGGCCATCTTTGCAGCCCATGTCCACTTTTAATGTCCATTGTGATTCATTTAAAACAAAAGGAAAATTCAGATTCCAGAAGATTCTATGCTGGATACAGCCTATGTTTAAAGTTATTAATGGCGCATGCCTTTACTGGGCATGATAGGAGGGCAAAAGAATACACAATAAGTGGTAGATACTAAAAAGTGTAGAGGAACAGAGGGATCTTGGAGCGTATGTCTACAGATCCATGAAGGTAGTCAGGAGAGGTAGATAAGGTGGTTAAGAAGGCATACGGGATACTTTCCTTTATTAGCTGAGGCGAATAGAATATAAGAGCAGGGAGGTTATGCTAGAACTGCATAAAACACTAGTTAGGCCACAGCTAGAGTACTGCATACAGTTCTGTAACCACATTACAGGAGGGATGCGATCACACTAGAGAGGGACAGAAGAGATTTATGAGGATATTGTCAGGAATGGAGAATGCTAGGCCTGAGGAAAGACTGGATAGGCTGGGATTGTTATCTTTGGAACAGAGGAGGCTGAGGGAATATTTAATTGAGGTATATAATATTATGAAAGGTGTAGATAGAGTGGATAGGAAGGGTCTATTTCCCTCAGCAGAGAGGTCAATAACCAGAGGCATAGATTTAAGGTAATTGAATGGTGAGAGTCTGGGAAATGTTTGCATTCAGAAGGACCTGGGTGTCTTTGTACATGAATCACAGAAAATTAACATACAGGTACAGCAAGCAATTAGGAAGGAAAATGTTATGTTAACTTTTGTTACAAATGGATTAGGGTATAAAAAGTAAAGTCTTACTACAATTGTACAGGGCCTTGGTGAAGCAACGCCTATAGTACTGTGTGCAGTTATGGTCTGCTTACCTAAGGAAGAATATACTTGCCCTAGAGGGAGTACAACAAAGATTCATTAGACTGGTTCCTGGGATGAAATTGTCCTATGAAGAGAGATTGAGTGGGCTAGGCCTATATTCCCTGGAGTTTAGAAGAATGAGAAGTGATCTAATTGAAATATTCTTAAGGAAGTTGACAGGGTAGATGCTGGGAAAATGTTCCCTCTCGCTGGGGAATCTGGAACACGGGGTCACAGTCTCAGAATATGGGTCGACCATTTTGGACTGAAATGTGGAAAAATTTCTTCCCTCAACGGGTTGTGAATCTTTGGAATTCTCTACCCCAGAGAGCTGTGGATAAGTTGTGTACATTCAAGACAGAAATTGATAGATTTTTGGGTACTAAGGGAATTAAGGAATATGGATATAGTGCGCAAAGATGGAATTGATGTAGTTGAGGCTATGATTTTATTGAATGGCGGAGCAGGGTCCAGGAGCCAAATGGTTTACTCCAGCTCCTATTTCTTATGTTTTTATGTTCTAGGAGAGTTGAGGAGAATGTTTTTCACTCAGAGGGTGATGGGGGCCTGTAACTCACTGCCTGAAAGGGTGGTATAGCCAGAAACTCTCATCACATTTTTAAAATACTTGGATATGTGCTTGAAGTGCTACAATCTATAGGGCTATGGACCTAGACCTGGAAAGTGGGATTAGGCTGGATCGCTCGTTTTTAACCGGCACAGAAACGATGGGCTGAATGGCCTTCTGTGCTGTAAATTTTTTATTCTTCTATGTTTCTGAATCTTACAGCCACTTGAGCAGGCACTGGAGTGTCAGCCTAGATTATATGCTCAAGTCGCTGCCGTGATTTCTATATTACAATAGTGACTACACTTCAAAAGTACTTAATTGCCTGTAAAACACATCAGGCTGCTCTGAGGTCGTGAAAGGTTCTATATAAATACAATATTTTCTTTTTATCTTTGTTTCACAGGAGTGCTATCAGACAATTACTACCAAGTCAATAAAAGATATTAGGAGGGGTGAGTAAAAACTTGAATACTTTTCACTTCACATGAGTTTTCCAGAATTTGTAAACACATTTTCAAATCCATTGAAACTAAAACAAAGAGAAAACTGTTGGCAAGGATCAGAATGTGAAGTGTCAGACGAGGTGTTCTCATCTTTCTTAGTTCATGGACTTTATTATGTTACGGGCAACCTTCAGATGAGCCGCGTGTTTGAAGTCACTGATTACACTTCCTGCAGTTCTCTTCATCATGAGTGATTGTTGAACGTTTGTTAATTTTGTGGACTACATAAGCGCAGCCTTTTGGACAACTATCTATAACAGACGTTTCTGATGCTGTGCCAATGAATGCTTGTTTTTGTTTGATAATTCTTTTAGTATAATAAGTGCAATTTCAACTCAGGAACATGATCGGTGGATGATTGCTATTTTCCATCACTCAGCCATTTAGTTTCTGGTTAGTAGAAATTGCAATAATTTTAAACGACGAGACATTAAGTAGTTTAACTTAGCGTTGGTAGTAAGGGGACTAGTGAGCTGTTCAAAAATCCTTTACACTGCAGCAGTATATGAGCAAGGCTATTGTTTAGATCTGAAGATAGGGTTCATGTGTATGTCAACCATGGCTCAGTGGTAGCATTCCTGCCCCTGAATTAGAAGTTGTGGGTTCAATTTCCATTTCAGAAGAATTGAGTGCAAATTTTAAGCAAACACTTCAATGCAGTACTTCAGCTGCACTATCTCTTGAAATTAGAAGTTAAACTGACGCCCTGTCTGTCCTCTCAGGTATTTCGAAGAAGAAGAGGGGAGTTCTTCCTGATGTCCTGGCCAATACCTATCTCTTAACTAACATGGATTGTCTGGTTGTTATCACATTTGCTATTTGTGGGAGTTTGCTGTGCTCAAAGTGACTGCCATGTTTCCTACATTATAAAAGTCACTACATTTCAGAAGTACTTCTTTTGTCTTTTCTTTTGGGCCTCCTTATCTCGAGAGCCAATGGATACGCGCCTGGAGGTGGTCGGTGGTTTGTGAAGCAGCGCCTGGAGTGGCTATAAAGGCCAATTCTAGAGTGACAGGCTTTTCCACAGGTGCTGCAGAGAAATTTGTTTTTCGGGGCTGTTGCACAGTTGGCTCTCCCCTTGCGCCTCTCTTTTTTCCTGCCAACTACTAAGTCTCTTCGACTCGCCACATTTTAGCCCCGTCTTTATGGCTGCCCGCCAGCTCTGGCGAACGCTGGCAACTGACTCCCACGACTTGTGATCAATGTCACAGGATTTCATGTCGCGTTTGCAGACGTCTTTATAGCGGAGACATGGACGGCCGGTGGGTCTGATACCAGTGGCGAGCTCGCTGTACAATGTGTCTTTGGGGATCCTGCCATCTTCCATGCGGCTCACATGGCCAAGCCATCTCAAGCGCTGCTGACTCAGTAGTGTGTACAAGCTGGGGATGTTGGCCGCCTCGAGGACTTCTGTGTTGGAGATACGGTCCTGCCACCTGATGCCAAGTATTCTCCGGAGGCAGCGAAGATGGAATGAATTGAGACGTCGCTCTTGGCTGACATACATTGTCCAGGCCTCGCTGCCATAGAGCAAGGTACTGAGGACACAGGCCTGATACACTCGGACTTTTGTGTTCCGTGTCAGTGTGCCATTTTCCCACACTCTCTTGGCCAGTCTGGACATAGCAGTGGAAGCCTTTCCCATGCGCTTGTTGATTTCTGCATCTAGAGATAGGTTACTGGTGATAGTTGAGCCTAGGTAGGTGAACTCTTGAACCACTTCCAGAGCGTGGTCGCCAATATTGATGGATGGAGCATTTCTGACATCCTGCCCCAGGATGTTTGTTTTCTTGTGGCTGATGGTTAGGCAAAATTCATTGCAGGCAGCCGCAAACCTGTCGATGAGACTCTGCAGGCACTCTTCAGTGTGAGATGTTAAAGCAGCATCGTCAGCAAAGAGGAGTTCCCTGATGAGGACTTTCCGTACTTTGGACTTCGCTCTTAGATGGGCAAGGTTGAACAACCTGCCCCCTGATCTTGTGTGGAGGAAAATTCCTTCTTCAGAGGACTTGAACGCATGTGAAAGCAGCAGGGAGAAGAAAATCCCAAAAAGTGTGGGTGCGAGAACACAGCCCTGTTTCACGCCACTCAGGATAGGAAAGGGCTCTGAGGAGGAGCCACCATGTTGAATTGTGCCTTTCATATTGTCATGGAATGAGGTGATGATACTTAGTAGCTTTGGTGGGCATCCAATCTTTTCTAGTAGTCTGAAGAGACCACGTCTGCTGACGAGGTCAAAGGCTTTGGTGAGATCAATGAAAGCAATGTAGAGGGGCATCTGTTGTTCACGGCATTTCTCCTGTATCTGACGAAGGGAGAACAGCATGTCAACGGTCGATCTCTCTGCACGAAAGCCACACTGTGCCTCAGGGTAGACGCGCTCGGCCAGCTTCTGGAGCCTGTTCAGAGCGACTCGAGCAAAGACTTTCCCCACTATGCTGAGCAGGGAGATTCCACGGTAGTGTTACTTAATTGGCTGTAAAGTACTTTGGGTCATCGTAAGGTTGCGAAAGGCACAATATAACGACAAGTCTTTCTTTTTATGTCCACATTTCTGAAGCTCGCCTGCTGGAACGTGAGAATAATGCTCAGACAAGACAGTGATATGACGGCCTTGAGTGAGGTCCGCTTCTCGGAGCAAGGCAGTCTGACAGAACACAACACAGGCTAGACCCTCTATTGATCAGGTAGACCTCAAAGTTAACAACCCCTCTTTGGTGTTGGCTCCATGGTGAAGAAGACTATTACCACTAAACTTTCAAGCCTGCAATGGGCCATTCCGAACGTATCACGCCCCTGCACCTCCCCCTCCAAGACCAGCAGCATGCAACTCTCATCAGCGTTTTTGCTCCTACCCTGAAGGCTAACCCAGCTGACAAAGGTAAGTTCTGCACAGATCTCCGTGAACTCATCCAAATGTCCCTCCCAAGGACAAAATTGTCGTCCTTGGCGATTTCAAAGCCAGAAGCCGTGACAGCCTGGCATGGAAGGGAGTGCTCGGAAACCATGCAGTTGGAAACTGGAATGAAAACGGACGTTTACTCTTGGAACTCTGTGCAGAAAAGCAGCTGTCCATAACCAACACCTTCTTTCAACAAAAAGATCGCTTCAAGACCACATGGATGCATCCCCGTTCTAAACACTGGCACCTGATAGATTACATCTTGGTACGCCAGTGTGACCTAAAGGATATCTTGCATTCTAGAATAATGCCCATTGCTGACTGTCATACAGATCACCGGCTTGTTAACCCACCAAAGAAATTTTGAGTCAGCAACCTGCAAACTTCATCTTGCAGAGATAGATATCAAGCAACCTTACAGACTAGACTGGAACATCCTGATCTCACTGCTGATTCCACTCCAGAAGTACTCTGGGAACACATCAAAGTTGCAGTACTGGATACTTCCAACAAGGTCAACGGACCCTGCACCAAGCAGAATAGGAACTGGCTTGATGAAAATGACAACAAAATTCAAGATCTGCTAAAAATAAAAAGGTCAGCTCATCAGGGTCACCTGGCTCAACCAGCCAACCAGGAGAAAAAGACAACCTACCGTCAAGCATGCAGCACCCTTCAATGTAAACTGCGGAACATCCAAAATGACAAGTGGATTGCACTTGTGGAAAACACTGTACACTAATACTGGCGACATAAGTTTCTATGAAGCATGACAATCTGTCTATGGACCAGCACATCAAACCCAAAACCCCTTGAGGAGCGCCAATGTCAAGACCCTACACACCAACAAGCAGTCAGTCCTGGATCGCTGGTCGGAGCACTTTGAAACTCTCTTCAGTGCCAAGTGCACAGTGCATGATACTGCCATCAATCGCATCCAATAACAGCCTGTCAAAGAAGAACTGGATAAGAGCCCAACTCTGAAGGAAACAGTGACTGACATCAACCAGATGAAGAACAACAAAGCTCCCGGAGCTGATGGAATTCCACCCGAAGCCTTGAAGCATGGTGGCCCTGCCCTATACACAAAGCTCCATGAGTTTTTCACAGCCTGCTGGGAACAGGGCAGGATTCCACAGGACCTTCGTGATTCCATTATCATCACCTTGTACAAAATCAAAGGAGAAAAATCAGACTGCTCCAACTACCGTGGGATCACCCTCCTTTCTATTGCTGGGAAGATCCTGGCTAGAATACTTCTGAACAGGCGTGTGCCTACCATTGTGGAAGAAAACGTCCCAGAGAGCCAGTGTGGTTTCAGAGCAAACAGAGGCACCACAGACATGGTATTTGCACTCAGATAATTACTAGAAAAGTGTCGTGAGCAAAACAAAGGCCTGTATGTCACTTTCGTAGACCTCACCAAGGCATTCGACACTGTGAGCAGAGAGGGACTTGAATCCTTGAAAAACTTGGATGCCCACCCAGGTTCCAAGCCATGGTGAAGCAATTTCATGAAAATCAGTACGGACAAGTCAAGCAATACGATTACCTCTCGAGTCCCTCCTGAATCTCCAATGGCGTGAAGCAGGAATGTGTGCTGACCTCGACCCTATTCACCATCTTTTTCAGCATGATGCTGCAGCAGGCAATGGAAGACCTTAAGCAGGGAGTTTATGTACGCTTCTGGACTGAGGGAGGCCTTTTTAACCTCAGGCGTCTTCAGGCTCACACAAAGACACAAGAAAAGCCTATCCGTGAACTTCTTTTCACCAATGACTGTGCTCTCCTGGCCCACAGTCAGTCAGACCTGCAACGTATAACAACACGTTTTTCTGAGGCAGCACAACACTTCAGACTAAAAATCAGTTTAAAGAAAACTGAATCCTGCATCAGCCTGCACCCCAAGAAGAATATAGACCACCAAGCACTGTCATCGAGGGAACCGAGCTGAATGCCGTCAAGCAATTTACTTACTTGGGGAGATGCCACCACAGACAAGGAATGGACAATAGGCTCTCAAAAGCAAACAATACATTTGGCAGACTCCTCATATGAGTGTGGAGCAATCAGCCTTACAGCACAGACCAAACTCAAAGTGTACAAAGCCGTCGTCCTCACCACCCTTCTGTATGGTGCCAAGTCATGGGTCCTGCACCGACGTCATGTACGCCTTCTAGAGCGCTTCCATCAGCACTGCCTCCACAGCATCCTCAGGATCCGCTGGCAGGACCGCATCACAAACATTGAAGTCCTTGAAGCAGCCAACATTACCAGCATCGAGGCCATCCTCCTGCAAAGCCAACTGCATTGGGCGGGTCATGTTGCCCAGATGGATGACAGTCGCCTACCCAAGATCGTGTTGTATGGAGAGCTGACCCCGGGTAAAAGGAACAGAGGAGCCCCATGCAAACGTTTCAAGGACTCCCTGAAGAAGTCCCTTTTTGTGTGCCACATCAACCATCGCCAATGGGAAGCACAGGCCATAGATCGTGATGCCTGGAGATGCTACATCGGGAGGGTTACAGACTCCTTTGAGACTGACCGAAGAACCAGTATGAAAGGGAAAAGGAGGAGGATAGATTCATTTGTCGCCAGCAGCGACGACACCTTCACTTGCACCCCTGTGGGAGAATCTGCCAGTCACGGATAGGCCTGACTAGCCACCAGCGGGCCTGCAACCGATGAGTACAACCTTCCCAAAATCTTTGTTCGCGAAGAAATGCCGACAGGACTGGAACTAATGTCCTCGCAGGGAGATTAGCTAGTGCTGTTGGGGAGGGTTTAAACTAGCTTGTCAGAGGGATGGGAATATGAGGGGTAGCTCAAATTGGAAGGAAGTAAAGCTGGTAACAGGAGGTAGAAACGTAGCAAGTGACATCAGAAGGCAGGTGAAACAAAGGCAAGCATCAACTAGGCTTAGAATGCAGAATAACGTCAAGAAGACAAGGTTAAGGGCACTCTACCTGAATGCATGCAGCATTCGCAACAAGGTAGAAGATTTAAAGGCCCAAAAAGAGGTAAATGGGTATGATCGAATTGTCATCATGGAAATGTGGCTACAGGGTGACCAAGACTGGGAACTGAATATTCAAGGATATTTGACATTTAGGGAGGACAGGCAAAAAAGAAAAGGAAGTGGTGTTGCGCTAATAATAAAGGATGGGATCAGTACATTAGTAAGGGAGGATCTCAGATCGGAAGAACAAAATGTGGAATCTGTTTGGGTGGAGCTAAGAAACAGTAAGGGGCAGCAAACATTGGTAGGAGTTGTTTATAGGCCACCAAACAGTAGTGGTAGTGTGGGGCATGGTATTAATCAGGAGATTAGAGAAGCATGTGGAATGGATAATATAGTAATCATGGGTGATTTCAATCTGCATATAAGACTGGGTAAACCTAATGAGCACGAATGCTATGGAGGATGAGTTTCTGGAGTGTGTTATGGATGGTTTTCTAGAGCAGTATTTTGAGGAACCAACTAGAGAACAGGCTATTTTAGATCCAGTTTTATGTAATGAGAAAAGGCTAATTAATAATCATGTTGTAAAAGAACTTTTATGAATGAGTGACCATAATATGGTTATACATTATGTTTGAAAGTGAGGTAGTTCAATCTGAAGCCAGGGTGTTAAATTTGAACAAAGGAAATTATGAAGGTATGAGAGGCAAATTGACTGAGGTGGATTAGGAAAATACATTAAAAGGTGTGACAGTACATAGGCAATGGATAGTCTTTAAAGAAATATTACATAGTTTACAGCAACTATACATTCTTTCAAGGCACAAAAACTCCAAAAATAAAGGCAGTCAACCGTGGATAGCAAAGGAAGTTAAGGATTGTATAAGGTTAAAAGAAAAGGCCTATAAAGTTGCCAGAAATTGTAGTAAACCTGAGGATCAGGAGGATTTTACAATACAGCAAAGGAGGGAGAAGAAACTGATTAAGAAAGGGAGAATAGAATATGAATGTAAGCTAGCAAAAAATATAAAAATAGACTGTAAAAGCTTCGACAGGTATGTAAAAATGAAATGTTTGGCTAAGACAAATGTGGATCCATTACAGGCAGGGTCAGGAGAATTTATAATGGGGAATAGAGCAATGGCAGAGAAGCTAAATGATTATTTTCTGTCTGTCTTCACTGAGGAAGATACAGGAAATCTCCCAGAATTAGAGATCCAAGGGATGAGGAATTGAAGGAAATTAGTATTAGTAAGAAGGTTGTATTGAAGAAATTAATGGGGCTGAAAGTTGATAACTCCCCAGGACCTGATATTCTACATCCCGGAGTATTGAAAGAGGTAACTATGGTGATAATGGAGGCATTGGTGATCATCTTCCAAAATTCTATAGATTCTGGAGCGGTTCCTGCAGATTAGAAGGTTGCAAATGTCACCCCACTATTTAAAAAGGGAGGGAGAGAGAAAACAGGAAATTATAGACCTGTTAGCCTTACATCAGTCGTTGGGAAAGTGCTAGAATCTATTCTAAAAGATGTGATAAATGGACACTTGGATAATTGTGATCTGATTGGGCATAGTCAACATGGATTTGTGAATGGGAAATCATGTTTGACGAACCTGTTGGAGTTTTTTGAGGATGTTACTAACAGAATTGATAAAGGTGGATGTGGTGTACTTGGATTTTCAGAAGGCTTTTGATAAAATCCCCCACAGGAGGTTGGTTAGCAAAATTAAATCACATGGGATAGGAGGTAATATACTGGTATGGATTAAGAATTGGTTAACAGGCAGAGAGTAGGAATAAATGGGTCATTCTCGTGTTGGCAGGTTGTGACTAGTGGTGTACTGCAGGGATCAGTACTTGGGCCCCAGCTGTTCATAATATATATCAACGATTTGAATGTGGGGACCAAATGTAGTATTTCCAAGTTCGCGGATGACACAAAACTAGGTGGGAATGTGTGTTGTGAGGCAGATGCAAAGATGCTTCCAGGGGTTTTGGACAGACTTAGTGAGTGGGCAAGAGCGTGGCAGATGGAATATTATATGGAAAAATGTGAGGTTATCCACTTTGGTAGGAAGAATAAATGTGCAGAGTATTTCTTAAATGGTAAGAGATTAGAAAGTGTAGATGTACAAAGGGATCTGAGTGTCCTTGTCAATAAGTCACTGAAAGCAAGCAATTAGGAAGGCGAATGGTATGTTCGCCTTTAAAGAGGATTTGGGATTTAAGTACAGGAGTAGTGAAGTCTTGCTTCAATTTCATAGAACCTTGGTTAGACTGCCCTTGGAGTACTGTGTGCAGTTTTGGTCCCCTTACCTTAGGAAGGATATTATTGCCATAGAGGGAGTACAACGAAGGTTCACCAGACTTGTTCCCAGGATGTTGGGACTGTCCTATGAAGAGAGATTGGGGAAACTGGGCCTGTATTCTCCAGCGTTTCGAAGAATGAGAGATGATTTCATTGAAACCTACAAAATACTTAAAGGGATAGACGGGGTAGATGCAGCTAAGATGTTTCCCCTGGTTGGGGAGTCTAGAACCAGGGGACACAATTTCAAAATAAGGGGGAAACCACTTAGGACAGAGATGAGGAGAAATTTCTTAACTCTTGTGAATCTTTGGAATTGTCTACCCCAGAGGGCTGTGGAAGCACAGTCATTGAATATGTTTCAAACAGAGATTGACAGGTTTCTAAATACAAATGATAAAAGGGGATATGAGGATAGTGTGGGAAAAAGGCATTGAAGTGATAATCAGCCTTGATCATATTGAAAGGTGCAATATAATGACAATTCTTTCTTTTTATGACCACAAACTTGGCATAGGAAATGATCTCTGTGCTGGAACAGGTAGGCCTGAGCCACAACCAACATTGGACCGGTGAGCAGTAGAGACTTGCTGGGCATACTCAAGTACCATACCAGTAAAGAAGATTTTGATTTTGGGCCTCTGTGTCGCCGGTAGCTGCCTTCCAGTAGGTCCTGGGAGTAGAGCAGAAGCGATTGTGAGGAATGAGGCTGATCGAGCACCAGCAAGGAGATTTGGAATGACAGTGGAGTTAGGAGTAACACAACTGCTCCTCACAGCTTCACATTAAGATTTGGGCGGCACAGTGGCGCAGTGGTTAGCACCGCAGCCTCACAGCTCCAGCGACCCGGGTTCAATTCTGGGTACTGCCTGTGTGGAGTTTGCAAGTTCTTCCTGTGTCTGCGTGGGTTTCCTCCGGGTGCTCCGGTTTCCTCCCACATGCCAAAGACTTGCTGGTTGATAGGTTAATTGGCCTTTATAAATTGCCCCTAGTATAGGTAGGTGGTAGGGAAATATAGAGACAGGTGGGGATGTGGTAGTAATGTGGAATTAGTGTAGGATTAGTATAAAATGGGTGGTTGATGGTCGGCACAGACTCAGTGGGCCGAAGGGCCTGTTTCAGTGCTGTATCTCTAAACTAAACTAAACATACATTTCTTTTTGTAAGCTTCTTTTTTTGGTAGTAGACTGTATTGACACTTTAAGGACTGTTGGTTAGACCACACATATTCTCCATTTTACTGAACTCAGCTAGCCTGGCATCAATTGCATTTTGGATAGTCCAGTGTTGCATACGCTGCCTCGAAAGGGAGTTGGACCCCTATTTTCATATGCAAAGGACATTAGATTTTCACATCTCTGGTGTTTTTTCTATGTTGTCTCCCATGGCGAGTTTGGAGGCAGGTGAGATGGTGATGGGTAGGGACCCTGCCACCTTTCCGCCTCCAGCCCAATTAGGTCCTTGGTGGGACCTAGATTAGAAGGTTGCAAATGTCATCCCACTATATAAAAGGGGAGGGAGAGAGAAAACAGGAAATTACAGACCTGTTAGCCTTACATGGGGGCAGGTAGCCCTGCTGGCCCCGAGCCCGCCTCGGCAAAATGGATGGCGGCCTCCAGTTTACCAATGTGATGGGGGACAGTTTAACTACCCGGAAGCACACACCAAGTGGCAGTCTAGGAGGCCAATGCCCCAAGCAGGCCTAGAGGCCTTCCCTGCCTACTTGAATGCAGGTGCAGCCAAAGACCACCCTGTAGAGAGATCCCCCAACCACAATTACATTGGTGGCTTGGCTGCTCTTTCTGTTTTAACTTAAAGTTTTCAAAAAGTTGGTGAGAGGGTGCCTCCATGTTAAAATACCCTCTCAGTTACTTACCCTGTACTGCAGCCAGCTGCTTCTCTCAAGCTGGAAGGCCTCTGATTGGCCCCCCAGCTTTGAGCGCTTGCTCGCCACCCTTAATTGTATAGAAAACCTGTCTCCATTCTAATTAAGGGGGAGACTAAGTGAAAATCCCAGGCCAATAACTGTTTCCCCCTCAGGCTGGGTTTGGGATCTGGAAATAGTCCCCATTCCTAGTTGCTGCCCCCAATGCGAAAATTCAGCCCAAGTTCTCAGTTCTGATGAAAGGTCACCGACCTGAAACGTTAACTCTGTTTTTGTCTCCACAGATGGTGCCTGACCTGCTGTGTATTTCCAGCATTTTCTGTTTTTATTGTACAATAAAATTACATCAGTGCCATATAAATGTTTGTGACTCAAGAGAATCTTAAGATCATAAGCAATCCTTGACTTGTCTTGCAATTAATCCCAGCTTTGGAGGAGAAATACATGTTACTGTTAAAAGTCTGTTGAGTCCTGGCAAATTCAAATAGACAATTAATCTAACCACAATATGAACAAACAAAAGCACTCTCACTTTCATCGTGTACCAAATGTAATTGTTGAATGTGTTCATAATACATTATTGTCCAATATGAGCCTTTGTTAATTTATCTGTATTAATAAACAATGCATGGGCTGACATGAATGCTGATGTAATTTTAACAAAAAATATTCTAATTTCTGTATTATTTTAATAAGTTTTACCAAATGGATTTTGGAATTTGCTAAGGGTTGCCATGTACCTGAAAGGAGGAGTGTGCTTTGTTACCACTGTCCTGCTCTACAATGTGCCAACAGGCCCCGTAATTCCTTGAAAATATTGTTCAGAGATAGCAGATCTGTGTGCAATGCAGCTAAAGAGGGAATTACTCATTGTTGGAGCGACACTCGAGAGAAAGAAAGACTTGCATTTCTATAGTGCCTTTCACAACCTCAGGACATCCCAATACACTTTACATCCAATGAAGTCCTGTTGTAATGTAGGAAACGCAACAGCCAATTTGCACCCAGCAAGGTCCCAAAACAGCAATGTGATAATGCTTGTGTTTCAGTGATGTTGGTTGAGGGATCAATATTGGCCAGGACACTGGGAGAACTCTACTTTGAATAATGTCATGGAATCACTTGCGTCCACCTGAGAGAGCAGATGGGTCCTTGGTTTAATGTCTCATCCAAAAGATGGCACCTCCGACAGAGCAGTACTCCCACAATGCTACACTGGAGCGTCAGCCTGGAATTTGTGCTCAAGTCTCTGGTGTGGCACAACCTTCTGACTCAGAGGCGAGAGTGTTACAATTGGTACAATTTCCAAAAGAATGTCAAAATATATTCTTTAGTTATCAATTGATGATTACTGCACAGATTAGAATTTCTAACAATTTGTGAGTCTTATGACAAAATAGTATAGTATTTTATTGCATTTTTACAAGTGTATCCTTTGGAATTGCTATCTCAAGTAGTATTATTTGAAATCTACTCCACTCCCACTCTGACCTCTCCGTCCTCAGCTGTTCCAATGAAGCTCAATGTAAGCTCAAGAAACATCACCATGGCCAGAATTCTACACTACCCCAGTGAGCTGGCTGGTGGCGGGGTGGGGTGGGGGTAAAATAGAGCGGGAGGCTCTGGGAGACCTTCCCGACCCGCTGCCACCTCCGTCCCACTTTACGTAGGGCAGAGAGGGCGAAAAACGGGCCGGCCACCCCAGGCCAATCAAGGCCCTTAAGTTGCCAATTAACGGCCACTTAAGGGCCTTCGCCCGCCTCACAGGGATTTTACTCATGGCAAGCAGGCATCCTGGAGCTGGGAAAGGCCACCCGTTGAAAGCTGGTGGTCTCTCAGTGCCTCGGGGGTGGGTCCTGACAAATGGACACAGGGTGCCCGATTGAGGGCCGCCCCCCACTTCCCCCCAAATGACCTTGCCTCGCTGGGGCCCAACCGATTACTCCTGGTGAGGCAACCCACATTTACCTGCACTCCTGGCTCCATGTCCTCAGCTGGGCTGCAGTCCCAGCAGTGGCCACCGCTCCTGGTGGCACTGCTGGGACTAAGAGCTGCTGGCCTGATGATTGGCCGGCAGCTCAATGAGGCGGGACTTCTCCCTCAAGCGGGTAGAAGTCCCGCCTCGGAACATTTAAAGCCTGGAGACCGTAAAATGCGGGAAGGATCCCCAGGCTAGGCGGAAGCAGGTTCACCACTGACCTTTTACATTGGTGGTCAGCTCCCGCCCACCCAATGTAAAATCCAGCCCCATATCCTTCAACTAGGCACTTTATAGCCTTCCGGACTCAACAATGAGTTTAACAATTTCAGACGGTAATCTCTACCCCTATTTTTTGCATTTGTTTTTGGATGGCTGGTAATGATTCTGCATTTTCCCATTCATAACTCCTCTAGACACATCTTATTACTTTACTTGTTCCATTAACACCCCTCTTTTGCCTTACACCTTCATCTGTTTTGTCATTTAATCTCTCCTAGCTTCCACCCTATCACAGACCTTCTCTTTTGTTCTTTTCCTTGTCTCCCCCCACCCCTTACCCTGCCTCTGCACTTTCTTTCAACCTGTTACATTTCTGTTTTCCAGTTCTGATGAAGGGTTATTGATCTGAAATGTTAACCCTGTTTCTCTCTCCACAGATGCTGCCTGACCTGCTGACTATTTCCAGCATATTCTGTTTTTATTTCTGATGTCACTGTTGCGTTCATTGTTGCGAACATACATTAGGAACAGAGGAATTGCTGGACAAAGAAAAAGATCCAAGTCCATCTAGTTCAGCATACTCCTTCTGGCAGAGTGAGCAACTTGTTCTAAAGCCATATAAATAGTGTTTTTCAGCCAGCTTCAACAAGGTGACACTTCCTCTGATTTAAACTCCTGTAACATGGCTGTGATCAGAATTCAGTGGGGTTGAGCTTAAGACCCTTCAGTCCTGTTCGGTGTGTTGCTGCTTTCACATATTTTACCAAGATGCCACCACAATATCTTACAGTTTCACCACTTAACACAAATGCCAGGATCATCATGTTCCTACTTCAAAAGATTTCTTCAATTTAATGAATAGTCCTTTTTGTCAAAGCATTAGATTATAGCATCTTCCTCCATATCTTAATGCTAGCAATATTCATGGGTGAACATTTAATAAGTCCATATAACAGCACTGGAATAGCAAAGACATTAACCCATTTAAAATAAAAAGAATGAAAGGAATGCCATAGAACAACATTAAACATTAATTCACTATTATCACCTACAGTCATTTCTGGTCTACAATACAGAGATAAAAAGATGGGTTTGTTTAGTGAAATGCAGTGACAGACTTTCTGATTTCCTTCTGAACTTTAACTGTCCTTGTAGTGCATACAATACTGACACGTGCCAGTATCAGAAAACAATAAGTAACTCCTGCGTGAAGGTAACATTATGTCTCTGTTGTGGATTCAGTGAGAGGTTTTTGTGACTCAGAAATAATACTAGTGTTGCAACATAACTATAGGTCACTAAGGGTGAGCAGTGTAATCAGCACTTTTAAAGGGGAATCGTCTGTTTTAGAGGGGGAGGGAGCCCAGTGGAGGTGTGTGTGTGTGTACTATCCTTCATGGCTGTGTCATGTCTAAGGCATTTTTCAAAGTGAAATTTATCCCCATGATGCAAGTTAGGTCACTGAATGGTGAATAATTAAACGGTGAGAGGAAAGGTTTTCAGTTTCAATTTCCAGGATCACAGCAATAATAGCATGTGACCTTTTAACAATGATGATAAAGGTGTGGTCCCTTCTTCTTCACTGTTCAGTATTTGTGTCTGTCTTATTTATTCTCAGATAAGAAATGTTACCCTTCCTGCTGTTTCCACCCATTTGTTCTCATCACTACATATGTCTTAAATATATATGAACATACGAATTAGGAGCAGGAGTAGGTCGCTCGGCCCTTCGAGCCTGCTCCACCATTCAATAAGTTCATGGCTGAACTGATTACTCCACATTTCCACCTACCCCGATAACCTTCCACCCCCTTGCTTATCAAGAATTTATCTACCTCTGCCTTAAAAATATTCAAAGACTCTGCTTCCACCGCCTTGTGAGGAAGAGAATTCCAAAGACTCACGACCCTCTGAGAGAAAAAAGTTCTCCTCATCTCTGTCTTAACTGGGCGACCCTTTATTTTTAAACAGTGACCCCTAGTTCTAGATTCTCCCACAAGGGGAAACATCCTTTCCACATCCACCCTGTCAAGACCCCTCAGGATCTTATATGTTTCAATCAAGTCGCCTCTTACTCTTCCAACTCGTGTATCCTCATGTAAATGCATGTGTGTTCATACCATTTGAAGAGGACTCGCTATGTCTCCAAAATCTTTCTTTTTGTATCATTATAAAACTTCCTTTTAAGTAGTTCCTTATCATCAAACCATCTCAAACGCTTCACAGTTCTGCCCGTTCTGCTGGTTCAGGTCTGTATAAAGGGCCTCATGGCATTATTGAAAGAAGAGTCAAGGGTTCCACCAATCTCCTTGACAATATTCATCCTTAACCAACACCATCAAAATCAAATGATCTGGTCATTTATTCATTTGAAACTTTTGGGATCTTGCTGTGCTACTTGGCTACCATGCTTGCATACATAAGAGTAATTACAATCCATTTGGTGTAAAGTGATTTGGGGTATTGTAAGGATGTGATGCAACACCATATAAATACAAGTTCTTCCTTTCTCATAGAAATTCTGCTCATTGTATCCTACATCTTCCTCAGTCTGAAACATCCCTAGTTAACTTTATCTCTGCTTGCAATCTCGTTAAATCCCCGACTGAAGCTGCTTCAATGCAACCTTTCAACTTTATCGGAAAGAAATGTCAGCCAATTACTTCCTCCGCACAGTAGAAGCCATTTCTGGCCACTCGCCAAAATTGTCTATTAACATTTGCACCATTTCTTTTCTACCCTATTTCCTTCTTGGGCTATGACAGCTAGCTGCCCTAAAGAGAAAACCAATCTTTTTAGCTCACTTACACCTTCTACTCCAATTCTTGGTGATCCTGGTAAACAACTTCCTGGCATTTCTCTGTTTTAATTGACTATTATGATCATCATTAGATTTTATCCCCTACAGCTGTGTCAAAACTTATACAAACGTACAAGCATATGAAAATGATGGGCAGGAAAGGGTCAGCTATTAAGCATGCCGCACCATGACGCCCAGAACATCATAACTAAACACTTCCTCCCTCCACCCAAGCCCCTACTCTCTCTCCCTCCTCCCTCCTCCCCCCACTCACCCATAGCCATGGGGAAAAAAGAACAAAAACAATGCTAATAAGGGAAAAACTGCTCTGGAAAATTCCTCTTTGGACCCGTCAGGTAATCAAAACCAGTCCAGGAGATCACATGGACCAAGTGCTATCTATAAAGACACTTAACCTTCTGTATGATGCAGTCGCTGCTCAAATCAAGGACTGGTCCAGTTCCCCCTTAAAGAGAGCTGCAGCAAATCAGCACTCACCACACCAGCCAGGAGTGCACTACTCTCTGGGAAAAATTAGAGATTCAGTAAGGCCTCAAGTCTTGATGCTGTCCTTCCCATCATCCTCAAGGTGTGTACCCTTTCAAAATATCCCTGTCCTGTGCTATCTCTTTAACTTCTCAATCCACCTTTCCTTCCAGGCAATTTGCCCATGCCCAACCAAACCCGAAAAAAGTTGATTTCCTCTTACCCTTCGAACTGGTGCCTTATTGCCCTTACATCAGGACTTTTGGAAATCACAAAAACAGTACTAGCCCTCAATTTATCCGTCATCTTAAAAGCTCTGTCCTAATCCATGTGCCTCAGTATTGTTTATGGTATGGATATTTCTCTAATGTTCTTGTTGCATGTTAGGTCTCAACTGGCGTGAGTTCCACTGAAGCCCTTCAAGGGTGAAATGGGTGCAATATTGCAGGGGAGCCCTTGATGTACAGGAATGGGCAGAAGATCCGCATTGGGCTTCCCTGACCAAAATTTAAAGGTTCAGCCCGAAAGGGATGTAATCCCGGCAGATCCAGTTTATGGGTCTTCCCTGAGTAGGAATCAGTCATAAAATAAAAATACTGCGGATGCTGGAAATCTGAAATAAAAACAGAAAGTGATGGAAATACTCAGCAGGTCTGGTAGCATCTGTGGAGAGAGAAACAGAGTTAACGTTTCAGGTCTGTGACCTTTCATCAGGAATCAGTCATCTGCCTTTTTCTGCTTCAGCAAATCCAGGGCCCTCAGTTTTTTCCCCAATTCTTCAAAAAAAAGGTTCTGCCTGCTGATTCAGATGGAGAAACAGCAAGCAGATCCCCCAGTGCCCTGGCCAATGTTCCTCCCTCAACTAACTACAAAAAGCAGACAGATTCCATTCATCTCACAGCTGTTTTTGGGATCTTACTGAGCTTGCAAAAGCTGTTCCCATTTAATAACATCACTGCAATCTTCAGCACAATATCTGTTTTCTGTTAAGCAATTCCTTTCTTGTCTCTAGCTTCCAACCTTTCCTTTGAATCATAACCTTTGTTTTTTCTCACTTTTTATTAATGCTTCTCTGAACCTACCCTTTTGTTTGTTCTAAGCTGCATTTACCGCACTGTACGTGCTCTTCCTCCTCCCTGTATCCTTACTGTATTGAAATAAAGACTTATTCATCTCTTACTTGAACTCATTCTTCCACAGGAACTGTAAACCTGTACAATTTCTTAACCCACTGTGGTCCTAGGTGTTTAACATTGGCTTCTCAGAACAATAAGAACTTAACAGCAACAACAATTTGCAGTTACATAGTGACTTCAATGTAATAAAAGCGTTATCAGACAAAATCTGACACCGATATTAGGCCAGATGACCAGAAGCTTGGTCAAAGAGGCTTGGTCAAAGAGACCAGATGCTTGTTTATGGAACATATTAAAGAAGGAAAGAGAGGTAGAGAGGCGGAGAAATTTACAGAGGGAATTCCAGATCTTGGGGCCCAAGCAGCTGAAGGCATTTTAGGAAATGATTCACAGTGAAAGAAGGTGGAGCAATTAAATCGGGAATACTCAACAGACCAGAATTAGTGGAGCGCAGAGATTTTGGATGGCTGTAGGGGTGGAGGAGATTACAGAGATCGAGAGGGGAGAGGCCATGGAGCAATTTGAAAACAAGGATGAGAATTTTAAAATTGGGGCATTGCTTAACTGGGAGCCAATTTAAGTCAGCAAGCACAGGGGAGATGGGTGAACGAGACTTGGTACAAGTTAGGACAAGGCCAGCAAAGTTTTGAATGACTTCAAGTTTATTTATTTTATTTAGAGATACAGCACTGAAACAGGCCCTTTGGCCCACTGAATCTGTGCTGACCAACAACTACACATTTATACTAACCCTACAGTAATCCCATATTCCCTACCACCTACCTACACTAGGGGCAATTTACAATGGCCAATTTACCTATCAACCTGCAAGTCTTTGGCTGTGGGAGGAAACTGGAGCACCCGGCGAAAACCCACATGGTCACAGGGAGAACTTGCAAACTCCACACAGACAGTACCCAGAATTGAACCCAGGTCCCTGGAGCAGTGAGGCTGCAGTGCTAACCACTGCCCCACTGTGCCACCCAGTAGAGTAGAACTAGATTGCTGGCCAGGAGTGTGTTGGAATAGTCCAGTCTAGAACTATAACTAAGAATTATAACATGGATTTAGTATTATGAGTGTGAATTTGCAAACTGCAGGTGCCTCATTTTTATTCCGATATGGTGTTGTTTTGTGGGCTGGTCAAGAGACTTGAGCACATAATCCAGGCTGACGCTCCAGTGCAGTACTGAGGGAGTGCTGCACTGTCGGAGATTACATCTTTCAGATGGGACATTAACCTGAGATCCTATCTGGCCTCTCCTGTGGGCGTAAAAGATCCCTTAGCACTATTTTGCAGAACAGCAGGTGGAATCTCTCCAGTGTCCTGGTCAACATCAACCAACATCACCAAAAAAACACATTATCTGGTGATTATGACATTGCTGTTTGTGGGACTTTGGAATGCAAACACTGGCTCTCGTTTTTCCCATATTATGACAGTGACTACACTTCAAAAGTATTTCATTGGTTGTAAAATGCTCTGACGTTGCGAGGTTCCGCGAGGTAAATGCAAGTTTTTCGTTAGCACAGAACGAGCAGAACGTCTCTGTTTACACTACTGGTTATGGATGGAGTAAGCCTTAATGCTCACTTCGCGATCACTTTAATCAGAATTAGTACACGTGGTTTATAGGACTATACTACACGTCCTGTGCATTTGGATTGAAAACAACTTAAAAACACGAGTATAAACAGGTCTTTAGATAAGCATTTGCTTGGAGAACGGCTTTGTCCTTTCCTCCATCTGAATGTAATTTTACTTGAAAAATGCTAATATAGGACCTGAACCCTGACGAAATGTGATCTGGGAAAGAAGTTGAAGTGTGGTACTCGGTGGGATTCATAAACATTTCATCCGACATCAAAGCTGCTGTGGTTATATGTCTCCGAGCCTGGCCTCACATCAGCTTGCCACTCATGCGTGAAATCTGTGTGAAAGGACTATCAGCACATCCCACTCACTCCCTAGGGAATCTGCCGTTTATAGAAAAATTACATTCTCAAACATGCAGTACTTGGTGAATTCAAATAAAATAGACGCTGAGCTGGGCAGGAAACTCCTTGGGATTGTGAAACGCCGATTTTACACTTCAATGGAGTATAAAATCGGACGCTGTAAAACCAGTGTTGCGCCTGATCTTGACAATTTCCTGACAGTCAGGCTAGGTTAACATGCACCACACAGTCAGTGAAAGTAACTCTCACCCGAGTACAACCCATGCCTCCATGTGATTCTTCTAAGACTAGTTTCAATCTAATATGCTGTCCTCCCCTTAATTCCAAACCTCATAATCTTCTTCAAGTCTCCTTTATAGCTCCTTGTCAAAGTTTTTTCTGTAGGTCAATATGCAGCACAGCCACTGCACTTTCCCCATCCATCACACTTGTCACCTTCTCAAAGAACTTGACCAAGTTCGTCAAATACAATCTTCCTTTCTGAAATCTGCGTTGGCTGCTTCTGATTATTTTCTCTTCATCTAGATATTTAATCAATTTATCTTTAATTAAAAATTCCAAAATTTCCCATATCACAGATGTTAAACTAACTGGCCTGTAATTACCTGGGTTCAGTCTGTCACCCTTTTTGAAAATAGATACGACATTGGCTACTCTCCAGTCATCTGACATTCATCCATTCTCAATATAATACCAAAATATAATCCCTCTAGTCTCTGTAATTTCTCCTCACATCTCCCTCAGGGCCTTTCGATGTATCCTCTCAGGTCTCAGCATTTTGTCCTCCTTTAGCTTAACTAACTGATCTAATACTCTGTCTCCTGCATTACAACAGTGACCACACTTCAAAAATACATAATTGGTAAAGCGCTTTGGGACATCAGGTTGTGAAAGGCACTATAGAAATGCAAGTCGTTCTTTCTTCCTTAATAATCGTCGTCGGCTGCCCCTTGATTTGAGAATGATGTCTACTCAAGGTCACATGTTTCTACCATGGCTCTTCAGGTGACTGAACAGGCCAATTCTCAACCTGCAATTTTGGGCACATTGGACAGGACGTCCCATGAGGTAGCAGGATCCGGAGTGCAGGATTTGCTTCTTTTCTTTCCTTCTCTGCTGCCGCTCTGCCTCATCATTAGACTCAAAACATGATGCAGTTTGATGGACAAGTTGTCGCCATTTTCAACGATTGGTAGCAAGCTCCTCCCAGTCATCAATGCCATTGCTGCTGCACTTCAAGGAGTGCTTCAGTGTCTTTGAAACATTTTCTTTGTCCTCCCCTGGAACACTGGCCATTTGAGAGTTGAGAAAACAGGACCTGGTGGGGGAGACTGTTTTTGGTCATCTGGATACAGTGTTTAGTCCATTAATGTTGGTTTTTCAGGAGTTTTGCCTGAATACTTGTGGAACTGGTTTCAAGAAGGACACTAGCGTTTGTTCAACGGTCCTCCCATTGAATCTGGAGGATGCGGCAGAGGTATTGTTGATGGAATTTCTCTAGCGCTCTTATGTGTTGCTGATACACAGTCCAGGTCTCACTGCAGTACAGGAATGTGGTGACAACAACTGCTCTATACACGAGAACTCTTGTTGAATTGTGGAGTTCTTTGTTGTCAAACATTTGCTGCCGTAGTTTGTAGAAGGCTGAGCTGGCGCAGCTGATCGGCGTTGGATCTCCTCGTCTTTTGAGAGAGGTAGCTGCCAAGATATGGGAGGTGCTCAACATATTCCAAAGTCTCTCCTTCAACATATGTGGGAGGTGGAATATTTGGCTGAGCAGGTGTGGGTTGATATATGAGTTTTGTTTTGGCAACATTCAAAGACAGGCCGAGTCTCTTGTATGCTGAATTGAAGAGATCGAGAGCGACTTGCAAATCTGGTGCAGAGTGGGCAATGACACCGCAGTCATCCGCAAACTGTAGATCATGTATGTCTATGGTGGTCAGTTTAGTTTTGGCACAGAGGCGACTGAGGTTAAAGAGTTTTCCAACTAGGCAGTATTTAATACTCACACTAGAGGGCAGCTGATCTTTGATGAGGTGAATAGCCACTGTCAGGTAGATTGTAAACATATGGGGGCTGTCACACAGCCTTTGCTTGACCCCGGTCTGGATTTTGATGGTGTCTGTTTCAGATCACTCACTCAAGACAGTTGCAGTCATATCATCATGAAGCATTTGCGGGATTGTGATGAAGTTTCTTGGACATCCAAATCTTTGGAGCATAACCCACAGAGCCTTGCGCTTTACTGAGTCAAATGCTTTGGACAAGTTGATGAATGCAATGAAGAGTTCCTGGTGTTGTTCTCGACATTTGTCTTGGATTTGTTGGGCAACAAAGACCTTCTCGGAGGTTCCTCTGGAAGGTTTAAAGCCACACTGAGGAAATCCTCAGCCACAGGAACTAGGTGATTCAGGAGAATGCGTGTCAGGATTTTCCCTGCTATGAACAAGAGGGAAATACCTCGATAGTTTCCAGCATTCCTGAAGTCGGAGTGAGTTCTTTTTCCTCCCAAATCCATAGGATGAGTGCATAGAGTCTTGATGTGAGCAAAAACCCACCAGCTTTGAAGACCTCAGCTGAAATACCATCACAGGCTTTGTTGTTTTTCATGCATTTGATTGCTTGTTGCAGCTCTCCCATTGATGGTGGTTCACCCATGGATTCTACTACAAGGTACTGTGAGATAGCCTGGAGAGTGTCAGCTGCCACTGTGGATTCATGATTGAGGAGTTGTTCAAAATGTTCTTTAAAGCATTGACAGATGGCGTTGTCATCCTTGAATGAATTTGACCTGAGTCTTTACATGTCCCTGGTGGCTTCAAAAAAGCTTTGCAAGTCATGATGGTCAACATATTGTTGGATCTCAGGCTTTCTCTTCCCACCACTTGTCCTTTATCTTCCAGATTTGTCTTTGGGTGTCAGCCTTGAGCTGTTGGAATGCTGCCTTCTTGACGTGCAACGTTGGGTTGTTCTGCCAGGCAATGAAGGCTGCTCGTTTTTGTTCCAGGAGGTCACATATTTCAGCATTGTTTTCATTGAACCAGTCCTGGTGACGACAATGCTTGAACTCAATTGTCTGGACACAGGAGTCTAGTACAACTGACTTTACTTGTTCCCATTGTTCTGAAATTGAGTTGGATATGTGAAGATTTTCCAGATTGGTTGTGAGCTTCACTTGGAATTCCTCTCTTCGGTCAGGCTGCTTTAGGGCTGAGACATCGGTCTTTTTCTCTTGAACCTTGGGTCTGGTGATGTCTTGGCGCTAGGTGGATGTTCATCAAAGACAATGATCTGTCCAGCAGGCATTAGTTCCTCACATGGATCGAGTAATACAGACATTACTTAGATCTTTGACTCGAACAATGACATAGTCCAGGGTGGTGTCAGTGCTTTGATCTAGGATGCCTCCATGTGGCTTGTATTTGCCCTTCTGGCAGAAGAGGGTGTTTGTTATAATGAGATCATGCTGAGTACACTTTGTCAGCAAGAGAACACCATTTATATTGGCTTTTCCCACCCCGTTGTTCCCAATGCTTCCTCTCCAGACGTCAGAGTCATAGCCAGCCCTGGCATTAAAGTCACCAAGAAGAATTATATTTTCTTCTTTTGGGATGGCAGTGAGGACTTCATCAAGGTCAGAATAGAACTGTACCTGACATTTTCATCGGAGTTAAGGGTCAGGGAATAAGCGCTGATAACGGTGGCATTTTGATTACGGCTGAGCTGTAGGTGAAGTGTTATGAGTCTTTTATTTATTCAGTTGGGAGTTCTGGCAGTACATCCAAGATCCTATTCCAGATGGCCAAACCAACACCGTGGACTCGAGGGCGGCTGTCAGCCTTTCCTTTCCAGTAGAAGATATATCCTCCTGCATGTTCCTTCAGCTGCCCCTTCCCACAAAGGTGAGTCTCACAGGGCAGCGATGTCAATTTGGAGTCTTGATAGCTTACGTGATACGATTGCAGTTCTTCTTTCCGGGCGGCTACTCTTGAGATTATCCATCAGTTTCTAACATTCCAAGTTGAAAAATTTAAAGTTTTCTTTCTTTGACCAAGGAGGTGGTGATCCCGCAGTGTGTGGTTCCCCAGCCAGGAGAAATCGGGACAGCCTATTTTTAGGGCACCTTTTCTAGCCCCCTCCTCATCTGGAGTGAACAGAGGGTATCCTAAAGAGGACTGCTCAGTCACAGATGCTGCTGCCCAAAGACACCGCTGTCCTAACACGGGTGTCCAGTTACCTTCATAAGTTTGTTGCCTGTGTGCAGATTCTTAACTAGGGACTCCCAGGTTCACAGCCAATTCTCCATCACTATAGGACTTGGCAAATGGACCCTGGTAGAAGCCTGCGCATGACTTGGTTTAACGTGGGGACCTTGAAGCGACATCATTGTCCACACAATCTTGACGGATTGGTGGTCAGATGTCAGTGATGTGTTGATGACCGGAACCATCTTGCCACTGCAGTCTTCTTCCGCCTTCACAGCTGGTGAGATGCAGTCTTCCTTTGCCAGTTCTGCTGCTGCGGACTTTTTGAACTGCACTTTGTCTGGCACTTCCCCCTGGATGGCCCTACCAGGAGCAAGGAGCTCCCGATGGCATCGCTCAAGGGATCATTGGAGCACACAAGCCTCTCCACGATGTCATGGTGGCAATCCACAGAGGATCCCTTAATAATATCTCTCACCTCACTTCTTTAATGTCCTGCTCTTTTGTAAACACTGATGCAAAGTGCTTGTTAAGCATTTGTAGACTACTTTATTGCTCTTTTTAATATTTTTTGAGATTCTATCTTCATACTCCCTTCATCCTTTTATCTCTCGTGGGAACATAGCTCATAGGAGTAGCTTATTCAGCCCCTCGAGCCTGTTCCACCATGGCTGATCTGTAACTTAACTTCATTCACCCGCCTTTGATCTATATCCTTCGATATCCTTACCGAATAAAAATATGTTGCTCTGTTTTGACAATTTCAATCGACATAGCATTTATAATTTTTTGCAATGAGAATTTCAGATTTCAACTACCCTTTCTGTGAAAACGTGCCCCTGCTTTTACTCCCAAGTTGCCTACCTCTAATTTTAAGATTGTGCTCCCTTGTTCCGTATTACCTCATCAGAGAAAATAGTTTATCTACTCTCTCAAATCATAATTATCACTTTAAAGACCTAAATTAGATCATCTCTCATTCTTGTAAGAGAAGACAAGCCGAGTTTATGCAGCCTACCCTCATAATTTAATCCTTTATGCCGTGGTATTAATCTTGTGAATTTGCACTGAACACCCTCCAAAGCCAATAATATCCTTCCTAAGATGCGTTGCCCAGTGTGTGGCCCATAATACTCCAGATGGGGCCTGATCAAGGCTCTGTACAACTGAAGCATAGCTTCCTCATTTGACCTCTTTCCTTATTTTCTCTTGTATCTTTTAAATTATTGTATCCTCTTAAATTTTAGTTTGTTTCCAGTTTCTTCATTTATCCACAGCACCCTGGAACTTGTAGTAGCTTTCTTTTGTAATGTATTTATTCTGTACTACTTTTAAAAAATCCCATTGCTCATTTATAGTCCTGTACGCCAATTTTTTTCTTCTGCCTCACTCTCCAAGGGCATGTTTGCACCTTCAGGCCGAAAACCAGGCACCAACTAATTGATACCCCTCAAAGGTTAAACTATGCAATTGGTTCAGACTCTATTTCACACCCTAGTCAGAGGTAAATGAGTGCAGACAATACAACAGTGACCTGGTACATCAACAAACAGGGCCTTTGTCAGAAAACAATGCTGACCACCTAATGATCAGCAACCAAAAGGTGACATGAGAACAACACTTAACTGGGATGGACAACATGACAGCTCATTCCCCAAAAGATTTGGCAGTGCACTCAGATGAGTCGATGATACATTCAGAGGTTACAGCTGTAGTTAAAAAAATGTATGTTGTTCGCTTGAGAAGTAAGAAAATTAACTTTGGTTCTGGTTACAATACTTTTTTCTTGCTTCAGCATACTCAATAGCTCCGCAGAATACAATTAAACATAGGTATGTGCTCTTCACATTGGACCACCTATTGCTAGTGGATGCAAGCTATTTAAACATGCAAATCCCTTATCTCCATGATTGGTTATAAGTTTGTGCATTGCCTTATATGGTGCATCACCCTCAGCAATCTTAGCCGCTCCCAGGTTTGGCCTGTTATAAATGAGTTTTCAAGCTGCCAATTTAATCAATCACAGAGGTGATCAGGGTCTTTGACTTCTGCTAATTTAATCACGCATACTTTATTCTATGTCCCATCATTTGTCCCAACTGTCCTTTCTGCTCATTTTCAGCTTAACACCTTCTTTCCCATGTCTCAACAATATCATGAATTAGAAGAAGTTCACTCACTGTTATGTTATTCTGAATTGATGGTATTTTCATGTCACATATCAACTCTCCATTTTTGCTCAAGGACTGTGGGCGACAGTCCATAGGCGGGTTTATTTGTCCTTTTCTTGGAAGCATATGTATCTATATTCATTTTTTCTATTTCCCCTAAACCCAGCAGATCGGAGCAAATGGCAACTTTGATTCTGACAAACCACATCGATTTCAGACACAGCAGTGTTATAGCAATCTTACTTCCCCAGAGAAGAGATCTTCTTTCTCAACAATCATGTCAGGTTCTCCACATACCTGACAACTTTTTATTTGACCCTAATGGCTGTTGCTTCTTGGAGTTGGGTCTTCCAATCTTAGTGGTGGTTGATCTAATGCCTTCTAAAAAATATCCACAAATTGGGGTCATATCATGAAATGGAAGCAATTCATTCAATGGTAGTTCATGGGGAGCTGCAGCCCTTGGAGCTATGAGGCCTATTTAGTTTTGGCATGTTTCCAACCCTTGGAATTCTTCCATCTGAGAGTAAGTTCTGTTTGTTCCCATGTGGCAGCAATCATGGCTTTCCACAAGTCCTGTCAAACAATTCTCTCATGGATCATCCCCTTAAATTCTCACTCTAAGAAAGGAGTGTGAAAATGAATTGTTCTGTGCCTGGAGAATATCCTTTCTGCACAGGAGGTATGGATTCACATGGTTGATGTCCTCTGAGGTAATACTTAAAAGAAACACTGTTCTTTTGAGATTTCCCCTATATTTGGAACGTAATTGTTTTGGCAAACCAATTGGTCTGTAGACATGTACTTGGTTACTTTGGTCAAGTCCAACCTATAGTGATGGGATGAAAATCGTTTTCTCTACCTAACATTTATTATGACCGAGGCAAGAGGAGTGCACTGTTAATTCAGTCCCACTTCTCCACAGGTCACAGCATATTAATACATTTTCCCACTTACCGAAACAGCTAATTAGATACTTTATTTGTCCCCAGAATGAAGCACACCAATGAAGTTTCTTTAATAAACAACAAAATTATCCATTTATTATAAAACCAAGTATTAACCACTAATGAAGTAAATATATACATGAATCAAAATATTAAAGCCCTGCATTTATATATATCTATATATATATATATATCCTAGCCCTCACGCATATGCACACACATCCAAAAACCGGCTAACCAGGAAAAAAGGGATTTTTGTTTACAGCTGTTTCAAAGAAAAAAAGGAATTTTAAAAAAAACCTAGTCTGAAATTATCTGGAAGGAAGTTCTTTGGTTTGGCGAGGTGTCCCAAAGTCAAATAGTTGGATGCCACTTAAAGTCTTTCCGGGCGAGGTTGATGAACAGTCTGTGTTGGGTAGGCGTTCAAAGAAATTGAACTGTAGAAGGCTTCACACAGGTCTTCCGTCAGGGTTATAGCAACAGGTGTCAGTTCTCACATTTGATGCAAAAGTCCTTTTAAAGATGCAAGGTGGTGCAAGACGGAGGTGGAGGGGCGACATGATAGAGGTTTACAAAGTTATGAACGGCATGGACAGAGTGGATAGTCTGAAGCTTTTTCCCACGGTGGAAGAGTCAGTTACTAGGGGGCATAGGTTTAAGGTGCGAGGGGCAAAGTTTAGAGGGGATGTGCGAGGCAAGTTCTTTACACAGAGGGTGGTGAGTGCCTGGAACTTGCTGCCAGGGGAGGTGGTGGAAGCAGGTACGATAGCGATGTTTAAGAGGCATCTTGACAAATACATGAATAGGATGGGAATAGAGGGATACGGTCCCCGGAAGTGCAGAAGGTTTTAATTTAGGCAGGCATCAAGATCGGCGCAGGATTGGAGGGCCGAATGGCCTGTTCCTGTGCTGTACTGTTCTTTGTTCTTTGTTTCTGCAAATACAGGGTTTCTTCAAAAATGCAGGAGGCAACAGTACCACTTCATACAAGCTTTTGTTTTTCAAGAGCAAAGATTCTTTACAGAGAGGTAATATTTTTCTGGTTCTTCTTCTGATCTCCTGGCAGGTCCATCTCAAATTCCAATTGCCTGCTTTAGTCCAAACCCACTGTATTATTTTCAGAAACAAGCCACATGCTAAGTCATAAGCTCTTTCTTGTCACACAAAGGGCAACTCTTAGGTCAAACCCCCTGCTGGTTTCCTTGAAATTACCTGGTTTCCAATATTTGTTCACTGGTCAAAACCAGGAACCACTTGTTGACCTTGTTTCTTTTTTTAAAAGCATCCCTAAAGTTCAGCTATCTCCAGATATTTCAATGTCCACTGACAGTTTTCAGTTTTAAAAAAATAGAATCCCAAGTTTTAATACAAAAAATGGAAATCCTGGTAACACATTAAGTTGATTTGGGCAACTTTGACCCAGTTTCCATTGGATGGGTTCATACTACAAGCTGTCTACAATTTCGTGCTAATTTATTTCGGAGTTGGAAATCTTATTCAGACAGGACATGTGATTTCCCTATATTTGGAACATAACTGCTTTGGCAAACCAATTAGTCTGCAGAATGTGTCTGGATTTGAGAAATAAAGAAAGTCCCACAAGAAAGTCTTTCCCTTAGAGCAGAGAAGGTTGAGTGGAGATTTGATAGAGGTGTTCAAAGACATGAGAGTCTGGACAGAGTAGATAGGGAGAAGGGTTAAGAACCAGAGGACACAAATTTAAAGTGTTTGGCAAAAGAACCAAAGGCGACACGAGGAAAAACTTTTTTACGCAGTGAGTGGTTACGATTTGGAATGTACTGCCTCAGAGTGTGCTGGAGGCACAGTCAATTGTGGCTTTCAAAAGGGAATTGGATAATTATCTAAAGGGAAAAAAATTTCAGGGCTACGGGGAAAGGACAAGGGGAGTGGGACTAGCTAAATTGCTCTTGCAGTGAACCAGCACAGACTCAATGGACTGAGTGGCCTCTCTCTGTGCTGTAAACATTCTATGATTCTCTGAATGTAAAAGATAATCATTTTGCCTCATCGAAGTGGAGAATGAAAATGGGGAATGGCCCCATTTTTAAAACTTTTTTTAACACATATCACCATTATCCAATCTCTGGTTAGATATAGCCCAGACCAGGTGCAAAGCAAAGCTCCCTTTACTCCAATTGAACAATATCCCTTAGCATCAATCTCTTGAGAGTACAGCCTACCTGCCATTGTAAATTTCCCTCTCCAAATCAGCTATCATTATGTCCTGTTCAGGTGAGATTACCAACTCCATAACAAATCAGTATTAAATTGTTGACAGTTTGTAGTTTGAGCCCACCCAGTAGAAAGTGGGTTAAAATTGCCCAAATTAATTTCATGTCAGACAGAGAAACGAGCCTTTATATCCCATCACTACAGGTTGAGTTTGACCTCAGCCACAGGTGGGAAAGGACATTATTCTAACCAAGTACGCCACTCTACCCTATATTGATAATTATCTTACTTTAGTTAAACTCCCGTTGAACCACATCAGTTTTATAAACAGATATGACAGAATGTGATTCTGCTGCGAACCATAAAATAGAATTAGCGAGAGCGGACAGAAATATCATGCTATATGAAAGACATTTAATTTAAATCTAAACACAGCTTTATGTTAATATACAGATCATATATATATATCATTCATGCTGTGAATAATATTGCTGTGAAACACTAAAAAAGTATAATTTACAAGTTAAGATATTTCCGTTGCAGAAGAGTTTGTTCCAAGAATAATGGTGAAATTTGAGGTCATGACTCTTTGTGCTCATGTCTGATTTATTTCATTGGTGTTTCACTAAACTCTCAAATTTGCCGAAAATAATAGTAACATAGGAACAAGGGCGGGCCTTTCAGCCCTCGAGCTTGTTCCACCATTCAATTGATCATGGTTGATCTGTACCTAACTCCAATTACCTGCTTGGTTCCATTTATCCTTAACTAACAAAACTCTATTGCTCTCAGTTTTGGCATTTTTAATTGACACCCCGCACCACCACCACCCCCCCTCCCCACCCCACCCCACCCCCACACCCTCCCTCCACCCAACCCAGCTTAGCAGCTTTTTGGGGAGAATATACCAAATTTCTATGACCCTTTGTGTGAAGTAGTGCTTCCAGACATCACCCTGAAAGGCCAACTCTAATTTTACGATTATTCTCCCTTGTTCTGGACTCCCCCACCAGAGGAAATATTTTCTAACTACCCTGTCAATTCTTTTAATTATTGTAAACACATCAATTGAGACCACCCTTAATCTGCCATACTCAAGGGAATACAAGCCTAGTCTACGCAACCTGTCCTCATAATTCAACTCTGTTATCCCAGATATCACTCAGTGGTATGAATCTGTGCTGCACCCAAGGATTATGTCTTTCCTGATGTACAGTGCCCAGAACTAATGTGGTACTTTCTATAACCAGCGCTTTATAGAACTGTCACATAATTTCCAGCATTTTGTTTTCAGGCTCCCTTGAGATAAAGCCCCAACATTCCATTTGCCTTTTTAATCTTTCTTGGACCTATCCGCTGGCTTTCACTGATTTCTGCACTTGCGCTCCTAAATCTCTCTGCTTCTCCACTGTTCCTAGCTTCTCACCATGTAGAAAATACTCTGATCTAGCTTTCTTAGATCCAAAGTGGATGGCCTTGCACAATTGTGTGGTCAAGGTTAACGACAAGGGATTGCCTGGTTCCGCTGAAGGGTCCATAGCAGAAATGTTAACTTTGTTTGTTCCCTCAGCAGATATATCTGACATGCTGAGTGGTGCCAGAATTTTCTGTTTTTATTCTGATGGCTAGTTTGCTTAATCTGGAAATTTTCCAAAGCTGCAAGAAGATAAAAATCATCAACCTGGACAAATAACTTTCTTGAGCTTTTAATGTAGGTTCTGATTTTCTATTGGTCAAGCACAATGTTAATCGGTTACTTTTATCAGTAGACACCAGCACAGTTCACTAGCTTTCTTGTATTGAACATGAATTCAAATGGAAAATGTGAGGTGCTGTATATAATTCACAAGCACGAAATCATAACTGAACTGCATGAACGTTTCTTACTGATAATCTCTATAACAAGTACCAGCAACTCAGTGCAAATCAGTAATCCAATCAATAGTTTTGATAATTATAATAAACCATGAGAACAAACTCAAAATACCTTGCGAGCATCAACTGACTCCTAAAACATAATCACTATCTTTAGCTGAACACCATGACATATAACACCAATGAATCTCAGTTGGTATTGTTTCCAGTAAATTGTCTAAATTGTTTTATTGTATCTGGAGCATGTAACATATAATCTAATATTCTGTTGCGAACGTGAAACTGTTTAAACTAACCAGTTCTTTTAAGACCACAAATTGCTGTCAATGGGCACATCCTGAGGTTAAGTGCCATTAATAAGAGAAATTGCCACATTAACAAACGCTTGCAAATTTCTACCTGTAGACCAGAAGGAACAAGCATAAAAAGGCTGCCTTTCTTTTGTTTTTCTTCTTTTGGCAACAAAGTGTGAAGATCAACACCTTGGGTGTCATTTATTGACCAGAACGTTAACTGCACCAGCTGTATAAAAACAGGGAAGAGGTTGGATACTCAGTCACTAGTGAGTCATCTCCCTCAAAGTCTCTCCACTATCTATAATGCTCAAATCAGGATTGTAATGGAATACTCACCACACACCTGAATGGGTGCAGCCACACAAATTAAAGAAGTTGGACATCATCCAGAACAGAGCAGTTTATTTGATTAGCACCCCGCCACTGGACTTGACAATTGCCCTCCTATCCATCACTGCTATACTATGGAGCAGTATGTTGTCTCCGTAGGAATCAATGCAGCAACTTATCAAAGGTTACTTCAAGAGAAACACCTTTCGTTGCGATTTCTACCACAAAGAAAGCGACAAGAACAGCAATGTAGTGGGGACACCATCTCATTCACATTCTACTCCAAGTCACACACCATGCTGGTTTGGACGTATATTTGCAATCCTTCATTGTCACTCAGCTTGCTCTCTCTTCCAAACCAAGGAATCTTGCAACCAGTGTACATCACACAGAGGATAACATAGACAGTGTCAATTATATAGATGATAAGATACATGGTCTTTATTATATAGAGGATAACATAAATGCATATTATTATATAGCGGGTTGCATACATGGTGCATATTATATAGAAAGTAACATATCTAGTCTATATTATATAGAGGATAATATATGCAGTGTATATTGTAGAGACAATAGTATAAACAGTGTACATCATAGAGGATAACATATACTGCATATATTATATATAGGTAATCATATACTGCATATTATATAGAGAATATCATACTGTGTATTTTATAAAGAATTAACATAAAAAGTTAATAACACTCATGGTAAATATTATAGGTTATAACATAATCGGGATATAGATTATAAACGAGTCGTCAACAGTGCTATCAAACGGCATGTGCTCAACAAAAATCTGCTTATCGATGCTCAGTTTGGTTTCTGTCTGGACCACTCGGCTCCAGACCTCATTACAGCCTTGGTCCAAATATGGACAAAAGAGCTGAATTCTGGAAGTAAGGTAGGAGTGACTGCCCTTGACATTGAGACAGAATTCGAAGAGTGTGGAACCAAGGAGCTCTATAAAAATTGAAATCAGTGGGAATCAGGAGGAAAACCCTCCACTGACTGCAGTCATACCCAGCCCAAAGGAAGATAGTTCTGGTTGTTATAGGCCAATCATCTGAGCCACAGGGCATCGTTCTAAGCACAACTATCTTCAGCTGCTTCATCAATGACCTTCCCTCCATCATAATTATATATTATATATAGGTAATCATATCCTGCATATTATATAGAGAATATCATACTGTGTATTTTATAAAGAATTAACATAAAAAGTTAATAACACTCATGGTAAATATTATAGGTTATATAACCTATTATAATATCAGAAGTGGGGATGTTCACTGATGATTGCAGTGTTCAGCAACTCCTCAGATACTGAAACAGTCTGTGCCCGCATGCAACAAGACCAGGACAATATTTAGGCTTGGGCTGATAAATGACAAGTAATAGTCGTACCACACAAGTGCCAAACAATGACCATCTCCAACAAATGAGTGTTTAACCACCTTCCATTGACATTCAATGGCATTGTCATCACTGAATCCCCCACCATCAAGATTTACCAGAATTGGAACTGGACCAGCCAGAAAAATACTGTGGCTGCAAGAGCAGGTCAGAGGTTGGGAATTCTGTGGGGAGTGGATCAGCTCCTGACTCACCAAAACCTCTTCACCATCAATAAGGCACAAGTCATCAGCAGTGTGATGGAGTACTCTCCACTTGCCTGGATGAGTGCAGCTGCAACAACACTCAAGAAGCTTGGCACCATTCAGGACAAATCAATCCGCTCAATTGGCAGCCCATCTACTACTTTAAACATTCAGTCTCCACCACCAGCGCAATGAGTACTGTGTACAGGATGAACTGCAACTCACCAAGCCTTCTTCAACAGCACCTCCCAAATCCATGACCTTCACCACCGAGAAGGACAAGGGCTGCAGGTGCATGGGAACACCATCACCTGTAAGTTCCCCTCCAAACCACACACCAGCCTGACTTGAGAATATATCTCCATTCCTTCATCATCGCTGGAACTCCCTACCTGACACTACCTTCACTAATTGGACTGCACCTTCTCAAGGGCATCTAGGAATGGACAACAAAGGCTGGCCTTGCCAGCGACACCCACATCATGAAAATAAAAAATGGTATTTCACACCAGCTATAACAAATTTATAATTTGCTGTAATTAGGACAAATTACTTATTGGAGTAAGTGATTTTTAATTGTTCGGACCTGCTCATAAACATCCTCTGGGATTTTAATGCAAAGTTGTGAAATCCAGCTAGCAATAGCATGACGAATAAGACATAAGATTTTGCATGGTGCCATATTATTGTCGGAATCTTAAGTATACAAAACATTCTGAAAATTGAACAGAATGATTTTTTTAATGTATGCATTTCACTGTCACAAACTGCTCTGAAACCAGAACAGTTTCTGTGACATGATAAAGAAAAAGATGCAGGCAACTATATTCTGAACATAAGAAATAGGAGCAGAAGTAGGCCATATGGCTCCTTGAGTCTGCTCCGACATTCAATAAAATCCTGGCTGATCTTTGACCCCAACTCCACTTTCCTGCCTGATCCCCATATTGTTTTTATATTTGTTCCTGGGATGTGGGCATCGCTGGCTAGGCCAGCATTTATTGCCCATCCCTAATTGCCCTTGAGAAGGTGGTGGTGAGCTGCCTTCTTGAACTGCTGCAGTCCTTGGAGTGTAGGTACACCAACAGTGCTGTTAGGAAGGGAGTTCCAGGATTTACACCTAGTGACAGTGAAGGAACCGCAATATAGTTCCAAGTCAGTATGGTGTATGGCTTGGAGGGGAACTTGCAGGTGGTGGTGTTCCCATGCATCTGCTGCCCTTGTCCTTCTAGGTGGTAGGGGTCGCAGGTTTGAAAGGTGCCATCGAAGGAGCCTTGGTGCATTGCTGCAGTGCATCTTGTAGATAGTACACACTGCTGCCACTGTGCGTCCATTGTGGAAGGAGTGAATGTGTGTAGATGGGGTGCCAATCAAGCGGGCTGATTTGTCCTGGATGGTGCCGAGCTTCGTGAGTGTTGTTGGAGCTGCACCCATAAAGCAAGTGCAGAGTATTCTGCCACACTCCTGACTTGTGCCTTGTAGATGGTGGACAGGAACTGGGGAGATAGGAGGTGAGTTACTCACCACAGAATTCCCAGCTTCTGACCTGCTCGTAACCACAGCATTTACATAGCTGGTTCAGTTTCTGGTCAATGGTGACCCACAGGCTGTTGATAGTGGGGGATTCAGCGATGGTAATGCCATTGAATGTCAATGGGAGATGGTTAGATTCTCTCTTGTTTGAGATGGTCATTGACTGACCACTTGCCACTTATCAGCCTAAGCCTGGATATTGTCCAGGTTTTCCTGCATGTCGACACAGGCTGCTTCTGTATCTGAGGAGTTGTGAATGGTGCTGTACATTGTGCTGTCATCTTTAAACATCCTCTCTTCTGACCTTATGATGGAGCGAAGGTCATTCATGAAGCAGCTGAAGATGGTTGGGTTATGACACTACCCTGAGGAATTCCTGCAGTGATGTCCTGGGACTGAGATGATTGGCCTCCAACAACCACAACCATTTTCCTTTGTGTTAGGTATGATTCCAACCAACGGAGAGTTTTTCCCCTGATTCCTATTGACTTCAGTTTTGCTGGGACTTGATTCTAATAATTGTACATCAGTTGTTTAATTATATGCAGATGGAGGGTGTTAATTGGGGTCTTACTTGTGCACATATCAGGAGACACTTAGTAAGACTGGTGGAGGGTTTGAGTAAGGAACTATATGTTTGTAATCTTTACTCTGTAAATAAATGGAAGACTGAGTAAAGAATGGCTCCAGTTTCATCATTCAAAAACTGACTTTCTGCAGTATCACATGGCAGTAGAGGATGGTTGCCTAAAGGTGAAGATTGGAAATTAAGTAAGATTTTTCATACAGAAAATAAAGTGGCTATGTGGTAATTGCAGAAAGCAAGTGTAAATTGTCAGGGTATAATTATCCTCCAATATACTCTGAATCTGAACCATATGACCAGTGGAAGAATGAAGTGGATTTGTGGGTACAGGTTATGTCCCCACCATAGAGGAAACAAGGGTTGGGGGGGGGGGGGTGGAATTCTATGCCGGGTGGATAGACGTTGAGGGAAACCAACGCCGAGATCCCCACGTAGCCTCTTCTATGGAAGGCCCACCGAATATAATGGCAATCAGGCACTTAACTGGACAGAGGCAGGCCTTCCATAGGGTTTAGGACCCTGTCACCGGAAATCCCACCCTTGCAGAGCTGCTGGCCAATCAGAGGCCAGCAACTGCAGCGCCACCATGGAGGCAGTGGCTGCTGCTGTAGTTGCACCTATCGGAGACCAAGGAGCATCACTGGAGCCAGACCTCAGGTAGGTCAGAGCAGGAAAGGTTGAGTGGGGAGGATCGGCAGCCAGGGCAGAGTGGTGACCCTCAGTGGGCTGCGTCTTCCCAATGCTGGGTCCCATGTTCAGGATCCCCACCCCCCACGCCCCCCACCCCTCCCCGGAGCCAGGAAGGAGCCTTCACGGTTTTGGTGCTATGTTTTCTGTGTGGCGACAGGGCCGACCACTGCAAGGGTATTTGTAGTTGCAGCGGGAAGAGGCCCTTAATTGGGGGCTAGTTGCACAGTTAAGGGCCTCAATTGGCATTCACAGGCCTTCCTGCCCCAGACTAATTTTTGGCAGAGGTGGGATGGTGGCAGTGTTCCCCCCAGTCACCATCCCACCCAATTTAATGCTATCCCATCTCCAAGCCCAAGGTATGGCTTCGGCATGGCATTTCCTACCAGAAGTAAAACCAGAAGGAAAGTATTTTGTGAGCTGGATGCTCATCAGTTGGATATTGAAGGTTTGCATCTGCTATTAGAGTTCTTGGATGAAATTTACAAGAAAAATTATCTATTCAATGCTTATGAGGCATGGTCAGACTTTGACAGATTTCAGAAAACATGGCTATTCAATGAAAGGATATATCATGGACTGCAACAAACTACAAAAAATTAAAGAAATTTAATTTGGTGGTCCATGGTTCGGTGCTACTAGCATTTAAATTGTTAGATTGTGTTAGGATGTAGCAAATGGACAGGCTCGTTGTTCTAACTGGGGTTTGGTTCTTGGAAAGAGACTTCCTGTTAGATCAGCTATTTGCTGCCTTAAAGAAATTCCTGGAGAAATATTTCCTGAGACCTTGGTAGAACAAACGGGATATTCTGTGGTGACACAAAGAATAGAGGACTCAATGATTGCCAGATTTCAAAATGGTACTGATGCTGGAAGCAAGCATCAGTACAATGGAAGAGTTATAGATAGGAAGAATGACGATGAAACTACCTTTAGCAGATCTGGCTATCACAGCAGACAGAATGTGGAACAGCAACAATAGTTAAATGAATCCCAGGAATGCCCAAAGAACAGTTAATAGGTGCTTCAGGTGTGACTTGAAGTAACATTATGCAATGAATTACCCAAAGCGGAGAGACTCAGTCCTTGAAATGACACATGACACAAAGAATTCTAAGGCAGAAGAGGAAGATAATAATGAATCTAAACAAATTGTACTGGTCACAAGGAATTTTAGTCCTGTGATGAATGTGTTAGTCGTGGATTCGCTCAACTGTGCCATATTAGATAGTGCTTACACGTTGACAGTATGTGGAACAGATTGGTTAAAATGTTATCTGGATTCACTCAGTAGTGAGGATCGATGCAAGGTTAAGGAGTATAAAAGTACTACTTGCTTTAGGTTTGGTGATGGCAACACATTCAGGTCACGAAAGAGAGTTGGAATTCCATGTAAAATAGCTGGAGTAAGCCACTTTATCAGGTACTGATGTAGTCTCTAGTGAGATATCTTCGCTGTTGAGTAAACCTATGAAAAAGGCATAAATGAAACTTGAAATGGAGCATAATAAGGCAATTGTTTTTAGAAAGTCATTGGATCTGCAGTTTACCAGTCAGGGCATTATTGTATTCCCTTAACAAAAACTTGTTTCTCATCAGAGTATTAGAAAAGAATTAATGGCATCAGGTGATAAGTATCAGAGGGAGAAAAAGCAAATTATCTTAAAGTTACACAATTTGCTCGTCCTTCTTGTCAAAGATTAAAAACCCTGTTAAAGGATGAAGTGCGGTTGATGAAGAGTATACGAGACTAATAGAAGAGATTAGTGACAAGTGTGAAATCTGTATAAGTATCGGAGAATGCCATCACGTCCTATTGTAAACCTTCCATTGGTATGTGACTTTAACAAGGTAGTTGCCATAGATTTAAAGTTATGGGACAAAGACAAATATTTTCTTTCTACGTTTTGTAGACCTGGAAACTAGATTTAGACTTTCTCCAATAATACATAGCAAGAACAAAAGGGTGATTATAGAAAATCATGGAGAAATGGATAGGGACTGGACTTGGGGCACCATCAAAGTTTCTGACTGATAATGGAGGGGAATTTTCCAATGACGAGTTCAGAGACATGTGTGAAAACATAAATATTATGGTCATGAACACCACAGCTGAAAGTCCTTTCAGCAATGGGCTCTGTGAAATGAATCGTGTAGTGATCGATGAAATGCTGCATAGAATCTTAGCTGACCAACCAGACTGCAAGTTGACAGCCGTCTGAGCATTGGTGGTTCATGCTAAGAATTCACTTCAGATGGTTGGAGGGTATAGTCCCTATCAATTGGTCTATGGGCAAAATCCCAAAGTGTCTTTTGTGCTATGTGACAGTCCTCCTGCTCTAGAAGAGACTACAATTAGTTCTTTTTTTTTCTGCACATTTGAATGATTTACATGCAGGGAAATGGGTTTTCATCAAGTCTGAGGTCTTGGCGAAAGTTCAGAGAGCTCTGAGGCATCATATAAGGCCATCTGAGACAGAATTTATTTCAGGAGATTTGGTGTATTATAAAAGAGGGTCATAGGGAATGGAAAGACCCTGGTAAGGTAATAGGTCGTGACGGTAAGACAGTAGTTATCAAACATGGAAATCAAACTGTTAAGGTTCATTCCCCATGATTAATCGGGATTGATTACAAAATCTCAGACTCTGAGCAACTGCTGGAGGGAAACGAGGCACCTGCTACCTCAAATGCTCATGTGTTTTGTGATGGAGGTCCTGAGGAACAAATATGGATAGTGGGAATGTGAGCAATCACGATGCGCAGAACAAGGCTATAACATCCAAAAGCTAATTGCCCATCTTGGTTACTCAGGTGACATATATTACAGAGGGGTCTAATGAATGGAGGGATGCGACAATTGAGATGTACAGGAACATCTACTGGCAAATTTAAATATTGGTTGAATGTTCAGGATGATGGCCATGAAGCAAGGTCCATGGACGGACAGAATAGGGTGAAAGGGTGGAGAGTAAGAAAGTGCAGTGCACGTTCTAATAATGGATCTGGCAGTGACTCTTGCATCAGGAAATGTTCACGTCCTGGAGAAAGAGCCTCCAATAGTGCAAGAGGGAGATCTTATATTAGTGGTCCCGAAAGACATCAAAGTGCTAGTAGAGGCTTGAGTAGATTACACAGAGAAATGAGGGCTAAAGAACAGTCTTGCAGTAGAACAAAAAGCAGAAGTCCTCATGACCGTGAAGTTTTGGTAGCTGCCAATAAATTTGAGGATAAACTAATAAGAGAGGCAAAACAAAATAAATTAGAGTTGAAGAGAGTTTAGTGTTTATTCTGAGGTACTAGAAAAGGGACAGTCAGCCTTGTCACATAGATGGATTTGTACTGGAAAAAGTCCTTTTGGATGGAACATGCGAATTAGGAGCAGGAGTAGCCCATTCTGCTCCTCAAGCCTGCTCCGCCATTTGATAAAATCATGGACGATCTGATTGCGGCCTCAACTCTACTTTCCTGTCTACCTGCTATAACCCTTGACTTCCTTGTCAATCAAGAATCTATCTAACGCAACCTTAAAAATATTCAAAGACCATGCCTCCACTGCTTTCTGCGGAAGAGAATTCCACAGACTAGCAACCCTCAGAGAAAAAAATTCTCCTCATCCCCGTCTTAAATGGGAGTCCCTTATTTTTAAACTGTGCTCTCTAGTTCTAGTCTCTCCCATAGGGGAAACATCCTTTCAGCATCCGCCCTGTCAAGTCTCCTCAAGATCTTATATGTTTCAGCAAGATCTCCTCTCATTCTTCTAAACTCCAATGGATACAGGCCCAACCTGTCCAACCTTTCCTCAAGATAACCCCTTCATTCCAGGAATCAGTTATAAGGCTAAAGCGAGGCTAACTGCTAGGTTTTGAAAAGTGACTGGATGGTACAGATGTTAAAGTGCACTCTCCCACAGCAGAAAAAGTAATCTTGAAAATCCTTTTAGCCCTTTTGGCCGCATATTCATGGGAGTGTAGATCAATCAACATAAAAGTTGTGTTTCTGCAGGGTGACACTTCTCAGAAAAGTGTTTCTGAAACCACCCAAAGAAAACTATGGAAACTAAACAAATGCGTCTATGACCTGAATGATGCTTCTGGGGTGTAGTATTTTTCAGTGAGATTTGTTTTGCTGAAAATAGGTTGTGTTCAACTAAAAGCAGATCCCACAATGTTTTATTTGTATCCAGAAGGAAAAACTTTCAGGCATCTTCATAATGCACATTGATGATTTCTTATGGGGTGGTACTGTGAAATTTGAGAAATGTGTTATTAATAAGATTGGAGTAGAATTTAAGATTGGAAGGCAGGCTTCTGGGGCTTTTAAATATATTGGTTTAGATATTAAGCAGAGTAGGTCTGGAATAACTTTAAATCAACAATCCTATTTAGAAAGTGTGATTTCCATCCCAATTAATCGTGCTCGGTCATCACAGAAAGGTAATGTTGTGTCTGAAGCAGAGACAGAGCAATTGCAAAGCCTGATTGGTCATTTGAACTGGTTGTGCACTCTGAATAGCCCAGGTACTAGTTTTGATGTGTTGGAGTTAAGTACTACAATGAAACACCCTAAAGTTGAGAATGTTTTAAAGGCAAATAAAACATTTAAAAAGTTAAGTACACATTTGTCCAGATTTATTTAAATTCCCATCCTTAGGTGACCCAAAGAACATGAGGCTAGTCATTTTTAGTGATGCTTCACCATGCTAATTGTCTTGATGGATATTCGAGTGCAGCTGCTTTCATAATATTTCTGATGGGTGAAAAGTGTGAGTGAGAAAAGTCACAAATTGACCTTGCTGGCTTGAAACAAATGCCAGAGAGAAGAGAAATTCCTAAAATTAAATGGGTAGATGCAAGTCATGAACGATCTGATTGTTTTACAAAAATAAATGCTTGTACAAAGAAATTGTTAGGGGTCCTAGAGGACGGGCATGCTTTGTTACAGAATATGGAATTCGTTTTGATTTGCTTTTTCATTTTTGGTAGTGCCTGTTAAAGTTTTATTCAAAGAGAAAGAAGGGGATTTGTTAATTGTACATCAATTGTTTAATTATTTGCAGGTGAGGGGTGTTAATTGGGGTCTTACTTGTGCACATATAAGGAAACAGTGAGACTGGAGGACGGTTTGAGTAAAGAGCTATATGTAATCTTTACTCTGTAAATAAATGTAAGACTGAGTAAAGATAGGCTCCAGTTTCATCATTCAGCTTTCTGGAATATAACAGATTCCCCTAGAGTACAAAAATTTATTGATCTCAGCCTTGGATATACTCAATGACTGAGCATACACCACCTTCTGGGGTAGATAATTCCAAAGATTCACAACCCTTTTAATGATGAACTTCCTCATCTCAATCCAAGATGGCTGCCCCCTTATTCTGAGATTGTACCCCCTAGTTCTAGACTCTCCAACTGGGAGGAGAAAACCTCTCAGCATCTACCCTGTAAAGCCCCCTCAGAATGTTGTAAGTTTCAATGAGATCACCTCTTCTAAACTTCAGAACCTCTTATCATAGAACAACCCTCTCATCCCAGGTTTCAATCTAGTGAACATTTACTCCACCGTCTTCAAGGCAAGTATATCCTTCCTTAGGTAGGGAGACCAAAACTGTACACAGTACTCCAGGTGTGGTCTCACCAAAGGCCTGTGCAATTATAGCAAAACTTCCTCACTCTTGTACTCCAACCCTTTTGCAATAAAAACCAATGTACCATTTGCCTTCTTAATGGTCGAACAATAATTAACACTTCTCCAGGGGAAAACCTTCCATTTTCTTCCCCTTGATATTAATTAGGCTAGCTACTCACTGTGTTTAGTAGTCAGCCAATGATCGCTTATATACAAAGTCTTATGACCACATCCTTACCTTTCTGATCTGCATGATAAGCCAGCTCGCCAAACAGACTTTCATATTTAGCTGCCTGGGACCGCAGTAAATTCCATAATTTGATTTCATTGAGAGAACATCCTCAGTCATGATATAACAATTTGCATTTATTGGTTATTATGATTTCAAACGATAGCACAGCAGCCCTTCACGTCAATATACAGTCGCATGTTTACAAAATTAAAAGCATTGAGTAAAATCAAAGAAGGCTATTGCTCAGCAGAGCTTGAACAAATGTTCTGGAATCCCTCACAGGGCAGTTTAAGTGAATTCTCAGAAATACCCTGATTGGAAACAACTCGATTGTTAAAGAAGCTTTTTTTTCAATCATAAATACCTATCTGTACGAGTTTTCTCATTTTGACCAACACTTCATGGTAGATCATCACGCTGCAAAAAACACTTCTTGATATTTTTAGACTCTTTTTGACACTGATTTAACATTTACATAATTTAACATGACTTCTTTACACAGTTGCCAACTGCATGAACATGTTTTGTTGCACCCGGGGTGACATTTATACTCTGGATTACTCCTGCTTTGGGCCTATTTCCCAGGTTTATAAAGTGCTACTCTGAAAACAGACAGCAGCTTTTCTACAACTCCAGCTCCCCCCCCGCAACCCTCACCAAAACCTCCCCCATCCCACCCCTAATCCAAGTCTATGGAGATACAGCGACACTCCTTCACCAGCTGGATCCGTCTACGTTTGGATGGGGGACGAAGCCTGGGGCAATTGAAAGTGACAGTGACAGTATTGAACTTCTTGGGCTTACAGAAGGAGCAGGAGCGGAAGGGCTCCCCACCATGTTCGTGGCTTGGGATGTAAAACGAGTTACATTGCCCGTAACAGAAGCGGTTGATAACAGTGCGACTAATGCAGCCGTCCTCCTTCAGAGTTTGAACGAGCGGGTGGGACTTACACCAGTCCCTGCGCACATAGCGACGCTCGGTGACAATTAAAGCAGCCTGGTTAGAGTCCAAAACGTCTTCTTTATCCTTTATCTTCCGAGGCCGGCCTGGGTCTCCGCGATGTCCTTTCCCAGGGGAGGGAACAGCGCCAGGAGCTCCCCCACGATCAGCAGTCTCTTCGCCGTACAAATGTCCAGATATGATTAATAAAGCCAGAATACTGTAAAACATCCTGCAGAGAGAACAGAAAGAACATTAGGGAGATTGATGGAAGCAGCATTATTGGCACCTAAAGGGAGTTTTGTTGGTTGCGTACTGATTAATATGCTCACATCAAATTACTTTCTGTACTTTTTCAACTTAGATGCTATCCCATTTTAGATCAGTACATTAAGGAATCATACTCAAATGCATTAAGAACTCTGTTACAAGAGATCTTCTAAGGAAAAAGTTGAACCAATTCCCACTAAAAGCAAATTCATCATCAGGGTCACGTTTAAAGAGGGACATTCACCATCATATTGATTTATATTTCCCCGTTCTCTCCATTCAACAATGACAATAAAGTCCCTTTAAGGTAGCAAAATGTCCCACGGTGCTTCACAGAAGTGCTATCAAAGAAAGGTTTGCATAAGGGGATATTAGGACAGGGATCCAAAAGTTAGGTAAAAGAGTTAGGCTTTAAGGAGTGTCTGAAAGGAGGAGAGAGAGGCGGAGAGGTTTAAGGAAGGAATTCCAGAGCTTAGGACCTAGGCAGCTGAAGGCACAGTCACTCGTGGTGGAGTGATCAAAATTGGGAATGCTCAAGAGGCCAGAATTAGATGGATGCAGAGATCTCAGAGGATTGTGGAACTGGAGATCACAGAGCTATGACTAGGCAAGGGTAATTTGAAAACAAGGATGAGAGTTTTAAAATCAAGTTGTTGGTGGATCAGGAGCCAATGTAGGTCGGGTAGCACAGGTGTAATGCATGAATGGGACTTGGTGTGAGTGAGGATATGGGCATCATTGTAGGAATTCCTTTTGGGGTACCACTGAGAAGGTTGCTATAACAAACTGGCACATTTGAGTGCCTCACGATTGCATTAGCAGCATAGATCATCCTGCTAATGCTGTCCAGCAATAAAATGTTAGCTTGCAAGGTGAACTCAAGAGGTGAGGTGAGAGTGACTGCCCTTGACATCAAGGCAGCATTTGACCGAGTATGGAATCAAGGAGCCCTAGCAAAACTGAGGTCAATGGGAATCAGGAGGAAAACCCTCCACTGGCTGGAGTCATACCTAGCGCAAAGGAAGATGGTTGTGGTTGTTGGAGGTCAATCATCTCAGCTCCAGGACATCACTGCAGGAGTTCCTCTGGGTAGTGTCCTAGGCCCAACCATCTTCAGCTGCTTCATCAATGCTTCAATCATAAGGTCAGAAGTGGGGATGTTCGCTGATGATTGCACAATGTTCAGCACCTCAGATACTGAAGCAGTCCGTGTAGAAATGCAGCAAGACCTGGACAATATCCAGGCTTGGGCTGATAAGTGGCAAGTAACATTCGCGCCACACAAGTGCCAGGCAATGACCATCTCCAACAAGAGAGAATCTAACCATCTCCCCTTGACATTCAACGGCATTACCATCGCTGAATCCCCCACTATCAACATCCTAGGGGCTACCATTGACCAGAAACTGAACTGGAGTAGCCATATAAATACCGTGGCTATAAGAGCAGGTCAGAGGCTAGGAATCCTGAGGCGAGTAACTCACCTCCTGACTCCCCAAAGCCTGTCCACCATCTACAAGGCACAAGTCAGGAGTGTGATGGAATACTGTCCACTTGCCTGGATGGGTGCAGCTCCAACAACACTCAAGAAGCTCGACACCATCCAGGACAAAGCAGCCCGCTTGATTGGCACACCATCTACAAACATTCACTCCCTCCACCACTGACGCACGGTGGCAGCAGTGTGTACCATCTATAAGATGCACTGCAGCAATGCACCAAGGCTCCTTAGACAGCACCTTCCAAACCCACGACCTCTACCAACTGGAAGGACAAGGGCAGCAAATACATGGAAACACTACCACCTGCAAGTTCCCCTCCAAGTCACACACCATCCTGACTTGGAATTATATCGCCGTTCCTTCACTATCACTGGGTCAAAATCCTGGAACTCCCTTCCTAACAGCACTGTGGGTATACCTACCCCAAATGGACTACAACGGTTCAAGAAGGCAGCTCACCACCACCTTCTCAAGGGCAATTAGGGATGGGCAATAAATGCTGGCTTGGCCAGCGTCGCCCACATCCCATGAATGAATTTAAAAAAAGGTAATCAATTTGCTCAAGTTTAAAGTGAATCTCATCCCCACTGTGAAACTGTACAGTTTCAGCTTCTGGATCAATAGCACAAAGTGCCAGATGGTAAATTTCATAATACTTTACAGTACAGAAACAGGCCATTCGGCCCAACTGGTCTATGCTGATGTATACACAATTCTCCTCTCATTCTAGCTATGAGCATAGAGTGACACAGCACAGAAAGAAGCCATACAACCTATTATGCCTGTGTCAGCTCTTTCCCCATAGCCCTGCAAATGTTTCCCCTTCAAGTATTTATCCAATTCCCTTTCGAAAGTTAATATTGAATCTGACTCCAGTGCATTCCAGATCACAACATCTCTCTGCGTAAAAAAAAAAGTCTCCTCATCTGCCTCTGGTTCCTTTGCCAATTACCTTAATCTGTGTCCTCTGGTTAGCAAACCTTCTGCCACTGGAAATAATTTCTTCTTAACTGTCAAAACCCTTCATGCTTTTGAACACGTCTGTCAAATCTACTCTTAACCTTATATGCTCCAAGGAAAAGAACAACAGATTCTCCAGTATCTCCATATAACTGAAGTCCCAAATACCTGGTACCTTTTTAATAAATCTCCTCTCCACAATACTCCAGCTCGGGCCTAACTAATGATTTAGAAGTGTTTAGCACAACTTCCTTGCTTTTGTACTCTATGCCTTTATTTATAAAGCCAATTATATCATATGCTTGTTTAATTGACCTCAACTTGTCCTGCCTCATTCAAAGATTTGTGTATATACACTCCAGGTGCCCCTGTTCCCACAGGCCCCTTAAAATTGTACCATTTAGTTTATATTTCTTCTCCTCATTCTTCAGACCATAATGAATCACTTCACACTTCTCTGCATTAAATTGCATCTGCCATGTGCCTGCCCATTTCATCAGTCTATGTCCTCCTGAATGTCTGTTACGATCCTCCTCAGTATTCACTATATTTTGAGTTTTGTGTCATCTACAAACTTTTAAGTTATTCACTGTACACCCAAATCTGGCGTAATTTGCAAAAATGTCAAAAGCTACCCTAATTTAAATCAAAACAACATCACAAATGCATTTACAAAAGTGAACAGTAAAAAGGATTTAAACATGCAGCAATCAGCATAAACAATTGGGGCCCTGAGGAAAATGCTGAACCCATACCATGGCCCTGACGCAAGGTGAGTCCTGATGTTGGGACTATATACAGGTCTCAAGCCCGCGTGAGCAGCCAGCGGGACCACAGCGGCAATCTTCCTGGTGATGACCAATTAAGAGGCTACTACTGGGTCCACCATCCAGTTAAGGACTGTGGGCTGGTGCTCCACTCTGCCGGTCCAATCAGAGGGCTGGCAGCTCTGCAGCCTCGGCATGCTTCAACAAGAGAGATGGCCATTGCTGAGGCTGCAAGGAGAATGACTCCATTTTGGGGTGCCCTTGCAAGGGAAGTAAAAAAAATTCTTCCTGTGCCGGAGCCAGGCAATCGGAGGGGAAAGCTCTCCAGCAGCATTGTTAGGGCTGTGAGGCAGGCCCTTCAGCCCATCGCATCTGTGACGGCCATCAAGCACCTATCCTAATCCCATGTTCCAGCACTTGACCCGTAGCCTTGTATGCTATGGCGTTTCAAGTGCTCATCTACATACTTCTTCAATGTTGTGAGGGTTTCTGCCTCTACCACCCCTTCAGGCAGTGTGTTCCAGATTCCAACCACCCTCTGGATGAAAAAGTTTTCCTCAAATCCCCTCTTACCCTCCTGCCCCTTACCTTAAATCTATGCCCCCTGGTTATTGACACCTCTGCGAAGGGAAAAAGTTTTTTCCTAGCCTATCCATGCCCCTCATAATTTTGTATACCTCAATCATGTCACCCCTCAGTCTTTTCTGCCCTAAGGAAAACAACCCTCCCTGGAAGCTGCCTCCATGCAGCTGGTGGCCTCCTCGTGCGGCAGGAGGACTGCTTTATTTAAATTGGCCGCCCACCCTGATCTGCAGCCATTGGGGAAAATGGCCCGGCAGCAGGACTGGGTTGGGCTGCCCACCTGACATGGCTCCTGGAATTTTAAGGGCACCATCCCCTCCCCCCCGCCACCCGGGGGCCAGTAAAATCTTGTCCCACATATTCCATCTTTAAGTATGACATCCTTTACTCGTGATCTGTGGCTTCATTGAAGGCTTTCTTGCCTCTGAGTCTGTAGGTTCAAGTCCCACTCTTGATCACGTTGTCTGGATTCCAGTGCAGTACTGAGGGAGTGCTGTGCTGTCAGAAGTTCTGTCTTTCTGGTGAGATATCATGCTGAGGCCTGGCTGCCCCCTTAGGTGGATGCAATAGACCCCAAGAAACTATTCAGTGAGGAGCAAAGGAGTTCTCCTGGTGTCTTGGCCAATATTTATTCCTCAACCAACATTACCAAAACAGATCATCTAGTTGTTAACATTGCTGTCTGTAGGAGCTTGCTGTGTGCAGCTGGCTGCTCTGTTTTCTACATTACGACAGTGACTACACTTCAAAAATACTTCACTGACTGTAGAGCACTTTGGGATGTCCTGAGGTTGTGAAAAACGCTATATAAATATAAGGTCTTTTGCTCTCTGAAAATTATAGTTTCAAGCCATCTAAAAGCTGTGGTCAAGTTTAAGAATGTGCAATCAGGGAAGCTTTTTGGTTTTAAATGTGAGTTATACCAATGTCATACAAAAGCATTCAAAGAAACAGAAAATGCAGAGCAGGTCTCAACTAGAATAAATATTTTTAAATTGCTCAAAAAAATCAATAAAACACCTGATTCACCCAAAATTCTGGCCTTATCTTTACATCCTTTTAAACCAGGAAATTCATGTCTACTGCTCCTCAGCCTGGGCGTGAAGATGGGTTGAGATGCATTCGGGAATGGAAATCGATAGACGGGTGTAAAAGAGCGAGGAAATTTGGGCGTTGCATTATTACGACATGCGCCAGAGTTTCCTCTATATTTTATGTGGGTATTTGTTTTACATCCTGACCACAAGTGTTCCAGGCTGCAAATACTCGATATACTGGCTTTTGTTCCTTGAAACAAGCTCCCTGGAATTTAATTTGAAAGCTTCTCGGTGAAATACTCAACTTACTCTCTTTGCCTATTTGTAATTTGTCCTACCTCCAGCTTTTTGTCTCTGTGGTTAATCAGGATAGGTCTAAGTCAAATAAGACATCCTCTCTGATTGTAATTTATGTCGGAATCAAAATGAGAAGTCCCATTATTTGTTCAACTTGGACATGCTCCAGAGTCACACAGCTCAAACATTTACTTGAACCCTTTCCTCTCCATAGACGCCAACTACTAATCACAGACCTCATCGTCCCCTTGAGATCTGACTCCGGCTGACATATTAACATTTAAACTCCCATTTCAGTCAACCCTGCAGTCATTATTGCTCCTGCCGTTGTTTTCTAGAATAAAGCTTCAAATATAAAGATCTGTAACAAGTTAAACTAGTCCTTGGACTTCTAGTTTAGATGGATAAGATGCAGTACTAACAATAAATGCCAGCAAATGAAGAGAAGTATGTTCATGTGTTTAAAAAGGAACTGGGTAGAGCAAGAAAACAAAGTATTTGACTAACAACAGACATTCAACCAGTCCCAGTTTTTTTTATTTGTTCTTTGGAAGTGAGTGTCGCTGGCTATGCCAGCATTTATTGCCCATCCCTAATTACTCTTGAGATGGTGATTGTGTGCCGCCTTCTTGAACTGTTGTTCGAAGAAACCTTGGTGTGTTGCTGCAGTGCATCCTGCTGCTGCTGTGTGCTGGTGGTGGAGGGAGTGAATGTTTAAGATGCTGGATGGGGTGCCAATCCAGCGGGCTGCTTTGTCCTGGATGGTGTCGAGCTTCCTTGAGTGATGCTGGAGCTGCACCCATCCAGGCAAGCGAGGAGTATTTCATCACACTCCTGACTTGTGTCTTGTAGATTGTGAACAGGCTTTGGGGAGAAAGAGGTTAGTAACTCACCTCAGAATACACGACCTCTGACCTCGTCTTGTAGCCTCCTTATTTGTGTGCCCAGTACTGTTCAGTTTCTGGTCAATGATAACTCCCAGGATGTTATGGTGGGAGATTCAGCAGTAATGCCATTGAACGTCAAGGGGAGGTGGCTAGACTCTTTTGTTAGAGGTGTTCATAGACTAGCACTTTTGTGGCGCAAATGTTACTTGTAACTTATCAGCTCGAGTCTGAATGTTGCCAAGGTCTTGCTGCATGCAGGAACAGATTGCTTCATTATCTGAAGAGCTGTGAATGGAACTAAACATTGTGCAATCATCAATGAGCATCTCCATTTCTGATCGTATGATGGAGGGAAGGTCATCGATGAAGCAGCTGAAGATAGTTGGGCCTAGGACACTACCCTGAGGAATAATGCCCTGGGACTGAGATAATTGGCCTCCAGCAACCACAGCTATCTTCCTTTGTGCTAGGTATGACTCCAGCCAGTGGAGAATTTTCCTCCAATTCCCTCTGACTACAATTTTACTATGGCTCCTTGATGTCACACTCGGTCAAATGCTGCCTTGATGTCAAAGGCAGTCACTCTCACTTCACCTCTGGAAATCAGCTCTTTTGTCCATGTTTGGAGCAAGGCAGTAATGAGGTCCAGAGCTGAGTGGCCTTTTTGGAACTCAAAATGACCATCGGTGAGAAGATTATTAATAAGTGCCGCTGGATAGCACTGTCGATGACCCCTTCCATCACTTTGCTGATGATTGAGAGTAGACTGATGGGATGGGCCAGATTGGATTTGTCCTGCTTTTTATGGACAGGACATACCTGGGCAACTTTCCACCTTGTCAAGTAGAAGCCAGTGGTGTAGGTGTACTGTAACAGTTTGGCTGGAGGCATGACTAGCATTGGAACATAAATCTTCAACACTATAGCCGGGATGCAATTGGGGCTCGTAGCCTTTGCTGTGTCCAGTGTGCTCAGCTTCTTGATACCACATGGAGTGAATCAAATTGGCTCAAGACCGGCATCTATGATGGTGGGGCCTCAGGAGGAGGCCGAGATGGATCGTCCACTTGATACTTCTGGCTAAAGAAGGATGCAAATGCTTCAGCCTTATCTTTTGCACTGACATGTTGGGCTCCACCATCATTGAGGATGGGAATGCTCTTGGAGCCTCCTCCTCCTATTAGTTGTTTAATTGCCCACTGCCATTCACGAGCAATGTTCCCACTAAGCTGCGCAATTGTGCGGCTGTGCAGACACTGCACAGGCCTTGTTCTGGGATAAATAACACGTACACAGCTGAGCAAAAAAATTTACAGGGACTGCGTACTAGAAATGCACGGGCTGCCCACAGCAACTAAATTTTAAAGGGAACATAGTTCATGACTGGATGTGGCAAAACTGCAGTGCTTTGATCTGATCCATTGGTCGTGCAATCTCTTAGCTCTGTCTATAACTTGCTGCTTTTGCTGTTTAGCAGACATGTAGTTGTAGCTTCATCAGGTTGGCACCTCATTTTTAGGAATGCCTGGTGCTGCTGGCATGCTCTTCTGCACTGCTCATTGAATCAGGGTTGGTTCCCCTGGCTCAATGGTATTGGTAGAGTGGGGGATACGCCAGGCTATGAGATTACAGATTGTGGTTGAGTACAATTCTGCTGCTGCTGAGGGCCCACAGCGCCTCATGGATGTCCAGTTTTGAGTTGCTCGAACAGTTCTGAATCTATCGATTTAACAAAATGGAGGTAGCACACAACACGATGGGGGCTTTTAAAAATTTATTCTTACATGGGATGCAGGCATCACTGGCCAGGCCAGCATTTGTTGCCCATCCATAATTGCTCTTGACAACTGAGTGAATTGCTTAGCCAGTTAAGAGTCAACCACATTGTGTGGGTCAGAGTCACGTGTAGGCCAGACCAGGGTGTCCTCAGTATGAAGATGGGACTTCGTCTCCACAAGAATGAACCACTCTTAGAGTCATAGAGTCATAGAGTTATACAGCACAGAAACAGGCCCTTTGGCCCATCGTGCCTGTGCCGGCCATCTAATCCCATTTTCCAGCACTTGGCCCTTGGCCTTGTATGCCATGGCGTTTCAAGTGCTCATCTAAATAATTCTTAAATGTTGTGAGGGTTCCTTCCTCTATCACCCCTTCAGGCTGTGCGATCCAGATTCCAACTACCTTCAGAGTGAAAATTATTTTCCTCAAATCCCCTCTAAACCTCCTGTTCCTTACCTTAAATCTATGCCCCCTGGTTATTGACCCCTCCGCTAAGGGAAAAAGTTTCTTCCTATCTAACCTATCAATGCCCCTCATAATTTTGTATACCTCAATCATATCTCCCCTCAGCCTTCTCTGCTCTAAGGAAAACAACCCTAGCCTTTCCAGTCTCTCTTCATAGCTGAAATGCTCTGGCCCAGACAACATCCTGGTGAATCTCATCTGCACCCTCTCCAGTGCAATCACATCCTTCCTATAGTGTGGTGCCCAGAACTTTACACAGTACTCCAGCTATGCCCTAACTCGCGTTTTATACAGCTCCATCATAACCTCCCTGCTCTTATATTCTATGCCTCGGCTAATAAAGGCAAGTATCCCATATGCCTTCCTAACCACCTTATCTACCTGTGCTGCTGCCTTCAGTGATCTATGGACAAGTACACCAAGGTCCCTCTGACCCGCTGTACTTCCTAGGGTTCTACCATCCATTGTATATTCCCTTGCCTTGTTAGTCCTCCCAAAATGCATCACCTCACACTTCTCCAGATTAAATTCCATTTGCCACTGCTCCGCCCATCTTACCAGTCCATCTATATCGTCCTGAAATCTAAGGCTTTCCTCCTCACTATTTACGACACCACCAACAGAAACCTGTTTGATTTCTTTGCCTTACAATTGGAGCAGTGAACAAGGATTCACTAAGGGGTTGATGATGGACATCGAAGTCCCCTGCACAGACTACATTCTATGCTCTTGCTACCCTCAGTGCTTCTTCCAAGTTCAACATGGAAGAGTACTGATTCATCAGTTGACTGTATACCACTGTGCCGCCACCTCTGGTGGGTCTGTCCTGCCAGTGGGACAGGACAGACTCAGGAATGATAATGAAGGGGTCAGGGACGTTGGCTGAAAGGTATGATTTTGTGAGCTCGATGAGTCTGTGGGACAGCTTGTCTACTTTTGGCGCAAGTCCCCAGATGTGAGGAGGACTTTGCAGAGTTGCCTTGGCTGGGTGTTCCTTTGTTGTGCCTGGTGCTGAGGTTGAGGTCGATGCCGGGTGGTCTGTCCAGTTTCTTTACGTTTATTGTTTTTAATAGCAGTTTGATACAACTATGTGGCTTTTTAGGTTATTTCAGAGGGCAATTAGGAATCAACCACATTGCTGTGGGTCTGGAGTCAGATAAAAGCCAGACCAGATAAGAACAGCAGATTTCCTTGCCTAAAGGACACAGTGAACCAAATGGTTTTTTATATCTCTTTTGAACCTAATGATAACTTAAAAGGAGGGACTAAGTGCCCCTATTGAAGGGATGCCAGTAATATACGGTAACAAAAACCAAAAACTTTAAAGGACACTTAATGATTCAAATTAAAATAACATTCCTGGGGGTGAATTTAAATTTACCAGCTGCTGCAGTGGGATTTGAACTCATACCTTGTGGATTATAAACCAAGAGCCTCCAGATTACTGCCCCAGAAACATAACCATTAAGCTCCTGTTCTCTCAATTCTACTAAGGCAAATGTTAAATGCCATTCATGATGAAATTTATGATGAGCTAGATGGCAACGAGATGGCAGCTTGGTTCAGTTGATTGCATGCTTGCTTCTGAGTGAGAAGGTTGTGGGCTCATATTTGACTCCAGTGACTTGAGTGCAAAGTCTAGGCTGACACTCGATTGCAGTACAGACGGAGTGTGACAGAGTCCGAGGTCCTGCCTTATGGGTGAGATGTTAAACTGGGACCCTGCCTGTCCTCTCAGGTGGACGTAAAACCTAATTTTATTTTCTAAAGCAAAATTTCAAATGTTAAGATTTGTTACTTTGAGCAGCAGGGTGTCCTGGCAAATCATATCCCTCCTCCAACATCCCTGAAAAAACATATTATCACACTGCTGATTGTGGAGGTTTGCTGTGTGCAAACTGGCCGCTGCATTTCCTACATTACCACAGCAAATCATAAGATCATAAGAATTAGGGGCAGGAGTAGGCCATTCAGCCCCTCGAGCCTGCTCTGCCATTTAATGAGATCATGGCTGATCTGACTGTGGCCTCAACTCCACCTTCCTGTCTGTGCCCCCTATAACTCTAGACTTCCTTGAAGATCAAAAATCTGTCTAGCTCAGCCCTCCCAATCAGGATCCCCCACCCCAAGCCCTCCCACCCCCCCTTCAATTCCTTCACCACCCCCCCCTTCCACCAGCCCTCCTCCCCCAGGTCCTCCTTCTGTCCGCCACCACCGCCCCCCCCCCCCGGGCCCTCCTCCTCCAGGCTCGGGCCTTCCTCCCCCATGCCTGCCTCCCCCAGGCTCTCCTACCTCCCGGGCTCCTTCCCTCCTCCCCCATACCCAGGCCCTCTTTCCCATCTTTGCCTGGCCCGGTCCCTTGTCCCCCGGGCCCTCTTTCCCTCCTCCCCAGACCTGCCTCTCCAGGTCCGACCAGACCACCTCCCTTACAGGCGGGATCCCAAAGCTTCTGGACCGTTTAGAGAACCGAGCCAGGAGGGTGGGGAGGGAAGGAGTTCAGGTGCAGCTACCTTGGCCAGGCCAGGTTAGGCCTCCCTCCTCAGGCTCCCTCTCCCTCTGCCTCCTCTCACCAATCCTCCTGCGTGCTTTCTGGGGAGGAAAAAATTGCTGAAAGCATAGGGGCCTGAGCTATTTTGAGGTCCATGTCACCTTTACATGAGGCAGGCAGCTTGCCACTGTGGGAGGACAGGAAATTGATCCGCTCCCACACCGATCGAGCTGACGATTGGAGCCAGGAAGAGGAGAAAGGGGTGATTCTGTTGGGGGTGAATGGGGAGCTGGAGTTTTTAGTGGGTCCAACAGGACCATATATGTGAAACATTTCACTCAAATATACACCTGCTGCCCCAAAGATAAAAGATAAAAACTGCCCAGGCATTTAGTGCCCACCCCTAGTTGCCCTTGAGAAGGGGACAGTGGACCTTCTCTTAAACTGCTGAAGTCTGTATAGCAAAGGTACTCCCACAGCATAGGGAGTTCCAGGATCTTGACCCAAGACTACTGTTCTATTTGCCAGATATTCCTATCATTTAATCTAGGCAAGATCTGTTTTCATGCTATAATTTGCATTTTTTGTTAATTTTCCAAATGTCTCTTCAAGTTGCCCACATGCTTTCCTGCATTACCCAGAACCAAGTCCTTCCTTGTTGGAGCAGCAACATATTAACAGAGGAAATAGTTTAACTTTCAAAAAATCTTTTTCTCACAATGAACTTCTTCCCTATCCCTGTCTATTTTGGATAATTAAAATGGTCTGCAATTTTTGATCTATATTAATGACCTGGACTTGGGTATGCAGGGCATAATTTCAAAGTTTGCAGATGATGTGAAGTTTGGAAATGTACTGAAGAGGACAGTAGCAAACAACAATGAGATAATGACCACATCACATGTGCTTTAGATTTTAGTTGAGGGATAAATGTTGGCTGTAGCGCAGTAATTGTTACATCGGAAAATGCAGCAGTCATTGTGCACAGTAAGGAGATGAATGATGAGTATATCTATTATTGTACAGTATATTTTTTTAATTCATTCATGGGATGTGGGCATCGCTGGCTAGACCAGCATTTATTGCCCATCCCTAATTGCCCTTTGAGAAGGTGGTGGTGAGCTGCCTTCTTGAACTGCTGCACTCCATGTGAGGTAGGTACCCCCCACAGTGCTGTTGGGAAGGGAGTTCCAGGATTTTGACCCAGTGACAGTGAAGGAATGGCGATATAGTTCCAAGTCAGGATAGTGTGTGACTTGGAGGGGAACTTGCAGATGGTGGTGTTCCCAAGTATTTGCTGCCCTTGTCCTTCTAATTGGTAGAGGTCGCGGGTTTGGAAGGTGCTGTCTAAGAAGCCTTGATGCGTTGCTACAGTGCATCTTGTAGATGGTACACACTGCTGCCACTGTGCATTGGTGGTGGAGGGAGTGAATGTTTGTGCATGGGGTGCCAATCAAGCGGGTTGTTTTGTCCTGGATGGTGTCGAGCTTCTTGAGTGTTGTTGGAGTTGCACCCATCCAGGCAAGTGGAGAGTATTCCATCACACTCCTGACTTGTGCCTTGTAGATGGTGAACGGGCTCTGGGGAGTCAGGAGGTGAGTTACTCGCTGCAGGACTCCTAGCTACTGACCTGCTCTTATAGCCACGGTATTGATATGGCTACTCCAGTTCAGTTTCTGGTCAATGGTAGCCCCTAGGATGTTGTTTAAGAAGGGTGGCAAGGATAATCCAGGAAATTATAGGCTGGTGAGCCTTACGTCAGTGGTAGGGAAACTATTAGAGAGGATTATTCGGGACAGGATTTACTCCCATTTGGAAACAAACAAACGTATTAACGAGAGACAGCATGGTTTTGTGAAGGGGAGGTCATGACTTACTAATTTGATTGAGTTTTTTGAGGAAGTGACGAAGATGATTGATGAAGGAAGGGCAGTGGATGTTATCTATATGGACTTCAGTAAAGCCTTTGACAAGGTCCCTCATGGCAGACTGATACAAAAGGTGAAGTCACACGGGATCAGAGGTGACCTGGTTAGATGGATACAGAACTTGCTCGGTCACAGAAGACAGAGGGTAGCAGTGGAAGGGTGTTTTTCTGAATGGAGGGATGTGACTAGTGGTGTTCTGCAGGGTTCAGTGCTGGGACCTTTGCTGTTTGTAGTATATATAAATGATTTGGAGGAAAATGTAGCTGGTCTGATTAGTAAGTTTGCGGACGACACAAAGGTTGGTGGAGTTGCGGATAATAATGTGGATTGTCAAAGGATACAGCAGGATATAGATCAGTTGGAGACTTGGGCGGAGAAATGGCAGATGGAGTTTAATCCGGACAAATGTGAGGTAATGCAATTTGGAAGGTCTAATGCAGGTGGGAGGTATACAGTAAATGGCAGAACCGTTAGGAGTATTGACAGGCAGAGAGATCTGGGCGTATAGGTCCACAGGTCACTGAAAGTGGCAACGCAGGTCGATAAGGTAGTCAAGAAGGCATACGGCATGCTTGCCTTCATCGGTCGGGGCATAGAGTATAAAAATTGGCAAGTCATGTTGCAGCTGTACTGAACCTTAGTTAGGCCACACTTAGAATATTGTGTGCAATTCTGGTCGCCACACTACCAGAAGGATGTGGAGGCTTTGGAGAGGGTACAGAGGAGGTTTACCAGGATGTTGTCTGGTCTGGAGGGCATTAGCTATGAGGAGAGGTTGCAAAAACTCGGATTGTTTTCACTGGAACGACAGAGGTGGCGGGGCGACATGATAGAGGTTTACAAAGTTATGAGCGGCATGGACAGAGTGGATAGTCAGAAGCTTTTTCCCAGGGTGGAAGAGTCAGTTACTAGGGGACATAGGTTTAAGGTGCGAGGGGCAAAGTTTAGAGGGGATGTGCGAGGCAAGTTTTTTTACACAGAGGGTGGTGAGTGCCTGGAACTTGCTGCCAGGGGAGGTGGTGGAAGCAGATACGATAGCGACGTTTAAGAGATATCTTGACAAATACATGAATAGGAAGAGAATAGAGGGATATGGGCCCCGGAAGTGCAGAAGATTTTAGTTTAGGCAGGCATCAAGATCGGCGCAGGATTAGAGGGCCAAATGGCCTGTTCCTGTGCTGTACTGTTCTTTGTTCTTTGATAGTGGGGGATTCAGCGACGGTAATGTCATTGAATTTCAAGGGAAGATGGTTAGATTCTCTTTTGTTGAAGATGGTCATTGCCTGGCACTTGTGTGGCGCGAATGTTACTTGCCACTTATCAGCCCAAGCCTGGATATTGTCCAAGTCTTGCTGCATTTCTACACGGACTGCTTCAGTATCTGAGGAGTTGCGAATGGTGCTGACCATTGTGCAATCATCAGTGAACATCCCCACCTCTGACCTTCTGACTGAAGGAAGGTCATTGATGAAACAGTTGAAGATGGTTGGGCCTAGGACACTACCCTGAGGAACTCCTGCAGTGATGTCCTGGAGCTGAGATGATTGACATCCAACAACCACAACCATCTTCCTTTGTGCTAGGTATGACTCCAGCCAGCGGAGAATTTTCCCGCTGATTCCAATTGACTTCAGTTTTGCTCGGGCTCCTTGATGCCATACTCAGTTAAATGCTGCCTTGATGTCAAGGGCAGGTCACTCTCACCTCACCTCTTGAGTTCAGCTCTTTTGTCCATGTTTGAACCAAGGCTGTAATGAGGTCAGGAGCTGTTTGGCCCTGGCAGAACCCAAACTGGCGTCTGATCACGTTATTGCTAAGCAAGCACCTGGTATATACAAATACAGAGCAATGCTGGCCTTTTGCCTGTGCTTTAAGCCGATGGTTCTAAATCTGGGGTCCGTAGAGACTTTCTAGGGGTCCACAAAATATTGTGAAAGTGCTTACTGAGCAGGGCCAACCTTACAGGTGGGAAACGTGGGAGACCTCCGAGAGCATTGTGGACAGTGCCTGGATTCTATCTTACCACCATGTAGCCACTCAAATCTGCCTGCCGCTGCTTAAAAGTTAAAAGTCCTGGGTGGAATGACATGGCATACGTTATAGAGTCTGCAGCCTCTTGTGCTGGTGCGCTGTCACTCAAAGAGATGCACACAACTGTCAAATGAGTATCAGACCAGCCTTCAGCCAGTCTGTCAGTGCTCTGCAGGGCTTTACCAGACTGAGTAAATCAAATTCTATTTTCAATTATGTGGGATTTTTATGGGTATATTGGGGGAAAAATAGTCTGCAATTCCAACCACTTCCCCATGACTTTTATATTGAATGACTCATTGTCAAAATAGACAGACTCTTCAGTGAGAAGCAGGCACATCCATCTCACTGGTATCTGTAAGTAAATACCTGTTTCTTAAAAGCATTATTAAAATACTCTTTACATGCAGAACTTTCACATTATAAATATACCATATTAAAATTTAGATGGGGTAGTTCATGATTTGAGTCATAGTCATTTAGTAATAACTGAAGGAGGCCATTCATGCTGGTTCTCTGTAGAGCAGTCCAATAAGTCCCATTCCCTGGCTCGATCTCCTAGCCCTGTAAGTTTATTTCCCTCAAGTGCCCATCCAATTTCCTTTTGATTACTAATCTATTTGAAAAGAGGTCGTTGAACCAAAAATATTTGAGAACCATTGCTTTAAGCAGTGCTCCAGTCTTAACACCACAACAGTATATAGGGTGTAATAAAAGTAAAATACTGCAGATGCTGGAAATCTGAAATGCTGGAAATACTCAGCATACTCAGGTTTGGCAGCATCTGTGGAGAGAGAAGCAGAGTTACCATTTCAGGTCAGTCACCTTTCATCAGTATATAGGGTGTTCCTTGTCTATCCAGACGACTGACCTTTCACACACCTTCACATTAAAATGTCACATGTCATAGTCTGAAAAATTCAGTCTGATAACATTCAGAAGTGAACAATGTCCTCCATAAAACACAGATACTCATGGATCATGTGATGATATCCTGCAATGCTGATAACATACCAGGTGCTCATTGTCATAAGTCAGTGTCACTCAGCTCACTGCTGTTGACTGTTACTTTTAGCATAGTTAAAATAGAATTACAGCCTTTTTTGGTTGCTTAAGAGGTTGGTAGGAAGGTGAGGTGTTACTGAATCCTCATGTTAAATTACAGAGGTAGGTTACAGTCTCTCTGTAGATTTGCCATTTATAATATAGAAACATAGAAAATAGGAGCAGGAGTAGGCCATTCGGCCCTTTGAGCCTGCACTGCCATTAAATACAATCATGGCTGATCGTCCAAACAGTACCCTGTTCCCGTTTTCTCCCCATATCCCTTGATCCCTTTAGCCCTAAGAACTGTATCTAACTCTTTCTTGAATATATTTAATGATTTAGCCTCAACTGCTTTCTGTGGTAGCGAATTCCACAGGTTCACCACTTTCTGGGTGAAGAAATCCCTCCTCATCTCTGTCCTAAATGGCTTACCCCTTATCCTTAGATTGTGACCCCTTGTCCTGGACTTCCCAACCATTGGGAACTTCCTTCCTGCATCTAGTCTGTCCAGTCCTGTTGGAATTTTGTAGGTTTCTACGAGATCCCCTCTCATTCTTCTAAACTCTAGGGAATACAAGCCTAATCGACCCAATCTCTCTTCATACATCAGTCCTGCCATCCCAGGAATCAGTCTGGTGAACCTTCACTGCACTCTCCTTCCTCAGATAAGGAGACCAAAAACTGCACACAATATTCCAGATGTGGTCTCACCAAGGCCTTGTATAATTGCAGCAAGACATCCTTGCTCCTGTACTCGAATCCTCTCACAATGAAGGCCAACATACCATTTGCCTTCTTAACTGCCTGCTGCACCTGCATGCTTACTTTCAGCGACTGGTGCACAAGGACACCCAGGTCTCACTGCATCTTCCCCTTTCCCAATCTATCATCGTTCAGACAATAATCTGCCTTTCTGTTTTTGCCACCAAACTGGATAACCTCACATTTATCTACCATGTATTTGCCCACTCACTCAACCTGTCCAAATCACACTGGAGCTTCTCTGCATCCTCCTCACAGCTCACACTCCCACCCAGCTGTGTGTCGTCTGCAAACTTGGATATATTACATTTAATTCCCTCATCTATATCAGTAATATATATTGTGAATAGTTGGGGTCCTAGCATTGATCCCTGTGGTACCCCACTAGTTATTGCCTGCCACTTGGAAAAAGACCCGTTTATTCCTACTCTTTGTTTCCTGTCTGCCAACCAGTTCTCTATACATGTCAGTACCTTACCCCCAATCCCATTTGCTTTAATTTTGCACTCTAATCTCTTATGTGGGTCCTTATCAAAAGCCTTCTGAAAGTCCAAATACACCACATCCACTGATTCTCCCTTATCTATTCTACTAGTTACATCCTCAAAAGATTCCACAATGCAGGACTAATCAGATAGCTCTTTTAAGGTGGAATCTTTTGAGACCTGCAGAGGCGAGGCAGGACCAGGAGGGAAATCCAAAAGGTTGACATCGGCAGCAGCGGGTAGCCAATAGCGAGCAATTATGCGGATAACTATTGGGATGGGGAGGGGTCCACTGGGATCCTCCCAGCGGCAGAGCAGCCTGCAGCTGCGTGCCAAGCCCAGCAGCTCAGCGGAGATAGCCTGCTGGCGGCAGACTGGATGGCCTTCAGAGCCGGGGGCTCCATTCTCCAATAACAGGGCCACAGGTAGAAAAGGCTGCACCTGTGGCCCAAATGAATCCACTGGATGAGTTTCCCCCCTCACCGGCTTCAGCCCTCATAATGTTTAAGTGGGTTGCATTCCTCCGAGGGTGCCTGCATGTTGAGGCACCCTTGCGCTCTCCTTACTGCCTCAGCAGTGCCTGCCTCTCCCAGTGGGGCTGCCAGCCTTCCAAAGCTGCAGGTCCTCTGACTGGACCTGCTGCCTCAGGAACTCGGTTGTCGTCCTTGATTGGATGGGGCTCCCGGAGGCAGTCTCTTAATTAGCCGCCTCCAGGAAGATAAGCAGGCAGGTGGGACTCACTGACCATAGGGGATGGGGCCCACATTTCTCCCCGATGGAAGAATATTTTCAAAGGCACTAAAATTCTGCCCTCAGACAGCCAGTATAGGCAGGATGAACTGAATGGCCACCATCTGTGCTACATCATTCTATGATTGTCGAAAAGTGAATGGATATAATTTAATTTTAAAATTTAGAGGTGATAGAGAATAAACATCGGGCTAATTTCATCTCACAATTCAGGCAAGATACTTAAAATTTCCTGTTACAGCTTGTGATATCATCTGAATCCTTTAACTGGAACACTGTCTTTTAATTTTCCTGTGAAACAGTCATTACCTGCTCTATTATGGACTACAGTTGCATTTATGTAAATTCTTTTAATTTCCCCAAGTTACAATCTGGCCATGTAAAGCGTGCAAACCAAAGAATATTTACCATTCATGTTGCTGGTTTTAACTCTGGTGAGTTATGTGGATAGATTGCAAAGCTGGTGTTTTCCCTAGATAGCAGAAGGTTGAGTGGAGATTTATAGAGGCATTCAAAAGGATGAGGGGTCAGGACAGAGTAGATACAGAGAAACTATTCCAATTGGCAGAAGGGTTGAGAACCAGAGGACACCAAGTTAAGGTGAATGAAAAAGAACCAACGGCAGCATGAGGAAACACTTTTTTACACAGCCAGTGGTTAGGATCTGGAATGCACTGCTTAAGAGCGTGGTGGAGGCAGATTCAAAAGGCTTTCAAAAGGGAAGTCAACTCATGAAATTCAGTGTGAGATGCATAAGACATACTCAGATAAAACTGCACTGTCGGCTTTTAGTTTTGCGAATTGGGCATCTGTTGATGTATTTGAATTGGCACAATATGGCAAGGAAATGTCTCTCCTTTTAAAGGAACTTTTGAGTGTTAAGAATCTTATTTATACTGTTACTGTTATAAAGAAATAGTATCACATAATTTAAAAAAATGTAACTTCCACAGACCAACAACTAATTTGCTTGCAAGAATTGTTTGGTTGACCCTACCTCATTCTCCCCCTTACTTAGCTCAGTTGCACTCTTACCTCTGGGTCAGAAGGTCAGAGTTCAAAAAACAATTCAAGAAATTGAACACTGATGTAGGCTGACCAGGCACTGCTTGAGAGGGGTGCTGCATTGCCAGAGATCAGATGTTTAGCTGAGCTTGTCTGCTTGCTCAGGTGGGCATCACGCTATTCAACAGAGACCAGTTTCTGTGCTGTCCTGGCCAGCAATCCTTCTTCAACCATCACCACTATTCACTGATCATTTGGTTTGGGGAACCTCGCGGTGTTCAAACTGGCTGTCATGTTTGTCTCTGGAACAACAGTGATCAGAATTAATTGTGAAGTGCATTGGGGCATTTTGAGGGCATGGTGAGGTATGACATAAATACAAGTTCATTCTTAACTCCATCTGGGAAGCCTACATTGAAGAGGTCAACTAGAAGGGATGGTTACTGAGTCACATTCAGGTAGAAACAGTCTGCTGGCTGATAATTCCCATCAAACAAATACTTCATGATGAGCACTAAATGAATTAGAAAAGGTTAATCCTGAGGGGGATGTAAGCAACTCCAATGCTAACAGGAGAATAGGACTAAGGGGACTTAGGTACAATGTCAGGAAATATTCCTTCATGCAAAGAATTGTCTTATGGGTAAGATAGTGTAAACCAGGATTGTCCAAACTTTTCGGGCAGAGGGCCGTATTGCTATTTTTGTTCGGCCCAAGGGGCCAGTGAATAAAGTTCGAAAGATAAAGGCATTAAAAATTTATCTTATTAATAAAAACAACGACAAATGTGCATTTTTGTTAAGAAGCTTTAGATGAGAAGACTAATTTATTGACTTACTTTCTCGTCACTATATTGAAAATTGATTTAGTGACATACCTGGCATTGTTTTTGCTTACATAACTAGTCAGTTTCTGCCCGCACACTTGATAGAGCGATGCAGAGTATTCTGGATAGACGTCCACCTTTCAGGAGAGACCTTGATCTCTCTTCCCCCTCTCTCCGCGCTCTGTATGTATGTGTGTGTCTCGTTCTCTCTTCCCTCCCCCCTCCCCTCTAGGACTAGGGGACACAGATTGAAAGTTTTGTGCAAAAGATGCAGGGGAAATATGAGGAAACACTTTTTTTACGCAGCAGGTGGCAATGACCTGGAACCCGCTGCCCACAAGGGTGGTGGAAGTGGAGACGATAAATAACTTCAAGAGGAAATTAGATGGCCACCTGAGAGAAATAGACTTGCAGGGCTATGGGGATTGAGCCAGAGAGTGGGACTGACTGCATAGCTCCGTGGAAAAACATCATGGGCTCAATGGACAGAATGGCTTTCTTCTGTGCCGTAAGTAAATGACTCTTTGACTCTCTCTCTCCCTCTCTTTCCTGTCTGTCTCTCTCGCTCTCTCCCCCTCTCTATCTGTCTGTTTGTCTCCCTCTCCTTCCTCTCTCTGTCTCATTCTCCCCTCTCTTTCTGTCCCTCTCTCGCCCCACTCTGTATCACTCCCCCTTCTCTCTCCACCACCCACCACCCCCCACCCCGTGTCTCCAGTGTTCCCTGCTTCCTCCTCAATGTTCCCCACTCTCTCTGTCCCCCGTCTCTCTGTCCCCCCTCCTCCTCTCTCTCTCTCTGTATTCCCCCCTCTCTCTCTGTTCCCCCACTCTCTCTTCCTGTTCCCCCCTCTCTCTCTCTGTCTCTCCCCCTCTTTCTACCTCTCTCCACCACTCTCACTCACACAGTTGCAGAGAGTGGAACAGCTGGCTTTTTTGGAAAAAAGTCAGAACCCGCCGGAAAACCCCGTCTGTTGGAAAACGGCTGTTCCCGATGTCAGCAGCTGCCACCTGTGAAACTGACAACGATCTCTTTGAAAAGGACAGACTTTTAAAAGAGCGTTCCACTCTCTGCAACCTGTGAAACTGACAGCGTAATAGTTTAAAAGCAGGTTCTGACAAAGGGAAATTTCTCATCTCCAGTCATGGTGAGGATGAGGAATGGCCCGTGAACAGTTTACATCCGCGGGCCGGATGGAAACGTTTGCTGGGCCGGATGCTGGCCCGCAGGCTGTATGTTGGACGACTCTGGTGTAAACCAATAGATTGTAGTCTAGATTGACAGATTTTTGTTCGGCAAAAGGTTACAGAACAAAGGCAGATAGATAGAGCTAAGATACAGATCAGCCATGATCGAATTGAATGACGAGGCGGGCTGAATGGCCTAATCCTGCTTCTATTTTCCTATGCTCCTGCCTACCTTCCAAACCTCTGGAATTATTTAAGAGACATCGAGTACAAAAGCAAGGAAGTTATGATGAACATTTATCAAACTCTGCTTTGGCCTCAACTGGAGTATTGTGTCCAATTCTTGGCACTGCACTTTTGGAAGAAGTGAAGGCGTTGGAGGCAAAGATTTATGAGATTGGTTTTGGGGATGAGAAACTTCAGTTACATGGATAGACTGGAGAAGCTGTTCTCCTTAGAGAAGGTTGACAGAAGGTTTTATAGGTGTTCAAATCATGAGGGGTCTAGACAGAGTGGATAGAGAGAAACCGTTACCATTGGTGGAAGGGTTGAGAATCAAAGGACGCTGATTTAAAGTAATTGGCAAAAGATCCAAAGGTGACATGAGGAAAAACTTTTTACGCAGCAAGTGATTACGATCTGGAATACACTGTCTGAGAGTGTGGTGGAGGCAGATTCAATCATGGCTTTCAAAAGGGAAATGGATAAATGCCCGAAGGGAAAATAAAATGCAGGGCTACGGGAAAAAGGCAGGGGGAGCGGGACTAGCTAAATTGTTCTTTCAGAGAGCCAGCAGGGGATTGATGGGCCAAATGACTGCCTTCTATGCTGTAACAATTCTGTGATTTTTACATGTCATGATGAGGGGGTTGGGACTGTATTTCTTTATGAAGTATGAACTAGATCGACCGAATGGCCTTCCTCGCCTGCACTTTAGATATATTTCCTCATTAGAAATAGTTTTTCTTTTCCACACCATTTTTCCATTCTCCTCTCTTAAAAGCCCCTCCCAAAGACAATTATCAAGTGCTCAGTATTTGTGATGGTAAATGTCAGTGGCCTATTTGACAGCAGGAGCCATCAAATTTGAACCTGACCCTGTCTTATCCTCTCTCTATTTACACATTCTTGCATTTGGGTTGCTGGAGAGTAATCAGGACTGGAAGCCCTGGAGAATGTTCCTTTCCCTCACCCTGGACTCCCTGATCTGCATGAGTCAGATACACTCTGGATAAACTACATGAGCCAGAGGAGGAACCTAATGGCTGGCTTTTGATTATTCCTGCCTTGCATGGAGACTGGGCTATGATGTCTCAAAGCTCCCATTCCTCACCCATTTACCCTGTCTATTCAATGGAGTAGTTCTCAGCCATAAAAGGAAATCCACAATTATTCTGTCACAATTCTGATTTTTAGTGTTAAAGTAATGGGTCAAAATTTGCTGTAATAGGGCATAAACTGGCATCTGCTGTTAGTTAGATTTTCTCCTGCACCCTTCAGCTGAAAAGATTTTTGTCCACAAAGTCGCTGAAAGTGCAGGCTGATAAGGATGCAGTGAGGGAAACAGGACATGATAGACTTGACTGAATAGGGCAACCAACAGGGTATGTCTGTAACCCATTTAAACACTGGGAAATAGACAGCACAAGGGCTGAGAAGGAGGGTGAATTAAAGTGGGTGAATTCAATGTCAAATCCAATACAGAAACAGGAATAAAGAGAGGGAAAGAAAGATTGGATTAAGAGAGAGAAAAAAGAGACAGAAAGGAAAAGTGAGGAAAAAAAATTACATTTAAAATTTGGCATTTAAAAAATCTCCAGCAACAATACACAACCTGAAGGAATGAGTCTGCATGCTTATAAAAGCTCCTTTTCAGTGACAGAAAGGTTGAGTGGCAGTCATTAACACTTATCACATTGTTAAAAGTGTACTGACACTTAGCCCTAAATATCTGCAGCGAATTTAGTTTGCATCTACCACGCAAATACAGCAACATCGTGCCATTCAATACATGTCAATGGTGAGGCAGACAGTGAGATGCCGTTCTTGCAAAGCTAATGGCGGAGTCATGTGTCTTGGACTTCAATCTTGCATCTACCCTCACCAGAAGTTGCTGTAGCAGTTGTGTGTGAATAACAGTGAGTGCTATTAGTGTCACTCTTATTTTGACAGAAAAATATGGCCCAATGTAATAATCAAAATGCTTAAAGGACATTTTGCCTATTTTTTCCCCATGCTTATTTTTTTCCCTGTATATTATTGAAACAGTTGTTGCTGATCATATTATCAGGGGAGCATACTGGATCCTGTCTCCATTCGTTACTGTAATATTGTGGTTCCATCTTGGCCTCTTTTTATTGAAGTTAATCACCATATTATCAACAATTGAAATCATTACATTAGGAAATATCCTCAAGCCAATGTGTTAGGATCACGTTCATGTTCAGGGCCAGTCTGCATTCCCAGTGTCTGTGCCATTTTCTAACCATCTCATGATCTCACCTGATAATTGTATCATTAGATTCCAATTACCCATTATTCTCAGAGTGAACACTAAACACATTCCATATGCTCTACTTGTCCCCATCCCATTTAATAATACTCAGGAGATCCTTTTTTTTGTGGGGCATAGTTTTCAAAGGCAACTACATGAAAGAGAAGTGAGAGCAGCACTAGGATGAAAAATCTATCTTTCACCTCCTTTCTACCTCTTCCTCCCCTAAACTTGACCCAGGAAACTCGTTGGTCAGAACCCAAACTTTGCTTGATTCAGACTTGAAGTGTTTGATTTATTTGTTTGTTTGTGCTTTTTTTTTGTAAATGCTGCCACTGGAAACATTGGCAAAGAAACAAAGCTCAGTGATTGAGTCAAAACTTGCCATTGCCATCAAGCTAAGGGAATGAATGATCACTTTTATCGGGCTGGGATTAAGGTCAGTGGACTTGTTTACGATTAGATGGAACCAAATGGAGCCATCGCTTGCAGGTTGCGTGCTCATCACTAATGCAAAACATTCCTACTTTTTTTCCAATGAAGTTTCAAAATGCAAGAATAAAAAAATCTTCCAGTCGTCCAAGGGTGAACCCGCTGAGCAGTGCAGACCTACGTCTAACTTTGAACTGAATGCCTTGGGGATGACTGGAGTCTGTATTTACACTGGCACCGGGATCTTCCCTTTGTGAACCTTTTACATGTGTGTGCCATTATAGAAATGAAGGACACGTGAAGTAGATACAATCCAGTACAAATCCCCAACCAGCCTTGCATTATTATTTACTGTCCAGCGAAATAATTCTGCACTTAAAAAAAACTGAGACAGAGTTCTGCGCCAAACAGTAGACAAGCCTAATTGATAGGAATCAGTCAATTGTTGAGGCCATTAACTGTTTGGCAAAAGAGTCAACAATTAGTGCACCATAACTGCTCTAATACTCTTAAAGCTATTAATGTTTCAGCTCCATATTATTCAATTATTTTTTTCTCCTCAGTGACATGTTTGCGTAATATTGTGCCATTCACCTGCAAACTCCATGCATTCTACAACTTGCATTTATATAGTGCCTTGTAGTAAAACATTCCAAGGTGCTTCACAGGAACGTCATCAAACAAAGTTTGCATCGAACCATCTAAGGAGATATTAGGACAGGTGACCAAAGCTTGGTTACAGATATAGTTTTTAAGGAGCATCTTAATAGCAGAGAGAATGGTAGAGATGCGGAGAGGCTTAAGGAGAGAATTCCAGTGGTGCACTGAATACTAGGGGAGATAGATAGCACGAGAGTAGGGAATAGTATGTTATTAGGTGGGGTTAGAGTAAAGTAGAAAGTAATAAAGTCTAAATCAGGGTGAATGTTCATGTATGTGAATGCACGGAGTGTGGTCAATAAGACTGGTGAGTATAGGCGCAGATTGCCATGTGGAAATATGATGTTGTGACTATAACAGAGACCTGGCTCAAAGAAGGGCAGGACTGAGTGCTAAATATTCCAAAATACAAGGTGTTCAGGAAAGATAGGAAAGGGAAAAAATGGGGAGAGCATTGCAGTGCTGGAGAAAAAAGGATGTCCCTGAGGGGTCGAGGACAGAATCAATTTGGCTAGAGCTAAGGAACAAAACAGGTGCAGTTACATTGCTCAGTGTTGTCTATAGGCCACCAGCTAGTGGGAAGGACGTGGAGGAACAAATTTGCTAGGAAATTACAGAGAGGTGCAAAAATTATAGGGTAGTTATAATGGGGGACTTTATCCAAACATCAACTTGGATAATAGTAGTGTAAAGGGCAGTGAGGGGCAAGAATGTGTTCAGGAAAATTTTCTACAACAGTATATTGCTTGTCCAATGAGAAAGGAGGCACTGCTAGACCTGGTTCTTGAAAATGAGGTGGGCCAAGTGGATCAAGTATCAGTAGGAGAGCATTTAGGGGTTGGTGATCATTGTATCATAAGGTTTAGGCTGGAAAAGGGCAAAGAGCAATCCAGGGTAAAAATAATTAACTGGGTGAAGGTCAACTTCAATGGAGTAAGAATGGAGCTGGGCGAGTAAATTGGAGTCAAAAGCTGGCAGGAAAACCGATTGATGAGCAATGATGAACCTTCAAAGAAGAGATAGTTCAGGCAGAATCATGGTATGTTCCCTCGAAGGGGAAAAGTAGGGCAAACAAATCCAGAACTCCCTGGATGACAAAGAGATAGGGATTAAGATAAAGAAGAAAAAATGTGCTTATGATAGATGCCAAGTAGAAAATACTATTGAGAACCAGGCTGAATATAGAAGGTCCAGAGGGGATGTGAAAAAGCAAATAAAAGCAAAGAGAGAGCATGAAAAGAAACTGGCAGCTAGCATTAAAGGAAATCCTAAAGTTTTCTATAGGCTATAGGTAAAAAAGTGGTAAAAAGAGGAGTGGGGACAATTAGGGAACAGAAAGGGGATTTACACATGGAGGCAGAGGGCATAGCTGAGATATTAAATGAATACTTTGCATCTGTTTTTACCAAGGAAGAAGATGCAACCCAGGCAATGTTGAAAGAGGAGGTAAATCAGACCCTAGAGGGGTTTAAAATTGATAAAGAAGTATTAAATAGGCCGTCTGTACTTAAAGTGGATAAAGCACCAGGACCAGATGAGGTGCATCCAAGGATAGTGAGGGTGGAAATCGCATAGGCACTGGCCATAATTTTTAAGTTTTCCTTAGACTTGGGGGTGGTGCCAGAGGACTGAAGAATTGCAAACATTACACCCTTGTTCAAAAACTGGTATAAAGATAAGCCCAGCAACTACAGGCCAGTCAGTTTAACTGCGATGATGGGCAAACTTCCAGAAAAAATAATTCGGAACAAAATCAATAGTCACATGGACAACTATGAGTTAATTAAGGCAAGCCAGCATGGATTTCTTAAGGGAAAATCACGTTTAACTAACTTGCTGGAGGTTTTTGAGGAGGTAAGAGAGAGGGTTGATGAGGACAATGCTGTTGATGTGTACATGGATTTTCAAAAGGCATTTGATACAGTGCCACACAACAGACTTTTGAGCAAACTTGTAACTCATGGAATAAAAAGGATGTTAGCAACATGGATACGAAATTGGCTGAGTGACAGAAACAAAGAGTAGTGGTTAATGGATGTTTATTGGGCTGGAGGAAGTTTTGTAGTGGAGTTCCCTAGGGATTAGTGTTGGGACCCTTGCTTTTCCTGATATATATTAATGACCTAGACCTTGACGTACAGGGCACAATTTCAAAGTTTGCAGATGATACAAAACTCGGAAGCATTGTGAACTGTGAGGAGGATAGTGTAAAACTGCAAAAGGACATAGACGAGTTGGCGGAATGGGCAGACATGTGGCAGATGAAGTTCAATGCACAGAACTGTGAAGTAATTCATTTTTGTAGGAAGAACATGGAGAGACTACATAGAATAAAGGGTACAATTGTAAAAGGGGTGCAGGAGCAGAATGCCCTAGGTGTATATGTGCATGTGTCATTGAAGGTGGCAGGACAGGTTGAAAGAGTGGTTAATAAAGTCTACAGTATCCTGTGCTTCATTAATAGAGTTATAGAGTACAAGAGCAAGGAAATTATGTTGGACTTGTATAAGGCACTAGTTTGGCCTCAGCTGAAGTATTACGTCCAGTTCTGGGTGCCGCACTTGAAGAAGGATGTGAGGGCATTGGAGAGGGGACAGAAAAGATTCACACAAATTATTTCAGGGGTGAAGAATTTCAGTTATGAGGATAGATTGCAGAAGTTAGGACTGTTTTCCTTGGAGAAGAGAAGGTGACTTGATATAGGGTATTCAAAATCATGAGGGGTATGGACAGAGTAGATAGAGAGAAATTATTCCCACTCGTGAAAGGATCGAGAACGAGAGGGCACAGATTTAAAGCATTTGGTAAGAGAAGCAAAAGTGACATAAGGGAAAACTTTTTCACGCAGCGAGTGGTTAAGGTCTCGAATGTGCTGCCTGAGAACGTGGTGAAGGCAGGTTTAATTGAAGCATTCAAAAGGGACTTAGACAGTTATATGAAAAGGAAGAATGTGCAGGGTTATTGGGAGAAGGTAGGGGAATGGAATTGAGGGAATTGCTCTTTCAGAGAGCGAGTGAGGGCACAATGAGCCTCCTTCTGCACTGTAATGATTCTGTGATAGGGCCTCAGCAATTGAAGGCAGTGCCCCCAATGGTGAAGCGATTAAAATCAGGGCTGGTCAAGATGCCAGAATGGAAGGAACGCAGATACCTCGGAGGGTTGTAGGGCTGGAGGAGTTTACAGAGATAGGAGGAGTGAGCCAATGGAGGGATTTAAAACAAGGATGAGAATTTTAAAAATGAGGCATTACTGAACCACATTGTATGTCAGTGAGCACAGGGGTGATAGGTGAAAGTGACTTGGTATGAGTTAGGATACAGGCAGCAGAGTTTTGTATGAGCTCAAGTTTATGGAGGATGCGTGGTGGCAGGTCAAGCGGGGGAGCATTGGAATACAGTACAGAACACACAGTGCACTGTTTACATGCTACAGAATCCATATACTATGCTGCTAAAAACCTACAGAGCCCATACGGTGCTGTTTACACCCTACAGACCCTATACCATACTGTTTACATGCTAAAGAACCCATACTGTACAACCCATAGAACCCATGCTGTGCCATTTACACCCTACAGACCTCAATGTGCTGTTTACACCTTACAGATGCCATACAATTTTATTTATTCATTTAATGGAATGTGGGCATCGCTGGCAAGGCCATTCCTAATTGTCCTTGAGAAGGTGGTGGTGAGCTGCCTTTTTGAATCACTGCAATCCATCTGGTGAGGTACATCCACAGTGCTGTTAGGGAGGGAAGTCCAGGATTTTGATCCAGTGACAGTGATATATTTCCAAGTCAGGATGGTGTGTGGCTTGGAGGGGAACTTGCAGATGGTGGTGTTCCCATACGTCTGCTGCCCTTGTCTTTCTAGGTGGAAGAGGTTGCTGTTTTGGAAGAGGCTGTCGAAGGAGGCGTGGTGAGTTGCTGCAGTGCATCTTGTATATGGTACACGCTGCTGCCACTGTACGTCACTGGTGGAGAGAGTGAATGTTTAAGGTGTTGGATGGGGTGCCAATCAAGTGGGCTGCTTTGTACTGGATGTTGTCAACCTTTCTGAGTATTGTTGGAGCCATACTCATCCAGGCAAGTGAAGAGTATTCTATCATAATACTGACTTGTGCCTTGTAAATGGTGGACAGGCTTTGGGGAGTCAGGAGGTGGGTTACTCGCCACAGACTTCCCAGCCTCTGACCTGCTCTTGTAGCCACAGTATTTATATGGCTGGTCCAGTTCAGTTTCTGGTTAATGGTAACCCCCAGGAAGTTGATAGTGGGGAATTCAGCAATGGTAATGTCGTTGAATGTCAAGGGGAGATGGTTAGATTCTGTCTTGTCGGAGATCGTCATTGCCTGGCACTTGGGTGGTGCGAATATTACTTGCCATTTATCAGCCCAAGCCTGAATGTTGTCCATGTCTAGCTGCAGATGGTCACGGACTGCTTCAATATCTGAGGAGTTGCGAATGGTGCTAAACATTGTACAATCATCAGCGAACATCCCCACTTCTAACCTTATGATGGAGGGAAGGTAATTGATGAAGCTTCAGTACCTGAGGAGTTGCGAATGGTGCTGAACATTGTGCAATCATCAGCGAACATCCCCACTTTCTGAACTTATGATTGAAGGAAGGTCATTGATGAAGCAGCTGAAGATGGTTGGGCCTAGGACACTTCCCTGAGGAACTCCTGCAATGTCCTAGGGTTGAGATGATTGGCCTCCAATAACCAAAACCATCTTCCTTTGTGATAGGTATGTCTCCAACCAGTGAGATTTCCCCAGATTCCCAATGACTTCAATTTGGCTAGTGCTCTTTGATGCCACACTGGGTCAAATGCTGCCTTGATATCAAGGGCAATCACTCTCACCTCATCTCTTGCATTCAGCTCTTTTGTCCACGTTTGGACCAAGGCTGTAATGAGGTCAGGAGCCGAGTGGCTTTGGCAGAACCCAAACTGAGCATCAGTGATCAAGTTGTTCAAGTTGTTGCTGTTTAAGTGGCACTTGATAGCACTGTTGACAACGTCTTCCATCACTTTGCTGATGATCGAGAGTAGACTGATAGGGCAGTAATTGACTGGATTAGATTTGTCCTGCTTTTTGTGTACAGGGCAATTTTCCACATTGTCGGGTAGCTGCCAGTATTGTAGCTGTACTGGAACAGCTTAGCTAGGGGCACGGCTAGTTCTGCAGCACAAGTCTTCAGTACTACACCCGGGATGTTGTCAGGACCATAGCCTTTGCAGTATCCAGTACCTTCAGCTACTTCTTGATATTACGTGGAGTGAATCGAATTGGCTGAAGTCTGACATCTGTGATGCTGGGGACCTCAGGGGACGGCTGTTTACACCCTACAGAACCCAATACCGTGCTGTTTACACCCTGCAAAAGCTACAAAATCTTAATACAATGGCATACATTGCTTAATACATGTTTCAGTTGAGTATCCGAGTACACAGTGCTTTGACAATCAATTAAGCTGCAGATATTAATTTCATAGGAATTGGATCAAATGGGAATGCTTCCTTAACAAAGGTATGAAGCAAAGAGGAATTAGGAGAGGCAATAAGTGGTATAATTTTATCAGGGGCGCAGGGACAGAGCGACCCGGGGGTTTACGTACACAAATCTTTGAAGGTGGCAGACATGTTGTTAAGCATACCAGATCCTTGGCTTTATAAACAGAGACATAGAGGACAAAAGCAACGATGTAATGCTAATTCATTGTAAATAATGCGTTAGACCTCATCTGGAGGGAAAAATAGAATGAGAGTAAACTAGCCAGGAATATTGAAACAGTTTGTCAGATCTTTTACATGTATATAAAAAGGAAGAGAGTAGCTAAAATAAATGCTGGTCCCTTAGAAGCAGAGACAGGAGAAATGTATTATGGGGAACGAGAAAATGGCAGAGACATTGAAATATGATTAGATTAGATTAGAGATACAGCACTGAAACAGGCCCTTCGGCCCACCGAGTCTGTGCCGACCATCAACCGCCCATTTATACTAATCCTACACTAATCCCATATTCCTACCAAACATCCCCACCTGTCCCTATATTTCCCTACCACCTACCTATACTAGTGACAATTTATAATGGTCAATTTACCTACCAACCTGCAAGTCTTTTGGCTTGTGGGAGGAAACCGGAGCACCCGGAGAAAACCCACGCAGACACAGGGAGAACTTGCAAACTCCACACAGGCAGTACCCAGAATCGAACCCGGGTCCCTGGAGCTGTGAGGCTGCAGTGCTAACCACTGCGCCACTGTGCCGCCCTATTTTGTGTCTTTCTTCACAAAAGAAGACACACGTTGCATACTAGAAATAGAGGATAACCTAGGGGCTTTAAAGAACTAAGAAATTAAGGTAATTAATATCAATAGAGGAAAAAGTATTGGAAAAACTTAAGGGACTAAAATCTGACAAATCCCCAGGACCTGATGGGCTATATCCTAGGGTTCTAAAAGAGATAGCTACAGAGATAGTGGATGCGCTGGCTATGATTTTCCAAAATTCCCTGGATTCTGGAACAGTTCCAGCAAATTGGAAGTTAGCAAATGTAACACCACTATTCAGAAAGGAGGGAGTAAGAAAACAGGGAACTATAGGCCAGTTAATCTGACATCAGTTGTCAGGAATCTATCAATAAGGAAGTCTTAACCATACACTTAGAAAATCATAGTACGATCAGACAAGGTCAACATGGTTTTATGAAAGGGAAATCGTGTTTGACAAATTTATTATAGTATTTTGAGGAAGTAAGTAGTAGGGTAGATAAAGGGGAACAAATAGATGTAGTATACCTGGATTTCCAAAAGGCATTTGATAAGGTGCCATACAAAAGGTTAATAGGCAAGAAAAGGGCTCATGAAGTTGGGGGGTAATATATTAGTATGGATAGAGGATTGGTTAACGGACAGGCAACAAATGGGGCATTTTCAAGTTGGCAGGCTGTGTCTAGTGGAGTGCAACAAGGATCAGTGCTGGGGCCTCTGCTATTTACAATCTATATTAATAATTTAGATGGAGAGACTGAGAGTAATGCATCTAACGATGATACAAAGGTAGGTGGAATTGCAAGCCGTGTGGAGGACTCAGAGAGGCTGGAAAGAGATATAGACAGGTTAAGTGACTGGGCAACAAGGTGGCAGATGGAGTATAATGTGGGAAGTTGGTAGTAAGAATAGAAGAGTTGAATATTTTTTAAAAGGTGTGAAACGTGTAAATGTTGATGTTCAGAGATACTTGGGTGTACTAGTACAAGGAAACACAGGAAGTTAGCATGCAGGTACAGCAAGCAATTAGGAAGGCAAATGGCATGTTGGCCTTTACTGTAAGGGGATTGGAATACAAAAATAAAGAAGTCTTGCTACAGGGCTTTGGCAAGACCACACTTGGAATACTGTGCGCAGTTTTGGTCTCCATATTTAAGGAACGATATACTTGCATTGAAGGCAGTGCAGTGAAGGTTCATTAGATTGGTCCCTGGGATGAAGGGGTTGTCCTATGCTGAGAGGCTGTGTAAATTGGGTCTATATTCTCTGGAGTTTAGAAGAATGAGAGGTGATCTCATTGAAACATACAAGATTCTGAAGGGACTTGATAGGGTAGTCACTATGAGATTGTTGGCCGGCAAATCTAAAACACCGGGGCACAGTCTCAGGATAAGGGGTCAATCATATAGGACTGAGATGAGGAGAAATTTCTTCACTCAAAGGGTTGTGAATCTTTGGAATTCTCTATCCCAGAGGGTAGTGGATGCTCCATCGTTGAATATATTTAAGGCTGGGATAGACAGACTTTTGGTCTCTAAGGGAATCAAAGGATGTGGGGAGCGAGCGGGAAAGTGGAGTCGAAGCCCAAGATCAGCCATGATCATACTGAATGCAGTCTGGATGGGCCTTATGGTCTATGCCTGCTGCTATTTCTTATGCTCTTATGGAGTATTGTGTCCAATTCTGGGCACCACACTTAATGAAGGATGTCAAGAAGATGGCACAGAAGAGATTTGCTAGAATGGTACCAGTGATGATGGACATGGAAAGACTAGAGAAGCTGGGATTGTTTTCCTTAGAGCAGAGAAGGTTAAGGGGAGATTCAACCAGAGGGGTTCAAAATAATGAGGGCTTTTGACAGTGTAAATAGGCTGAAATTGTTTCCACTGGCAGGAGGGAGTCGGTAACCAGAGGACACAGGTTTAAGAACCGGAGGGGAGATGAGAATTTTTTTTAATGGAACGATTCACTGTCACCTGGGAATGCAGTACCATCGTCAAACCATTTGTCTAAATCTGTTCTGATAAAACACAACATAAAAGGTCTAATTTGAAAAGGAGATTTGCAAACATTCTGGAGTTAATGTCCCCTTTAATGAAGGGGGTCACTTCAGTTCCCTCTTAAAAGGCTCGGACTTCCAGGAGAGGTTGGGGCAACTGGGCACCTGCTTGCAATAGGAATGGGGCATCACAGAGATGCAAATGAGGCAAGGAGTGGTGCTCCAGATCTGTCGCTTGTTGAATGCCTGAAGAACCCAGGCCACGGGTCTAGCGCCAGGAGCCCAAGAGACTGGAGGGTCTGCGAAGGGGTTCCAGAGGTAGCCCGACAATACCTGCAGACAAGGGTGTTTATTTATTTGAACACCCCCATGTGCGCACCCCACCCCCCACCACCACCCCCAAGATAGCCTTAGAGCCTCGGAGTCTCCTGTCTGCTGCTCTCCAAAGCCTATGCGAGAGATTCCGATGTAATTGCTAGGATAGGAAACAACAGCACAATTTCAGTGCATTTGGGGTGTGCTAGCATAGGAGTGGGACAGACAAATTGACCCCAGTAACCTTTTGCAGTTTGCCAAGATCATAGGTGCAAGATCAGGATGGGTGAAGGCCATTTGACTTATTTTAACTCATCCATCCAATAAACCCTCGAGTCTTCCCACCACTGCATGCAAATTTGGCCTCACCCAGAAGTCCATTTCAAGTTTTAGCGCCTTGTTCTTAAATGTTCCTTTTCAGTTTGAAGCATTACTTGGATTTACCATTTCTGTACTGAGTACTATATGCATCTTTGAGGTCCCGCCACAAGTGTCCCCTTCGATGTCTGAAGAACCTGTGTATCTTCAGTTTTTCTCTTTACTCAATCCTCTGGATTGTTGTCAGGGATCTGAATCTTATGCTGCTCTGTGGACAACCATTTTTAAACATCTTAATTTTGTTTCAGCCAAGAGATGAATGTCTCTCCTGTCTACTGATTCCCATTGGACACTTTTCCCTGGATGAACTATCCCACATGTGCGGCACACTTTCCTGAGAACTGATCTTCAAAATACCGACTGCACTAACAGGTCATGAGGTAATGGTTTTAATTAAAGTCAATCACCTTAATTCTGTGTCCTCTGGTTCTCGACCCTTCCCCGACTTGGAACAGGTTCTCTCTCTCTCTACTCTGTCCAGACCCTTTACGATTTTGAATTGCCTTTAAGTATCATTGGCTATTTCTTTACCTCAAACCAAGATGCTGAACAGCAGGGCCAAGGCCCATAATGTATGATACCATCATGCTTGAAAAAAGTTGGAGGAAAGGCAAAGCTAATCAAGAATTATGAACTAAGTTCCACCATGCTTAGGTTCTGGGAAAGGATGACTGAAGCAATGTTTGCAGATTCTGATGATTGGGAGTTCATTCCCAATGATTCTCCTCCTTGCAGTACTGCTTGCCACTGTACATGTCGTAAAAAACCCAACTGGTTCATTTATGTCCTTTAGGGTCATGTTTTAACCCTGTCACCCTTATCCATGACTGACTCTTAACTGTCCTCTGGAGTGGGCTAGCAAGACACTCGTTTCTATCAAACCACTACCAGCGGTTCATGAAGAAGGCCCAGCACCATCTTCTTAGGGCATTTAGGGAGAGCAATAAATGCCAGATGGCCGTGACGCTCACATCCTTTAAAAAAATTGGACCCTCCAGCTCTCTGCCTTTGCCCCTTTCCCAGCATGCTGCAATACCTAAGTCCTATGGGAAATGTGCCTGAAGAGTAAACACAGCCAACGTCTCACTATCCCTTGAATTTGACTGCTGTCAGACATGGAAATCGAGCATTGAACTACTTTAACCCTGGGTCAAGCACTCAGTTCCTGCTTCTTCATTTATTATGCAGCCGTTTGATTTTGCCAGTCATTTTTTGTTATCCAAACAGCTTTTGCAAATGCTTAATTAGAGATTAAAAATATTCATAGTGGTTAACAATAATTTTTGACCTTTAGCAAGGCCTTTGACAAGGTCCCACATGGTAGGCTGGTTCAGAAGGTTTGAACACATGGGATCCAGAGTGAGCTAGCAAATTGGATACAAAATTGGCTTGGTGATAGGAGGCAGAGGGTGGTAGTGGAGGGTTGTTTTTCAGATTGGAGGCCAGTGACCAGTGGTGTGCCGCAGAGATCGGTGCTGGGCCCTCTGCTGTTTCTCATATATATTAATGACTTGGATGTGAATGTCAGGGGCATGACTCGTAAGTTTGCAGATGACACCAAAATTGGTGGTATAGTGGGCAGTGAAGAAGGTTGTCTAAGGTTACAACAGGATATAGGTCAACTGTTAAAGTGAGCAAGGGATTGGCAAATGGAATTTAACACAGACAAGTGCGAAGTGATGCATTTTGGGAAGTTAAACCAGGGCAGGACATATACAGTGAATGGCAGGGCCCTGGGGAATGTTGTTGAGCAAAGAGACCTTGGGTTGCAAGTACATAGTTCCCTGAAAGTGGCAACACAGGTAGACAGGGTGGTGAAGAAGGCGTATGGCATGCTTGCCTTCATCGGCCGAGGCATTGAGTACAAGAGTTGGGACGTCATGTTACAGTTGTACATAACGTTGGTTAGGCCGCATTTGGAGTAGTGTGTGCAGTTCTGGTCGCCGCACTACAGGAAAGATGTGATTAAGCTAGAGAGGGTGCAGAAAAGATTCACAAGGATGTTGCCTGGTTTGGAGGGCTTGAGTTATAAAGAGAGATTGGATAGGCTGGGTCTGTTTTCCCTGCAGCAAAGGAGGCTGAGAGGGGACATGATAGAGGTATATAAAATTATGAGAGGCATAGATAGGGTAGATAGCCAGAGTTTGTTTCCCATGGTAGGGGTGACTAAAACTAGAGGGCACAGATTTAAGGTGAGAGGAAGGAGGTTTAAAGGGAATCAAAGAGGTAAATTTTTCACACAAAGAATAGTGGGTATCTGGAATGAGCTGCCTGAGGAGGTGGTGGAGGCAGGAACAGTGGCAACATTTAACAGGCATCTGGACAGGTACCTGAACGAGCAAGGCATAGAGGGATATGGAATTAATGTAGGCAGGTGGGATTAGTATAGATAGGCATTATGGTTGGCATGGACGTGGTGGGCCAAAGGGTCTGTTTCTTTGCTGTACGACTCTATATGTAGCCATTTAGCTTTCAAGTGGCTGTATGCTTTTAAATTTACTCATCATACCATCTAAGTAGTCCTCTAAAGGACTTCAATGCAATGCAATTTCCTCATCACACTCTGCCCCCCCTCCCCCCTCCCCCCACCACCCCCCCCCCCCCCCCCCCCCACCCCCACCACCAACATTGAGCTCCCAGTACAGAGGGAGGAGGGATTGGCCAAACTATGCAAATGAGGTTGTTCCCATCAAATCAATCAGGTATGCTAACGGTCGGGTAGTGCTAGTAACATTCCACCTGACTAAGAGCCAGTCAATAAATCTATGTTATGGAGTAAATCAACTGTGGAAAAACAATGTTGTTGATAAACTTATACAAAGATTTCTGAATATTTTCATGCAATGGAAAACAAAATGAATTTGCCCTGCCTGCCATACTAGGACAGAGAACATCATTGTTTCCACCTTCATTTTATTCCTTTTCTGTTAAAATAACCCTGTAACTGTTTTTCTTTAACCAATTGTTATGTCTTTCTTTAATAATCTCTGTTTCCAATCCTCTAACTGTATACATTTCAGCAGCTGGAATCTAGTCATGAAAGTAACACATTCATTCACCTGGAAAACTCTTGATTGGAAGTTCGAGGATGAAACAGTTAGAAAGCATTGAGCTAAAGCAATTGGTTTCTCTCTTTTCTTACTTCAAGCCAGTTCCACACATACACTCAGAAGGATAGAGGATCAGGCAACTTGCTTAACATGAGCACACCCGCTAACTACTCATCTCTAAGCATCCTGACTACAAAGAAGAAGAGCAGGGCAGTTTTCCTCAGTGTCCTGGCCAGCATTACTAAAAATAGATGATCTGGTTACTGCTCTTTATGGGAGCTTGGGGGTGTCTTGAGGTTGTGAAAGGGCCTATATAAATACAAGTTCATCCTTTAATTTGGGAATAGGTAGCCTGCCAATTCTCTCAGAGGAAAGCTCCTAAAAGGAAACGTAAAGAAGCAGAGAAAATAACTTTCTTTCACATAGAAAGATAAATCCAGGTATATTTATAGAATCGTAGATTAGTACAGCACAGAAGGAGGCCATTCTGCTGATAGAGTCTGCGCTTGCTCTTTTGAAGAGCAATCTAGTTAGTCCCATTCCCTGCTCTTCCCCATATCCTTGCAATTTTCTCTCCTTCATGTATTTATCCAATTCCCTTTTGAAGACTACTATTGACTCTGTTTCCACTACCCTATCAGGCATTCCAAATACTAAACAATCATTGTGTAAAAGAAGTTTTTCCTCATGTCACCTCTGGTTCATTTACCAGTCACCTTAAATCTGTGCCCACTGGGTACTGACCTTTCAACCATTGGAAAATTTCTCTCTACTTGCTCTGTCTAAACCTGTCACGATTTTAAACACCTCTATCAAATCTTCTCTGCTCTAAGGAGAACATCCCCAGCTTCACCAGTCTTTCCACATAACTGTAACCCCTTTGGCAAAGTCCTCTTCCTTGGTAAACACCAATACAAAGTACTCATTTTGGTACCTCAACCATGCCTTCTGCCTCCACCAGTAGTTCTCCATTTTTGTCCCGAATCAGCCCCACAACCTTCACCCAGAACCCTTTTACTGTTACTATGCCTGTAGAAGATGCTGGATTCCCTTCTATGTTAGCTGCCAATCTATTCTTGTGCTCAATCTGCTCCTCTTATTTCCTTTGTCACTTCTTCTCTGTAATGTTTATATTCAGTCTGGTTCTCCCTTGTATTATCAAGCTTACATCTGCCATATGCCCCCTTTTTCAGCTTCATCCTACTCTCTAACTCCTTAGTCAGCCAGGGAGCTCTGGCTTTGGTTGCTTCCCCTACCTTTCCCCTCGTGGGAATGTACCTAGACTCTACCTGAACCATCTTCTCTTTAAAGGCCGCCCATTGCTCCATTACATTCCTGCCTGCCAGTTTTTAACACCAATTTACCAAGGCCAGTTGCCTCCTCAATTTTGTGAAATGTATCTGAGAATGAGGAGGCTTTGATTCAGACCCAAACATATTCTGACAGAAGGTTCGCACCTGACAGACCTGCTGTTTTTATTTGAAGATTCTAGCAGTTGCAGGTTTTTTTTTTATCTTGACTGTATTTCTGCTCATATTTTGTCAAAATCACCTTGGACAATCTTTTTAAAGGAGCCGTGTTGATGAGCCATTCTAGTTTGATGTGGACATAGCTAAATTTAAAGACTTGCCCTGATTAGTCAAGATTTAAGACAGGTATCTCCAAATATATGATGGCCAATTTTTACATAAGTTTTTTTTCAAATTGAGAAATTGTCAGTAAATGTTAACTTATTTAACAGATGGTGCTATGTATTTTTCTCTGAAATGTATTAGCGACTGACTCTCTTCCAGGACTCCCAGACCTTTACCTATCCAAATTTATGATCAACAACTGTTGCCAACTTTGCACACCCTTTGCACTTCACTGTCGGATTCATCAAGAACCAGACTGGACCCTATTCACATTGATGTTACAAAAGGCCAGACTAGCCAATAAAACACAGCTGTAAAATCAGCTCCAGTCAAACAAAGAAACACAGATTGAGAGGAAAGTAATCAAGTTCCTTTTTATTTCCACAACAGTGACTTGGCTTCAATCAAAAAAATCAAGAATCATAAAAAGCTGCTGCGACTTGAATCTGGGCGATACTGAGATGTGAATACTGACTTTTAGGGTTGTTAATGCTCCAGGATTATACTGAAGTCTCAAGGATCAAAAGATTAATCTCCAGGACACTGCTGCAAGCATCTGGGGATAAAAATGTGTTCTTAATTGGGTTCTTTAAACCCTTTTGTTTGTTAGAAATAAAAATATTGGAGGCAGGAAACAAGACTGTTTGACTGACAGTCAAGAATCATTCAATCAGGTAATGGGAAGGCGAGGCGCTGCAAGGATTGGCATGTCAGGTGACCAATGGCAGAGCAGGTGGAGGAGGGAGGTCATGTGATGAAACCTCCAGCAGACCAGAGTTGGCAACCTTACCCACTTCACAGCAATGACCATAACCCCACTCCAAATGTGATATGAATTTGCTGAATTTTCTGTCCTTCTCACATAAAGATAATACAGAATAGAATGAAATACAGAGCCTGACTAAACATTAATACTGGGGAGGGAGACATCACTCCCAAACAGATATACTGTGAGCCAGTGACACAAAAAACACCTGAATTTCTACATAGCAACTGAAAACAAATATTTAAAATCAAAGAATCAGCTCCAGTCAAACAGGAGGCTGCCATCGGCCCAATATGTCTCTGCCACCTCTCTGAAATGAGCTACCAATTAGTATGCTTATTTCCAGTTTTTGATTCTTCAGGAATGTACATTACTGCTGATTCATTGGAGTTTAGAAGACTGAGAGGTGATCTTATTGAAACATAAGATTCTAAGGGGGCTTGACAGGGTAGATGTGGAGAATATGTTTCCACTGGTGGGGGAATCTCAAACTAGGGGACATAGTTACAGAATAAAGGGTCACACATTTAAAACTGAGATGCAAAGGAATTTCTTCTCTCAGAGGGTGGTGAATCTCTGGAATTCTCTACCTCAGAGTTGCGGAGGCCAGATCACTAAATGTTTTTAAGGAGGAGGTAGATAGATTTTTGAAATCTTGGGGAGTCAAGGGTTGTGCAGAGCAGGTCAGAAAGAGGAGTTGAGGCCTGGGACAGATCAGCCATGATCTTATTGAATGGCGGAGCAGGCTTGAGATAAAGGCCTGCTCAAGTCATAAAAAAAAACCCGACCCGAACCCAACGGAACCACATCGGACCCGAGCCTGACCCAGCCTGAGTCCCTCCATTTTCCCCCAGTGCCCGACCCGACCCAGCCGGACCCGAGCCCGACTACTGTAATGTTCCTTTTGCTTAACTTCCAACGCCCATTCTTCAGGAAGCTGCAGCATGAGTGTGCTGATGTCATAGAGACGCTCACTATGCAGACTCAGAGTTTCCTTCTTTGATGTCCTGGACTTGCAGCTCAGTTACGTTTTTCACTTTTAACACTTACCTGCAATTCTTGCTGTGTGTGTCTGACCCACACCTGGCCCGACCTGAGCCCGAAAGCCGGACACGGAAGAGTGGCCTGACCTGATCCGAACTCGAAACATGTCGTTGGGTCCCGTCGGGTTCGGGTCAGGTAGCAAGCCTTTAGCTTGAGTGGCTGAATGGCCTACTCCTGCTCCTATTTCTTATGTTCTTATTTACTCAGTGGTGTAATAAGTCAGATATAAATTGCAATTCACAACCCATAAATTTGTAACCATCTTCAGTTGCTTCATCAATGACTTTCCCTACATCATAAGGTAAGAAGTGAGGATGTTCACTGATGATTGCACAGCGTTCAGTTCCATTCGTAACTCTTCAGATACTGAAGTAGTCTGCGCTGCATGCAGCAAGACATGGACAACATTTAGGCATGGGCTGAAAAGTGGCAATTAACATTCCTGCCACACAAGTGTCAGGTAATGACCATCTCCAACAAGAGAGAATCTAAGCACTTCCCTTTGACAATCAAAGGGATAAGCATTGCTAAATCTACCACCAGCAACATCCTAGGGTTCACCATTGACCAGAAACTTAACTGGACCAGCAACATAAATACTGTAACTGCATGAGTAGGTCAGAGGCTGGATATTCGGCAGTGAATAACTCCCCTCATGACTGTCAAAGCCTTTCTACCATCTACAAGGCATAAGTCAGGAGTGTGATGGAATACTCTCCACTTGTCTGGATGAGTGCAGCTCCAACAACACTCAAGAAGCTCAACACCATCCAGGATAAAGCAGCCTGCTTGATTGGCACCCCAACCACCACTTCATTCACTCCCTCCATCACTGGCACACAGTGGCAGCAATGTGTACCATCTACAAGATTAAGTCCAGCAACTTGCCAAGGCTTCTTCAACAGCACCTTCCAAACTCATGACCTCTACCACCTAGAAGGACAAGTCCATCAGGCATATGAGAACACCACCACCTTCAGGTTCCCCTCCAAATAACACTTCATCCTGACTTGGAAATAGATTGCCATTCCTTCAATGTTGGTGAGTCAAAATTCTGGAACTCCCTGCTTAATGAATCTTAGCCAAATGGTGAAGAATGAAGTTGACACAAATTCTTTTCTTGGTAGTTGGTTTAGTCGCAGAATGCAGTATTACAAATCTCTGCCTTCTGTTTGCTGTCTCCTTACGCCAACAGGCTCTCCTTATATTTTCTCTGGGGCCCTTCACCTGTTTATCTCTAACATATAATTAACCTACTATTAACATATTTCCCTTTCTTCAAACGAAAATTTTAAACACGGGTGAGGTCCCGGAGGACTGGAGAATTGCTAATGTTGTCCCCTTGTTTAAGAAGGGTAGCAGGGAAAATCCAGGTAATTATAGACCGGTGAGCCTGACGTCAGTGGTAGGGAAGCTGCTGGAGAAGATACTGAGGGATAGGATCTATTCCCATTTGTAAGAAAATGGGCTTATCAGTGATAGGCAACATGGTTTTGTGCAGGGAAGGTCATGTCTTACCAACTTAATAGAATTCTTTGAGGAAGTGACAAAGTTGATTGATGAGGGAAGGGCTGTAGATGTCATATACATGGACTTCAGTAAGGCGTTTGATAAGGTTCCCCATGGTAGGCTGATGGAGAAAGTGAAGTCGCATGGGGTCCAGGGTGTACTAGCTAGATGGATAAAGAACTGGCTGGGCAACAGGAGACAGAGAGTAGCAGTGGAAGGGAGTTTCTCAAAATGGAGACGTGTGACCAGTGGTGTTCCACAGGGATCCGTGTTGGGACCACTGTTGTTTGTGATATACATAAATGATTTGGAGGAAAGTATAGGTGGTCTGATTAGCAAGTTTGCAGACGACACTAAGATTGGTGGAGTAGCAGATAGTGAAGGGGACTGTCAGAGAATGCAGCAGAATATAAATAGATTGGAGAGTTGGGCAGAGAAATGGCAGATGGAGTTCAATCAGGGCAAATGCGAGGTGATGCATTTTGGAAGATCCAATTCAAGAGTGAACTATACAGTAAATGGAAAAGTCCTGGGGAAAATTGATGTCCAGAGAGATTTGGGTGTTCAGGTCCATTGTTCCCTGAAGGTGGCAACGCAGGTCAATAGAGTGGTCAAGAAGGCATACGGCATGCTTTCCTTCATCGGACGGGGTATTGAGTACAAGGGTTGGCAGGTCATGTTACAGTTGTATAAGACTTTGGTTCGGCCACATTTGGAATACTGCGTGCAGTTCTGGTCGCCACATTACCAAAAGGAGGTAGATGCTTTGGAGAGGGTGCAGAGGAGGTTCACCAGGATGTTGCCTGGTATGGAGGGCGCTAGCTATGAAGAGAGGTTGAGCAGATTAGGATTATTTTCATTAGAAAGACGGAAGTTGAGGGGAAACCTGATTGAGGTGTACAAAATCATGAGAGGTATAGACAGGGTGGATAGCAAGAAACTTTTTCCCAGAGTGGGGGATTCAATTACTAGGGGTCACGAGTTCAAAGTGAGAGGGGAAAAGTTTAGGGGGGATATGCGTGGAAAGTTCTTTACGCAGAGGGTGGTGGGTGCCTGGAACGCGTTGCCAGCAGAGGTGGTAGACGCGGGCACAATAGCGTCTCTTAAGATGTATCTAGACAGATACATGAATGGGCAGGAAGCAAAGAGATACAGACTCTTAGAAAATAGGCGACATGTTTAGATGGAGGATCTGGATCGGCGCAGGCTTGGAGGGCCGAAGGGCCTGTTCCTGTGCTGTAATTTTCTTTGTTCTTTGTTCTTTGTATTTAAACAATTACAAAGCAATCAAAAAGAGAAGGAAAAAAATAGTTTCCACATTTCTCATGACTCTTCACAATGACTCACAGGGTCCCTCCTGTAAGACCTCCAACAATTTCTTGGAGCAAGCATTCCACTTTGGAAAACAGTCCGATAATACGTGACTTGCTTCGACCCATTATATCTTAGAGATCTCTTTTCCCTCCAAGATTTCCTTTATATGAGCAAGGTCAATCCTTAATCGTTTCTCAGTGACATGAATGAATATTATCCCATATAGAGAATAGTTATCTACATAGCATTCAATGGGCAAACTTTTCTCTGAATGCCCCTTGTATAGGATATCCTTCAAAAAATATTAGATAAGTAGAATCCCATATCTATCGCTTCAACTAGCACCAGCATTTTTGCAGCTAGGGTACTTTTAACTATTTTTACATTTTCTTGGCTTCACAGGCCAAGGGACAACACTTTCCATTTTGCCCCCACTATGAATATGATAAATAAAAGCAAAATACTGTAGATGCTGGAAATCTGAAATAAAAACAAGAAATGCTGGTAATACTCAGCAGATCTGGCAGCATCTTGGAGAGAGAAGCAGAGTTAACATTTCAGGTCAATGACTCTTCATCAGAACTGGCAAATATTAGAAATGTAATGGGTGTTAAGCAAATAAAGTGGGGGTGGAGCAAGAGATAACAAAAGAGGTGTTGATAGGACAAGGTTACACAGAATAACTGACCAGAAGATCGTGGAGCAAAAGCAAACGGTATGTTAATGGTGTGGTGAAAGACAAAGCATTAGTGCAGTGAGGGTATTAATTAACAGAAAAATGAACAGCCCTGGCCCAAAGCACAAATGTGAAAAAAGTGGGTAGGCACAATAGAAACAAACTAAAATAAAACAAATAAAAAAAAGAAAGAAATAATGAAAAATAAAAATAAAAAGGGGGCCCATCATGCTCTGAAATTATTGAACTCAACGTTCATTCCAGCAGGCAGTAGCATGCCTAATCGAATATGATAAACCCAGCTGTACTCAAATAACCATCCGGAAGATTGGCATGAGAAGCATCACTAAATAGGATTAATATCATGTCATTTGGATCACCCAGGGCTAGAAACTTGAGTACATACTTCTCCAAATTAAATTTCTTTAATTTTTTTTATTTGTCTTCAAAACCTCCTCAATTCATCATGTTCCAATATATCATAACTAGCATCAGGCCTTATCTGAGTACACAACCAGTTTAACTGTCCAGACTTCCTAACTGCTCTATTTGTTCTTTGGATGCAAGATCTTTCTGTGATGATCTGGCCCGATTTATCAGGATCCGATTAACACTTTCTAAATGTGCTTGTTGACTTAAGGTTATTCCCGACCTATTTTGATTAATGTCTAACCCTATATATTTAAATGCCCTTGAAGCCCAACTTCCAATCTTGAACTCCCCTTTTAACTTATCAATAACCAATTGCTCAAATTCCGCAGAACCTCCCCACAGAAAATCATCGGCATGCATCTCTTTGTGATACTAGTAGAATATTGATGGATTTGCTTTCAGCTGAATACAGCCTACTTTCAGAAAGACAGACTGACTGACTGACCAGAGAAATACCATACTCTCAATGCATCATTCAATCCATAAACACATTTGTTTAATTTCCACTGCTTCCCTTCTACATCACTCGCTTCTTTTCGAAATTTTTCACCCTGCAAAAAATGCAGCTTTTATAGCGATGGACTTACATTCCCACGAGTATGTGGCTAAAAGAACTAAGAAAATTTTCAAGATCACTTTTCCTGCCATGGGAGAGTCCACTTCTTGACCACCAAGTCTCTCTTCAAAATCCGAGCCACTAGTCTCACCTTAGCCTTATATATCCCATCTGGGAGTACTTTTTCTGTACATATCCATCTATATGCTAAGGCTGGCTGCTCCATACCTTACACAGAATAGACACCTAATTCCTTCCAAGTTTCCAACTCTTTTTGTTCAGCCTCTCTTATTAATTTTTCTTTCAATTTGTTTGCAGCCAACATAACTTCCTGACTGTGTGGGCTTCTACCTCTAGTAGTGTTGCTAGATTGTTCTGCAGTCCTTGTGTTATCACATACACTAGTCAAGCTATGAGCTCTTCTTGCCCTCTTATCTCTTTCTGGGCTAAGGATCTCTCCATCCCACGATCAGAGGTTCTGTTGCTAGTATGTCATCGTTTCCTAGTGCCAGTGTTACTTCCAGACCCACTGGGCTGGATTTTGTTCTCTCCCAGGCATCGGGGCCTGTGGCAGGGAGGGGGCCTGAAGGTGCCTCCGGGAGAGGGCTGTGACTTACCCAGACGCTTGGAGGGCCTAACCCGATATTACCAGCGGCGATGAGGCGTCATGGCGGCCCCCCACCCCCGCCTGTCCCTCGGCAGCTCCACTGTCTCATGTCCTGCTGCGATCTTCAGCCCAGTAGCTGGCACGCCTGCACCTTCAGTTCCCCATCTGGGGAAACGAGGCGCAACACTGGTAAGGGGGGGGGGGGGCGGGGGAGGGGGGGAAAGAGATAAGTTTAACAGTGCTGGGGGAGGAGGGGAGAGTGGGGTCAAAGTAACATCATTGGTGTAGGGGATTGTGGGAAGGGTTATAGTTTAAAGTTTATGCAGTTTGGTGATGGGGGGGAAGTTTAGGGGAACAAGGTAAGTGTTTTGGGGGGGAAAAGAGGGCAAATAATTAAGTAAATTTATTTTTATTTACTTGTGGTTTAAATTTAACAGCAGGGCTCAAAGCCCTTTAAAAATGGTGTCAGCGCCTGCACACATGCAGCTGACGCCATTGCTAGAAACAGACAGCCAGCCCTCTCTAAGTGATCGGGGTGGGGGGAGCAGCCTGCCCCGGCTAGTAAATGAGCCACTGCCCAGAAGATTGTAGCAGCTGCGCGACATGTGACCCGCCGTTCTCTTCACCCACTGCCGACATCAGTGGCGGGCCCAGAAGATTCAGCTCATTTTGCCTGTCCATAGATCTTACTTCTTGTTCATCATCTTGGACACTTAGCTAATGTTTGAATTTGTTGATGGCTTTCCCTTCTCTCCCTACACGAGTCACATCCCTCCATTCAGTGGACTCTTCTGGTATGTACGTTATCCTAGTATCGACCTTCTGACAATAGTCCTTTGGGTAAAATAGCCCCTATCCTGTGCAAGGGTATCACTTTGTCTATTGTCGTTCAGCCTGGATCTACTGTATTCTGTTCCTCATAGCTGCCAAACATTTGGTATGTGAGGTACAGGGTGCCTCATCACCTTCTACTAATTGTTCAGTTTCTGCAAGTTTATAATCAATCCCAATTAACCTAGATAAATGGACCTTAATAGTGTGACTACCACATTGGAGAATCAAAGTTTTCCAATCACACCCTATCACTTTACCCAGGCCATTCCACTCTTTCTCACCTTCTATTTTATAGTATACTAAATCCCCAGGATTAAAGTCTATCTCTGATGGTCTTATGCAATGCCAAATTTTCTCTGAGACCTCTGCCTTGATGAATGCCCTTCTCCCTGCATTTCAAGTGTGCAAAAAAGGTGAAACTAATTGTAGTCTTTTCTAAGGCCAGTGGATGATTACACAGAAGGTATTTTGGGATTCCTCCCAAGGAACAACTGATATGGGCTATAGCTCCGGACCATTTGAAGTGAATTCTTCTTTAGCACAATCCAACAATTCGAAACTGACCAAGGAATTTTTATATAGTGTGTTAAATTCCATGATATAATCTTCTATGGAATAACCATCTGTCTTTCTAAATTTATCAAAGGCTGACCATGCCTCATATGCATTTAATAGATCACCTTTCTTGTAAATTTTCTCCATAAAGCTTAATAGCTACTCCAGACCTCCTTCAGTGTCCAACTGATGGGCATCCATCTCACTAAATACTTTTCACTAATCTCGCTTTTGTTTGGAAGCGACAATGCTGAGGCCATACCTTGTTTTCTGTTCGGTAAGGAGGTAACCCATGTCCATATAGCTACTTCATTTTTCCTTAGGTCATAAGGCTCAGAGTCAGAGAACATCAGTGAGAAATCATACCCTGATATTTTACACTTGGTTTCAGCCATTCTTCTCAAAAGTAGCTCAGATTACAACCTTCTGTCTGAAAAAAAAACTTCTTAATCTCCAATCTTCACCTTTAGGCAACCATCCTCTGCTACCACATTTAATGAATGCCAGCCAAATGGTGATGAAGCTTGATGCAGATCTTTCTCTTGATGGTTGGTTTATTCTCAGAATGCAGCATTACAAATCTTTGCCTCCTGTTTGCTCTCTTCTTGCCCCAGCAGGCTCTCCTTATATTTCTCTGGGGCCTTAATTAAACAATGCCCTTCACCTGTTAATCTCTAATAACATAATTAATCTACCATTAACACTCCCTACCAAACAGCACTGTGGGTGTACCTATTCTTCATGGATTGCAGCGGTTCAAGAAGGTGGCTCACCACCACCTTCTTAATGGCAACATCACTAAAACAGACTGTCTGCTCATTATTGCATTGCTGTTTGTGGAAACTTTCTGTGCACAAATTGTTGCATTTCCTACATTATAACAGTGACTTCAAAAGTACTTTATTAGCTGTAAAATGCTTTGGGACATCCTGAGGTCTAGAAAGATGCTATATAAATGCAAGTCTTTCTTTCATTCACCATGATTTAGTTTGAAGTAACGTAATTTTTGTTTCAAATTAACATTGTATCAAATGTCAGCAGTAATTTGTCAAATAATTATGCAAATATATGAAATTGACGGGCAGAAAAAAAACAGCTGGGCCATCAATCCAGTCCCATCTCATGATGCCTGTAACATTATTGCTCATCAGTTTTTACTCCATCTCCACCACACCTTCCAAAGCCATGTAATCCCCAGCAAGAACCAAAAGAAAACCAGAGAAAAACATTGGGTCAACAAGGGAAAAAAAATCTCTGCAAAATTCCTCTCTGGTCCCCTCAGGCAATCAAAACTATTCCAGGAGATCAACAGCAAATGTAGAATTCTTCATCACAAATCACTCCAGACTTGCATGCAAGTGTTCCAGTTTTTGGACTGATACAATTCTCTTGGCTATAGGCTCAGATGAGGTAACCTAATCTTTGAACCTGATACAAAAACAAAATACTGCAGATGCTGGAAATCTGAAATAAAAGCAGAAAATACTAGAAATACTCAGCAGGTCTGGCAAAATCTGTGGAGGCAGAAACAGAGTTAGCGTTTCAGATCTGTGAACTTTCAGCAAAAAATCCATTTAAGTGGGGTGTCTTCTCATGGTGCACCTTTGCAGATGGCTGTGAAGCCCAATTCTTGAGAGGCAGGTTCTGCCACAAGTGCCACACATGAAGCTGCCAGGTGACGCTGTGAGTTGTTGTTTTTGGCATTGGCGCCCGTTGCCAAGCTGCTGTAGCAACTGGTCATCGTGGTAGTGCACACCAGTCCACAGGAAGTGTTGTCATTTCCACTTTTTGCCAGCTAGTAACTCCCAGCTGTGATGGCCTTCATGTCACACTTGCAAGTATCCTTGAGGTGGAGCTTTGGGCGCCCCTGGTCGTCTGGCCCGACTACCTCACCATACAGAATGTCCTTGGATATGCGACCATCTTCCAACCTGCGGATGTATCCGAACCACCGAAGCTGCCTCTGTTTGATTAGAACCAACACACTTGAGATTTCTGCCTTTGCAAGGACTGCCACATTTGTGATTTTGTCTTGTCAGGATATACCCATAATATGCCACAGACAGCGAAGATGGAAATTATTGACCTTCTTTTCCTGGTAGCTGTAAGTCATTGTTTCACAGCCATACAGCAAGGTGCTGAGAATGCAGGCCTTATAAACCATCAGCTTGGTCTTAAGGGTCAGCTTGGTGTTATCCCATGCGCATTTTGTGAGTCAGCCAAAGGCTGCTTTCCCAATGCATGTATTGAGCTCTGTGTCAAGGGACAGGTTGTCTGTCACTGTGGACCCAAGGAAGCAGAATTTGCTAACCACTTCCAGTGGGGTGTTATTTAGTGTGCTCGGGGGGGAGTGGGGGGGGAGGAAATGCAAAACCTTGTCCCATGATGACAGTTTTCTTGACGCTTATCGTTAAGAAGAACAAGTTACAGGCATGGGAGAGACAGTCCATGAGTCTTTGTAGCTAAGTTTCCATGTGAATGACTAGTGCAGCATCATCAGCGTAGAGGAGTTCTCTGATCAGAACGTGATGTGTTTTTGTCTTCGCTTTCAGCCTTGACAGATTGTAGAGCTTGCCGTTTGACCTCGTGTGCAAGTCCATTCCTTCATATCTGCAGGGAAGGCAAAGGTCAAGAGCGTGGAGAAGATGATGCCAAACAGAGTTGGGGCTAGGACACAACCCTGTTTCAGTCCATTCTTCACTCCGAAACTGTTAGAAGTGGAGCCATCAAACTGTACAGTGCAGTGCGTGTTGTCATGTTTGGAGCAGATGAGACTGAGGAGCTTTAATGGTCAGCCAATTTTTCCCAAAATCTTGTAGAGCCCTGCTCTGCTAATGGTGTCAAATGCCTTAGTGAGATCTACGAAAGTAAGTTAAAGGGGTATACTCTGTTCCCTAAACTTCTATTGTAGCTGGCACATGGAGAAGATCATGTGCACAGTAGATCTTCCAGAATGGAAACTGCACTGTGCTTCCAGGTACGCTCCATCTGCAAGTAAATGGAGTCTTTTAAGTATGACCCTAGCAAAGACACATGACACTGAGATGTCCCTGTAGTTGTTGCAGTCTCTTTTGTCACCTTTGGTTTTGTATAGTGTGATAATTTTGGCATCATGCATCTCCTGTGGAACAGAGCCTACTTTCCAGCACAGAAGAAGGTCATAAAGGTGTGGCAATAGATGGGCCTTTTATTGCTTGAGCAATTCAGCTAGGATTCCGTCCTTGACGGGTGCCCTTCTGTTCACCAGGTGGTCTATGGCCGTCTCAATCTCCAGTGCTGAGGATTCTTCATCAAACTCATCCGTGAAGTTGCGGGAGGGCATCGAGCACAGACTGGGAGATGTACAACTCACAGTAGTGTTCAGCCCAGCAGGACATCTGTTTACTTTTGTCAGTGAGTACTTCACCATCTGCTGACTTCAGGGGAGCAACTTTGGTGATGGCAGGGCCAAGTGCCTTCTTGATCCCTTCGTACATAGCTTGTCAATTTCCTTTGTCACATGCAGTTTGGATTTCTTGACAGAAGTTGATCTTGTGTTTGTTTGCACAGTATCTCCCTGTCATTTACACGGCTGTCTTGGCTACTTCCAGCTCATGCAGTGTCTTAGCTGTTGGGTTTATGTTGTGCATCATGTGGGTTTGTTTTTTGCATCAATGACAGATATCATCTCAACTCAATAGATCTCAAACCAGCCCTTATTGCAGCTTTCACCTTTAGCAAATGATGCTTCTGCTGCTTCATAAATGATTGAACTTAGTGACTTCCAAGCTTCATCAAAGCTGGCATCAGTGCTTCCTGTTATGGCTTTGGTGGGTAGCAAGTGTTCTAGTGACAGTGCGAAGTGCTGGTATTTGGCATCATTACTTATGTAAGGGATGTATGGTGGCAGGCCGTCGTGTTTGGAGCCGTGGAACTTTCAGTGGTGCATCTTCACTCTGCTGCTAAGAGAGTAATCGGTATCGCAATCTGCTCCTGTAGGTGTGGGTGTGCCAGTAAATTATTGAACATTTCATATTCACTGAGATAAATCTTCTTGCAAAAATCATCTTAACTTTTCCCTAATGAGGGGCTGTTCAGATTTTAAAGCGTCAATGATGAGTGGCCTCAAAAAAAGGCTCATAGGCCCACAAAATCCTGTATTTCTTTTATACATCATGTCAGGTGTGGCTCAGTGGTAGCACTGTCACATCTGAGTGAGAAAATTGGTGGTTAAGGGAATTGAACACAAGGCAAACTCTCCCAGTACAGTACTGAGGGAGTGCTACACTGTCAGAGGTGCCATCTTTTGAATGAGACATTAAGCCAGGTCTGGCCTCTCAGATGAACGTAAAAGACCCCATGGCATTATTTCGCAGAAGAGTAGTGGGTTTCACTAATACTTATTCCTCAATCAAGCTTTTTTGTCCATTATCTCATTGCTACTTGCAGGATCTTGTTGTGTGCAAATTGGCTGCTGCGTTTTCAACATTACAACAGTGACCACACTTCAAAACTACTTCATTGGCTGTAAAGCGCTTTGGGACATCCTGAGGTTGTGAAAGGTTTTCCTTGTGGACATCCTCATGCCCACCTTCACACCAGAAACACATCCAATTGTCTCCTGAATCCATTTGGAATGTCTAGTTTTCCCTGGTAACTTATTTTATAACCTTAAAGTTCTGCCACTATCGTATAAAAGAGTTTTGGGCTCAGGGCTGGATTTATGGGGGGAGGGGGGCGGCGTGCTTGGGAGATAGGGGCAAACCCTGAAATGATGGTTAAAAAAAGCTGATACAGTAATTTATTTGTTAACACTGATCATAAGTGGCAGTTCAAGCACAGCCTCCCTTGCTCCTGACTCCCAACCGAAAGTTCGGAGTATGGGCTGTCGGTTTATTTGATTGACAACCACAAGCCGAAACAATCAGCTTTCCCATCAGGAATGTGGATCAGAAGAGTATGTGAATGAGTGGCAGCCATAGGTGGGCTTGGGAGACAGCAGCGAGGTGGGAGCGGAGTGTGGCAGCCTGACCTAGGGGAGCGTGATTGGGGAGCGTTGAGAGTGGTACTGAGATCGCTAGGTAAGCCCACAGCTATCAAGGCTGGTGATAGGCGACAGGTGAGGTCAGACGGGCTTCTCAATAAACCAATCAATCCATAAAATCTACAAAAGGAGCTCTGTGTATAACTTATCCTGAGCCTTGTTCAAGAGAGGGGAGTTTTTAAAATATGTAAGTATGTCATAGTTGGGAGTGATTCACTCTGTTTATTGTTAGTGGTAGGTGAAATTTGCCTACAAAATGCAAACCTATTGGTTGATTGATTCGTTTTTAACCGAGACCAGGGGTTTTAGACATTTGAAAGTGGGGTTTCTTTACTCTAATGCTACCACAAACATAAACTGAAAGAAAGGGTGCCAAAATATAAGTTCGCCCATACCAAAATGGCGGCTGGCCTGGCCAGCACCAGAAGTGTGCCCAGGGTGCTATTTTTCCTCAGGCCAACTCTGTTTGGGGAGGCCAGGTCAGAGATAAAGATAATATAAAAAAAGGGATAAAAATGCTGTGCTTTCCCCATTAAAACACAGTGCTGAGTACTCTTTCTCTGCACAACAAAGGCAAGCCTTGCTCTGCTGTCATTTACCTTGATTTTCTGAGTTTGTCAGGGGAATAGGTGACAGCCTGTGTTTCAGAAAAAGGAATGGGAATACATGTAACTATTTTACAATGTAATGTTATGTGACCCACAGGAAGTTATTAAATACTGAAAATAATATACAATGTATTGTCTTCGTAGACAGGGTGTAGTTTATTATATAATTCTATGGCACATTGCATCATCATTGGCATACAGCAACTATTTCCTGTTAAAATATATTGGCTGCAAAATTTGGTTGTGTAGGGCCTGCATTTTGTGGCTATGGGTGCTGTTTCAGGTCCGTGGCACATGTGCACTTCTGACATTGGCTATTCTCTGACCACATGACTCATGACTCCAGTGCGCATCCCACATACCTGTGGGCAGTGTGCATACAATAGCAGCCATGCTGCTACTGGGAATGCCATCGAGCAGACCATTGGGATGCTTAAGAAACACTTCTGCTCCCTGGACCACTCTGGAGGAACCCTGCAGTACTCACCGGTGTGTGTGTCTGCTGCACAACCTCACCAACATTTGGGCACAAGTCACCCTTAAACTTCTAAATTCCAGGGAATGCAAACCTCGTATGTGGAATTTTTCCTCATAATTTAACTCTTGGATTCCAGATATCATTCTGGCAAATCTATGCTGCAGTCCCTCCAAGGCCAACATGGTGTGGTGCCCAGAACTCCTCACCGTACTCTAGGTGTGGTCTCACCAGGACTTTGTATAACTGTAGCATGACTTTCACTCCCTGTATTCTATTCCTTTAGATATATAAACCAAAATTCCTTTAGCTTATTTCTGTACCTGTTCATGACATTTTAATAATCAATGTACCTTGACCCCCAATCTCTTTAGACCGCCATTGTTTCTAACTTTTAACCATTTAGAAAGTATTCTGTTCTATCTTTTTTAGGTCCAAAGAGGATGACTTCACATTTGCCTACAGTGAAATCCAATTTGCCACAGTTTTGCCCATTCACTTAACCTACCAGTATCTCTTTGTAATGCAATCTTTCATCTGCTTTACTTACAATGTCTTCTATCTTTGTTTCATCAGCAAATTTAGATATGTGGCTTTCTATCCCATCATCTAAGTCATTAATAAATACAGCGAATAGTTGAGGCCCCAACACCAATCCTAGCGGATATCACTACAGGCTCAATGTCCAAAATTTGGCACACTCAGGACCGAGACCGTGCCGGATTCCAGATTTTCCCAGATTTTGGACATCATGCACCTACATTATAACATTTAAAAACACATGCCAGTCTGGTAAAAATAAAGGTAGAAAAAGAAACACTTGGAGAGAAAAAAAATCCATATGCCCAATGATTAATTTTACAGTTTATGACCTTCAAATAGCTTCATAAATCACCTGCTGTTAAAGCATCTAGCATGCATTTTTCATTAAAGTAAATATAAAAAGCAAGCAGGCTGCAGACACACTTTGCCAAGGGCAATACATTCAATACGCACATCATAGCCAGAGCAAGTCCACTCTGGTAGCTTCCAGAAGTGTGGGAGAGATCAATCCTTGCCTCTGATGTCAGACTACAAAATATCCAGTTTGAGGACAGTTCCGGTTTTTGGACAGCCAGATATTGGACGTCCAACCTGCAGTCATGTTCAGCTAATTAGAGTACCTGCCCATTATTCTTACTCTCTGTCTCCTGTCACTCAGCCAATTTCCTAACCAGATCAAAAATGTGCCTTCAATTTCATGAGCTTCAACTTTAGCTAACGATCTTTTATGAGGGACTTTATCAAAAGCCTTTTGAAAGTCCATATAAATAACATCTATAGATATTCCCCTGACAACTAGTTTAGTTACCTCTTCAAAAAATTCAATCAGATGTGACCTACCCTTCACAAATCCATGCTGACTCTCTCTGATCAGCTGAAAAATTTCAAGGTGCTCAGTCACTCTATCCTTAATTATAGACTCCAGTAATTTCCCGACAACGCGGTCTCCTCCATGGCAATAAGGACAGACCGGTGCCCCTGTCCCCCCAGTTAGCTCCTGCTGCCTCCTGTGGCACCTTGCCCTGCAAGAGTGAGTGTGATGCAATACATTTGGGTGATGTGGCTGTCATGATTGAATAGCTGGCAGTATGTGCAAGTTATGAGATGTGTATGTAAGGCTTGCAAAAGTGCTACGTGTGTGAGCGTGAGGTGAGGCTTATGAATGTTAGGTATGAATCACAGTTCATAGAGATTATTAGTAGGTGAGTGATAGTGTGGGGTGCATTGAGCAGTATCTGAGGATAGTGGGGCAGTTAATCACATTTGAAAAGCATATACTGACCTTGACCACTCGTGTGAGGTCATTGAACTTCTTGCAGCATTGCATCCAGGGGACTAGGCTCCTGGCATTTACCGTGACAGCTATCTGCTCCCACAGCCTTCTGAGAGTTTGTCTGGAGGGCCTCCTGCTCCCCCTGCAAAGAGATGACGTCTGGCTTCCTCTGCCAAGGCCTCCTGTGCAGCGTCGGAAAATTTCAGAGCCCTCTCTCTGCCATGTTGTGCCATAATTTAGTGTTCTTCTTGCTCACACGCTCTCCTGCAACCATTTCCAGCACTTGCTCCAAACAGAATGCAACTCCCCTTTAAGAAGTGCGACCTGCACCGGAAGTACCGAGTGTGGGTTAATCAGTGTTTTCGGGCCTTAGTGAATTTTATGGCCTCTATGTTCATGTGCACTTCTTGGCTTCAAAATCTTAGAAATCTTAGGTCGTGTTATCATACTTTTTAATCACACTTTTGTATCGACTTGCATGTATTATAAATTGTCATGTCCATATATTTGAAATTAGTGACACAAACCTATCACCATGTAATTGCACAGTCTAGCCACTGAGTGGTGCTGTATTGTCTTTTCCCCCAAAATTACTCAAATCTTGTGTTTCATCATTTTTCATTCATACTCTTTGAAATTCTTTTTCTTAGTAACTGAAATTTCTGATCTCCAAAATAGGAGCTTAAAATAAATAGTAAAATTCAAAGAAATATGTATTTGACAATAACATGATCACATTTATTAATTAAATTGTCTTTTCTCTCTTTTGATACTTTCATTAAAGTTTTTATTTGAAAGTCATCAACCTTTTCCTAAACTGGACTTGGACTTGATATTTTCGCCATCATTGCGTTACTATGAGCTCTTAGCTGTAGCACTCTGAGCTCTGAGTCAGAAAGTTGTGGATTCAGGTCCCACTCCTGAGACATGAGCACAAAATCTAGGCTAGCATTTCAGTGCAGTACTGAGGGAGATGTTAAACTGAGGCTCCATCTGTCCTCTCAGGTGGGCACAAAAGAACCCAGGTACTAGACAACATAGAGGAAAAGTGCCTGCCCCGGTATCTCGGACAATATTTATTCCTCAACCAACATCACTAAAAACTGGTCTGGTCATCATCACATTGCTGTTTGTGGGAACTTAATGTGCACAAAATGATTGCAATAGTGACTACACTTCAAAAGTATTTCATTAGCTGTGATATGCTTTGGGATGTCCTGAAAGGTGCTTTATAGATGCAGATGTTTACTTTAATGTTTTTGGTAGAGGGCGAGGAAAATGACTGCAGAAATGGAGAAATGGGAAAGCACTGATTTCAGGAAAAGTATTTAAAAACATGGCTACTTCAGCAAGTGAACTGCATCTTTTGCCACATCCTGGTCCACTCTTCAATAGCCCTTAACTTCCTTCACACGGCACCTTCCTGTGTAAGTACAGGAGTTACAACATCTGCCCTTTTACCTACTGTCTTCCCACAGCCCGGGATCCCAAACACTCTTCCAGGTGAAACAGCGGTTTACTTGTAATTCCTTCAATTTAGCATACTGTATTTGCTACTTACAATGTGATCTCTTCTACATCGGGGAGATAAAAGGCAGATTGGTTGATCACTTTGTGGAACACCTCTGTTCAGTCCGCAAGCGTAACCCTGGCCTCCAGTTGCCTGCAATTTTATTTCTCTTCCTCACTCACACATGGTCCTCGACTTTCTACACTGTTCTAATGAAGCTCAACATAAGCTCGGCAAACAGCAACTCATCTTTCAATTAGGCACTTTACAACCTTCTGAGTTCAACAATTTCAGATTGTAACCTCTATGGCCAATTTTCCAGACAACAGCTGTTGGTAATGATTCTGAAATTGTTATTCCCACATCCTCTAGACCCACCTTTTGTTTCTTTACTTGTCCCATTGCCACTCCCTTTGTCCTTGCACCATCATCCTTTTTGTAATTTAATCTCTCCTACCTTCCATCCTATCACAGATCTTCCCATTCTTTTTTCCCCACCTTTCCCCTCTATCTGCCTCTATACTGGCTTAAAACTGATTTCATCTCTGTCTTTTTCCAGTTCTGATGAAAGGCCATCGGCCTGAAAAGTTAACTCTGTTTCTTTCCCAATAGATGCTGCCTGTCCTGCTGAGTACTTCCAGCATTTTGTTTCTATTTGATATGTCAGCCAAGGGACTTAGTGCTAGGGGCTTGGATGGGGCAGAATTTGTAAGCAGCATCCAGAAGGGCTTCTTGAAACAATACGTAGATAGGCCAACTAGGGATGGGGCCGTACTGGACCTGGTATTGGGGAATGAGCCCGGCCAGGTGGTCGAAGTTTCAGTAGGGGAGCATTTCGGGAACAGTGACCATAATTCCATAAGTTTTAAGGTACTTGTGGATAAGGATAAGAGTAGTCCTCGGGTGAAGGTGCTAAATTGGGGGAAGGCTAATTATAACAATATTCGGCAGGTACTGAAGAATTTAGATTGAGGACGGCTGTTTGAGGGTAAATCAACATCTGACATGTGGGAGTCTTTCAAATGTCAGTTGATTAGCATCCAGGACCAGCATGTTCCTGTGAGGAAGAAGGATACGTTTGGCAAGTTTCGGGAACCTTGGATAACGCGAGATATTGTGAGCCTCGTCAAAAAGAAAAAGGAAACATTTGTAAGGGCTGGAAGGCTAGGAACAGACTAATCCCTTCAGGAATATAAAGACAGTAGGAAGGAACTTAAGCAAGGAGTCAGGAGGGCTAAAAGGGGTCATGAGAAGTCATTGGCAAACAGGATTAAGGAAAATCCCAAGGCTTTTTATATGTATATAAAGAGCAAGAGGGTAACCAGGGAAAGGGTTGGCCCATTCAAGGACAGAGAAGGGAATCTATGTGTGGAGCTAGAGGAAATGGGCGAGGTACTAAATGAGTACTTTGCATTAGTATTCACCAAGGAGAAGGACTTGGTGGATGATGAGCGTAGGGAAGGGAGTGTAGATAGTCTCAGTCATCTCATTATTAAAAAGGAGGAGGGGTTGGGTGTCTTGCAAAGCATTAAGGTAGATAAGTCCCCAGGGCCTGATGGGATCTACCCCAGAATACTGAGGGAGGCAAGGGTAGAAATTGCTGGGGCCTTGACAGAAATCTTTGCATCCTCATTGGCTACAGGTGAGGTCCCAGAGGACTGGAGAATAGCCAATGTTGTTCCTTTGTTTAAGGAGGGTAGCAAGGATGATCCAGGAAATTATAGGCCGGTGAGCCTTACGTCAGTGGTAGGGAAATTATTAGAGAGGATTCTTTGGGACAGGATTTACTCCCATTTGGAAACAAATGGACTTATTAGCGAGAGGCAGCATGGTTTTGTGAAGGGGAGGTCGTGTCTCACTAATTTGATTGAGTTTTTTGAGGAAGTGACAAAGATGATTGATGAAGGAAGGGCAGTAGATGTTATCTATATGGACTTCAGTAAAGCCTTTGTCAGTAAAGCCTTTGACAAAGTCCCTCATGGCAGACAGATACAAAAGGTGAAGTCACATGGGATCAGAGGGGAGCTGGCAAGATGGATACAGAACTGGCTCGATCATAGAAGACAGAGGGTAGCAGTGGAAGGGTGCTTTTCTGAATGGAGGGATGTGACTACTGGTGTTCCGCAGGGATCAGTGCTGGGACCTTTGCTGTTTGTAGTATATATAAATGATTTGGAGGAAAATGTAGCTGGTCTGATTAGTAAGTTTGCAGACGACACAAATGTTGGTGGAGTTGCGGACAGTGATGAGGATTGTCAGAGGATACAGCAGGATATAGATCGGTTGGAGACTTGGGTGGAGAAATGGCAGATGGAGTTTAATCCGGACAAATGTGAGGTAATGCATTTTGGAAGGTCTAATGCAGGTGGGAGGTATACAGTAAATGGCAGAACCCTTAGGAGTATTGACAGGCAGAGAGATCTGGGCGTACAGGTCCACAGGTCACTGAAAGTGGCAACGCAGGTGGATAAGGTAGTCAAGAAGGCATACGGCATGCTTGCCTTCATCGGTCGGGGCATAGAGTATAAAAATAGGCAAGTCATGCTGCAGCTGTACAGAACTTTAGTTAGGCCACACTCAGAATACTGCGTGCAATTCTGGTCGCCACACTACCAGAAGGACGTGGAGGCTTTGGAGAGGGTACAGAAGAGGTTTACCAGGATGTTGCCTGGTCTGGAGGGCATTAGCTATGAGGAGAGGTTGGATAAACTCGGATTGTTTTCACTGGAACGACGGAGGTGGAGGGGCGACATGATAGAGGTTTACAAAGTTATAAGCGGCATGGACAGAGTGGATAGTCAAAAGCTTTTCCCAGGGTGGAAGAGTCAGTTAGTAGGGGACATAGGTTTAAGGTGCGAGGGGAAAAGTTTAGAGGGGATGTGCGAGGCAAGTTCTTTACACAGAGGGTGGAGCTTGGAACTTGTTGCCGGGGGAGGTGGTGGAAACAGGTACCATAGAGACGTTTAAGAGGCATCTTGACAAATACATGAATAGGATGGGAATAGAGGGATACGGACTCCGGAAGTGCAGAAGGTTTTAGTTTAGGCAGGCATCAAGATCGGCGCAGGCTTGGAGGGCCGAATGGCCTGTTCCTGTGCTGTACTGTTCTTTGTTCTTTGTCATTATACAGGAGCTTGGAACTAATGTTATGAGGATGCAGGATCTGTATTTATGAGTTTAGCCTCCACTGAAACGACTTTCAAGATGGCAGTAAGTCATGGTGTAAGTGAGCAACAAGAAGCAGCCCAATGGTCAGTATGGGATATTAAAACATTTGTAATTATAATTATATATTTGTAATTTTATTTATCTAATCGAGAAGCCTATGCGAACAGTCAAGATCAATTGGGCATGACACCATCAAAACTAAACAGTAGGATAAAGAATAATGAGGTGATACCAGGTTTGTGGCTTTTGAAGCCTGAGAGTTATACTTTGATTTAAAGTTATTTCAAATAAAATAATTCCCACACCAATTGGTTAAAAGGAGGACATGGTACAAGAATCTCAAGGAAGAAATCTTTTGGCTCACGGGTTATTAAAGTTCCCTGACTTGTGAAATAAACACTGCTGCCCCAACTATTCTCCTTATTGTGGCTGTGCTATGTATTAAACTGAGGTAACAATCTGACAACAGCTCCTGTTACTGGAAACTGTTTAGAAATGTAAACTAACACAACAATAGCAGCTTCAATCCATGTGTCCTGCCCCTCATCTCCTCTATAGCTGCAACCCCTGCATGACTTTGATTGACAATTTTAAACAACATATCTCTTTTGCAAAGGGAAGGGTTTTTTTCCTTCCTGGCATTAATCGAACATACCCGAACATGCCAAATGGAGGAAGTATCAACAATGGTTCAAGTAAATCCAATTTCACATCGCTTACTGTCTCATTCCATTCTTCCACAGAAGATGTTGGCACCATAACAACAATTGGAAGATCGAGGATGGAAAAACTGATGTTTGCACAGGAAGCACAACACAGCATTATGGACCAGACTTTGTTGCAAGTTTAATGGCGCTCGCTGTGATTAATTGTAAAATCATCCAGCAACTTGTGGCGAGGAAGAGACACCCTATGGCAAATTGCCACAAGATACTTTGCGAAAACGGCAGCTCACCCGGAACCTCCCCATGAGTTTCGAGAAATTGTTGCATTTGCACATTAATTGCCCATTAAATGCGCCACAGAGTTAGACCTGGAACTCAACAGCATAAGTGTTACATCTTCTTGTTGTTTTCTGGTTCCCAGATGTTAGAAATAACCACGTTTTAGACTTGGAATGGTTGGAATTCTTTGTGTTTAATACAGCTCACCATGCTGCCTGGTATTGGACTGGCCAAACTGGTTTTCTGTTACATATCACAAGACTCTCCAGTGCAGCCAGGAATGTGGCCCCACCGGAACACTTACGCATAACAACTAGTTCCTAGCACTTTACAAATAGTATAATATATAACATCCCTCTTACTTTGAAACATAATGTCCCTATATCAATATAACTGTCAATATAACTAAAGACGATGATCAACCAACTTTTGGAAATAATCTGAATCCCTTTTTAGAGTCTTTTATAGCGTGTATTCTTTTTCTAAAAAATATTATTCACTGTATCACTTGGGTGGTAAGAGGTTGTGCCTCCATCTTGTAGATTTGGCATTTGTTGCTCTCAGTGGTGAGTTGGCATGCTGTACAGACACTTGTTGGTGATGTTGTTAATGTTGTTTTGCTGGATAGTGATGTTTCCGGTGTTGTTGATGGTCATTTTTGTTGTTCCAGCTCAGGTGTAGGTCGAATATAGATTCTGTTTCTTCTCATTTGATTACCGGTTTTGGCCTCAATGATATATGACCTTGGAGTCTCAGCTTCACTAACAGCTTTTACTGGGCTCCAGGTTTTCATGATTGGATCCTGTACATGTACAGTTTGTCCTTTCAGCAGCTCGGGTAGGAATTTAGCATGTTTGTTGAACTGTTGCTCTCCTCTTACCTGTGCTTCAGTGAGTTGTTGTCTCACTTCCTCCTGATCCCTGGAAGGATGTATTTTGCTTGGCAGAGTAGTCTTATATTTTCTTCCATTCAACAGCTCTGCAGGTGATTTCATGTCGGCCTTAAGCGGTGTGGATCGGAGTGACAATAAGGCCAGTTCTGGGGTTTCCTTTGTCTGTTGGCATTTCACAAGTATTCTTTTGACCATCAGGACGTGTCTTTCTATAAATTAGTGTCCCTGCGGGCAGTGTGGTGATGAGGTGATGTTGTTGAACCCATACTGGTCAGCAAATTCCTTAAATTCTCTGGATGTAAATTGGGTGCCATTGTCACATATTAACCTTTCAGGAATCCCTTGCTCAGCGAACAGAACTCGTACTGCTGAGGTGATTGTTGTGGCTCTCAAATCTTTCATCTTCCAGATAAAAGGGAACTTTGAGTAGTAGTAGTCTGCGATTATGAGATACCATTTTTGATTATGTGTGATTAAATCGACTCCTACAGTATGCCATGGTTTGGGTGGTACTTCAGTAACTATCATCTCCTCTGTTTGCTGTGTACTCCTGGCATACATTGCATGTAGTCATCATATTTTCGATATCTTTGTATATGTCTACCCAGTACACAGCTGATTTGGCTCTGAGCTTACACTTCTCCATTCCCATATGGCCTTCGTGTATCTTTTGGAGAAGTTCTTCCTGCATTGTTTTGGGTATGATTATTCTGGATCCGGCCAGCAGAACACCATCTTCTAGTGAGATGTCATCTCTGATAGACCAGTACTGCCGTATTGCCGGCTGTGTGTGCTGTATCCTATCAGGCCATCCCTGGATCACTTTCTGAGATAGCATCTGTAACTCCTCGTCTCTGCTGGTCTCATCTCTAATTTGACAAAGTTTTGGTGGTGTTACATTCACTAGGTGATGAATCTTTATACCTAGATCTTCTATCTCGTTTTTCTTCTGTGGTGACAACTGAGATAGGGTGTCTGCCAGCACTATTTCTCTTCCTGGCTTATATTTCAGAGTGAAATCATAACTCTGAAGCCTCAAGAGTAACCTCTGCAGTCTTGCTGGTGCTTTACATAGATTTTTCTTGTAGATCTGCTCCAGTGGACGATGATCACTCTCCACTCTGAACTTTCTCCCATAGAGATATGTGTGGAACTTCTCACATCCATACACAACTGCCAAAAGCTCTCTTTCTGGCATATCTTGTTTCAGCTGATGTTTGAGCTTTGGATGCAGATGCTATTGGCTTTCCCTCTTGTACCAGACCTGCTCCCAGTCCTTTTGTGGAAGTTTCTACTTGCAGAGTGACAGGTTTCTTTCTGTCGTAGTATGGTAGACTTGTCTCCTTACATACTACCTTTTTGAGTTTGTTGAAACTCCACACCCACATCTTTCATCAGCTCCTGCAAGTTTGCTGTGTATTCCGACATGTGTGGAATAAAGGAGCTCATGTGGCAGATCTATCGGTGGGAGAGCATTTCGGTGATAGTGATCACAACTCCCTGATCTTTACTATAGTCATGGAGAGGGACAGGAGCAGACGGGATGGGAAAATATTTAATTGGGGGAGGGGAAATTACAATGCTATTAGGCAGGAACTGGGGAGCATAAATTGGGAACAGATGTTCTCAGGGAAATGCACGACAGAAATGTGGAGGTTGTTAAGGGATGGTAGGGTGAAGGAACCTTGGATGACAAGAGATGTGGAACAGCTAGTCAAGAGGAAGAAGGAAGCTTACTTAAGGTTGAGGAAGCAAGGATCAGACAGGGCTCTAGAGGGTTACAAGGTAGCCAGGAAGGAACTGAAGAATGGACTTAGGAGAGCTAGAAGGGGACATGAAAAAGTCTTGGCGGGTAGGATTAAGGAAAATCCCAAGGCGTTCTACACTTATGTGAGGAACAAGAGGATGGCCAGAGTGAGGGTAGGGCCGATCAGGGATAGTGGAGGGAACTTGTGCCTGGAGTCGGAGGAGGTAGGGGAGGTCCTAAATGAATACTTTGCTTCAGTATTCACTAGTGAGAGGAACCTGGTCGTTTGTGAGGACAGCGTGGAACAGGCTGATATGCTCGAACAGGTTGAGGTTAAGAGGGAGGATGTGCTGGAAATTTCGAATGACATGAGGACAGATAAGTCCCCGGGGCCAGACGGGATATACCCAAGGATATTACGGGAAGCGAGGGAAGAGATTGCTGCGCCTTTGGCGATGATCTTTGCGTCTTCACTGTCCACTGGAGTAGTACCGGATGATTGGAGGGTGGCAAATGTTGTTCCCTTGTTCAAGAAACGGAATAGGGATAACCCTGGGAATTATAGACCAGTCGGTAGTGGGCAAATTATTGGAGAGGATTCTGAGAGACAGGATTTATGATTATTTGGAAAAGCATGGTTTGATTAGAGACAGTCAGCATGGCTTTATAAGGGGCAGGTCATGCCTCACAAGCCTTATTGAATTCTTTGAAGATGTGACAAAACACATTGATGAAGGAAGAGCAGTGGATGTGGTGTATATGGATTTTAGCAAGGCGTTTGATAAGGTTCCCCATGGTAGGCTCATTCAGAAAGTAAGGAAGCATGGGATTCAGGGAAAGTTGGCTGTCTGGATACAAAATTGGCTGGCCCATAGAAGTCAGAGGGCGGTGGTAGATGGAAAGTATTCAGCATGGAGCTCGGTGACCAGTGGTGTTCCACAAGGATCTGTTCTGGGACCTCTGCTCTTTGTGATTTTTATAAATGACTTGGATGAGGAAGTGGAAGGCTAGGTTAGCAAGTTTGCCGATGACACGAAGGTTGCTGGAGTTGTGGATAGTGTGGAAGGCTGTTGTAGGTTGCAACGGGACATTGACAGGATGCAGAGCTGGGCTGAGAAGTGGCAGATGGAGTTCAACCTGGAAAAGTGTGAAGTGATTCATTTTGTAAGGTCGAATTTGAATGCGGAATACAGGCTTAAAGACAGGATTCTTGGTAGTGTGGAGGAACAGAGGGATCTTGGGGTCCATGTCCATAGATCGCTCAAAGTTGCCACCCAAGTTGATCGGGTTGTTAAGAAGGCGTATGGTGTGTTGGCTTTCATTAACAGGGGGATTGAGTTTAAGAGCCGCGAGGTTATGCTGCAGCTCTATAAGGCCCTGGTTCGACCACACTTGGAATATTGTTTTCAGTTCTGGTCACCTCATTATAGGAAGGATGTGGAAGCTTTAGAGAGGGTGCAGAGGAGATTTACCAGGATGCTGCCTGGACTGGAGGGCATGTCCTACAAAGAAAGACTGAGGGAGCTAGGGCTTTTCTCATTGGAGCGAAGAAGGATGAGAGGTGATTTGATAGAGGGGTACAGGATGATGAGAGGCATAGATAGAGTGGATAGCCAGAGACTTTTTCCCACGGTGGAAAGGGCTATCACCAGGGGGCATAATTTTAAGGTGATTGGAGGAAGGTTTCGGGGAGATGTCAGAGGTAGGTTCTTTACACAGAGAGTGGTGGGTGCGTGGAATGCGCTGCCAGCGGTGGTAGTAGAAGCAGATACATTAGGGGCATTTAAGCGACTCTTGGATAGGTACATGGATGATAGTAGAATGAAGGGTAGGTAGTTAGTTTGATCTTAGAGTAGGTTAAATGTTCGGCACAACATCGTGGGCCGAAGGGCCTGTACTGTGCTGTACTGTTCTATGTTCTATGTTCTATGTTCTATGTATTGTATCAAACCAAGGAAACTTCTCAACTCTCTTTTCTCTTGGTGCTGCCATCCCAGAGATGGCTGAGATTCTTTCAGGACTCGGCTTGACTCCGTCAGGTATGTATACCATTCCAAAGAATTGGCATTCTGTCACTTTCACAAAGCATTTGGCTTAATCCCAGCTTTCCTGGTTCTCTCCATGGCTTCATGTAGATGGTTGTCATGATCTTTTCCATCTACACCATATATCTGGATATCATCTGCTATGCCGACTGCTCCTTTGCATCCCCTGTATGTCTCGTTGTCTACTTTTGAAGCCAAAAGGTAGGAATTTGTACCGTCCAAAGGGTGTGTTGAATGTTGTCAACAATGAAGATTCTGCGTCTAGCTTCACATTCCAGTAGCCATTTCTGGCATCAAGCTTGCTGAAAACTTTTGCCCCTGCCAGTGCTGGTGTGATTTCTTCCAGTGTGGGAATAGGGTAGTGATCTCTTTATTGCTTGGTTGAGATCTTTGGGATCTAGGCAAATTCTTAATCATCCGTTTGGCTTCTCGCTCACGACAATAGAATTTATCCAATCTGCAAGCTCTGTGACTCTGGCAATCACCTTCTTTTCTTACATTTTTTTGGAGCTCTCTTTCAAGCTTTCCTTTTGGTTCTACTGGTACTTTACGTGTGGGATGTATCATTGGTTTCATCGCTGGGTCAATGGTAATGTTCAACTCAAAATCTTCAAAGCATCCAACCGTCTCATTAAAACACTCTGGGTACATTTGTACCAGATCTTCTTTGCTTCTGATCGGAGGGCGCTTTTCAATGGGTGTACTGTCTTCAACCCTCAGTGTCGCCTCCTTTACCTCATGGTTTACTGAGATAATCTGCAGTTCTTCACAACTGCTCAGCCCCCGGATAGCAGATAGTCTTTTTCAGTGACGTAGAACATACAGTTAACATCTTTTCCTTTGTGTGCCCCTCCGATTTGGGTTGTTCCTAGCTGTCGAATCTCACTTCCCCCGTATGCTGTTAACATGACATTGTTTGCTTTCAGAGCATCTTTTCTTGGATAACCATTTTCCTCCAAATTTCCAGGAAAGATCTTCTGGTATAGTCTGAGCGGGATAATGTTACTCTGCGCTCCAATATCAATCTTCACCTTTAGATTTATCATTGTGGGCTTGTTTCTCACTCTCTTCTTGATCTGATTTGTTGTGTGAATTTCTGTTCTCTGAGAACTATCACGTCCAGACATTTCATGCAATTGTATGGTTCCTATGTCTATCATGTTCTCAAACCCATCTTCCAGGGTATGGATGTTTTTGTTTCTTTCACTCCTCATTCGCCCTGTTACTCTGGCTCTGGTAACTAGTCTACCACCTTCTTGCCTTGTTCTGCACATCTTTTCCCAGTGATTGGTCTTTCTGCAAGCTCTGCAGATTGATCCATATGCAGGACATTTCCTTCTGTCTGTCAATTCATATGGTCGTCCACAGCTCCTGCATGTCCTTCTCTCTGTCTAGTGTATTCTTTTGTTGTTGTCTCACTGCATCGACCCTGCTGCCTTTCTCTTGGCTTAACTGAAGACTAGCCGTTTGGGTAATCAGTGTCTTCACCTGTCTGCTTGTGGCTTCACGTGCTCTGGCAGTGTCTACAGCCTGTGATATTGTGAGCTTATCCTTTCCGATTACAGCTTTCTATATTTCAGGATGTGCAGAACCCCAAATGAGCTGGCTGCATTTTTCAATCTTGTTATAAAATTGTCAATAGGATTTTAGAAAACTACTGAATGTCAATCAACACTTTTGTTTGAATTTCTCTAATGCCTCTATGACATCATTAGCTTCCCAATTCATTATGGGCTGTAGCTGTGCATTCATTCCTGTCCCGGCTGACGTTTTGTTTTTCGTTTTCACACGAGTCGCTCAGTTTTTCTTTCTCTCTCTCTGGCACTAATTTGGGTCAATTTTCCCAATCTATTCTTCTAAAATATTCTAAGTTTACTCACAGACACTCGCTGGCGCCATGCTACGTCTTCTTGTTGTTTTCTGGTCGCCAGATGTTAGAAATAACCACACTTTAGACTTGGAATGGCTAGAGCTCTTTGTGTTCAATACAGCTCACCATGCTGCCTGGTATAGGACTGGCCGCCAACCTCATAGTCCCGCAACCCTGGACAGCCCGCTTCTACCTCCTTCCTAAAATCCACAAACAGGCATGTCCTGGCAGACCCATTGTTTTTTTTTTATTCATTCATGGGATGTGGGCGTCACTGGCCAGGCTAGCATTTATTGCCCATCCGTAATTGCCCTTGAGAAGTCTACTGATCTCTGACTTGAATATACTCGATGACTGAGCATCCACATCCCTCTGAGGTAGAGAATTCCAAAGATTCATAATGCTGAGTGAAGAAATTTCTCCTCATCCTAGTCCTAAATAGCCAACCCCTTATCCTGAGACCATGACCCCTAGTTCTAGTCTCTCCAGCCAGGGGAATAACCTCTCTGCATCAACCCTGTCAAGCCCTATAAGAATTTTAAATGTTTCAATGAGACCTCTCATTCTTCTAAACTGCAGAGAATATAACTCCACAGTAAACCCAAAAAAATGTGAAAAAAACCATCAGCACATACAGACAGGGTGGGAAAAGTTACCCAAATCAGAGTTCTGTTCATGAATGCACTTAGCATAACAAATAAAATGTGAGTTAGAAGCACAAATTCAGTTTGAAGGGTACGATGCAGTCGCCATTTCAGAGATTTAACTACAAGCTTGGGCATGATTGGTAGCTAAATATTCCAGCCTATAAGATCTTTGTAAAGGACAGGGAAATTGGGAAAGCAGGAGGAGTAGCAATATTGATGAAAAAGCACAAGGACAGCAGCGGAAAGAATGGATTTCAGCAAGGGTGAGCAGGCAATGGAAACACAATGAGTAGAACGAACAGCAAAGGATGCAAGACTCCAATAAGAGTTGTCTACAGACCTCCTGACAATAGCAATGTAGAGTGGGGGAGGGAGATCTGAGAAGCATGGAGGAAAAACAATGCAGTTATATTGGGAAATATTAATTCTCATAGACTGGGAAAAGCAGAACAGCTCAAATTGTAAGAGCAGCAGTTCTCTAGAGTGTGTTTGGGACAGTTTTTTGAAACAATATTTTTTAAAGCCAACAAGGGACCAGGCCAGATCAGATATAGTGATGTGTAAGGAACCAGAATTAGTTATCAAATTGACAGTAAGGGAACATCTTGCAAATAGTCACCATATGATTAACTTTAATATTAGGTATGAGAGGGAGAAGTGAGGGTCACAAAGCAAGGTTTTAAATTTAAGTCAGGCAAACTTCAAAGGGATGAGAAATGACTTGAGCTGAACAAGTAATGGGTAAACCTACAGTCAAACAGCAGGAAGTAGTTAAAGAGGTATTTGGTACAATACAGAGACAGTGCCTATCCCTAAAAAAAAGGTCCAACTTGTGTAGTTAAGCATGCAAGAGACAGTATCAAGTTAAAAAAAGGCTTACCCAATTGCAAGGAAATCAAGCAGACTGAGAACAATAAAAAGCAACAAAAGGATACCACAAATGTAATAAGAGGTGCAAGAAGGGAGCCTAAAAGAAAAACTTGCAAGGAATATCAAAGCTAAGGAGAGCACGGTAAAGGGAAACATCAATGGAAATTTTCAAGACAGAGATCGATTGATTTTTGTTGGGTAACAGTATCATGGGATATGGAGCAAAGGCAGGTAAAAGGAGCTGAGGTACATGTCAGCCATGATCTAACTGAATGGTGGAACAGGCTTAAGGGGCTAAATGGCTTCCTCCTGTTCCTCTGTTCTTATATACTTAAATTAGGTTGCTTCCAATGTAAAAGAGCCCAAGCAGAAACTTATTTTCTGGGCATTACTTTCAGAAGAAAGGGTACATGTTTGTCACTCACCAATGCAGTTTCAGCCTACCTGGCAGGATCTCCTGAGTTAGGCCTTGTTACATATTGAAAGCAAGCTCTTGGTTTGGGTACAACCTGCCAGTGACAGCTCTCTGACAGTGGAGAGAGTAGGAAAGAGCAAGCATTTCCAACTCTTAAAGGTTGCAGCTGCTATTGAAAGGAGTTGACTGATTGAAACTTCAAAAGAGCTCGGCAGTGAAGTCGGGCACCTCTATTTTTGTATGTTGCTTGAGAGGTACTTCTGCAAGGAGTGCTAAGGGTTGCCCTGCCAGGGACCCCTGAGTACACCCTGTCTACTGGAGAACTGTACAATCTGCTTGGTGAGTGATGGCAAACAGAATAAGCAATATTAAAGAAGGCGGTTGCAGATGAGATAACTGGTTAATGCTCTCTGGAAGCTGCCAAATTGAGACTAGCCAGAACTGCATTAAACCAGGAAGGTGGACACGGTATGAATGTTGCAAAGATTGTCCTGTCTCACATTAAACTACATGTTGCAGGACCATTTGATAAGTTGAGCCCACAAACCAACTTTACAACACAATATATCTGCACTGATGCATCCTCATTTACTCACAAACATGCTCGGATGCAGATGATCTGATCATTAGCTCATTGCCTTTTGTGGGATCTTGCTGTGTGCAAATTGACTGCCGTGTTTCCATCATTATAACATTGACTACACTTCAAAATTACTTCATTGCTGTAAAGCACTTTCGAAGGTCCTGAAGAGCGCTTAGTCATGTAAATCTTCCATTTATTTTTCTATTCTTTCCCTTGTCAGGGCTTCCCTTCTAATCCTGGTCTTCTTTGGCGCTGCTCTGACATAGTTTCCAGGTAGCTATACCTGGTACAGATGGTGTAGTGGAGCAATGGGACTTAATAGTATACCCTCCATGACATCGCAGACAACCGGCACAGTGGCGCAGTGGTTAGCACCGCAGCCTCACAGCTCCAGGGACCCGGGTTCGATTCTGGGTACTGCCTGTGCGGAGTTTGCAAGTTCTCCCTGTGTCTGCGTGGGTTTCCTCCGGGTGCTCCGGTTTCCTCCCACATGCCAAAGACTTGCAGGTTGATAGGTTAATTGCCCATTATAAATTGCCCCTAGTATAGGTAGGTAGTAGGGGAATATAGGGACAGGTGGGGATGTGGTAGGAATATGGGATTAGTGTAGGATTAGTATAAATGGGTGGTTGATGGTCGGCACAGACTTGATGGGCCGAAGGGCCTGTTTCAGTGCTGTATCTCTAAACTAAACTGAAAAAAAACCCTTTGCTGTTCTTACTGGCTCTCTTTTGCCAAATCCCCTAAATACCAAAACTTGCAAAGTAGGAAAATATTCAATTTACTTAACTTTAAATAAAGCATCCGCTTTCTCTATGATTTCTCTCCTAACTCTGTTCTGGGTGAGATGAAAGGATCGGAAAAGTTGTATGTTACTGCAGAAATATGGAAGGCAGGGATGGTGGGGGGGATTGGTCTCACTAAACTGTTCAATCTAAGCTGTTAACTTCTGTACTGTACTTCTGCATTGCTTTTGCCCTGTTACTGAATTGCCACTGAGGTAATTCATTATATCAACAGCTTCTGGGCTGTATTCCCAATTCCAAAACTCCATAAGCATTGGAACTCCCTGCTATTACTTTTGTCATTTGACATATTTGATATTTATAAAACAGCTTCTGTCATTATTATAGGTTACTATTTGAGGTTAACACCTTTGACAGTACTATCCAAACCCAAAACCTGTACCACCTAGATGGGCAAGGGCCATCAAGTTCTCCTCCAAGTCACACAGCATCCGACTTGGAAATATATCGTCATTCTTTCGTCATCACTGGGTCAAATTCCAGGAACAAAAACATTGTGGGAATACCTTCACCACATGGAGTGCAGTGGTTCAAGAGGTTCACCACCACCTTTACAAGGTGATCAAGGGATGGGCAATAAATCCTGGCTTTGCCAGCGATGTCCACATCACAAGAGTGATTAAAAAAAGATGTATCACAAAGAGTCTCCCTTGGATGAATTTGATTAGGCTCTTGGAACTTCATTTAATCTATTGCATGTAATTTTCATTTGTATCAATGAGAAATCTCTGACCTCTTCAGTGCTTTAAAAAGTATAGATATTTTACTGTATATTAACTGAATTTTTTCGGGTAAGTGCTGCTGACTAAAACAAAATAAACAGAACTGGAAAGGTACGGTGGACTATCGTGCAGACGCATCTCATAACCACCACTAGTTCTGTGATCAGACATCAACGAGCACCATTCGGGATGAGCTGACCCAGGTTTGATCTTTTCTTTTCCAATTCCAAGTGTCTACGCAATGCCAAGTCTTTTTTTCTTGCATTGCCAAGACTTTTAGAATAGTGCTCCAAAAAGATGGCCCAACTGAGAGTTTGGATTCTTATTCGAATAGCAGTAATAGAATTGGAATGACAGGCAGCCAATTAATTTGAATTTCTACCTTCCTGACTGGTATCCATTGTTCTTTCAGAAAATCTATGGTCTTTTTTGGTGAAATTAGTAAAATTAATAAAGCTCAGACATCAGGAAATCAATCAGTAGGTTTTAGTCAGATACTATCTGGATATTTTGTGGTGCAGGGACTAGCCTCACCTTGGCTTTTCGGAGCCCCCCCGCCCCCCAGCCTGATTTAATGGTGCTCGAGCACTTACGTGCCCGGCACCATGATCCCTGTCCCTTTTAAAGATGAGAATCACACCTCCAAGAGCTGCCGGCTAATCAGAGGGCCGGCACAGCAGTCGTTACGGCAGCACCACTGGAAGTAGTGGCCCCTGCCAGTATTGCAAGGGGCCTTGGATCCAGGACCTGCACTGGAACCCCAGACCCAAGGTAAGTGAGACAGGGTCGCCTGGCCAGGCCCTGGCGAGGGGAAGAGGGTGGGCATTTAGTGCAAGGGTGGGGGGGGGATGCTGAACATATGTGGAATTTTTCTTGGGGGCCCTCTGTGGGCCACAGATTGCCCACAGAAGAGGGCACCTCCTTCTACAAGCTTGCAGGAAAGCTGCCACAATTTACTGGGTGACCTCTCTGCTTGGTGGTGGCACCCCCCCTTCACCCCCGCCACCCCCCCCCACCCCCCCCACCTCCACCGCCACATTAAATCCCAGTGTCAGCAGGAAGAGGTCCTTAAGTGGCCAGAAATAGGCCACTTAAGGGCCTCAAGTGGCCTCTGGGTGGGAAGGCTGTCGAGGCCTATCCCGCCCCTGAAAAAATTGTGTTACATTGGGCACTTCGCCCCGCCCCCACCAGCCCCCACACCTCTGTTTCACTATTCTATGGCCCCCTGCTTGCCTCTGAACCAGTCTCAGGGAGGCTGATAAAATTCAGCCCATAGAGTCATTATATTACTGAAAGAGGCCATTCAGCCCATCGGATCCATGGTGGCTCTCTGTAGAGCAATCCTGTCAGTCCCATTTCCCTGCACTATCCCTGTAGGTCCTGCAGGTTTATTTCCCTCAAGTGCCCATCCAATTATCTTTTGAAATCACTGATCATCTCCACTTCTATCACCCTTGTAGGCAGTGAGTTCTGGGATATTGTAGCTTTTTCTTGATTGCTCAAAAGTTCACAAAATAACCCCAAACTGACATATTCAATATTCATTTAAAAATGTCAATGCAACAAATAATGGGACTTAGGATAGATAAATCTCCAGGACCTAATGATTTCCACCCTAAGGCATCAAAAGAAGCAGGAGTTCCTCGGGGTAGTGTCCTCGGCCCAACCATCTTCAGCTGCTTCATCAATGACCTTCCATCAATCATAAGGTCAGAAGTGAGGATGTTCACTGATGATTGCACAATGTTCAGCACCAGTCGTGACTCCTCAGATACTGAAGCATTCCGTGTAGAAATGCAGCAAGATGTGGACAATATCCAGACTTGGGCTGATAAGTGGCAAGTAACATTTGCGCCACACAAGTGCCAAGCAATGTACATCTCCAATAAGAGAGAATCTAACCATCCCCCCTTGATATTCAAAGGCATTACCATCGCTGAATCAACATCCTGGAGTTACCATTAACCAGAAACTGAACTGGAGTAGCCATGTAAATACAGCGGCTACAAGAACAGATCAGAGGCTAGGAATCCTGTGGCGAGTAACTCACCTCCTGACTCCCCAAAGCATGTCCACCATCTACAAGGCACAAGTCAGGAGTGTGATGGAATGTTCTCCACTTGCCTGGATGAGTGCAGCTCCAACAACACTCAAGAAGCTCGACACCATCCAGGACAAAACAGCCCACTTGATTGGCACCCTATCCACAAACATTCACTCCCTCCACCACCAACGCACAGTGACAGCAGTGTGTACCAGCTACAAGATGCACTGCAGCAACACAGCAAGGCTCGTTGGACAGCAGGGAGTTCCAGGATTTTGACCGAGCCACAGTGAAGGAACGGCAATATAGTTCCAAGCCAGGATGGTGTATGACTTGGAGGGGAACTTGCAGGTGGTGGTGTTCCCATGCAACTGCTACCCTTGTCCTTCTAGGTGGTAGAGGTCGCGGGTTTGGAAGGTGCTGTCGAAGGAGCCTTGGTGCGTTGCTGCAGTGCATCTTGTAGATGGTACACATTGCTGCCACTGTGCATTGGTGGTGGAGGGAGTGAATGTTTGTGAATGGGGTGCCAATCAAGTGGGCTGCTTTGTCCTGGATGGTGTCGGGGGCTATCCAATTTTGCCCCCTGGGCATTTTAAAAAAAGATGCCTTGAACTTAAAATTCTCATCCTTGTGGTCAAATCCCTCCATAGCTTCACCCCTCCCTGCCATTGTGACCTCCTTCATTCCTTGAAGAGTTGTAGGGCTGGGGGAATTTACAGAGATAAAGGAAGGGCGAGGCCATGGAGAGATTTCAAAACAAAGATGAGAATTTAAAATCAAGGTTGATTTGACTGTTGTACTGACATTTGGACTGCAAAGATCCACAAATGGCCATGAGATGAATGACTATTCAATCTCTTTTTGATGTTGCTTGTTGAGGGAGGGATGTTGGACAGTGGCAGCAGGAGAACTCCCTGTTCCTCTTGAAATGCCATGGGATTCTTAACACTTACCTGAACCACATAACAGGTAGATGAGGCCAACCCTTAACGGTCAGGAGTTTCCTGATGTTGTGTTTTTACAGCCTGCAATTTTTCTACCTATTAAGATGAATGAATAGATCATTGTGAGCTGGTGACGCAAAGGCAGAAAACCCAATCACACTTCTCATTTGAATAACCGCACCTCCAGCAATGCAGCACTCACACAGCAATGTACTATAACATCAACCTAGGTTATGTGCTATCATCCTCAAATGGGGCTTGAAACCACAGCTATCTCACTCAAAGATAACAGTACGACCATCTCAGACAATCTGATCCTAACATTGGTAGAGGGAAAAAGACCTTCATTTATATAGCATCTTTCATGACCTCAGGATGTCCCAAAGTACTTTACAGCCAAAGACGTACTTTTGAAGTGTAGTTACTGTTGGAATACAGGAAATGTGGCAGCCAAGTTGCACTCAGCAAGGTCCTACAAACAGCATGAATATAATGACCAGATAATCTGTTTTCTTGTGATGTTGGCTGGGGGATAAATATTGGCCGGGACACTGGGGAGAATTCCAATTCTCCTCCTTGAAGAGTGGCGTGTGTTCTATGCAAGATAGCCAGCTGATGAAGGACAGAACTAAAACTTAAACTTTACACATTTATATTTACCGAGATAAATATTACAAACATGCACCTCCAAACCCAACAAAAATATTTTTATTCTGCTCCTATATATGAGCATAAATGAATCCCTAATTAATGCCCACCATGCAAATGCCATTAAACACACAATTATTATACAGTTAGCAGCATGGGATCTTATACATCCACCAGTTGGTGACCCAGTAGTAGAGTATCTGGAGTACTGGTATGAGCAGCACCAGTGTTGGTACTTGACTTGTAGCGATTGATTATAAGCTTCGAGTTCCGAAGCTGCTTCTTCTTATAGAACAAAACCAAACAAGTCATGGGGAAGAAAGGCCACTGTGACATTAATGAACTGTACGCCAATCTTCTGACGCTTCTCCTTCAGAATTCGTGAGCAAATGGAGGTGAAAAATGGCCACGTGCATCAACCAAAGAGAAAAGTGCCAGTTGCGAATAAGCAACAGCAGTTTCAAACCCCAATGGCCATATCGCCTGCACGAGACCTGTCTGCTTGTAGATAAGTGACTCTGGGAGTACAGACGTTACTTGGACAAACTGGAAATCAAGGTGGTTCTGGAATTTTATAATTGTATTTCTGAGAAGTCATCTTATCTCTACAAACTGAATTTAAAAACACCCTAAACTGGAATATATGCACATTGAAAAAAAGTTAAGAGTTGGTGATGGAGCTAGGAGGTTAATATGAGGTCTTAACAAGCTCCTAAGGGAACCCAGAGCAAACAAATGAACATAAAGTTGCCGTAGAATTTCAAGAAGTTTTATTGAGTTACGGGAAAGCTGACTGGAATGGAAGCATTCCAATTGGTTTGACTCTAAAATGATATCTCATTGAACGGTTACGTCCATACGAATTAGGAGCAGGAGTAGGCCAGTCGGACCTTCGAGCCTGCTCCCTCATTCAATAAGATCATGGCTGATCTGATTGTAACCTCAGTGCCACATTCCCACCTACCACCGATAACCTTTCACCTCCTTGCTTATCAAGAATGTTTCTACCTCTGCTTTAAAAATATTCAAAGACTCTGCTTCCATTGCCTTGTGGAGCAGAGAGTTCCAAAGACTCACGACCCTCTGAGAGAAAAAACGAGTGCTCATCTCTGTCTTAAATGGGTGACCCCTTATTTTTAAACAGTGACCCCTAGTTCTAGATTCTCCCACAAGGGGAAACATCCTCTCCACATCCACCCTGTCACGACCCCTCAGAATCTTATATGTTTCAATAAAACCGCGTCTTACTCTTCTAAATTCCAGCGGATTACAAGCCTAGCCTGTCCAACCTTTCCTCATAAGACAACCTGCCCATTCCAGGTATTTGTCTAATAAACCTTCTCTGAACTGCTTCCAATGCATTTACATCCTTCCTTAAATACGGCAACTAATACTGTACATAGTACTCCAGATGTGATCTCACCAATACCCTGTATAACTGAAGCATAACCTCCCTACTTTTGTACTCAATTCTCCTCGCAATCAACAATAACATTCTATTAGCTTTCTAATTATGTGCTGTACTTGCATACTAACCTTTTGCGATTCATGCAGTAGGCCCAGATCCCTTTGCATGTCAGAGCTCTGCAATGTCTCACCTTATAGATAATATGCTTTTTTACTCTTCCTGCCAAAATAGACAATTTCCCATTTTCCCACATTATACTCCATTTTCCAGATTTTCACCCACTCACAACCCATCTATATCCCTTTGTAGCCTCCTTATGTCCTCTTCACAACTCATTTTCCTACCTATCTTTGTGTCATCAGTAAATTTAACGACTATACCTTCGGTGCCTTCATCCAAGTCATTTATATAAATTGTAAAAAGTTGAGACCCCAGCACTGATCCCTGTGGCACACCACTAGTTACATCTTGCCAACCAGAAAATGAACCATTTATGCCTACTCTCTGTTTCCTGTTAGCTAGCTAATCTTCTATCCATGCCAATATGTTACCCCTACACCATGAGCTTTTATTTTCCGCAATAAACTTTGATGTGGCACCTTACAAAATGCCCCTTTATCCACAGCACATATTACGTCTTCAAAGAACTCAAATAAATTGGTTAAAAATGATTTCCCTTTCACAAAACCATGTTGACTCTGCCCGATTACCTTGAATTTTACTATGTGCCCTGCTATAAAGTCTTTTATAATCGTTTCTAACATTTTCCCTACGACAGATTCTAAGCTAACTGGCCTGTAGTTTCCATAGAACCACAGAAAAATTACAGCACAGAATTTGGCCATTCAGCCCATCTTGTCCATGCTGACCGAAAACTAGCCGCCCAATCTAATCCCACTTTCCAACACCTGGTCCATAGCCTTGCACTTCAGGTGCACGTCCAGGTACCTTTGAAAAGAATTGAGGGTTTCTGAATCCACCACCATTCCTGGCAGTGAATTCCAGACACCCACCATTCTCTGGGTGAAAAGGTTTTTCCGCATGTCCCCTCTAATTCTTCTACCAATCACCTTAAATCTGTGCCCCCTGGTAATTGGCCTCTCTGCTAGGGGAAACAGCTCCTTTCTGTCTACTCTATCTCGGCCCCTCATAATTTTGTACATCTCTATGAAGTCACCCCTCAGCCTTCTCTGTTCTAAGGAAAACAACCCTAGCCTATCCAATCTTTCTCAATCGCTGCAACTTTCGAGCCCTGGCAACATTCTTGTAAATCTCTTTTGTCCCCTCTCCAAAGCAATTATGTCCTTTCTGTAATGTGGTGACCAGAACTGTATGCAATACTACAACTCTGGCCTAACCAGTGTTTTATACAGTTCCAGCATTACATCCCTGCTTTTGAATGCTATACCTTGACCAATAAAGGAAAGCATTCCATATACCTTCTTCACCACTCTATCTACCTGTCCTGCCACCTTAAGGGACCTGTGGACATATACTCCAAGGTCTCTCACTTCTTCTATCACTCTCAATATCCTCCCGTTTATCGTGTATTCCTCGCTTTATTTGTCCTTCCCATATGCATTACCTCACACTTCTCTGGATTGAATTCCATTTGCCACTTTTTCACCCACTCAACTAAACCATTGATATCTTTCTGGAGTCTACAGCTATCCTCTTCACTATCAACTGCACGGCCAATTTTTGTGTAATCAGCAAATTTCCCAATCATGCCTCCCACATTTAAGTCCAAATCATTAATATATATCACAAACAGCAAGGGACCCAACATTGAGCTCTGTGGAATGCCACTGAAAACTGCTTCTCATTCACAAAAACATCCGTCGACTACTACCCTTTGTTTCCTGGTCCTGAGCCAATTCTGGATCCAAGCTGTCACATTCCCCTGCATTCCATGAGCTTTCATTTTACTGACCAGACTGCCATGTGGGACCTTGTCAAATGCCTTACTAAAATCCATCCCTTCTTTCTGTATCCCTCCCTTTTTGAATAAAGGAGTTACATTTGCTATTTTTTAGTGTAATGGAACCTTCCCTGAATCTAGGGAATTTTGGAAAATTAAAACCAACACATCAACTATCTCACTCGCCACTTCCTTTAAGACCCTAGGATGAAGTCCATCAGGACCCGGGGACTTGTCAGCCTGCAGCTCCAACAATTTGCTCAGTACCACTTCCCTGGTGATTGTAATATACTTGAGTTCCTCCCTCCCTTCCATTTCCTGATTCACAGTGTTATGGCCAGGTGAGGAGAGGGTCTCAGGCTCCCCCTTTCGCTCCCTCTCTGGTTTGACTGCAATAGGGTTTATCCTTTTTTAACACAGTGATTGAACCTACCACCTCAGTGAGTGCTTGCTCCTGTTCCTCCAATATAATTGCCAAAGAACCAATCAGAAAGATTTTCTTGAGTTTAAACAAGAAAGATATAAGTTTATTATTCTTAATGCTCAAATGGGTTAAAATTACTAAACATACGCTACACGGTCACACACTCACTCACACGAGAGTCACACACATACACAAATAGATTACAGAGGGAAAAACAGAGTTGGGTGGTTGGAGAGAGTCCAGAATAAACAGAATTTAAATACTGAATATCAGTCCCAGAGTCCTCAGTTGAAATTGTAGTTCTGAATTCCTCACTGGGCCACGTGCATGGTTGCGGGCTTGCTTCTCAGGTGCTGGAAGGCAGAAGAGGGGCTTTGATCCTTGTCCCCTAGTTGTTGCTGTGGTGGTCTGTAGGCTGGAAATTTTATCCAAGGCTTCTCTGGATTTTTACTGGAGAGAGAGAGAGAGCTGCTCTGTGGATGGCTTCTCATTTACTGTTTTCTGCTTTTTTTCTGAGTGACAAAGCTTAATCTCTCCAGAGCTGTACAAGCAGTCACATGACATTATCAAACCTCTTTGTGGTGTTAATGAGGTCCTTCTGATATCTTTTCTGAGATTCAAGGCTCATCTCCTCAAGCTGTCCAGTCACACTTGGTGGGGGTTGGCTCTTTCAAAGTCAATGGGTGTCGATGGCTCCTGACCACCATGTTGATAAAGCCATTTTGGGTCATTTAATCAGAGAGCACCCCATTGTTCTGGCAAGTTTGAATCAGTCATGTTGCCTCCAGTCTATTCCTTTATGGTTTCAAATGTAAATTTCAGTGGTCACCTTGGTTGCCAGGTTACTCTTTCCAAAAATTTCCAATAAAAGTCTCAGGCAAGGTTCCAACCGACGAAATTAATATTTCCCATCTGGCATGTAGGGTTCTCATGACAACAGCTATTTCTGGGATGTTACTTGTATCCTTTATGGTGAAGAACGATGCAAAATACCTGTTCAATTCACCTATCATCTTATTTTCTATTATTAATTCGCTGGACTTACTTTCTATAGGACCAACGCTCATTTCATTAACTCTTTTCTTTTTTAACTATCTATAAAAACTCTTACTATCTGTTTTTATATTTCTAGCTAGCTTTCTCTTGTACTCTAATTTTTCCCTCCTTATTAATCTTCTGTTCATTTTTTGCTTTTTTTTTATATTCTGTCCAATCTTCTGACCTGCCACCCATCTTTTTGCAATGATATGCTTTTTCTTTAAGTTTGATACTATCTTTAACTTTTTTAGTTAACTATGGATGGTGGGTCCTCTGTTTGGAATTTATCTTTCTCATTGGAATGTTTCTATTCGGTGTATTCTGAAATATCCCTTTAAAGATGGCACTGAATCTCTATTGACCTATCCCTTAACCTACTTTGCCAGTTCACTTTAGCTAGCTCTGCTTTCATGCCCTCATAATTGCCCTTATTTAAGTTTAAAATACTAGTCTTAGACCCACTCTTCTTTCCCTCAAAATGAACATAACATTCAACCATATTATAATCGCTGCTGCCTAGGGGCACCTTCACTATGAAGTTAATCCATGCCCAGTAGTCAGAGGTTCAGTCAGATGTATGAGCTGCCTTAGCCAGTCTCAGCTTGGCACAACAGGTTCTATGGTTGCCTCTGGATTAGAGCAGAGAAAATTAGCCAAGGCAATCACTATCTAGCAACCCCTGATGGAGTGTCAAGCAAGGACAGGGTTGGGTGTGGGTGAATAACCTACCAGTCCTCATTGCCAAGCCCAACACTTGAATAATGGCCAACTGAGCAAGACACAGGAATGGAGCTTCTGTAGATGGTACGTACTGCTGCCACTGTGTGCTTGTGGTGGAGGGAGTGAATGTTTAAGGTGTTGAGTGGGGTGCCGATCAAGCAGGCTGCTTTGTCCTTGGTGGTGTCGAGCTTCCTGAGTGTTGTTGGAGCTACACTTATCCAGGCAAGTGGAGAGTATTCCATCGCACTCCTGACTTGTGCCTTGTAGATGGTGGACAGGCTTTGTGGAGTCAGGAGGTGAGTTACTCACTGAAGAATTTCCAGTCTCTGACCTGCTGTTGTAGCCAGAGTGCTAATGTGGCTGGTCCAGTTAGGTTTCTGGTCAATTGGTAACCCTCAGGACATTTGATGGTGGGAGATTCAGTGATGGTGATGCCATTGAACGTCAAGGCAGATGGTTAGATTCTGTCTTGTGGAGATGGTTATTGCTTAGCACTTGTGTGGCATGAATATTACTTACCACATATCAGCCTGAGCCTGAATGTTGTCCAGGTCTTGCTGCATGCGGGAATGGACTGCTTCAGTATCTGAGGAGTTGCAAATGGTACTGAGTACTGCGCAATCATCAGCGAATATCCCCGCTTTTGACATGATGTTGGGAAAGTCATTGATAAAGCAGCTGAAGATGGTTGGCCTAGGACACTACTCTGAGGACATCCTGCAGTGATGTCCTGATGCTGAGATGTTGGCCTCCAACAACAAACAATCATCTTCCTTTGTGATAGGTTTTCCCCCTGATTCCCATTGACTTTAATTTTATCAGGGCTCCTTGATGTGACACTTGGTCAAATGCTGCCTTGATGCCAAGGGCAGTCGCCTTCACCTCACCTCTTGAATTCAACTCTTTTGTCTATGTTTGGACCAAGGCTGTAATGAGGTCTGGAGCTGAGCGGCCCTTGTCGGAACCCAAACTGAGCTTTGGTGAGCAGGGTGAAGGGATCTCCTTGACTGTGGGCCTAAGTGAAGTGATTCTAAGAAAGTCCATATTCAACTGCATTGCAATAACTACTCAGCTACTCTCATGAACTTTCCAGCATCTGGGTTCACCATGGCAACAAAGATACCAGAGAAAAAGCGAAGGATGTTTGACCATTTATATAGCGCCTTTCAAGACCTCAGGCCAGCCCAAAGTGCTTTACTGCCAACGGAGCACTTTTTTTTGAAGTGCAATCATTGTATAGGAAATGCAGCAGCCACTTTGAACACAAGCAACAACATGATAAATGACCAGAATAATTTGTATTTTTTTTTAGTGATATTGGTTGGTGGATTAATATTGGTCAGGGCGCAAGGGAGAACTCCCCTGTTCTTCTTCAAAACAGTGCCATGGGTTTTTTTAGGTCCATCTGAGAGGACAGATGGGGCCTCAGTTTAACATTTCATCTGAAAGACAATACCTCCGGTGGTGCAGCTCTCCCTCAGCACTACACTGAAGTGTTAGCCTAGGTTTTGCCCTCAGATCACTAGAGCGCGACTGGAGACGCCCGAGCTTCTGACGGGACGAGTGTACGACACACTGACACATGGTTGACACAGAAACAGAGATCAAGCAGTTGGCTATTCCATTCCATATCATGAATTACTTTTTTCTTTGTTTCTTATCTACTTAGCTCTGTACCCCAGCGGTACCATTCCTTAGATCAAGTGTCTAGCTTCTAAGCCTACTAATGCTGCATCATCTGTGATCACAGACTAGATCTTAATAAGTGACATATTGTGTTGTGGATATGCCAATATGGTGCTGTACCAACCTACAGCCATATACACAAAATGCCCTAGGCCATTTTTATTTCATTGAGAAAACTGGATGAAGAGCTAAGGCTCACAGTGCAGGACACCAGCTTGGGTTTTAAAAGCAGGTAGATTGTAGAAGGAAGGTAACTGAGGAGGTAAGGTGTTCCATAGGATGAATTATGATTGAAAACAGTGCAATGAATCTTGATCTGATTATACAGTAGTAGAACTCACAAAGGTATTTCACCAAGCCTATGTTCCCAGCTTAGGGTTGCGCTTGAAGGGAGAATGAGTTGGAAAACTCACTGTGTGCAAGGATTGGTAAATTTGCCTGACTTTCCTCAAAGATTACAGCAAAAATCCTTCATTCCAATCATCGAATTACAGGGAAATACACAAGTACTGCCACTGGACATGAACAGTGAAGAAGAGAAAAAATAAGAGGATGATCTTTGTGCAATGAAGGAACAACACTAGACAGAAACGTCACAGAACTGAAGGGGAACTGAAAGTATGATTAATGAGATGAAGAAGAACTGAAAGTATGATTAATGAGATGTCATATGTGCATTAGAACACTGGACATGTCCCCAGTGGGCACATTTTATTAACTCTAAGTCTCAGCTGTAAATATGTGTGCTATCATGGGGGAACAGGATACAGATAGGGGACAGCTGCCTACTTGCCTGAAAATTGCACTGTAAAATGTGAACTAAACACATGTAGCAGTGGCTTTAGAGATGTCTGTACCCCATGATATTTCATATTCTCAGCTGGAAGAGCACAACATGCAGGGCACAAGGACAGTTAACAAGGACATTTCTCACTGTGTAACCAGAGAATGGATTAAAAGAATGAAAAATGCTTAAACTATCCTATAGGTTAAATGCCAAGGTCTTCCTGTGATCTAATCATGGGTGTACAGCGAACACTATAGACCACAAGAGCAAGACTTGAGATGAGATTATCAGCTTGAACCCACTGATATTGGTTATTTCATGTAATACACCTCACTGATACACTTGGATTTCTTTACATTATATTACTCAAGAACCAAACATTCTTGGGTTGAAATTGCACTCTATGATATTAGGGGGGTAAATTTCTATGGGGTTTGCCTACTCGACTAATGTAACGCGTGAAAGAATGGCAGAAACTCTGGGAGGTTGATGGATGTGTAGGGAAAGTAACATGCTACAGATGCTGGATGTTCTGATGAAAGTCATCAACTTGAAACATTAAGTCTGTTTCTCTCTCCACTGAGGCTGTCAGACCTGCTATTTCTATTTTTTTCTGTTTTTAGTTCATATTTTGATGGTTTGATTTTAGTTGTCGACAATGGAGAGAAAGACATTAAGGAATGCATTTGAGAATTTATTCCTCCTGTCTAATGATGTGGATTAGCGTTTCAACAGTGGGGAGAGGTAGGCAATGCTCTGGAGGTGGAGATGCAGTACTGGTGATGGACTGCATATAGGATAAGAAGGGTATCTGAGAAAGGTGTTTTAAATTTGTAATATATTTGGAATTCAGATGGCTTTGATGAACTACAACGTCAATATTATTATAGGTACTCCTCAGTGTTCCTTGTCCTGGCTATGCATTATTTTGTATGGTGAAGAGCCTTATAATGAGCATGTATTTTATACTTTTTTAAAAGTTGGGAATGACAACTTCAGTTTCTTGATGTGAGGATGAAATATGGTCACTCAGCACTATTGGCTATGAATACTTACAAGAGGGAATTAACCCCTTTTCTCATGTCATCACTGCAGCACTTCCAGGGAATTCTTTGCAAGAGAGTAAAGGGAATTCTATTCACTTGTAATGCTTTATTGGGAATAGTAGGATAGTGGTCATGTTATGGTATAGTAATCCAGAGATCCTGGACTAATAAGAACATAAGAAATAGGAGCAGGAGTAGGGCATTTGGCCCCTCGAGCCCACTCTGCCATTCAATAAGATCATGGCTGATCTGATTGTGGTCTTAACTCCACTTTCCTGCCGACCCCCCATAACCCTTGACTCCCTGTCTCAGCCTTGAACATATTCAATGACCCAGCTTCCACTGCTTTCTGGGGTAGAGAATACCAAATATTAACAACCCTCTGAGGGAAGAAATTCCTCCTCATCTCCATCTTAAAAGGGTGATTCCTTATTTTGAAACTGTGTCCCCTAGTTCTAGTTTCCCCCATGAGGTGAAACATCTTCTCAGCATCTATCCTGTCAAACCCCCTCAGAATCTTATATGTTTCAATACGATCACCTCTCATTCTTCTAAACTCCAATTAGTATAAGCCCAACCTGTTCAACCTTTCCTCATAAAACAACCCCTTCATCCCAGGTATCAACCTAATGAACATTTTCTGAATTTCTCCCAATGCAAGTATATCCCTCCTTTAATAAGGAGACCAAAACGTAGGCAGTACTCTAGGTGTGATCTCACCAATGCCCTGTACAGTTGTAACAAAAATTCCCATTTTTATAAAGGCAACATTCCACTGCCTTCGTAACTATTTGCTGTACTTGCATGCTAACCTTTTGTGATTCAATAATTTGGAGTAAATGAGTTCACATCCCATTGTGGCAGCTGGGGAGTTTAAATTTAGTTAATTAATAATTAAAAAGTTTGCATCAGCAATGGTGGCCATGAAACTACTGTAAATAAAACATGTGGTTCACTAATGTCCTTTAGGAAAGGAAATCTGCCATCCTCACCTGGTCTGGTTTATATGTGACAGCAGACCCACAGTAATGTCTGAAATGGCCTAGCAAGCCACTCAGTTGTCAAGAAGGCAGTTCACCACCACCTTCTCAGGGCAATCAGGGATGGGCAATAAATGCTGGCTTTGCCAGCGAAGCCCACATCCTGTGAATGAATTAAAAAATGGGATAACTCAGCATGTATTACAAGAAAGAGATGAGTGTATGTTATTGTAATCAGAAGCAGACAAATTCTTGTATATATTACTCAGTGGCAACATTAACTCATTTAAACTAATGTCTGTGTAATGGAACAAAGGAAGAGCTTACATTTATGGAGCCTTTCACATCTTCAGGACGTTCAAAGTGCTTTACAGCCAATTAAGTGCTTTTGAAATGTAGTCACAGTTGCAATGTAGGAAATGCAGCAGCCAATTTGCTCTCAGCAAGCACCCCCAAACAGCAATGTGATAATGACCAGATAATCTTTTTCTTTAGTTTCACTCATTTGATCCTTGTCCTTGCTGACCTACATTGGCTCCCAGTTATGCAACACCTCAATTTTAAAATTCTCATCCTCGTTTGCAATTCCCAATATAGCCTCACCCCTCTCTAGCTCTGTAACCTCCTCCAGCCCTACAACCCTCCAAGGTCTCAGCAGTCCTCTAATTCTGCTCTCTTGAGAATCCCTGATTTTAATTGCTTTACCATTGGTGTCTGTTGCTTCAGCTGCCAAGGCCCTAAGCTCTGGAGTTCCCTTCCTAAACCACTCTGCCTCCCTTTTTTTCATTTAAGACACTCCTTAAAACATACTTCTTTGAGCAAGCTTTTGGGTCACGTGCCCTAATATCCCCTTATGTAGCTTGGTGTCAAACTTTGCTTTAAAACGCCCCTATGAAGCACCTTGAGATTTTTTTTTTATTCATTCATGGGATGTGGGCGTCACTGGCTAGACCAGCATTTATTGCCCATCCCTAATTGCCCTTGAGAAGGTGGTGGTGAGCTGCCTTTTTGAACCGCTGCAGTCCATGTGAGGTAGGTACACCCACAGTGCTGTTAGGAAAGGAGTTCCAGGATTTTGACCCAGCGACAGTGAAGGAACGGTGATATAGTTCCACGTCAGGATGGTGTGTGGCTTGGAGGGGACCTTGTAAGTGGTGGTGTTCCCATGCATCTGCTGCCCTTGTCCTTCTAGGTGGCAGTGTTGAGTATTTGGAAGGTGCTGTCTAAGCAGCTCAGATGATTGACCTTCAACAACCACAACCATCTTCCTTTAGCTAGGTATGAGTCCAACCAGTGGAGAGTTTTCCCCCTGATTCCCATTGACTCCAGTTTTGCTATGGCTCCTTGATGCCATCCTAGGTCAAATGCTGCTTTGATGTCAAGGGCAGTCACTCTCACCTCACCTCCTGAGTCCAGCTCTTTTGTCCACATTTGAACCAAGGCTGTAATGAGGGCAGGAGCTGAGTGGCCCTGGTGGAATGCAAACTGAGCGTCACTGAGCAGGTTATTGCTGAGCAAGTGCCACTTGATAACACTGTCAAAGACACCTATAGCAGGGCATTTAGAAAAATTCAAGGTAATCGGGGAGAGTCAACTTGGCTTTGTGAAAGGGAAATCATATTTAACCAATCTACAGAAGTTCTTTGAAGAAGTAACATGTGCTGTGGATAAAGGGGAACCGGTGGATGTATAGTACTTAGATTTCCACAAGGTATTTGATAAGGTGCCACATCAAAGGTTACTGCGGAAAATAAAAGCTCATGGTGTAGGGGGTAACATATTGACATGGAGAGAAGATTAGCTAGCTAACAGGAAACAGAGAGTAGGCATAAATGGGTCATTTTCTGGTTGGCAAGATGTAATGAGTGGTGTGCCACAGGGATCAGTGCTGGGGTTTTCAACCTTTTGCAATTTATATAAATGACTTGGATGAAGGCACCAAAATTATGGTTGCTAAATTTACTGATGGCCTACTCCTGCTCCTAATTCGTATGGACGTAACCGTTCAATGCGATATCATTTTAGAGTCAATCCAATTGGAATGCTTCCATTCCAGTCAGCTTTCCCATAACTCAATAAAACTTCTTGAAATTCTACAGCAACTTTATGTTCATTTGTTTGCTCTGGGTTCCCTTAGGAGCTTGTTAAGACCTCATATTAACCTCCTAGCTCCATCACCAACTCAACTTTTTTTTCAATGTGTATATATTCCAGTTTAGGGTGTTTTTAAATTCAGTTTGTAGAGATAAGATGACTTCTCAGAAATACAATTATAAAATTCCAGAACCACCTTGATTTCCAGTTTGTCCAAGTAACGTCTGTACTCCCAGAGTCACTTATCTACAAGCAGACAGGTCTCGTGCAGGCGATATGGCCATTGGGGTTTGAAACTGCTGTTGCTTATTCGCAACTGGCACTTTTCTTCTTGGTTGATGCACGTGGCCATTTTTCACCTCCCTTTGCTCATGAATTCTGAAGGAGAAGCGTCAGAAGATTGGCGTACAGTTCATTAATGTCACAGTGGCCTTTCTTCCCCATGACTTGTTTGGTTTTGTTCTCTAAGAAGAAGCAGCTTCAGACCTCGAAGCTTATAATCAATCGCTACAAGTCAAGTACCAACACTGGTGCTACTCATACCAGTACTCCAGATACTCTACTACTGGGTCACCAACTGGTGGATGTATAAGATCCCATGCTGCTAACTGTATAATAATTGTGTGTTTAATGGCATTTGCATGGTGGGCATTAATTAGGGATTCATTTGTGCTCATATATAGGAGCAGAATAAAAATATTTTTGTTGGGTTTGGAGGTGCATGTTTGTAATATTTGTCTCAGTAAATAAAAGCTTATAAATGTGTAAAGTTTAAGTTTTAGTTCTAACCTATCTGGCTATCTTGCATAGAACACACGCCGCTCTTCAAGGAGGAGAATCGGAATTCTCCCCAGTGTCCCGGCCAATATTTATCCCCCAGCCAACATCACAAGAAAACAGATTATCTCGTCGTTATATTAATGCTGTTTGTCGGACCTTGCTGTGTGCAAATTGGCTGCCACATTTCCTACATCACAATGGTAACAATGCTTCAAAAGTACGTCTTTGGCTGTAAAGTACTTTGGGACATCGTGAGGTCATGAAAGGTGCTACATAAAGGAAGGTCTTTTTTTTTCCTTTACCAATGTTAGGATCAGCTTGTCTGAGATGGTAGTACTGTTATCTTTGAGTGAGATAGCTGTGGTTTCAAGCCCCATTTGAGGATGATAGCACATAACCTAGGTTGATGTTATAGTACATTGCTGTGTGAGTGCTGCATTGCTGGAGGTGCGGTTATTCAAATGAGAAGTGGGATTGGGTTTTCTACTTTTGCGTCACCAGCTCACAATCATCTATTCATTCATCTTAATAAGTGGAAAAATTGCAGGCTGTAAAAACACAATATCAGGAAACTCCTGACCGTTAAGGGTTGACCTCATCTAACTGGTATGTGGTTCAGGTAAGTGTTAAGAATCCCATGGCATTTGAAGAGAAACAGGGAGTTCTCCTGCTGTCACTGTCCTTCATCCCTCCTTTAGTCAGCAGCATCAAAAAGAGATTAAATGGTCATTCATCTCATGGCCATTTGTGGATCTTTGCAGTCCAAATGTCTGTACAGCAGTCAAATCAACCTTGATTTTAAACTCTCATCTTTGTTTTGAAATCTCTCCATGGCCTCGCCCTTCCTTTATCTCTGTAACTTCCCCCAGCCCTACAACTCTTCAAGGAATGAAGGAGGTCACAATGGCAGGGAGGGGTGAAGCTATGGATGAGAATTTTAAATTCAAGGCATCTTTATTTTTAAATGCCTAGGAGGCAAATTTGGATAGCCCTCAAAACCAATTGTGGGAATTGCGATGCGCAATTAACCTGCACCCGTTGCTTCCAATGCAGGCAGCACGCAAACTTCATGTTGCACCCTCATTTAAATGATTGCAGCACGCAGCTAATTCTAAGCACGCTGTTGATTGGCTGCTCGACTGAGCAGGGGAGTGCAAAATCGTGAGAGGCTAGCACAAGTTCAAGTGATGCTGCACTACTTAATGCCCAGCATGCACCTCTTAAAGGGAAGAAGCAATTTGACTGGAGCAGGTGCTGGAAGGCATTCTAAAAATGAATTTGTCTGGGAAAGACACAAGAATGGCACAATATGGCCGAAAGCGGGCTCTAAGATTCTGCATCATAGCACTGGAGGCCTTGGCGCAGGAGGTAGAAAGGAGGAGAGAGGTCCTTTATCCACAGGGTACCAGCAGACCCTCCAGACAAACACTGCAAAGGCAGTGGCAGATAACCGTCAGTTAATGCCAGAAATCTAGTCCCAAAGACCAGGATGCAGTGCTGCAAGACGTTCAATGACCTGACGAAAGTGGCCAATGTCAGTACCACCCTCCCTCATTCACCTCCCAACAATCTCTGTTCACCACAACTCATACTTCACAGTCATAGTTACACTTCACCCTCATACACTTAGCACTGCTGCAAGCCTCACACCCACACCTCACAGTTTGCACATACTTCCAGCTATCCAACCATGACAGGCACATTGCCCAAACACATTGTACAAAATTCACTGACACACTTCCCTCACTCTTCCAGGACAATGTAGTCAACAACCATAGGCAGCAGGAGGGGACAGGGGACCAACAGGGGACAGGCCCAGTTGCATGTCCTCACCCCAATTGAGGAGATGGTGCTTGCCATAATTGGAGCAACCATGACTCAGGCCATGGCCAGCAGCAGGGTTGAAACTAGCGAAAATGATGGCATCCTCATATCTATTGTTTCTTCTCACATTCCACTTACCCTTCATCTCACAATTTCTTCTGATTTAAAAGCTACAGATCTAAGCATGCACCTCTTGGTTTTCCCCATTTCCTAACCACAATCTTACCCTTATGCGTTTCTCCTTTCAAGAACTGCCACCTGGCCCTACAGTAGTGCAACAGCAAGAGGCGGAAGAGGAAGGAGAGACTGATGATGAAGAAACACCATCACTCAATCTGACACTCGCAGCCACCAGCTCAGATACTGACACTGCATGTATTTTAGAGGGTAGCTTGGAGTTGTATTCTGCACATGGTGAGGCACCAGGCATGAATGGCCTGCAGTCAGGGAAGGGGGAAAGGGTAGATTAGGTGTCAGCTCAATTGCAGCACAAGGAGAATCTACTCAACATCTGAGTTCTGCAATGAAATCTCAGATTGAAATCTGGGAAGGTCAGCTTGTTGCCACACAGGTTCATACTGCTGCCATCATGGCTGCAGATACCAGTGCTTAAAGGGGATTTCAGGTGTCACAGCAGTCCAGCAATCTGTCCTCCAACATATAACTTTGATTGCTGAGATGCTGCCCTGGGGAGAGTAGCAGTGGCTCTGTGGAGCATGAACCTTCTGTCCTCTCTCAGGGTGACAGCATTCGTCCTCCTGCCACTGGCACTTAACCAGTGCCCTTGATGTTGCTTGTCAGCCAGCCCAGGCTGCTGTTGCCCATGCCGACGTGGTGCAGTCCAAAGCTGGGCCTTCTAGGGCCTGAGCTGCTTGTAGTCGGCCTACAAGGCCATCTGCAAATCCCGCAGCGAAAGTCAGTAGCTTTCCACCAGCCATGCTGCAGCCACTGAGGTAGCACGGTGTAAGAGCACTACGACAGGCAAAGGCCAAGGGAAGACAGACAAAAAGTGAATTTTGTTTCGAATACTGGGTAGTTTGATCTATAAAGTTGGTCTGGAATATTTATTTTGTGGTGGCATTTATCTCAGCATTGTTGCCAAGAGGATGGGGTGATGGTCAGTAACAGAGAGAAGGTAAGGTGTGGGACTGTATTGAATGGCCAGTTAGGGTTGTGTTTACTGGTACCATAGTCGAATGAGCCGATTACAGACAGCCCGCCTGGAAAGGGGTTGTGTTGGTTGCCTCCTCCCTGCCTCCTACTCCTCCTCTTCTTGCTCCTCTTCCTTCTCAGCATTTCGTTGTTTACCAGGTTGCAAGGGCTGAGCCCTCATGATGTCGAGGCTGGGCAGGATACAGCAGACCACGACGAATTGTGAGATGGGCTCTGCAGAGCAGTCCAAGCAACAGAAAGGTAGCTTAAGCACCCCAATGGTCTACTCGATGACATTTCATGTGGCAGCATGGCTCTCATTGTATGCAAGCTGCCCATTTGTACGTAGGTTGTGCATCAGAATCATGAACCAGGTAGTCAGCAGATAGCCCTTGATGCCCAGTATCCATCCTCTTGATTGGTATGGTGGGTGAAATGTTGATGGTACAGCGGACAGGCACAGAATAAAGGCATCATCACTGCTGCCAAGATAATGGGAATTGACCTGGATGATGCACTGAGTATAGACACACAACAATTGGACAGCTGGAGTGGAACCCCTCTGGTTGCAGTACATCTCTGAATTTAGATGCGGCACCTGCAGAGTGACTTGTGTACAGTCAATGGCACCCTGCACCATGGGGTAGCCCACTATCACTCCACAAGCTTCTCTCTGGCAAGTAAGAATGAAATGTATTCAGCTTTCCTAGTACACAGGTCCTCATGACCTCCCTTATACCACAGTGGACAGCAAACTGGGAGATGTTAGAAATATCAACTGCTCCAGCCTGAAAGGAGCCTGAGGCAAAATAATTCAAGGTCACAGTCACCTTCACTGCCACTGGCAATGTTGTCCTCACCCTGCTCTGAGGCTGCAGGTTTGCCTGCAACAGGTTGCAAACTTCAGTGAGAACCTCCTTAGTGAAATGCAGACATTGCACACATTGTTCCTCACTGAGACTGAGGTAGGAAAATTGCTCCTGAAGGACTCTGGGTGGAACTGGCCTCCTACTGAGAGCCCTTCTCCTCCTCCTCCTCCTGCCTCTTCAAGCAGCTTGTTCTCTAAGTTAGCTCTGCTCATTCTCCTTGTTGTGCTGCAGGCCAAGGGGGATGGAAACATCATCACACATGACTGGGAGCACATGGTCTGAGTAGAACCCTTGAAGTTGGAACCAAGGCCTTCACCACGTGCCACACCACACCCTGTAGACTTCAGAAACTTTAAGTGGCAGTATAGCCTCTGAACACTTCTCCTAACTCAGCAACTGGCAGTAGAAATCAGCTAACTTGAACGTAGCTGATGTTCCATTTAAATAGCACTGTTGGGTGGGGGGCAGGTGGGGTCTCTCCTGCTGCTAGGTGCATGTTCAGCTCTGTGAGATTAAGAGAGGGTGTTAGCTGGGGTCAAAAATGATACAGTTAGACTCAAACCAGCATTACATGCTGAATGATGCCACAATCTGCCTACTCTGCATATTCCTGGTGCCTGTGCTAATGACACCACCAAAATGGCATCCAGACGTGTGTGCACTGTGTGTGGATGCGAAACAGCACCCATAGTGTCAAAAATACAGGTACTTAGCAACTGAGTTTTGCCATGCTAATTTTTTTACAAAAATGTATTTGAGGCAATTTCATACAGTGCATTGTTTGAAATCTTAGCCAGCTAGAAGATTCTCAATATAGGAAATAGGAGCAGGGGTAGGCCATATGACCCCTTGAGCCAGCTCCACCATTTAATAAGATCATGGCTGATCTGACCTTGGCCTCAACTCCACTTTCCTGCATGTTCACCATAACTCTTGGCTCCCCTCCAATTCAAGAATACATCTATCTTAGCTTTGAATAGATTCAATAACCTTGCCTCCACAGATCTCTGGGGTAGAGAATTCCTAAGATTCATGACCCGCTGAGAGAAGAAATTCCTCCTCATCTCCACCTTAAATGGGTGATCTCTTATTCTGAAACTATGCCCCATAGCTTTAGATTCCCCCACATGGGGAAACATCCTTTTAGCATCAAGTCCTCTCAGAATTTTATATGTTTCAGTGAGATCACTTCGCATTCTTCTAAACTCCAATGAGTATCGGCCCAACCTGCTCAACCTTTCCTCATAAGACAATCCCTTCATCCCAGAATGAACCTTCTCTGAACTGCCTCCAATGCAAGTATATTCCTCCTTAAGTAAGGAGACCAAAACTGTATGTGGTTCTCTAGGTGTAGTCTCACCAATGCCCTGTACAATTGTAGCTAAGACTTCCCTATTTTTATACTCCATCCCCCTTGCAATAAATGCCAACATGATGGAAGGTGTCATTGACAGTGCAATAACCTGCTCAGTGACATTGAATTTGGGTTCTGCCAGGCCCACTCAGCTCCTGACCTCATCGCAGCCTTGGTCCAAACACGGACAAAAGAGCTGATCTCAAGAAGTGAGGTGAGAGTGACTGCCCTTGACATCACGGCAGCATTTGACTGAGTATGGCATCAAGGAGTACTAGCAAAACTGGACTCAATGGGAACCAGGGGGAAAACTCTCCGCTGGTTGGAGTCATACCTAGCGCAAAGGAAGATGGTTGTGGTTATTGGAGGCCAATCATCTCAGCTCCAGGACATCACTGCAGGAGTTCCTCAGGGTAGTATCCTAGGCCCAACCATCTTCAGCTGCTTCACCAATGACCTTCCTTCAGTCATTAGGTCAGAAGTAGGGATGTTCGTTGATGATTGCACAATGAAGAAATGCAGCAAGACCTGGACAATATCCAGGCTTGGGCTGATAAGTGGCAAGTAACATTCGCGCCTCACAAGTGCCAGGCAATAGCCATCTCCAACAAGAGTGAATATAACCATCTTCCCTTGGCATTCAATGACATTATGATCATTGAATACTCTACTATCAACATCCTGGGGGTTACCATTGACCCGAAACTGAACTGGTGTAGCCATGAATACCGTGGCCAGAAGAGCAGACTAGGAGTCCTGTGGTGAGTAACTCACCTCCTGACTTTCAAAGCCTGTCCACCATCTACAAGGCACAAGTCAGGAGTGTGATGGAATACTCTCCACTTGCCTGAATGGGTGCAGCTCCAACAATACTCAATAAGCTCAACACCATCCAGGACAAAGCAGCCCACTTGATTGGCACCCCAGCTGTACTGGAACAGCCTGGCTAGGTGTGCAGCAAGTTCTGGAGCATAGGTCTTCAGTACTATTGCCGGAATTTTGTCAGGGCCCATAGCCTTTTCAGTATTCAGTGCCTTCAGTCATTTCTTGATGTCATGCGGAGTGAATCAAATTTGATGAAGACTGGAATCAAATTTGATGAAGACTGGCATCTGTGATGGTGGGGACTTTAGGTGGAGGCCAAAATGGATCACCTACTTGGTACTTCTGGCTGAAGATTCCTGCAAATGCTTCAGCCTTATCTTTTGCACTGATGTGCTGGGCTCCCCCATCACTAAGGATGGAGATATAAGTGGAGCCACGTCGTCCAGTTAGTTGTTCCATTGTCCACCACCATTCATGACTGGATGTGGCAGGACTACAGTGCTTTGATCTGATCCATTTGTTGTGGGATCGCTTAGCTCTGTCTATTGCATGCTGCTTATGCTATTCGGCATGTAAGTTGTCATGGTTTGTAGCTTCACCAGGTTGACACCTCATTTTGAGGTATGCCTCCTGCTGCTCTTGGCATGCCCTCCTGCACTCATCATTGAATCAGGAATGGTCCCCCGGCTTGATGGTAATGGTAGAATGGGGGATATGCCGGGCCATGAGGTTACAGATAGTGGTTCAGTACAATTCTGCTGCTGCTGATGACTCACAGCGCGTCATGGATGCCCAGTTATGCATTGCTAAATCTCTTTGTAATCTATCCCATTTAGCATGGTAGCGCCACACAAGACAATGGGGGTATCCTCAATGTAAAGATGGGACTTTGTCTCCACAAGGACAGTGCGGTGGTCACTCCTATCATACTGTATGGACAGAAGCATTTGTGGAAGGCAGATTGGTGAAGACGAGGTCAAGTATATTTCCCCCCCTGTTGGTTCCCTCACCACCTGCCGCAGACCCAGTCTAGCAGTTATGCCCTTTAGGACTCGGCCAGTTGTGGTGCTACCGAGCCATTCCTGGTGATGGACATTGAAGTCCCCCACCCAGAGTACATTTTGTGCCCTTACCACCCTCAGTGCTTCCTCCAAGTGGTGTTCAACATGGAGGAGTACTGAATCATCAGCTGAGGGAGGGCTATAGGTTTCTTTGCCCATGTTTGATCTGATGCCATGAGATTTCATGGGGTCTGGAGTTGATGTTAAGGACTCCCACTCGACTGTATACCACTGTGCTGCTACCTTTGCCCTGCCAGTGGGACAGGACATACCCGGGATGGTGATGTCTGGAACATTGTACCGTCTGATTCGGTGAGTATGACTATGTCAGGCTGTTGCTTGACTAGTCTGTGGGACAGCTCTCCCAATTTTGGCACAAGCCCCCAGATCTTAGTAAGGAGAACTTTGCAGGGTCAACAGGACTGGGTTTGCCTTTGTCATTTCCAGTGCCTAGGTTGATGCCAGTCTCATTCCTTATTGACCTCATAGCAGTTAGATTCGAGCTTGCTAGGCCACTTCAGAGTCAACCACATTGCTGTGGGTCTGGAGTCACATGTAGGCTAGAGCAGGTAAGGACAGCAGATTTTCTTTTCTAAAGGACATTAGTGAACCAAATGCGTTTTTACAACAATGGTTTCCTGGCCATCATTAGACTAGCTTCCAGACTGATTAATTGAATTCAAATTCCACCTTCTGCCATGGTGGGATTCAAACCCATGTCCCCAGAGCAGTACGCTGGGTCTCTAGGTTACTCGTCCAGTGACAATACCATTACACCACTGCCTCCCCATTTCTTCTGACTTTCTGTTTCCTGTCAGTTAGCCAATCCTCTATCCATGCTAATATATTACCCCCCAACACCATGAGCTCTTGTGCAGTAATCTTTTATGTGGTACCTTATCAAATGCCTTTTGAAATCCAAAAACACTACAGCTACATCTTCAAAGAACTCTGATAAATTTGTCAAACATGATTTCCCTTTCATAAAGCCACAATGACTTTGCTTGATTGTATTCTAATTTTCTAAACGTCCTGCTACTACTTCCTTAATAAGGGATTCCAGCATTTTATGAATGACAGATATTAGGATAACTACATATTCCTTACACCCATTTCAATAGGTTGTGCCCAGTAAGGCACTCAGAATATTTTAAATAGGAGAGGTTCTTGGCAGGATAAGCTCACTTAGTTTTCACATCAGTACTGTCTGGTCGCCACAGTACAAACAGAAGCTATTGAAAGGGCACAGAAGAGAACAGCCAGAATGATTGAGGGGATGGAGCGATTATGTAAATTGGACAGTCCCTCTCTGAAAAACAGAAGGTTGAGAGGTGATATGATTACTGTTTTTAGGTTTTTAAAGGGACTGGATAACGTCGACCATGACCAGTTGTTTCACTTTGACCCGAGCAGTACTCGTGGAATGTAATCCCAACCAGGCTCGATACCTTCAACAGAGAACAGCTGTGGCCAGGAGTCAGATGTGAATCTAGGTCCTCCAGCCATAGTGCACCGAGGGGCTGGAACCTGTGTAAAGCCCATTGGGTTGTTTCCACCAAATATGTTTTTGCTGTGTAATGCAAATGTACATTGCATATATAAATGGAATGGAAAGAGTCTGAGGCAGCGCATGTTCTATATAGAAGGAACCTGTTCCCGATTGTACTTTCTGAAATGTCAAATTTGAACTGTTTTGTAATGTATTTTTTACAAATTTTTTTGAATAAAGTATATTTTTGGAAAAAAAAAAGTCATCCCATTTTGCCTGTATTGCCAAGTCTTGAACACGGTACAGGCCCACTCCAGGACGCTCGGTATAGTTCCGATGTTTTCTTCACTGCAGCCGTTTTCCATTTATCTCTGGGCTTTGGTAGTTAGGAAGATGTGAATTGCTAGATGAGAAAAGACTAAGCTCCACCTAGTTCGTCTTCTACTATCCTGGTAGTCACATGATACAACGATAATGGACTTCTTGACTAATCATCTCTATCAATCAGTGGGCAGAGCCTGAGCTTGAAGTGAGTAAATTCAAAATTAATCTGTGGAACCATTTCATTGAACATGTGGTCAACCTATAGATCAGACTCTCTAGGGAGTTGATGGAAGAAGATAGTATTGGTTAATTTAAATGAAAATTAGATTTATTTCTTTCAGAAATAATGTTTTGTGATCCAGTGTGTGAGTAGTTTGAGACATGACATATGGTAGGTGTAGCTTGTTTGTGAAGAACCATTGACCAGAAACTGAACTGGAGTAGCCATATAAATACTGTGGCTACAAGAGCAGTTCAGAGGCTAGGAACATTGTAGCGAGTAACTCACCTCCTGACTCCCCAAAACCTGTCCACCATCTACAAGGCACAAGTCAGGAGTGTGATGGAATACTCTCCACTTGCCTGGATGGGTGCAGCTCCAACAACACTCAAGAAGCTCGACACCATCCAGGACAAAGCAGCCCGCTTGATGGGCACCCCATCCACTACCTGTCACTCCCTCCAGCATCGACGCACAGTGGCAGCAGTGTGTACCATCTACAAGGTGCACTGCAGCAACTCATCAAGCCTCCTTAGAAATCACTTTCCAAACCCGCGCCCTCTACCAACTAGAAGGACAAGGGCAGAAAATGCATGGGAACACAACCACCTGCAAGTTCCCCTCCAAGCCACACACCATCCTGACTTAGAACTATACACCTTTCCTTCATTGTCGCTGGGTCAAAATCCTGAAACTCCCTTCCTAACAGCACTGTGGGTGTACCTACCCCATATGGACTGCAGCAGTTCAGGAAGGTGGCTCCCCACCACCTTCTCAAGTGCAATTAGGTATGGGCAATAAATGCTGTACAAGCCAGTGATGCCCACATCCCATGAATGAATTAGAAAAAAGGGTGGCTTTGGGACTTTGGTTCCCAAAGCTCTCCACCACTGGGGATTTTCCTGGCCACATGTCGGGTCTGTTGTAGACTAATGGAAAGAGCTTGATTTAGATGATTAGTCAACAAGTCCATTATCATTGTATCATGTGACTACTAGGATAGTAGAAGGCGAACTAGGTGGACCTTAGTTTTTTCTCATCTAGCAATTCACATCTTCCTGACTACCAAAGCCCAGAGATAAGTGGAAAATGGCTGCAGTGAAGAAAACATTGGAAATATATTGAGCGTCCTGGAGTGGGTCTGTAGTGTGTTCAAGGATTGGCAATACAGGCAGAATTGGATGACATATGTTCACATCTGACTCCTGACCACAGCTGTGCTCTGTTGAAGGTATCGAGCCTGGTTGGGATAACATTTCACGAGTTCTGACAATCCTCCAGTATCTCACTCAACTGCACATTGTTTGAATGCAGGTTCAGATGATGAATTAGTAGGCGACTGTAACTGTGGTCATCCTTTCCTCGGGCTCACATTTTCCAGCAAACATCATTAGATAAAGGTCAAGAACACTGGGTGATTACCCCTCTTCCTTACCCAAAGACAATGAAGCTAATTCAGTACTCTTGTTACAGTGCTGACTGACTGGATATTGAACATGATACCTCTCCCCTCTGCTCAGTGTGGCTGGGCAGTGAATGAATCAAATGACCCAATGGAGGGCGTTTCTTTTGATTTTTCCTTCCCAGCTGCCTCTATGCTACGCACCATTGTCTGACTGACCAGCAAGTGACATCATCTTAGTGTTTCTGCCTCTGGACCCCTTGATTAGCTACTCAGAGAAAACATTTGCATTTATATAGCGCCTTTCACAACCTCAGGACAATCCAAAGCCCATTACAGCTAATTAAGTACTTTTGTAATGTAGGAAATGCTGCATCCAATTTGTGCACAGCAAGCTCCCACAAACAGCAATGTGATAATGACCAGATAACCTGTTTAGTGATGCCAGTTCAGGGTCAAATACTGGTCAGGACACTGGGAGAACTCCACCCCCACCCCCTCATCAATTTTCTCAAAATTGTGATCTGTTAAATCTATCTGAAAGGGAAAATTGAGCATCAGTTTAACATCTCAAAAAGCAGCATCTCCGACTGTGCAGCAGTCCTTCAGTACCAAATTGGAATGTCAACCTAGGTTTTGTGCTTGAATGGTTCTCGAACCCTAGACCTCTGACTCAGAGAAGCAAGTGCTATCCACTGAATCAGAGCCAAGGTCTGTCTTAGGGAAAGTCGTGGCCTGGGCAGACTTATATTTTGCCCTTTCTTTGAGTTTAAGTATCTAGAAGTATTCATGAAAGTTTCAGAAATAAAGCTGTAATCTCAAAAGCCTTTTATAATTTAAAAAATAAATGTCATAAAAATTAACAATCTAGTTAAGTGTAAAATAAACCAAACTTAAACAATAAACTAATAAACCAAACTGAAACATTAAACTAATAAATAACAAAAACAAATAAAAAAACTTTTTCACCAAGATATTTTGAGCCACATCATTCTTGAAAGACAGGATGGCCGGTGAAGATGGCTGGTTGTCTCCTATGGTCGATTGCAAATATGTTTTTATGAGCTTCAACTTTGAGAAGTTCTGTACGCTGCCTGCCATTGGCATGGGTGTAGTTAACAGGACCCTGAGATGCTTTCTATGTATTTAGGAACTTCCTCTTCAAACTTGAAACGTAGAAACATAGAAAAATAGGAGCAGGAGTAGGCCATTTGGCCCTTTGAGCCTGCTCCGCCATTCAATACGATCATGGCTGATCATCCAAACTCAGTACCCTGTTCCTGCTTTCTCTCCTTATCCTTTGATCCCTTGAGCCATAAGAACTATATCTAACTCTTTCTTCAATATCTTTAATGATTTGGCCTCAACTGCTTTCTGTGGTAGAGAATTAGACAGGTACACCACTCTCTGGGTGAAGAAATTCCTCCTCATCTAAGTCCTAAACGGCTTACCCCTTATCCTTAGACTGTGACCCCTGGTCCTGGACTCCCTCGCCATCGGGAACATCCTTCCTGCATCTAGTCTGTCCAGTCCTGTTAGAATTTTGTAGGTATCTATGAGATCCCCTCTCATTCTTCTTAACTCTAGTGAATATGAGCCTTATCGACCCAATCTCTCTTCATATGTTAGTCCTGCCATTCCAGGAATCAGTCTGATGAACCTTCGCTGCACTCCCTCCATAGCAAGAACATCCTTCATCAGATAAGGAGACCAAAACTGCACACAATATTCCAGATGTGGTCTCACCATGGCCTTGTATAATTGCAGCAAGACATCTCTGCTCCTGTACTCGAATCCTCTCGCTAAGAAGGCCAACATAACATTTGCCTTTTTAACTGCCTGCTGCACCTGCATACTTACTTTCAGCTACTGGAGCACAAGGACACCAGATCTCACTGCACCTCCCCCTTTCCCAATCTATCGCCATTCAGATAATAATCTACCTTTCTGTTTTTGCTACCAAAGTGCAAAACCTCATATTTATTCACATTATACTGCATCTGCCATGTATTTGCCCACTCACTCAACCTGTCCAAATCACACTGGAGCTTCTCTGCATCCTCCTCACAGCTCACACTCCCACCCAGCTTTGTTTAATTCCCTCGTCTACATCATTAATATATATTGTGAATAGCTGGGGTCCTAACACTGATCCCTGCGGTACCCCACTAGTCACTGCCTGCCACTCGGAAAAAGACCCGTTTATTCCTACTCTTTGTTTCCTGTCTGCCAACCAGTTCTCTATCCATGTCAGTACCTTACCCCAATCCCATATGCTTTAATTTTGCACACTAATCTCTTATGTGGGACCTTATCGAAAGCTTTCTGAAAGTCCAAATACATCACATCCACTGGTTCTGCCTTATCCTACTAGTTACATCCTCAAAAAATTCCAGTAGATTTGTCAAGTATGATTTCCCTTTCATAAATCCATGTTGACGTTGTCCGATCCTGTCATTGTTTTCCAAGTGCTCTGCTTTTGCATCTTTTATAATGGTCTCTAGCATTTTCCCCACTACTGATATCAGGCTAATCGGTCTAGAATTCCGTTTTCTCTCTACTTCCTTTTTTAAATACATTAGGGTTACATTAGCGACCCTCCAATCCGTTGGAACTGTTCCAGAGACTATAGAATTTTGAAAAATGACCAACAATGCATCTGCTATTTCTAGAAATTTGCTCTCCTTGACGAGCACTATTGTCTATTGGAAATATAGGCATTGGAGATAGCCAAGTCCTTTGCAGAGGTCGAGGCTGTTAATGGCAGACCTTCTTGACCATGGCGTCCCCACACCACCCATGACTACGTCACCCTGGGTAGTCACCCATGTTGCCCACCTGTACGGTTGGTCCTGACCACTGCTGGCACTGGGAAGTGCGAGAGTCACTCAAGTTCATTGATCAGCATGAGAAATAATTTGCCATCACTTAGATCTGCTTAGAAACTGGCACTTTCCCTGTTTCCAAGACTTTTTATGTAAAGTTGCACCACTTGGGGAACAGTTGCACTGCACACAATAGGCATAGTAATTGCTCACGGGATGTCACACTCTTGCCTTAGTCATCAGCAATCACCATTTAATCTAAACATTTAAAAATATACAATAAATACAGAAATAAACAAAAGGATGTGGAATTTAATGATAACTTCTTGTAACAGAATTCGTATAAAGTATATAATGCTATTGAATAAATCGATACTGAGAATCCCAAACCATTTTCTATCTGATGTTAGATCAAAATTTTTTTTGCTAAAAAGTTCTGTTCAGTGAATACTTACCCTCAAATTTCAAGTGTTTACTTTGTACATAGAATTACATAGAATTTAGAGTACAGAAACAATCCATCAAACCCAAATGGTCTATGCTGGTCTATGCTCCACACAAGCCTCCTCCCATCCTCCTTCATCTCACTCTATTGGCATATCCTTCTATTCTTTTCTCCTCCAAGTACTTATCTAGCTTCCCCTTAGATGCATCTATGTATGCTACACGCCTCCACTACTCCATGTGGTAGCGATTTACATATTCTGTGGGTAAAGAAGTTTCTCCTAACCATTTCTCCTAGCCATTTTAGAACCAGAAAAAGTTCAAAGACTTGAAAATTTGGAAGTTCCACTTATTTTCTTCCAGTGTTGAATTCATACACAACTTTCCCGATAAAATATAGGATCATCGGTGGATGTGTGAGTTTTGTGTTAGTATCTTAGATACAGTTAAATCCACTTATACAAACAATGGTGTTGGCAGATTGCTGCCAGTGTCCTAATACCTAAAGATGGTTCCCAATTCCCAAAGCTGTTCCTTCCAGCATTTAATGAAGAAGCTATCCAGTTACAGGAAGTCTGGCCACTGGCACCTTCTATTGACTGTTCCAATGCATTACCCAGAAAATCTTGGAGAAAACATGTTTTTAAACTGCCAAAACTCTCTTGTCTGTTACTCTGTCAGTTACAGGTTTTAAAGAAGAACTATAGATGGGTTTTCCAAAAGGTCCAGCAGGCAAACACGCCTATGACAGCCTTCTGCCAACATCAGAGAAGGTCCCAAGCGGACTGGTAAATTCGCAATTGTAACTCCGTGACTGCATTTTGACTTTGGAGCAGCTCTGCATGTGTGGAACTTGCATATACATCTTAATCTCTGGGTATAGTAGGTGTAGTGGTTATGCTACTGGGCTAAGAAACCTGGACTAATAACCCAGACAATAGTTGAATTCAGTTTAAAAAATTATAGAAAAAAAAATTGGTTTTATTAAAATCACCATGAAGCTGTCAGATTATCGTAAAAATCCAAATGGTTCACTCACATCATTTAGCAAAGGAAACCTGTTGTCCTTACCCTGTCTGGGCCTACATGTGACTCTAGTTCTTCAACCACATGACTGACCCAGTCAGTTGTATCAAACCGCAGATTCAAGGAGAAGGCGCACCACCATCTCGGGGGCAACTTGGGATGGGCAATAAATGCCGGCCTTGGCAGCAACCTCCACAACCCAAGAATGTTGTCCTCCCTGCAGTATAAATGGAGCACTCTCGACAGAGCGGGAATTGTTCAGTGACATTAAGGGACTATGACTAAACAGCTCACTGGTTAATGAGAACCAATGGTTGATGATGGTTTCTCACTATGAACTCAGCTAGATTGGGAATGTCTCTATAAATTCTGAAACTGGCCAAATAAACTAAGCATGAAAATAAATTACTGAATTAATAGGCAAACTCTCTTTGTGGATAGTAGCAGTCATTAGGTATATGGCTCAAATATACATGAACAGAGGGGAGCACAGTGTTAAATTCAAAGGGAAGGTAAAAAGACAGTCTACATTTACCTACATTACACCAAAAGGTTCTGAATATAAGGAACTGACTCCCCAGGGAGGCCAGGAGGAGACTAGTATTGGCAAGTTCAGGATAGAACTGAATCGCTCGTTTTTAGAGAGTAATTGAGGGGGTGAGAGACAGAGTAATTGTAGCATTTTCTGAACTTTGTGAATGGGCCAGAAGTACTTTAATGATTTCCTTCAGTCTAAGACTCTTACGTCAATGCTAGAAGTTTCACAACTGCTTGATATTTCTTCAACAAAATTGCTGACAACATAAAACTAAACAGGAAAATGCAAAATCAAGAGATTAAAAATTGTAAATAGATTTGCTGAATTAATGGATCCTCACTGAATATGTGCAGTGGTGTTTTGTTATTCATAATCGGGCATGCGCTGCATGTACTCTTGCAGTAATGCATTCCAAATGGGGTTGTGCCACATCGTACTGCTACTCGCACCAGGCATCTCTGTGGCACTATACTGCCATCCTTACAAAATGTTGTGTGTCATCAGAATGACGGCTGCTGGAAGATGTTACCTGGAGACTATGTATGAACAATAACAACAACTTGCATATATATGGAGTCTTTAATATAGTAAAACATCGCAAGACACTGTAGAGGAGTGTAATCAGACAGTATTTGACACTGGGCCAAAGAAGGTGAAATCAGGACAGGTGACCAAAAATATGGTCAAAGTGGCAGGTTTTAAAGAGAATTTTAAAGGAGGGGAAAGAGGCAGAGAGATTTATGGAGGGAATTTCACAGCTTAGGAACTAGAAAGCTGAAGGCACGCATGTCAATGGTACAGCGAAGAAAACTGGGGATACGTAAGAGGCCAGAATTGGAGGAATGCAGAGTTCTCAGAGAATATGTGCTTATTGATCCAGGTTTTGGTATTGGCAATTATTAGGTTACAGAGAAGCAAGAAGCTACTGCTGTAGCTCCATAGCTCCAATTGGTAGAATCACTAGTTGATGTGTCATGGTGTGACTCCATGCTGTGTTAAAGATGATGGCAGCACTGCATAGTCATGCTGCCAATCTAGCCATTAATGAGCATCTGACTGCTGTCTATCAAGATTTGCCACTTGTCAATTGCCTAATGACCAAGAAGTGACTATCCTCCTAGGCTGCGAGTGGAGGTAAGCTTTGGAGTTGAATTGGCTCTAATATAACACATCTAGCAATGGAAGTTTAGGCCCAAGTCAATTCTCTTGTGGCAAACTCAATAATCCAATATCTAATATTTGCACCTTTGCCAAGCGTTGTTGATGATTGTCCAGATAGCCTGGCTCATGAATGGAATCAGAAAGGTAAAGCCATTACTCAGAGTTGGGATTCTTCCCACTTTAACACCAGACACCCTTGCAAGCCCTAACTGGTAGAATGGTCCTGGCTGGATAACCAATGGAAAGTTTATCAGAGCTTATGTTGGTAAGCTGTACAATTTCAGTTTAACAGTCACCTGCGTGGAGCTGGGTTGGCCTAAGCCTTTGTTCTTGCCAAACTGTACCTGTTCTCTGCATTTCGGTAAGTGGGACGTGTCTCTACTCCATATTGTCAAACAGAAACTCTGCCTGTATGGATTTCTCCATAGTTTGGTTTGGAGTTTCTTAATGGGAAGTTAGATAAGCACATGAGGGAGAATGGAATAGAAAGTTATGCTGATAAAGTTATAAGGAGATGGGCAGGAGGTGGTTCTTGTGCAATGTAAACACCAGGATGGACCAGTTGGAATGAATGGCCTGTTACTGTGCTTTGCATTCTACGTAATTCTATACATAAGCAGAATAATGGATTTCTATGCATGTTAGACACATGGCTGGCCAAACCTGAAATATGATATTGCTATTCTCATTGCGTGTTCCTGGGCGGTCTTACTAACTCGGTGGAAATGCACAGTGTACTATTACCATTCCAAATGGAGATCTATCCAGCTATATTATCATTATTAAAGGGACTGCAGTAAACTGCTAACTGCTTATAGAATGATTTTAGCATCTCTTGTGAAACTTCCTTCCATTTTGCCCCATTAGTCACAGTTATGCCTTATGCCGCTCTCTGCAATTCTCTTCCTAAACTTTATTGCCTCTGCACATCGATCTTCTCCTTAAAACCCACTCATTGACGAAGCTTTCAGTCACCTTCCTTCGCTCAGCATTCATTTTCTGCATACCCATGGACTTAGGATATTTCTTCATGCAAAAGAAGCTTTATAAGTTCAAGTTAGTGCCATCGCCACTGAAATGGAGGAAGAGCAAGTAGCTAACAAAAGCACGAGGAGAAAAACCAACACTGTAATCAGCTAATAATCTCCACTGCGAAATAGAACTTGTGCAATTAGATGCTATTAACAGGAACAGATGGAGGCCATTCAGCCACTCAAGTCTGTTCCGCCATTCAATTGGATCATGCTGATCTGTATTCTAACTCCATCTACGTGCCTTGGTTCCTTAATCCCATTGTCTCACATTGTTATCACAAAGCTCTCAGTTATAATACATTCTGTGATAACTACTAGGCTTTTACTGGTGACTTTCTCCTAAATTATGACAATTCGCTTTGTTATTTCATTATAGATATATAGATATTAATACAAGTCTTGCAACTGCATGTATATGCTATTCACATTACCATGACTTCCTGTGAATAATGCTTTCCTATCATTATTTAAAATGGAAACTACAGGGGAGGGAATTTTCATGGGGTTCTCGCATTCATCCGCCATACTTTGACATAATTTTCATGGAACTGTGGGAAAACAGGGAAAGAGCGGCTTATGCTGTTTCTCTGGAGTTTCCACAGTTGTTCCACTGAATGTACAGCAGACAAACAGGAGAACCTCCACAGTCATTCACCACCCCTACCACCCCCAATACCAATGTGTTAACATTTACAACAGAGAAACTGTATGTAAACATCTCGCCTGTCACACTGTCATTGCAGGCTTCTACAACGCCGTATAACAAGTTGCCATGCCTGCCCAGAATTTTGGTTTCTAGCTCAGTTTATTTTTATTAAAAATAATTAAGTTAAATTAAAATTAAATTAAAATAGCTTCTTTCCTCCTGTCCTGCTTGTGGGCTCTCCTTCCCCACTCTATTTGTCCACGATTCTCGAGTCCATTGAACTTCATGCAATATTCATTCTTCATCCTGCTCCATTCTTCATCTGCTCCAGCTTAAATTAAATCTACATTAAAATGACCTTCTTCATCCACTCGCAGACTCTGTGCTCTAATTCACCACTTTCTGCTCCATTCTTCAGCTGCAATCTACTTTTCTACTTTCCTCTCATTCCATTCTCCAATCTTCACACCCTTCCTGAATCTTACACCCTGCTCCCAGCTCTTGACTATTTCTTAACCATTCCCTGCCAAGTGTTTTTTGACCCTTTCCTGATGGCTTCATTTGCTTTAAGACCCCTGTTCTTCTACCAAAAACCTTCATCTTATTTTATCTCCTTGCACAGATCATTCCTTCCAAGTTTCCTCTGCCCCATGTTGACCATGTCTATCAGGTCATTTTTCATCATTTTTACCAGATTAAAACTATAATTTTGCTTTGCATTAGGTTTTTCCTTTTGTGTGTGTGTTTAAAAATAAATTGTGGCGTTACATGAATGATCCATGCAATGAGAACTTTGAAGTAATCATTAAACAGAGGCATAGAGTGTTACGATGAATCTTTATAAAACACTGATTAAGCCTCAACAGGAGTATTGTGTCCAATTCTGGGCACTGCAATTTAGGATGCATGTGAAGGCTTTAGAGAGGGTGCAGGAAAGAATTATGATAATGGCTCCAGGCACAAGGGGCTTCAGTTATATGAATAGATTGGAGAAGCTCAGGTTGTTCTCCTTAGAGAAAACAAGGTTGCAAGGAGATTTGATAGAGGTGATAAAAATTATGAGTTGTCTGGGCAGAGTCGATAGAGAGAAATTGTTCTCTTTGGTGAAAGGGTTGAGAATCAGAGGACGCAGATATAAGGTGATTGACAACAGAACCAACGGCGTGATAAAGAAAATCTTTTTTATGCAGCGAGTGGTCAGGATCTAGAATGCACTGCCTGAGAGTGTAGTGAAGGCAAATTCAAACGTGGCTTTCAAAATCGAATTGGATAAGCACCTGAAGAGGGCTATGGGGAGAGGGCGAGTGAGTGGGACTAGCTGTGTTGCTCCTGCAGAGAACTGGCATGGATACAATGGGCTGAATTGTCTCCTTCTTTGCTGTAACCATTCTATGATTCTATGGTTCCAAATGTCTATTTACAGAGGTTTTGTGGTGCATCAGTGCTTGCTGCATGAGAGATTGTTGTCACTAACATTACAGGTTAATGCAATTGTAGATAGCATCAATCAGGAAACATCACAGGCAGGAAGGATACTAGCACCAATAGTCAACTATAGTTCAGTGGTACGACTCTCAACTCTGAGTCCAAAGGCTGTTGGCTCAGATCTCATTTTTCGAATCTGAAGTACTCAGTGCACTCCTGAGGAAGTGTGGACCTGTTGGAGGTGCTGTCTTTTGGATGAAATGTTAAATTGACGCCCCATTTGCCTCTCAGGGGAATGTGAAAGATCCCATATTTCAAAGAAGTTGTATGATCTGGAATGCACCACCTGAAAGGGCAGTGGAAGCAGATCCAATTGTAACTTTCAAAAGAGAATTGGATACCTCCTTGAAATGGAGAAATTTGGAAGGCAATGGGCAAAGAGCAAAGGAGTGGGACTAACCAGATGGCTCTTTCAAAGAGTCAGCACTGCCACGATGCACTGAATGATCTTCTGTGCTGTGTGATTCTTTGAAGAGCAGAGGAATTATTCCTGATGTCCTAGCCGATGTTTATCCCTCAACTAATACCATTATTTATTTAGTGATACAGCACTGAAACAGGCCCTTCGGCCTACCGAGTCTATGCTGACCATCAACCACCCATTTATACTAATCCTACATTAATCCCATATTCCTACCACATCCCCTCAATTCCCCTACCACCTACTTACACTAGCAGCAATTTACAATGCCCAATTTACCTATCAACCTGCAAGTCTTTGGCTGTGGGAGGAAACCAGAGCACCTGGCGGAAACCCACACGGTCACAGGAAGAACTTGCAAACTCTGCACAGGCAGTACCCAGAATCGAACCCGGGTTGCTGGAGCTGTAAGGCTGCGGTGCTAACCACTGCACCACTATGCCGCCCTAAAGTAGCTGGTCATTATTACATTGCTATTTATGGGAGCTTGCTGTGTGCAAATTTGCTGCTGCGTTTCCTACATTACAATATTAATGACACTGTAAAATGCTTTGGGATAACCTGAGGTTCATAAAAGGCACAAGTCTTTCTTTAACAGGCCCTGATCCGGTTCTCACCCAATGTTTAACTCCCTGCACTTCTCAAGCAGAAGTCACTGGACCGCTGGAGTAAGGGACCGCTGGCTGATTTGTCACTCTCTGGCCCTAAACCACTAGCAGCACCCCTTGCTAACCCTGTGCAGATCAGTTCAGACTGGTCTGGGTGTCACACTCAGTAACTCCACAAGCAGTGTGTTTGGCCACCGTGAAATACTCAGTATAATTTGTAAATGAGAACAGATGGCAGTAAATGATTTCAAGGCTGCAACATAATCTCTCAGGTGCTGGAGATCTAAAGGAGAATAAAAAGGCTGGAAATATACAGCAGCTCACCCACACCCTTCCTTCTGCCAAAGGGTTGACATAGAAATGCTAACCTACCTTTTAGGCGTCAGCTGTAGCCCAGTGAGTAGCATTCTTGCCAGTGAGTCAGTAGATTGTGGGTTTAGGTCCCACTTCAGGAACTTGAGCCCAAAATCAAGGTTGACACTCTGGTGCAATACTGAGGGAGTGCTGCACTGTCAAAGGTGCCATCTCTCGAAAGACAGATTAAACTGAGGCCCTATCTGCCCTTTCTGATAGATGTAAAAAAATCTCACAGTGCTCCTTTGCTAAGAACAGGGGAGTTCTCCCTGGTGTCCTGGCCAATATTTATTCCTCAACCAACTTCATGAAAACAGATTATCTGGTCGTTATCACATTGTTCATTGTGGGATCTTGCTGTGTGCAAACTGGCTGCTGCATTTCCTACATTACAACAGCGCCTACACTTCAAAAGTACCTCATTGGTTGTAAAGCGCTTTGGGCTGTCCTGAGGATGTTAGAAGAATTATATAAATGATATACATTAATGATTTGGATTTGGGGGCACTGGGCACAATTTCAAAATTTGCAGATGACACGAAACATGGAAGTATAGTACACTATGAGGAAAGACTATAAGAGAAGAGAGATAGGCTGGTGGACTAGGTGGACACATGCCAGATGAAAGAAGAATGGCAGGAATAATGAGGAGAGACAATACAAGTTAAATGGTAGTTTTAAAGGGGATGCAAAAACAAAGACCTCAGGGTGTTCATGCTCAAATCCTTGAAGGTGGCAGTACAGGTTAGCATATGGAATCCTGGGCTTTAGAAACAGAGATATAGGGCTGTATTTTCCTGGCCCTGTGGAGACAGGGTTGGAGGCAGTGGTGGGGTGGGGGAGGGGAGGCAGGGGAAAAAGAGGGGAGCTGTTACGGAGTCTTCATGTGTAAATTGAGTTCTGTACAGTTTGTGTTTGTGTTTTGTGACAGTTTCTGATTTGAGGTTGGGAGTGTGAGGAGGTTTCCAGATTCTGGGAGGTCAAACCCAGGTTAGACCATCAAACAGTCTTGTAACTGAGGGAAAAACAAACATTTTTTTAAACCAGATTCATGTGATTGGAGTTTTTAGTTTCAGTTTGTTAAGAAGTCTCTACAGGGTGTTAGGCCAGTAAAGAGAAAAGCTGTGTGAGTTTGTCAAGAAAACACAAGAGAGAGTGGTAAGCCAGAAAAAGGCTGTGTGTTTTTAACAAGAAGTCAGCTGCAGAGCTGGATGTTGTTGGTTTTAAAAGAGTCTCCTAGGGCTGCTGAACTGGAAAAAGCAGGGAGCTGTTGGTTTTAAAAGGACAAGCTCTTTGAATTGGAAACTATTTTCTGGTAGATGACCCTTGGAAGATACAAGTTGTTCCCATTGTCTTCAGCCACTGAAAACCTATCAGCAGAGCCACACCATCAAGACGGTAGTGGGCGAAGCTGAAGAGGCGATAAGACTAAACCATTAAAGGGATGATTGCATCACTCACTATTGACAGGACATCATTACTCCCATATCTGCGTTCTAGAGGACTAGACTTGAAAAGTTACCTGAGGAGGATCCTGGTTTTGTTGTGCTGTGAGATTGATCAGCAGACTGCAAGGACCTTTCTTGATGCATCTGCTAATTCATGTGTAACTTTTAAGCTATATGTATTGATTGTGATTTAACTGTTAATTCACGTTTAATTTATGTTGGTTTTAGTTTGAGTGTGAAAGTAAAATTTATGTAAGTGAAGTCTTGTCCAATTGGTTTTTGGTTTCCTAAATTAGGGTCAGTTGGTAGATTCAATACTTTTGGTTGGTTGGTGCCCTCAGGGATAACAACAGGACCCATGTTGGGATTGCTCCCTGATGCATTCCCTTCACTGGAGAACTTTCCCAAGAGTGGGTGGGAAACTGGATTAGCCTCCTGCTCCGCGGAGGTGTTTAAAGGCCCCAATTAAAGGCAACTTTGTGCTGGTGCTGGTACTTTGCTGACGTCGGAGCAGCCTCCACCGTGTGCAGAGGCTGCCATTTCAATTGAGGTGACCTCCCAGCAACAGACTGGGGGGGGCCATTGCAGCTGGAGGCTCCATGCCCTAATGACAGGGTTGTGGGCAGCAATGGCCGCTTGCGCCGATTCCTCTAGAGGGGTTCCCCCTTTGTTCCATAAGGCCCACCGGCTTCAGCCCTCACCACTTTGGAATTTCATGAACGCCATTGAGGGCACCCCCATGTTGAGGCACCGTCACAGTTCCCGACCTGCCTCAGCAATACCCACCTCTCCTGGAGGGGCTGCCGAGTCTCCAGAACTGCCGGCCCTCTGATTGGGCCAGCAGCATCGACAGCTCGAATAGGATGATGAATGCAGAGTCAGCCAATTAGGAGGCTGCCTCTAGGAAGATTGCAGTAGCAGGCGTGCTGTCAGTAAGTGGGGGGCTCGTGACCCCCTTTTGGTCCCATCATCAGGGTCCTAAAGCTTACACAAAAATCCAGCCCAAAGAGTATAAAAGTCAGGAAGTTATGCTAAACCTATATAAAACGCTAGTTTGGCACCAGCTGGAGTCTTGGGTCCAATTGTGGGCACCACACTTTAGGAAGGAATTGAAGGCTTTGGTGAGAGTACAGTTGAGATTTACTAGAATGGCTCAAGGGTGAAGGGTTACAGTTATGTGGATGGTCTGGAGAAGCTGGGGTTGTTCTCCTTAGAGTAGAGAAGGCTTAGAGGATATTTGATAGAGGTGTTTAAAATCATGAACGTTTAGATAGAGTAACTGAAGTGAAACTGTTTCCAATGGTTGAAGGGTTGATAACAGATTTAAGGTGATTGGCAAGAGAATCAGAGGCAACATGAGGAAAATCTTTTTTACACCACAAAGGGTTAAGATTTGGAATGTACTGCCTGATAGGCTGGTGGAAATGAATTCAGTGGTAGCCTTCAAAAAGGATTTGGATAAATACTTGAAGGCGGAAAATTGGCAAGGGTATGGGACAAGAGCGGGTGAGTGGGACTAACTGGATTGCTCTTTGAAAGAGCTGGCACAGACTCAATGGACTGAATGGCCTCTGCTGCTGTACTACTGTATGATTCTATGATTATAAGTCTTTCTTTTAGTGTTTCAAATTCTGATTGACCTATTGTGTACTTCCACCATTATCTGACAATTTGCTGCTTTCACATAAAACATCCCCTATCCGAACATATTGCATTCCACACGTGCTCCGTACCAACATCCCAAAAAATCTCCCACCAAAAATGAAACCGATCTTGAGGGCTGATCACTATGGCAACCACAGTGTCTATGCGACAAACTCGAATGCATTTTATTTTAAAACTGTATTTTTTTAATATAGTTCCCAAATTTATGCATATTTGCAGCAAACATGAGTGTTTCAGAAGTTGCGTCACATCACCCAGTTTGTTTACCTCAAACATGTCCTCATTATTCACTTCCACGTCTCACCACTAGTGCTCCATGTCCCAGTAATTCCTCCAATACTGTCAGAAGCATGAGAGAGTAGTCTCTAGATTGTCTACAAATATATTTTGATGCTGTAGCACTTTATCATTTTGGCCATTTTGATCTCGAGTTATACATGTACAACTGCAGCATCAAGTCTCAGCTCAAGTCAACTGGTACTTTCTTGCCTCTGAGGAATAGGGTCATGGATTCAAGCTCTACTCCAGGACTTCAGCATATAATCTAGGTTGCCACTTCAGTACCATACTGAGGGAGTGCTTCATTGTCAGAGGTTCTGTTTTACAGGTTAGATGTTAAAACTGAGGCCCCGTCTGCCTGACCAGGTGGATGTTAAAGATCCTGTAGCATGATTTGAGGAAGAGCAGATAGTTTCCTAGGTGCCCTGGTCAACACTTCTACCTCAAGCAACAGCATTGAAATCAGATCAGCTGGCTATCTGCTGTTTATGGGACCTTGCTGTGTGTAAATGTTTACTTACAGAATAACAGTGCATTTCAGAAAGTAATTTTGGTTGTTATTCACTTTGGGATATGATAAGGTGTTAATTCTTTCCTTGGTGAAAATTGGTCCATGACAGTATTGACCACCGCACAGTCCTTGCGGAGACGAAGTCCCGCCTTCTCATTGAGGATACCCTCCATCGTGTTGTGTGGCACTACCACTGTGCTAAATGGAATAGATTTCGAATAGATCGAGAAATGCAAAACTGGGCATCCAGGAGGCATTGTGGGCTGTCAGCAGCAGCAGCAGAATTGTACTCAACTACAATCTGTAACCTCACGGTCTGGCATATCCCCCCACTCTACCATTACCATCAAGCCAGGAGAACAACCTTGGTTCAATGAAGAGTGCAGGAGGGCATGCCAGGAGCAGCACCAGGCATACCTCAAAATGAGGTGTCAACCTGGTCAAGCAACAGCACAGAACTACTTGCATGCCAAACTGTGTAAGCAGCATGCGATAGACAGAGCTAAGCAATCCTATAACCAACCGATCAGATCTAAGCTCTGCAGTCCTGCCACATCCAGCCGTGAATGGTGGTGGACAATTAAACAACTAACTGGAGGAGGTGGCTCCACAAATATCCTCATCTTCAATGATGGGGGAGACCAGCACATCAGTGCGAAAGGTAGGGCTGAAGCATTTGCAACAATCTTCAGCCAGAAGTGCCGAGTTGATGATCCATCTCGCCCTCCTCCTGAAGTCCCCAGCATCACAGATGCCAGACTTCAGCCAATTCGATTCATCCACGTGATATCAAGAAATGACTGAAGGCACTGGATATTGCAAATGCTATGGACCCTGACAATATTCCGGCAATAGTACTGAAGGCCTGTGCTCCAGAACTTGCCGCGCCCCTAGCCAAGTTGTTCCAGTACAGCTACAACACTGGCATCTACCCAGCAACGTGGAAAATTGCCCAGGCATGTCCTGTACACAAAAAGCAGGACAAGTCCAACCCGGCCTATTACTGCCCCATCAGTCTACTCTTAATCATCAGTAAAGTGATGGACAGTGTCATCAACAGTGCCATCAAGCAGCACTTGCCTAGCAATAACCTGCTCAATGACGTTCAGTTCAGGTTCCGCCAGGACCACTCAGCTCCTGACCTCATTACAGCCTTGGTTCAAAAATGGACAAAAGAGCTGAACGCAAGAAGTGAGGTGAGAGTGACTGCCCTTGACATCAAGGTGGCATTTGATCGAGTATGGCATCAAGGAGCCCTAGCAAAACTGAAGTCAATGGAAATCAGGGGGAAAGCTGTCCACTGGCTGAAATCATACCTAGCGCAAAGGAAGATGTTGTGGTTGTTGGAGGTCAATCATCTCGGATCCAGGACATCACTGCAGGAGTTCCTCAGGGTAGTGTCTTAGGCCCAACCATCTTCAGCTGATTCATCAATGACCTTCCTTCAATCATTTGGTCAAAAGTGGGGATGTTCACTGATGATTGCACAACGTTCAGCACCATTCGCGACTCCTCAGATACTGAAGCAGTCCGTGTAGAAATGCAGCAAGACTTGGACAATATCCAGGTTTGGGCTGATAGCTGACAAGTAACATTCGTGCCACACAGTGCCAGGAAATGACCATCTCCAACAAGAGAGAATCTAACCATCTCCCCTTGACATTCAATGGCATTACCATTGCTGAATTCCCCACTATCAACATCCTAGGGGCTACCATTGACCAGAACCTGAACTGGAGTACCCATACAAATACTGTGGCTACAACAGCAGGTCAGAGGCTAGGAATCCTGCGGCAAGTAACTCACCTCCTGACTCCCCAAAGCCTGTCCACAAGGCACAAGTCAGGAGTGTGATGGAATACTCTCCACTTGCCTGGATGGGTGCAGCTCCAATAACACTCAAGAAGCTCAACACCATCCAGGACAAAGCAGCCCACTTGATTGGCACCCCATCCACAAACATTCACTTCCTCCAACACCGACGCACAGTGGCAGCAATGTGTACTATCTACAAGATACACTGCAGCAACGCACCAAGGCTCCTTAGCACATTCCAAACTCGCGACCTCTACCATCTAGAAGGACAACAGGAGCAAATGCATGGGAACACCACCACCTGCAAGTTCCCCTCCAAGTCACACACCATCCTGACTTGAAACTATGTCGCCATTCCTTCACTGTCGCTGGGTCAAAATCCTGGAACTCCCTTCCTAACAGCACTGTGGGAGTACCTACCTCACACGGACTGCAGCGGTTCAAGAAGGCAGCTCACCACCACCTTCTCAAGGGCAATTAGGTATGGGCAATAAATGCTGGCCTAGCCAGTGACGCCTACATCCCATGAATGGATAAAAAAAATCTCATGGAAAGAGACTTGCATAATTTCATTCATTCAGGACTCATCCTTGATTTGATAATGGAAAATCATACAGACCTATCTTTGGCTTTTTTGTAAGCTGAGTTATAGAAAAATACGGACCGATTTCATTTTAGAGAACAATGAAACAACAACATTCACAAAACACAGAATACGTATCAGGACGAATTTAAGCTAACCCACCAATCCGGAAACTGATGGGAAAGAGTGCAATGCTGCATTTAGACCTTTCCCAATTTCACTCTCCAGCAGGGAGCAATATTGGACAGGTTGTAAAACCGACATTCCCATGGATTTACTGCCCATTAAGTTAAATTATCCCCCCTTCCCACTATGCCTTTCAGTGCTAGCGTGTGTAGGAGGCACATTGTACTGTGCACTAAGATCCCAAATGCTGTTAGTAGGCAGTTCTAAGATGAGAGTGAGCTCCTAATCTCAAGCTGACCATGAGTAATGAGGTTTGGACTGGGTTGGGGGAAGCAGGGAAGAAGAGGATAGAGGAATCAAGAAAACAAGTCCTCTTATTAAAATACCACGGACAGATACATAAAATAATCAAAAAGGCTAATGGAATGCTAGCCTTTATATCTAGAGGACTGGAACACAAGGGATTAAAAGCTATACAAAGCTCTGGTTAGACTACACCTGAAGTAATATGTTTATTTCTCGGCACTGCATCTCAGGAAGGATATATTGGCCTTTGAGGGACTGTAGCATAGATTTACTAGAATTAGGCCTGAACTCCGAAGTTTAATTATGAGGTGGGATTGCACAAACTAGGGTTGTCTTCCCTAGAATTTAGAAGATTAAAGGGTGATTTGATGGAAGTTTTCAAGATATTAAGGGGATCTGATAAGTTTAGTTTAGCGATACAGCACTGAAACAGGCCCTTCAGCCCACCGAGTCTGTGCCGACCATCAACCACCCATTTATACTAATCCTACACTAATTCCATATTCCTACCACATCGCCACCTGTCCCTATATTTCCCTACCACCTACCTATACTAGGGGCAATTTATAATGGCCAATTTACCTATCAACCTGCAAGTCTTTGGCATGTGGGAGGAAACCGGAGCAACCGGAGGAAACCCACGCAGACACAGGGAGAACTTGCAAACGCCACACAGGCAGTACCCAGAATTGAACCCGGGTCCCTGGAGCTGTGAGGCTGCGGTGCTAACCACTGCGCCACTGTGCCGCCCTATGCCTATAAGGTAGAGATAAACTATTTCCGCTGGTAGGAGAGTCGAGGGCTAAGGGACAGAGTGCAAAAATTAGAGCCAGGTCTTTTAGAAATGAAGTTAGGAAACACTTAGACATGCAAAGGATGGCAGAAGTTTGGAACTCTCTTCCACAAACGCCAGTTGATCCTAGGTCAATTGATCATTTTAAATCTGAGATTGATAGATTTTTTGTTACCAAAGGTATTAAGAGACATGGGGCAAAGGCAGATAGATATATGGAGTTATGTCCTGATCACCCATACTCTCATTGAATAGCGGAACAGACTCAAGGGGCTAATGACCTCATCCTGTTCCGATACTTCTTAGATGCTCTTGTGCACACTCTAGTGACCAGTCTTAGAATGAAACAGACAAGTCGCATCTTGACTCGCATCTTGACTGGGGAAGTTGAAGCAGGAGGGAAGAAATGATGAAAAAGGAAGATGGGAGAAAACCACAAACAACAATACTGAAAAAGGAAGTAATAGAAACAACTTTCAGAATGTACACATTCTCCCTTTCATAGACGGTTTGAAGAACGTACACCATACACACTTAATGATTAACATTTCTGAAAGGAGAATCACAATAACAAATACAGTAACAAATAATGTTTCTCAATTCATTGCACATTCTCAAAATAAATTAGATGTTTAGCTTGTTAGTATTTAAAATTTAGCACCCACAATAATTTTCAGTACAAAGTGAGAGAATGCTTGCCTGCTGATAGTATAATCTAAAATTCACAGCATAGCCCAAGCATCACATTAAGAATTGTCTTTAAATGCTCTGCTCCATAAAGTATCGTTAATACAGTTGGAAGGTAACTGGTTTAGCCTGACTAATCACTGCGGTGGTTGACAGTATTGGTATCAAAAAGACATTCTATAAATCCAATAAATAATAGATCATCAATCCAGTGAGTTTAACAAACTGGCAATAACTGCAGAACAAAATACTGGGAATAGCAGCTGCACTGTTGACACCTGTAAAATGTTGATCTGATGAAGGGTCCACACACACAAAGGTAAGATGAACCTGTTTCCTCTTAGATGTTAAAGGGCCCGCTTTGCATTCCCAACATTTTTGTTCTTGTATCACATTCCAGGGATTTTTTGATTCATTTTTTAAAAATCTCTTTAAGAAGTAAACATTATGGAATATGATGAGCTTGTCCACATTTCCCAATCAGATGTCGTTTACCCCATGATCTGGGATTATCATTGAATGCTTTGCAATCTCCGATTAGCATACAGGCAATGAATAGCTCAGATTAACTAAGAATGCTGGTAAAACAGAGTTTCGGAAGGGCAAGATATGGGTTTCATTCCTCCTTTGGGGGCATTAGTGGCAGTGAGATGTTACTGCTTAAGGAGGACATTCAAATTTCAAATCTGATTTGATTGTGTTTTTTCAGAACATCCACACAACTGTCTTCCGGTTACAACTTTCTTACACCCACCTGGACAGGCAGACAAGCAAGAGTTTAGCATCTCAGCCAAGGGATTCTGACAATGCACAACCTCCTTGGCACTGCACTGGAGTATTACCCCTCTTAAAGGGCAGCAGTAGGGCATTCCCTTTTTAATAACTCATTAAGTGATCTTTCCCACCACCCCCCCCCCCCCCCCCACCCTACCCCAGGACAAGTTAATGCTGTTTCTACCAGACATAATGTCAGGTAAGTAAAGATTTAAAACATTGTGCTCTTCCTTTTCCCACTCACAAGGTCTCACACAGCCTCTCAGCCATCTCCATCGCTTCTGTTCAGGAGTCAAGAGAACCACAGACAGCAATAGTAAGTAAATGTTACTCAGAAATTCACAAATTATAATCGATGATGGGAGAGTCCAGAACAATGGGCCATAACCTTCGAACCTTTCATTGTACGGCAGATGAAAGTAAGTTCACGTTAAGCTTCTTTTAGTTTGATTGAACCTTGGGTGGGTTATTTTTAGCAACGCCCTCCTAAAGGCACGCTTGTGGTACAGAATCTGGGGATTCCCAGTGTCGCCTCCGCTGGCCCAAATAAAATAGACACAATCCAGCCACAGCATTAATCATCGGAACAGGAGGAGGCCATTCATCCCCTTGAGTCTTGGTTCTGTCACCCTTAAAACCCTCGTCCAACAAAAATCTATCAATTGTAGTTTTGAAATTTTCAATCTCATCTGCTTTTTGGGGGGGAGAGAGTTCCAGATTTCCACTCCACTTTGTGTGAAAAAGTGCTTCCTGGCATCATCCCAGTACGGCCCAGCTCGAATTTTAAGGTTATGCCCCCTTGTTCTGGACTCTCGCATCATAGCAAATAGTTTCACTCTCATCTATCCTATCAAATCCTTTAATCATCTGAAATACAAATAGATCGTTCCTTAATCTTCCATACTCCTGATCATTTATCTGGGATTTCGCACTTAGCCTCAGCCTATGCCACATAGTCTGTGCTACACTGGAGTCCGTGGTGAATCCTCACACTTCCTAGCAATGATAACCATTTAAAGATTGTTGCATAATAGAATATTTTATCAACACAATCAGTATTTCATCCACAAACTTTGTTTTCTAAGAGGCAGCGGTTGGAAATGAGTGAGAAAGAGACACGAAAAAGTAGAAAAAGCGAACAGCATGGACAATAGAGACGTGTTACAGTGCAAGGAGAGAGTGTCAGGTGGACAAAATAGAGAAACAAGGGACATATAAATAACAGAGAAAGTCAAAGAGAAGGAGGGAAATCCAAATAGGCAATATAGTGGGGCAGCCAGATAGACTGAGAAGCAATGAACAAGAGGGACTAAGCATTCCTGCTCGCTATCCATTCTTTTAACCGCTTTCACGCTCTACCTGGGGGTTTTGCGCAGTACAAAGGTATCACAGACTGTCGCTGCGCAGATCGCACGCTAAGTGCAAAGAATTTCAGATTTTGGATACATTTCCTCTCCACATAAATCATCCTTAAATAGGCGCCAGCAGCTGGTGAACAGAACCCTGGTAAAACAGGACGGGCCAAGAACAACTGAGCAAAGTGGAGTCAATAGATGCGATCAAAAAAAAAACAAGTTAGAAAAGAAGTAGTAAAATTTTGAGAACATCGAAAAGCTCCCTAAAAACTCCAGCATTAATTCATCGGAATGGGAAAATATATGATTAAAATTAAGTACAAAGCTTGGCAGATGCTATAGAACAAATTTGGCATATAGGTGCATTTATAATGTATATAAATGGACAGCTTTTCTTTATGTTTATCATGAGAAATTTGTAATAAATAGAATAAAGTTATGGTTAGAAAAGGTAAAGTTAATGTATTGATAAAATATTATATTATGCAACAATCTTTAAATGGTTATCCAGAATTTGATCCATTCTTTAAAGAAATGTTAATTAATAAGAAGGGAGGGTCGGTAAAGTTTACTTTTCAAAGTTAAAACAAGACTTTTGTTCTTATCTCACCTGCTGTTTTGAACAGGACGTAGTCCCAGAGATGTGCGCTTGTAATGCGGGTGAGTTGCGCCGATCGGCAGTGCGTGTGTGTATGGAGCAGCCCAGCTTCTGACATGTGTGGCGCTGGTCCTCGGCACAGCACAATCCTTAAAGGCACCCACCCCCTCCCCTCCCCTTCCCCGGGTCCAATTTCACCACCGACTTCCAGCCAGGGATGAGTTCCTGCCGTTACTTCCAGCAGAAAAATCACCTGTAACCAGCCAATTCCACGATCTTACACAGTCCATGCCAAATATTCAGGCATCGCAAAATGCATCGTTAAATTTACATCCAAGTGCAACATTTTTGCTCGACCAGTGTACTCTTGAATTTACACTTCCGATGAAGTCTAAGATTTACTGCTGAGGCTTTAATACATGACAATCTAATTCTGTGTAGTCTACAGACTACAGCAAAGTTTACATAGAATTTACAGCACAGACACAGGTCATGCGGCCCACGGGTCTATGCCCGTGTTCGTAATCCAGCAGCCACCTTCCACTCCTCTTCATCTAACTCTATCAGCACAGCCTTCCTTCCTTCCTTTCTCCCTCATGTGCTTATCTAGCTTCCCCTTAAATGCACTTTGGGTCACTATACATTCGACAGACAGTTTGGAATATAAATAAGGTAGCACTGGCCTGCACACACACAACCAAACCATTTTGCAAAAGCAAAATACTGCAGGAGCTGCAAAGCTGAAATTTAAAAGACAATCCAGAAAATGCTGAAAACACCCAGCAGGTCAGGCAGCATCTGTGAAAAGAGAAAAACAGTCAATGTTTATAGTAGATGACCTTTCGTCAGAACCGAAAAGGTTAGCGATGTAACATTAACTCCAATTTCTGCTTTTTAAAAAAGTTTTTGGTGAACTTTTCTTGAAGGCACTTCTGTTCTAGGATCACAGGATCATAAGAAATAGGAGCAGGAGTAGGCCATTCAGCCCATCGAGCCTGCTCTGCCATTCAAACAGATCATGGCTGATCATCTATCTCAACACCATTTTCCCCCACTAGCCCCAGATCCTTTGATGTTGTTGGTATTTAGAAATTTGTCAGTTTCTGTCTTGAACATGCTCAATGACTGAACCTCCACTGTAGAGTATTCCACAGATTCACCATCCTCTGAGTAAATAAATTCCTCCTCACCTCAGTCTTAAATGGCCTTCCCCTTATTCTGAGACTGTGTCCACTTGTTCTAGACTCACCAGCCAGGGGAAACATCCTATCCACATCTACCATGTCACGCCCTGTAAGAATTTTGTAAATTTTAATGAGATCACCTCTCATTCTTCAAAACTTTAGAGAATACATGCCCAGTTTCTGCAATCTCTTTGCATAAGACAATCCCACCATCCCAGGGATTAGTCTGGTGAACCTCCTTTGCACTCCATCTATGGCAAGTATATCCTTTCTTAGATAAGGAGACCAAAACTGTATACAACACTCCAGTGCGGTCTCACTAATGCTTTATACAATTGAAGCAATACATCTTCACTCCTGGGCTCTGGGTTCCACAGAATCCCAGGTTCCTGGTGGGGTGGTTTGACAGTCTGCTCGCATCCACGCCCCACCTCACAGACAGGCTGAAAACTTGCTTTAATTCCACTCACGTGATACCACAAAAATCTTTGACTTTTTTCTTTACTTTCTTTCAAAACATACCAAAAACAGGGCCCGCAAAAAGTGCCGGAAAGCTGGTGGAGGTGGTTAAAGGGCAATTACATTAACGACACTCGGAGTCTGAATGTGGGGCCCATGAGCCCATTTTCTATCAGCCATAGAAAAGTCACATTCAAAAGAAATAGTTTTATTACAGCATTTCCTTATTCTGTATTTTCTAAATCATTCTTTGCAGCAAATGGATGCCAGGACATTCTATTTTGCTCTCAACAGTAAAGTAGGTGCAAGAATCACCAAGCCAGACAATTGGCTTTATTTTGTTTTAAATTTGCATTTTATGATGAGTTTTATGGTCAAAATGAGGGATGTCATTGTTGTCTAATGTGTGGTTATCTCCTCGATCAAACTGGCGCAGCCGAGAATCTCTGCAGTCTCAAAATACCATCATTGCATTTATATAACACATTTCACAACATCCCAAAAGTGCTTTATAGCCAATGAAGTACTTTTGAAGTATAGTCACTGTTGTAATATAGGAATCATGACAGTCAATTTGTGCACAGCAAGCTCCCACAATCAGCAATGTGATAATGACCAGATAATCTGTTTTAGAGATGTTAGCTGAGGGTTAAGTATTGGCCAGAACACTGCAGAGAACTCCCTTGCTCTTCTTTGAATAGCGTCATGGGGTCTTATACATCTAGCTAAAAGAGCAAACAGAGCCTTGGTTTAACATCTGATCTGAAAGACACCATCTTTGACAGTGCGGTACTCCCTTTGTACTGCATTGACATGTGACTTGAACCCATAATTGCCTGACTCAGAGAGGAGAGTGCTACTCACTGAGCCACCACTGACACCTTAACCCTACCTATCTGCAAAGTCTACATGCAAGTATAACACTTGCCCGATCATTATATTTCTGTCTGAGGAAGATCATCAATTTATCATCAGTTTGCAGATAGTTTTACTCTGCAAGGCTGTATTCTCTGACATCTGAATTGATCCTATCCTGAAATTGTTTCATGTAGGGCCCTCAAAACTAACAGAAACTTTTAACCCTTCAGTCTGGACTGGATTTGAGCCCCAGTCCAACAAGTCAGAGGGCAGTGTCCCAACTCTACTAGGCTGGAGTTTCCAATTAACCACTCTCTTCTCTGCCTCACACTTTTATCTTAAAACAGATTGGCTGATCATTGACCTATAGCAGCCCCAGCAAGTATTTTTCTATTCATTCATGGGATGTTGCCCATCTCTAATTGCCCTTCAGAGGGTGGTGGTGAGCTGCCTTCTTGAACCGCTGCAGTCCTTGGGGTGTAGGTACACCCACACTGCTGTTAGAGAGGGAGTTCCAGGATTTTGACCCAGCGACAGTGAAGGTACGGCGATTTAGTTCCCAGTCAGGAAGGTGTGTAACTTGGAGAGGAACATGATATTTCCATGCACCTGCTGCTCTTGTTCTTTTAGGTAGTAGAGGTTGTGGGTTTGGAAGGTGCTGTTAAAGAAAGCTTGGCAAGTTGCTGCAGTACATCTAGTAGATGGTAAACATTACATGAGTTCTATTACGGCAGAGTTTAGGGTTGACCGTTTAGGTTTGAGAATGCAAAGAGGAAACAGGTGATGCAGCTTAAAAAAAGACTTGCATTTATATAGTAACTTTCACTACCTCAGAATGTCCCAAAACGCTTTACAGCTAATGAAGTCTTTTTGAAGTGTAGTCTCTGTTGTAGGAAGCACAGCAGCCAAATTATACACAGCAAGATCGCACAAATTGCAATGAAATAAATGACCAGATAAATTTAGGATGTTGCTTGAGGGATAAATATTAACCGCGACACAGGGAGAACTCACAGAATCAAAGAATAGTGCCATGGGTTCTTTCACATCCACCTGAGAGGCCAAAAGGGACATCCGCTTAACTTCTCATCGGAAAGACAGCACCTCTGACAGTGCAGCACTCCCTCAGAACTTCCCTGGTGTGTCAGCCTTGATTTTGTGCTCAGGTATCTGGACTGTGACTTGAAATTAGAATCTTTTGACTCACAGGCAAGTGCTACTAACTGAGCTGAAGCTGACAGTTAAAGTAAAGTGACAGCTAAACACCTTATTTGAAGAGGCAGTGCAGGAAGATAGGACGGACACAGCTCAGGGAAAAGAGAGGTAGGGTTAACTTTAAAAAAAATGTAAATAGCATTAAATGGTTTACATAAGGGTAACCCTGAATGCTATTTTAAAATAAGGGGGCTAACAGAACTAGAGGCTGAAAATATAAATCCAATGGAAATTAACTTTAGATAACAGGACTTCTTTGCACAGAGGTTAAGGATGGCTGGAATAATCCATCATACTGCTTTAGGGTTGCCAACCCTCCAGGCTTGCCCGGAATCTCCAGGAATTAAAGATTAATTTTCAGGACATTGCTGTGAGCAATACCCGGGAGAAACATAATAAAAAAAGTTGTGTGTTTATTGATTTTATTTGAACACTTTCATTTATTAGTTATAAAAACATTGTAGATGGAAAAAAAATTGACTGTTGACCTGGGTGGGGGAGTTGGAGGTGAGAGGTGATGTGATGAAACCTCCAGGAATACATCCAACCAGACTCGCCAACCTTAGGAACAAAGGAAATAGGAGCAGGAGCAGGAGCAGGCTATTGAGCCCCTGGAGCCCACTCCACCATTCAACTAGATCATGTTTTTATCTTCTACTTCAATGCCATTTTCCCACACTGTCCCCTTATCTCTTAGTATCTTTAATATCTAGAAATCTATCGATCTCTGTCTTGAAAATACTCAATGACTGAGCCTCCACAACCTTCTGGACTAGAAAATTCCAAAGATTCGCCACCCTCCGTGTGAAGAAATTCCTCCTCATTTCAGTCCTAAATGGCCTACCTCTTATTCTGAGACTGTGTACCCAGTTCTAGAGCCCCCAGCCAGGGGAAACCTTTCTTCCTGCATCCACTCTGTCGAGCCCTTTAAGAATTTTATATGCTCCAATGAGTTCACCTCTCATTCTTCTAAACTCTAGAGAATATAGGGCCAGTCTCCTCAAACTCTGAAGGCTGGGTAGTTAAGATGCAACTTTATGGGTCACTCAAAATGGTGGAATGCTTCAAATTTTAAACAATATTAAGACTCCAGCTAAACCATTCAAGACGCAAAACGTCTTATCATGAAGTATTGTTGGCGTGTGGAATGCACTGACCCAGAAGACCATAGATTTAAAATCAACAGAGGTATCTATAAATGATAGATATTTCACAGGAAGTAAGAGTATTGTGCGATATGGAGAATGGGCAGGGCATTGGGATAAGAAATATGGACAGTTGTCACAGGTAACAAAATAGAAGAGCAGGAACCAAGCCTGATGGCCTACTGCAGTTCATGTTGACTGGGAGGAATTGGAATATGGGGATGAAGGGACGAGGGAGCTACCGTGAGTAAAGAGTCTTCTCTCTGCTTATTATTCTTATCATTCGCATGTTTGAATACCTCCATGGCCTTCCCCTTCCTATCTCTGCAACCTCCTCCAACCCTCAGAGAACCCTGCCTTCCTCCAATTCTGGCCTCTTGTACATGCCTCACTTCCTTCACCCCACCATTGGCGGCTGAGCCTTCAGTCATCTAGACCCAAAGCTCTGGAATTCCCTCCCTAAAGCTCTCCATCTCTCTCTGTCCTTCCTTAAGATGCTCCTTAAAACCTACCTCTTTGACCAAGCTTTTGGGCACCTAGCCCTATGTCTCCTTCTTTGACTTGTGTCAAAAAACATTTTTTTTCTAATAACACTCCCGTGAAGTGCCTTGATATGTTTTAGAATGCTAACGGTGCTGTATAAATGCAGGTTGTTATGGTGACAGAAGTAAGTAGTTCCATCAACAACAACTTGCATTTATATAGCACCTTTAACCTAGTCAAACGTCTCTTCATAGGCGCGTTTTCAGACAAAATGTGACACTGAGCCATATAAGGAGATATTAGGACAGGAAAGAGGTAGTTTTTGAGGAGCATCTTAAAGAAGGAGAGAGGTAGAAAGTCAGAGGGGTTTAGGGAGGGAATTCCAGAGTTTAGGACCTCAGCAGCTGATGGCAGGGCTGCCAATGGTGTGATGATTAAAATTGAGGATGCACAAGGTGCCAGAATTGGAGGAGGGCCAAGTTACAATCTTATTTATGCAAAACTAGGTGCATTATTGAAATGGGTAGGTGGAAAGGGAAGAGTGTTGAGCCTCTTACAGGCCTGGATCTCAGTCCAGCTGGCAACCAAAGGGAGCAATGAGTCGGAGAGTGAGATATCAAAAGTGAGTGTGTTTCAGATGGGCACTAGGCAGCCCCAATGATTTGAGCTAGTTGTATTTCACCGGACAGTATTATAGGGTCCAGGCACATGCCCAATGCAATGCCGCATGCTATGCTGCTCTCACATTCTTGAAACATGCTTGTTTAGCAGCTCATTCCTTAAGGAAACCTTTGACAGAATTCCAATGGGACCATAGAGCTAATTCCAGTTAGTTCGGCTGGGAGTTCACTTTAATCAACCTTTGACCAATATCAGAACATTCAGTAGGCTTTGATACAGCATAAAAACAGAAAAATCTGGAAATACTCAGCAGATCAGGCAGCATCTGTGGAGAGAGAAACAGAGTTAATGTTGTTGAACTTTCTGGATCAAAACTGGAAAGTTTAGAGATGTAGCATGTTTTAGCAGCACTGTTCTAATGAAGCTCAATGGAAGCTTGAGGAACAGCACTTGTCTTTCGATCAGGCACTTTACAATCTTCCGGACTCAACAATTTCAGATAATAACCATTCCTCTCAATTTTTCAGACAGCAGCTGTTGGTAATGATTCTGCTGTTGCCATCTACACCTCCTCTAGACACATCTTTTTTTTCTTTGCTTGTCTACATTTCCAGCCCCTTTAGTCTTGCACCATCAACCCTTTTGTCACATAATCACTCCTGCTTTCCACCCTAACATAGACTTTACATTTTGTTATTTCCTCCCCTCCCCCCGGACCCGCCTCTGTACTTGCTTAAAGCTGGTTACATCTTAATATTCTGATGAAAAGTCATTGACCTGAAACATTAACACTGTTCCTGTCCCAAGAGATGCTACCCCAGACCTCCCAAGTATTTTCAGCACCTTTTTGTTTTTAGTTCAGATTTCCAGAATCTGCAGTGTTTTGCCTTTTGCATTAATGTCATAATAGGGAACTTTCTATGAATAGTTATACAGGTGATTGCATAGTTTACTCTGAAAGACCCAAGTTATACTGCGGCTGAGAATTGTATTCTGTGGGCATGCCCAGATTTCCAGCTTCCATCTAGTAAAGTTTTAACATGGCAGAAGAGTTTAGCAGGAGCAATGGACCACGAGAGTATTCTTTAAACCTGGCTCCAGTCTGCATTGGAATTCTACTCCACACTGTGCCAGGTCCAAGCAATGACAGACAAGCCTCTGAGGAGATCTTTCACTATTTGGAACTCACATTGCAACCGTGTGGAAATGAAAGAACAACTGTAACTTTAGAGGCCCTGATTGCCCGCGCAGGTGGAAGTAAAAGATTCCACGGCCGTATTTTGAAGAAGATCAGGTGTGTCCTCCCTGGTGTCCTGACCAGTATTAATCACTCAACCAACATCACTAAAAACAGATTATCTGGTCATTGTCGCATTGCTGTTTGTGGGAGCTTGCTGTGTGCAAATTATCTGCCGTGTTCCCCGCAGTACAACTGTGACTACATTTCAAAAAAACGTCATTGACTGTAAAGCATTTTGCGATGTCCCGAGGTCATGAAAGGCACTATATCAATGCAGGTCGTCCTTTTTCACTGGATCCGCTCTCGAAATCCTGAGGCAGCTCTTGGTCAAATAAAAGCTGCTATTATTTAAAGATGAAAACGGAGCGTGTCATCATAATTGTGATGGATGGTGTGTACTCAGCAGTCTATGTATTGCACAGGGCCCAACAGTCGGTCATTGGATTAGAGGAGAGCCTGTATTGTTTACAAACCTGCAATCTGGTATGAGACATGCAAGAACTGAAAGGTGCCTCAGTAAGAACTGTGGCCTCCAAGACAAACACAGTGAGAAGGGAGCAGTTAATACTCAAGCAGTGTGAGGCTCCTTTTAAAAAGACTTGTAGCTATATAGTACATTTCACATCCTCAGGAACATCCAAAGCGCTTTATAGCAAATAAAGCACTTTTTGTAATGTAGGAAATGTGGCAGCCAATTTGTGCACAGCAAGCTCCCACAAAAAAACAGTGTGATAATAACCAGATAATCTGTTTTAGTGATGGTGGTTGAGGGATAAACATTGTCCAGGACATCAGGGAGAATTCTCCTCCTCTTCTCCCATAGCATCTTTGATTTTTATATCCAACTGAAAAAGTGGACGGGGCCTTGGTTTAATTTCTCATCTGAAAGACAGCACCCCTGACATTGTTGCACACCCTCATTACTGCACAGGAGCAACCGCCTAGATTACATGCTCAAATCTCTGGATTAGGACTCAAGGTGAAAGTGCTACCAACTGAGCCATAGCTGATTTTAGTAAAAATATGGAAAAACATTCAACTAAGGTCAACTTTTCTTGAAAGGCCATTCACTGATAGTTAAAGTACGTTCCTAATTTTATTTTAGACGTATCTGTGAAACACAGTAGCGCTCATTTTAATCCAACGCACCAGACCGATCCGTTAGAGGTCAGTAAGGCTCAAAATCAGGTCAGGTATAAAACAGCCTCTGTCCCAAAGCCAGCCTCATCCTGGTGAGCAGATTAGGTTGAAATGACTCCCCAATGTAACTAAAACATATAAAGCAATCTTTTAAGGTCTTTCATCTTGCACATGTCCAGCACACTTAGTCATAGATTCATTACATAGAAGGAGGCTATTCAGCCTGTTGAGTCCTTGCCAGCTTTCAGTAGAGCAATTCAGTCAGTCCTATTCCCCCACTCTACTTCCAGTCCTGCAGTTATTTCCCTCAAGTGCCTATCCAATTTCCTTTTGAAATCTTTCCTTTAGATATTACATTTAATTTCTGTGTCACACTTTTAAAAAAAAAATCTAAAACAAGTCCACCATTTTCTGCTGGTTTTCTCTGATTTTGGGAAGAAGCCAGCCAATCACAAGCTACTGTTCTTTGCAGAGAAACTTTTCCAATACTACCTCCAATTGACGTCAGATATGCCAAACAGTATTCAGCCTTTATTTACCATAGCATTCATCAACTTATAACAGTTGCACCTTGTGGTTCAAGTGACATATCACTTACACACAGATACATCTTAGTGGCGGAATAATACCTCATGCTTTACTTGGTATAACGGTCCTGGCCCTACAGGGCAGCATATCCTGAGACAATGATCTACCAAGTTTACCAGTAAAATCACAATAATAGTTGTCAACCATTGCTCAGTGGGTAGCACTCTTGTCTCTGAGTGAGAAGGTTGTGTGTTCAAATCCTACCAGAGACTTGCGCACACAATCCAGTGCAGTACAGAGAGAGTGCTGCAATGTGAGAGGTGCTGTCTTTCAGACGAGACAATAAACCAAGGCCCTGTTTGGCCTCTCAGATGGATGTAAAATATCCCGTGGCATTGTTTTGAAAGTGGGGGGTGGGGTTTATACCTGGTATTCTGGCCAATATTTATCTCTTTACCAACATCACTAAAACAACTTTATCACATTACTGTTGGGAGCTTGGTGCATGCAAATTGGCTTCCGTGTTTCCTACATGAAAAAACTTTTAAAATTACTTTGTCATGGAAAGCGTTTTTTTTTCAGGGCCTGATTTGGCATCTCCTTGTCAGGGTGGTGGTGGAAAGCCACATATAGGACTTTTGCAGGCAACTGCGAAATATAAACTTGCATCAACAAGTATTAACAGAAATGCAGTAATGAAGATAAAATAACCTGCGTTTAAATAGCACTTTATCTTGGCTCAGAAATGCTCCAAACTGTTTCACAAATAATGAATTATAGTGTTCAGTCATTGCTCTTGTGTAGAATAGCACAACTATCATTTAGTGCACAGGAAGATCCACAAACAGCAAATGAGTTGAGGTCATCTATTTTTGGTCAGGAAGTCCCTATTCCTCTCCATACAGTAATAGGTGATCAGGAAGTCCACCTGAACCTCCAGAGCAGGTATGTGGAGACGTAGTTTAACGTCTTGCCCACATAATGACACTTCGGCCACTGTCGTGTTCCCTTGCTTCTCCACTGCAGTGTAAATCTTAGTGCTGTGCACAGGTCACTGGAGTGAAGTTTGAACTCACAACTTTCTGACTCAGAGGTAAGAACTGTACAAGAACAGAAACTTGCATTTATATAGCACGTTTAATGTAGCATAATGTGCACAGGGTGCTTCACAGGAGCATTGTCAGACAAAATTTGACACTGAGCCACACAAAAAGATATTAGGGCAGGTGACAAAAGATGGGTCAAAGGTAGGTTTTAAGGAACATCTTAAAGGAGAGAGGCGGACATATTTAAGGAGGAAATTCCAGGGCTTAGGGCCTAGATAGCTGAAGACACAGCTGCCAATAATGGGACAAAAGAGATGGGGGATGCACAAGAGGCCAGAATTGGAGGAGTGCAGTGATCTCCGGGAGTTGCAGGGCTAGAGTAGGTTACAGAGATGTGGAGGGACGACTGAGCTATAAAATTACCATACGGTCCAGGTCTTAGCTCAGATTCACATTGATATTAGTTAAGAGTTAACAAAGTAACTGAATAAAGCACGGCATGCCTTGGTAAATCCTTTGGCAGATTTCAACTTCAGTGAAAGCTGCTTTAGAACACATGTTCAATGGAAGAAATTAAAATGTTCAATGACTTTTTAAAAAATGTTGCCAGAATATGATTGGAACCCAGTACGGATGAATTGAATGCGTCTCCTCTCTTTAGTGACTAGATAGGTCCTACATGAAGTGGGTTTTGGGCAATTTCAATTCACTTCCTAGTGCAGGCAATCTTCCCGAGACTGGTCATGAGAAACAATATATTGGAAATGATCACAGTAGAGCAACCCATGACCCCTTGGTAATTTGATGACCAACAACTCAGTGCCATTGGTGCTTTTGTTACTTAATTGCTGGGTTGACCAGTTTGAATATTGATGATCTGGAGGTTCGGAAAGGGCTGCTTTTAATGCTATTCCCACATAGGTGGATAAATCCCAATCAGATAAACAAGATCTTTCAGTGTCATTAACTTGAAATATGTGATAATGAATAGGAACTTTCATTTAAACTGACTGGAAACCCAAAGACTCCATTGTACACACCTATGTAGTCTAGGTAGAAACAAGGGATCAGCCCTTGCAGAGCATAGATCTTCTAACTCCATGGACCATAGAGTGTTCACAGAGGAGGTCCCAGGGTGTCTGCAAATTCTTCAAGTTCTGCCCATGTAGGGCCAGGCATATCATACAACATGCAGAATTCTCCATTTTCTCTATATTTTTTGATTTATCAGCTGATTTATTTATGTTATAAAAACAGAAAATGGTGGAAACGCTCAGCAGGTCAGGTAGCATCTGTGGAGAGGGAAAGAGTTATATTTCCAGTGGATGACCTTTCATCAGAACTGCTTTTAGATCATGTATGTTGCTATTCTTAGACACATTTCTGCAGCTTTCTTGCTCATCTCCAACTTCCTTTGCTCCACTATTTACAGGCATACCTTCAGCTGCCTAACCCCAAAGCTCTAGAATTCCTCTCCTCCTTAAAGACGCTTCTTAAAACCTACCTCTTTGAACGACGAGGTTCTTGATCACCTGTCTAATATCTCCTTATGTGGCTCGGTGTCAGATTTTATTGATTACACTCCTGTGAAACACTTTGGGTCGTTTTACTACATTTAGTGCTATATAAATGCAAGCTGTTGTTTCTTTGCTTCAGGGGAGCTGATACTCATTTTTAAGAATTAGGACAAGGAGCCCCAGCAGATGTTCTAATTCGGAGGAGGGGACCCTTCACACATAGTCATTTGAAATTACTGCAGTAGAGGCAGGGATTAAAGCACATAGTTGGAACACGCCTACAGCTCCAAACCTGGTGCAAAGAAAGAAATGGTGCTAATCTTCTACGTTTGCTGGCAGTAACAGCATTAAATATTCCCAGGTCAGGCATAGTGCAGGTCAAACGCAGACTAAAGCTCCTTTAATATGACCCTAACACTGTGCTCGAAACTTAATCTCAAAGGAGAACTCCTTAGCACAGCAGCATGACATTTTGATTTCCAGTCATGCTTGTGGTCTCTCCATGAAATAGTATTGTGTCAGTTTGTGTTATATGTGCACCCACAAGGAATTAGTCTTAGAATTAGGATCCCTATGGATCTTAGGAGCAGTGATCTTGCTGTCAATCTTCATGTAGGCCAGTTCCAAATGGTTAAGTACTGCTACAAATCTCATCACAATGGATAATGTGCTAACTTACACAATTGCTCCCAGATGCGGAGCTTGACGAGTGCAGGGAACATCCACACTGGTGTTGAGCGGATTATGGTTACATTTAAAGGGATGCTGATAATTAAGGGGTCATGACAGAATATGGTGTCATGAACTTTAGGAAAACTCAACAGGACTTTAACAACGATGAAGGGATTGAGGGCAACTCATTGCATATATATGCTGCCCTTCACGACCTTGGGACATCCCAAAGTGCTTCACAGCCAATCATATACTTTTTCTGAAATGTAGTCACTGTTGCGCTGTGGGAAATGTGGCAATTCATTTCCACACAGGATCCCACAAACAGCAATTTGATAATGACCAAATTATCTGCAGTAGTGATGTTGGATGAGGGATAAACATCAGGCCAAGACACTGGGGAGAACTCCCCTGCTCAGCTTTGAAATAGTGCCAGGGAATGTGTTAAACCTGCCTTCAGGTGGATGTAACGTGGATCTAAACGACGACATCTCCGACAGTGCAGCACTCCCTCAGTACTTCACTGGCCTGGACTTTGGCTGCTACAGGTAAAAACATTAAGTACCAACAAAGAAAACCAGGCACAAAGCCTCATAGGCTATCAACCTCAACATCAGCAAGGATGGTTCTTGCTTCGTAATGACTTGAGGACACAGCAGAAGGACCAGGGTTGGGCAGGGAGGAAAGAATGTTTCAAAAGGAGAAACATCCTTAGTCTTCACATCAAGGTTCAGAATCGCTCCATGATCCATATTCAACATGTATTTATTATCTTCTATTTGTCACCATGGTAACACAGGGAGGAAGACTTCTACCAAATAGGCTTAATTGTGACCAATAGCCAGCCTCCTGGAAATGCGGATTTCCAATAGATTTCCCTTTCAACTGCAGGTAAAACTGGACCCATCCCCTAGGCAACCACAGATGTGTTTTCTACCTCAAAATCTCTTCAACTGCACTAATAGCTTACGTAAATATTTCCACATATAAAGCTAAGATCAAAGAACACTAGTACGAAAATTAATCTGGAAGCACTCTGTTTTTATGTTTAATATAAGACGACCAGTTAGGACTCCTTGAAAATAAGAGCTGAACGCAAGAGTTACAGTAAGAGGCTAAGAAACAACCCCAAGGGTTTCTGCACAAAGTACTGCACAATCGCATGCAATAAAGTCAAGATTAGCAAAATAAGTTCTACTGCCTGGAAATTGCGTGATTACCTTATGAGTGTGTGGATGAGAGTTTGCTCTGTGTGCTTCTTTTAAAATCAAAATGGTAACGTATTTTAAAAGGGTTTATACTCCTGTTCAGATAACAGAGAAAGGAAGGTCACCCAGATAGATTCATAAAACAATATTGACACAGGGTAAAATCAAAGTTTTATTCCATATACTCATCTTTGTAACCTATTATTGCACACGTGGAGACATCCCACTGCAGATTGCCAGTCCCTTTCTGGAGCTGCCTCAGGGAGCAGCTTACTTGTATCAAAACTCTGCTGCCCGTAACCTAACTTGCACCATCTATAACCCCTATGCCTGCTGACCTACATTTTCTCCCAGTCTGGCACCGACTCAATTTTAAAATTCTTATCCTTGATTCCAAACTCCTCCATGTCCTTGTCCTCTCCTCCCCACATCACCCCAGCACCTATCTTTATTACCAACTCCAACCCTATAATCCTCCAAGACATCTGCACTCCTCCACTTCTGACCTCTTGCCCATTTCTGATTTTCATTGCTCCGTTATTGACGGTCATGCCTTCAGCTGCCTAGGCCCTAAGCTCTAGAATTCCTCTCCCTAAACCTCTCCGCCTCACTCTCCTCCTTTAAAACCTAGCTCTTTGACCAAGCTTTTGGTCACTTGTCCTAATATACTTTTGTGGCTCGGTGTCAAAATTTGTTTGATAATTGTTTTTATGAAGCAGCTTGGAACATTTTATGTTAGAGGCTATATCAATGCAAATAGTATATAAAAAACAAGAAACATTTAAACAGTTCAGGAAAATCTACTTTGAAATTTGATGAAACCGGCAAGACTGACATGTATTCATGGCAATCCCATTGGTTGCAGCAAAAACTGGCTCTTGAAATTGGCTAGGGGGGTTGAACTGTAAATCAAAGCCAGGAATTCCCATTGACTGTGTACTGCTGCACACTCAGGTGACAGTGGTTGCATTCAAGGGACTGGTGTCTCTTAGTTGGATCCTAGCCCCATCTGAATCGAGTGCCCACTTCAATATCAAGAATACACATGGGCCACCTATATCCCAGGGCAGCTTAGGAAAGAAGCAGAGACCCAAAGAGTTAGGCCCAAAAATACACCACCTCTCATAAAAGATATTGTGGCACATGTTTTTCTAAAAGGGGGAAGATACTTCGCAAGCCCTCTTCCCCAACCTGACCTCTAGCAACTACCATTGTACAGCTGGGATCAATAACACTGCTTTGTTGAGCTATAGACCAAAGTACCAATATCAGTTAACCTCAATATTTAAAATGAGGATAACTCGAAACCTGCTTCTGAACAGCATGGACAAGTTAAAAATCATTCAGAAACAAATTAATTTTCAAGAATTTATTTGGATTGATGCAGTCAGAAAAATCACCTTTGAGAAAAACAAGAATTTTCTCAGAAAATAGAGCATGCTAGTGGCTTAAAGACTTGTATTCAAATTGGTATTTTTCAAGTGATAAACCCTAAACTCCAGTATTCAAGCATCACTTGGTCAAATGTATCCAAGAAAATGGTAATGTAGAACCACAAAGCAATCAGACACAAGTTGTTCCTGTAATTTCCTTCATAGTTCTCAGCTGTGCCATGCAGAATTTGGGAGCAGAAGATGACTTTTCTCACCAGCCAAAAGTGAGAAGCCATGGGAGTCACACTATATTAATCTCACCAACCTTCTTAGCAGTAGGCTACAGTGGAATATTGCAGAGGCCTACTCATTAACCATACTACACTCCCTTGTTTGAAGGATGGCATACAGTATATAAAAAACACGAAACATTTAAACAGTTCAGGAAAATCTATTTTGAAATTTGATGAAAACGGCAAGACTGACATGGACAATTCGTAACAAAAACTGAGACAGTCACAGTGCCTCCATCGCAACTGGCAAAGAAATAAACAAAAATCTTCTCAAGATTTCATTCATACAATGAGCCTTGATGCATTCACTACTTACATGCTCTGCGGATCTCCCGTCATACTACAAGTGCAGAAAAAGTTCCTATCTTTCTTCTTATCACGATAATCTACACACATTAAAAATCAGTAAAAAAGTAAAAGCAAAGGGATCTGGAAACTATGATTTTTTTTTAACCAAAGCCAGAGAAAGGAAATTGTAATTTCCACTTAAATTCTGGATTTAATACTTGGCTTCAGAATTAGAAACTTCCTTAGACACCACCAGATTATTGACAGGAAGCTGAACTTTTACAGAGGTCTTTCTTGAGCAGCAGTCCAGATGTTTGGCCACCCTCAGCTGCCTAACACTTTCCCTGGATTAGTGAGGCCCTACTTCAGTACCAGACTTATCTGGCGACATTTGCTTTCTTCTATCCTCCAAGACAGGTCTTCTCACTGGGCTCAGCCTAGACATCTTTCTTTGAGGTGAATGGAGAGCTAAATATTTTTTTCTGCTGAAGAGGTATTGGTCAGAGATGCCTGAGCAGTCTGGATTATTTGTTTCAGGTGAGGTGTCATTTACATCGTGCTTGCTAGCATGGTCATCGTCCAGCCCTTTTAGGTCCTTACAAACATGCAAGGCGCTCTCAAGACTTAAGGATCTTCTCATGGGCTGCCTCGCTTCCTGATGCTTGTATCCCTCTGGCTTTTTTCCAAACAGTGTACTTGCGTGCTGGGCAAACCTCAGCCCTGAGGACTGATGTGGAGTTTGCTTGGAACCTGCTGGAACTTTTAAGAAATTGTGCTTCAAACTTCTCCTTTTCCCAGACAGCTTGTTGAGTTTACGGATGCATTCTGTCACAGATGAGCGGGCCATTTCCATTATGCTTGGCTGTGGAGAGGATTTCTCACTGGTATGACTCAATGGGTCACAGAATCCAAGTATGCAGTTCTCTGCAGACCTGAATCTATCTCCTGTATCGTACAAAGAATTTAAGGCACAGTTTTCCACACGGTCTTCCTCTGCAAGAACAATGAAAGGCATAGGCAATTCCCGAGTCATTTCAGAGTTTCCATTCATACCCTTTGAACGACCTTTCACTTCTATAGAAGGGTGACAAGCTTCAACACTTGGCACCGATAGGTTTTTGTGTTCTCTATTGATGTTCAGTGAATTCTCATCAACTGCTGCAGATGAGGTATCAATACTGCTACCCAAAGTTTTTAGGTAGATGTCAGGGTCCTCCACAAACCCTGCCTCAACACCTTCCTCTGAAATTTTGTTGCCTTTGCTCTCTGAAATGGCCTCAGGCAAGCTTAGTGATCGCCGAACTATCTTACAAATTGAAACCGAACTATCGTGAGGCACTTGAACAAAATATGGTGTTGAGATATTATTGCCAATAGAGGAACCAACGTCCAATTTGAAAATGTCATTGTGGCCTCTCCATGGTTGATCACATTCAGCCATTCCAGACCCTATACTATGGATTGAGGTGTCAGCAACATTTGGCTGTTGAGGCTTCTTGGCCTTAAATGCAGAATCTGATGGGCTTATTTGAAGACCAGGGCTGTCCTGCAGAAGATCTCCTTCACTCTTGCTTAGTTCAGCCTCCAATAAGGTATTGAAATTCAGGTGCGGTGATAGATGATGAGAAGCATAGTTTTCCAATTCATGCCTATTGACAAGCTCTGGAGCAAATGAAACACAAGACATTCAGCATGACTCAATAGCATTGTAAAGCTAACTTATTGGCATAGGCCATCACTTTATCCAGAAAAATAATTAGTTTCTAATTAATGAGTTGGCTTCCCATCATGATTTCCCATATAACAATAACAACTTGCATTTATATAGCACTTTTAATGTAGTGAAACACCTCAAGGTGCTTCACAGGAGCGATTATCAAACAAAATTTGGCATTGAGCCCATAAGGAGATATTAGGACAGGTTTCCAAAAGCTTAGTCAAAGAGGTAGGTTTTAAGGTGTATCTTACAGGAGGAGAGGTAGAGAGACAACGAGATTGTGTAGGGATCTCCAGAGCTTAGGGCCTTGACAATTGAAGGCATGGCTACCAATGGTGGAGTGATGAAAATTCGGGATGCACAGGAGGCCAGAATCGAAAGAATGCCAAGATATTGGAGAGGCATTTACTGTATATAACGTGCAGGCAACACATGAAACGTGAAGCACATTAGTACCGACCTTCTAACTGGAAGTGTATAAGGTATAGCCATCATCTAGCAATCACTTCAGTTAGTGCAATAACAACTATTCTATTGCCAGCTGTATAAAACTTTTGTCAGGAAGTTACTAACTATGTGAGTTCTGCAAGAGTCTGTTCAAGACTGTTAACACTATTCGGAAACTATATGGAAGAAAATCCTTCAAGTCAATGCATTAATTAAAAATCTTGTGTAGGACACCCATTCTCGATCCACAAATCTTACTACCCGTTGTCATTCTTTTTGATCAAGTTTCTTTGCCAATATAAATTGAAGTTATAAATGGCTATGTCAAGTTCCCCATTCAATTATGCCATGTCAACTGTCACAATGCAGTGCTGGCCCTGGCCACTAGCTGGTGTGATTTTTCTACAGACTCTCACCCAACCCCCACATAGCTCATATAAAAAAATTATTACGGGCAATTCTAGGAGCTAATTGTCAAATGGCCAGGCCACAATTGAAATATTGTGTCAAATTCTGAATAGCCACCTTCATAACGTCATTGTAAAGTCATAGAATTGCACAGAAATTGCAGCACAGCAACAGGCCATTCAATCCAACTAGTCTTTGCCGATGTTTATGCCTCACATGGGCCTCCTCCCGCCCTACTTCATCTCACCTGATCAGCATAACCTTCTAATTCAACTCCCTCATGCGCTTATCTAACTTCCCCTTAAATGTATCTGTGCTATATGCCTCAATCAGGGCGGCACAGTGACGCAGCGGTTAGCACCGCAGCCTCACAACTCCAGCAACCCGGATTCAGTTCTGGGTACTGCGTGGAGTTTGCAAGTTCTCCCTGTGACCGCGTGGGTTTCTGCTGGCTGCTCTGGTTTCCTCCCACAGCCAAAGACTTGCAGGTTGATAGATAAATTGGCCATTGTAAATTGTCCCTAGTGTAGGTAGATGGTAGGAGAATAGTGGGGATGTGGTAGGGAATATGGGATTAATGTAGTATTAGCATAAAATAGGTGGTTGTTGGTCGGCAGAGACTTGGTGGGCCGAAGGGCCTGTTTCAGTGCTGTATCTCACTATCCCTCTCTATCTAACTATTCCATGTGAGTTCCACATTCTCATCACTCGAGTTAAGAAGTTCCTCCCAAATTGAAAAGAACGGCCAGTATGGCTCTTGGGACTTAGAATTCAAAGTTACGAAAACAGACCTAAAGAGTTAAGTTTAAATTTCCTAGAAATATGCAAATAAGGAAGAGCTGATCCAGCTCTTTGAAAATGTAAATGACGAAGAAGAGAGTGTAATTTAACTTTGACTTCAGACATAGTGGGTAGAGGACAGAGAACAAGGTTGACAAATCTCTTGACATTAAAGACGGGAAGAACTTTTGGGAGAAATGTAAAGTTGTGCTGATATCCTGGTGTCTGCTCATTGTTTGCAGGGGTTGCTTAGAGGAAATTTCATTAAATACTGCTCCAAATTAAGCTATAACAATGGATGACTCCTGAAACATTTTGGGATTTAGAGAAAATTGATAGAAACATGTCAGATTGGAATTTAAACACAGGTGCGTGAAAAACAGTAAGGGGTAGGGTTTCAGTTCTGGGCACAATTGGCACAATTTGTGCACAAAACTGTGCTTGGTTTCAGAAGCTTTCTTTCTGAACATCGCTCAGGTTTCCACTCAAACTCATTTACATATCAATGAACACAATCTGCCATGAACCAGTGCAATTGGGCAGCTGTTTAGAATATAAATATTCTTTTTTGTTTGAATATTTTTTGTTTGAAAAATATTCCTTGATAGATTTAGGTGTGTTAACCTGGTGCAATTTTATTAATACAGCTGAAAATGGGTCCAGCACAAAAGTATTTTTAATCAGTCTCGTCCATGCCCTGGCAGTAACTTGATTTTAAATAACTGAACATGACTTTAAAAACAATTCAGAACCATTTACTAGCTGTATTAGTGTACAGCAGTCAGTTTCTTAGTATTTATTCTAAAGCTTTTAAGATGTGCCAATTAATCTCCCTTCGCCCAAAAACGGGAAATTGTAATTAATTTGAGCTGGATCGCAGCAGTTTCGTGGGCAGGGCCAGTTTTATTTTGTGCTGGTTTCGCTGATCTTAGGCAAATTGTGCTGAAAATAAAACAACGTAACCTAGGGGAAGCTCCAGATCTAAATTCAGAAGATTATCCACAAAAGAAGTGACAAACAAAGTAAAGACAAAAAGAGAACTAGAGGTTTACACACAAACTATTAAAGAATGCGGCAAATTATGTAAAACAACAACAACTTGCAGTTTTATAACACCTTTAATGTTGTAAAAGCATCACAAGGCACTTTAGAGGCGAATAATCAGAGAAAATCTGACACCGAAGCATGTAAGGAGCTATTAGGACAGGTGTCCAAAAGCTTGGTCCAAAGAGGTAGTTTTTAAATGAGCATCTCAACAGGAGAGGGGTTTAGGAAGAACTTAAGGTTTAGATGGCTGAAGGCACAGCCATCAATGGTGGAGCAATGAAAAATCGGGGATGCACAACAGGTCAGAATTGGAAGAGTGCAGAAATCTCAGAGGGTCGTATGGATGGAGGAGGTTACAGACATGGCGGGAGGCGGGAACCATGCAGCAATTTGAAATCAAAATCCATCTTGATCGATATTTTAAGGGAATTACTAAATATTGGAATTGCATCAAGGGACTTGAGAGAAACAAACATGCTGCCAGATGACAAAAGTGGATGTCAGGACGACCCACGGAACTGCAGGCCTCTGAACTCAACATCAATAGTCGGGCAAATAATAGAAAGTATTCTGAAAAAGAATAGCAAGGCAGTAGCAGAAATAGATTGACAAGGAGTGGTCACATTCACACTCACAGATGCTCATCAATAGGCTAGAGTCCCCTTAGGAAAGACCTGGTCATTGACAAGTAAAACTCAGCAGAATTAATGTAGCTAGATTTTAACAGAATCTACGATTGAGTGCCGCATGGGAAATTACTTTAGAAAGTAGAAACGCAACGCATGGATGAGTAGCTTTGGAAGCATCCATGTGGAAAGACGTGACAAGCAGGTTACTGCAGGAATTGGATGTCTGGCTATTTCCAAGGCCATTAATGATTTGAAGGGAGGGAGCATGTAGAGGCAGAGCTTGCGAGGACTTGAGCCTCATTGGAGAGACTAGAGAAACTGGGGTTGTTCTCCTTAGAGGCGCTATGGGAAGATTTAATAGAGATGTTCAAAATCAAGAAGGGTTGAGAGAGAGCAAATATGGAGAGACTGCTTCCATGAGCAGGAGGGTCAGTAAGCAGAGGACACAGATTTAAGGTAATCGGCAAAAGAAACAGAGGCGATATGAGGGAAAAAAAAGTTATGTCGTGAGTTATGCTGATCTGGAATGCACTTCCTGAAATGGTGGTGGAAGCAGGTTAAATACTAACTTTCAAAAGAAAGCTGTGTAAATTGGGACGTGGAAAACTTTGTAGTGCTATGGGGAAAGAACAGGGGAGTGGGACTGATTTGAAACAGCTCTTTCAAAGAGACAGCACAGACACGATGGGACGAATGGCCTCCTTCTGAGCTGTATCATTCTATGAATCTATAAAAGGAGCCCACCATCCACTCCAGTCCTGGGCTCACAAGTGGTCCTTTGCCTGAGACTACCCACCTCCCTAATGCCCAGCCTAAATATTTCACGCACCCCAAACCTAAACCTGTCACTGACCCTCCCCACTGGCTTCCATTCAGGCCCCACCTTCCCCCGTACCCCTTCCTACCAGACACATTAAACCAAACCTTTACTCAGCTGGCAAAAAAATCCTGATGGAGAGAATTTGATTGAAAACATACATGGAAAAAAAGAGTTTTGCATATATGTTGCACTTTTAATGATGTTAGGACACCTCAAAGCATTTTACAGCCAATTAAGCACTTCTAAAGTGTAATCACTGTTATAATGTAGGAAAGGTGGAAACCAACTTGTGCACAGCAAGCTCCCCACACAGCTATGTGATAATGACCAGATAATCCGTTTTAGTGGTTTGTTAAGGGATAAATATTGGCCAGGACACCAGTGGAAAAGTTCCCTGCCTTTATTCGAAATAGTGCCCTAGGATCTTTCATGTCCACCTGAGAGGACTGACAGGGTCTCAGTTTAACATCTCATCTGATAGATGGCACTTCCAACATTGCAGCATTCCCTCAGTACTGCACTGGAGTGTCAGGGTAGATATTGTGCTCACGTCTCGGGAGTGGAACTTGAACCTGCACCCTTCTGACTCAGGTGAGAGTGTTGCTCACTGAGACACCTTAAACCAATGCAAGTCTGTGATGTTTCTCTTTACTCCTGCTGCCGCTGTACAACTGCAATAAATGATAGCAAACTGCGCGCAAACATCACTGCATGGTTCATGCTCAGACGGAATATAATAGTTCAGGTTAAAGTACCAGCAATGGCAGGTTTAATTGGGTCATACCTCTATCCAGTGGGTCACTCCTCTGTGTCACTGGGGTCAAAAGGACATTTGTTCCAGCCAATGGGGATCCATCCAGACTACCAGCCACGCTCGGGGTCAGCAAATCACAACAAGTCGCTCTCACTTCTTTGGAAGTCAAATTTAATGGGAGGTTGAATTTCTGAAACAGGAAACAGCGGGGAAGGAGAAACAAACCATTAGGGGAGAAAGATAGCATTTTATTGCTAAAGAAAAATTATTAATCCACAGTATTGTCATGCTAGGCTCCTGCCTGCCAAGAATGAGGCACATTAATTTTATCATGAACATTGATTTTAAACTGTTACTGGAGCGAAGAAAAGACTTGTTAAACAGATCAGCCGTAGCTGGAAAAAATATTTGCATATTAACAGATGGTGCTTGGAAGGACAAAGGACCATTCCCCGACACATTAAAACCACAATGAACCTTGATCACCAGGTATTGTGTGTTAAGAGGAGCATTCCAGAGACTGCTAAAGTGATATAATCCAAGACATGGTCACAGAATCACAGAATAATACAGTGCAGAAGAGGCCCTTCGGCCCATCGAGCCTGCACTGATGCATTAAAACACCTGACCTGTCTACCTAATCCCATTTGCCAACACTTGGCCCATAGCCTTGAATGTTATGACGTGCCAAGTGCTCATCTTAGTACTTTTTAAAGGATGTGAGGCAACCTGCATCTACCACCCTTCCAGGCAGGGCATTCCAGACCGTCACCACCCTCTGGGTAAAAAAAGCTCTTCCTCAAGTCCCCCTTAAACCTCCCGCCCCTCACCTTAAACTTGTGACCCCTTGTAACTGACCCTTCAACTAAGGGGAACAGCTGCTCTCTATCCACTCTGTCCATGCCCCTCATAATCTTGTACACCTCGATCAGGTCACCCCTCAGTCTTCTCTGCTCCAGTGAAAACAACCCAAGCCTATCCAACCTCTCTTCATAGCTTAAATGTTCCATCCCAGGCAACATCCTTGTGAATCGCCTCTGCACCCCCTCCAATGCAATCACATCCTTCCTATAATGTGGCGACCAGAATTGCACACAGTACTCCAGCTGTGGCCTTACCAAAGTTCTGTACAACTCCAACATGACCTCCCTGCTTTTGTAATCTACGCCTCGATTGATAAAGGCAAGTGTCCCATATGCCTTTTTCACCACCCTATTAACCTGCCCTTCTGCCTTCAAAGATCTATGGACAAACACGCCAAGGTCCCTCTGTTCCTCAGAACTTCCCAGTGTCAGGCCATTCATTGAATACCTCCGTGTCACATTACTCCTTCCAAAGTGTATCACCTCACACTTTTCCACGTTAAATTCCATCTGCCACTTTTCTGCCCATTTGACCATCCCGTCTATATTTTCCTGTAACCTAAGACACTCCACCAATCTTTGTGTCATCCGTGAACTTCCTGATCCTACCCCCCACATAGTCATCTATGTCGTTTATATAAATGACAAACAATAGGAGACCCAGCACAGATTCCTGTGGTATGCCACTGGACACTGGCTTCCAGTCACTAAAACAGCTGCCTGTCATCACTCTCTGTCTCCTACAGCTAAGCCAATTTTGAATCCATCTGATCAAGTTACCTTGTATCCCATGTGCATTTGTTTTCTTGATAAGTCTCCCATGTGGGACCTTGTCAAAGGCTTTGCTGAAATCCATGTAAACTACATCAACTGCACTACCCTCATCTACACACCTGGTCACATGCTCAAAAAATTCAATCAAATTTGTTAAGCATGACCTCCCTCTGACAAAGCCATGCTGACTATTCCTAATCAAATTTTGCCTCTCCAAGTGGAGATAGATTCTCTCCTTCAGAGCAGTTAGTCACATGATTAACCTAATTGTACAATTCAGAAAAACCCAGGTTGCCAAACAGTTTGAACTGAGAGTGTCTGTTTGCTCCTGGACTGAGAAGATCTCTCCTGTCTGCTCCCATCCCTCTCTCACAAGCCTCTGAATCCACTGAAGACACATGAACCCCAAGAGTGAAAAGTCTCCTACACCGAACAAGGCTTAAGAAGAATATTGGGCCTCAATGAAAAGCAAGATCTACCTACAATCAAGGACTCTACAGGGAGCTCGAAGAACCGTAACAAAAGCTCTTTAGACACTGTCTCAAACTTTTCCACTTGATTTTTCTTCTGTTCTTTTCTGTCTGTATTTGCATGTGTGTATCGTGTATGCATGCTAGTGTGGGCGCGTCATGTAGGTGTCAACCGAATTAAAGTTTAATAAATTTCAACTTTTCTTCTTTAAACCTAAGAAAACCCTGTTTGTGCTAGTTTCTTTGCCTTATAATTGGAAAGCAGTGAACAAGGATTCACCAAGGGGGAGCCAAAAACAGTGTTTTAAAAAGTAAACCTCATTACAGTAAGACCAGGTGAAGGCTGAGAGGGGTCCCTAGACGTAACAGTATGAACAAATAAGGAAGATCAGCAACAGTTAACAACCTTTTCCTTAATATCAAAACTGAACCCTTTCTGTTGGGTGTGTGTGTGTAATTCTGCTAAACATTTTCCTCCTTCATACCCAGTCCCAACATCAAGCACACCCAGGCTGTAGGCAGCTGGGTCAGACATAACATAGGCCTACCCCACCCAAACTCCCTATCTCAAACCACAAGTAGACCCTGCAGCTGTGGATATTCCCTGTTGCACACCATTTATCTGTGAGGAAGATCAGAGGGCCATTGCTGAACTGGCGCTCTCTATATTAGCAAGTGACACGCACAAAACACTATGATACCATAAATCTCTTCCCATGCAGGCATAAGAGCAAAACAGTCTCTCATCTGGTCAGATCTGTTCCATTGTATATTGGTGCCTGCGAGTTTCTACATTTGCCCTTCTCAAATTGTTTGCCTGTGCAAAATTTTCAGGAAGAAAAACCTTCATGAAGATTTACCCCTTATTAAAATAATGCTGAATGGCTTTACAACTTTATTTTGTTCTGACTTACCTAGTGGTCACGGCAAAGGGAAGAGATAATTCTGCCCAAAAGATCCCAAATGAGGGAGCTTATTTTGTATATTGTTTTTTTCTTTTGCCAACAGCTAGAGAGGGGAAATTGTGGAGTGCGGAGTCTGGGGATTGGAAAAGAGATGGAGAATGGTAGGGAGAGGGAAAATGGGGGTAAGAAGGAGAGGGGACTAATTGAATAACTCAAAGAGCTGGCAGAAGCTTGATGGGCCGAATGGTCTCTTTCTGTCTGTATAATTCTCTATAGCTTTCCCCTCCCTAGCCTAGGATCGTCTGAAGTCAATTTGCAACTCTCTCGAGTGCCGGCCTCACTGAGCACTGACCTGAGACCCAACCTGAAACCGACTGGCCATCAGACTCAGCAACACACTGCCTTTACCTAGTGAGGCACCAGAGAAAGTGGCAGTTAAATCATCACATGATCCAGTGGAATAAATTTGTTCGACGAGAATGATTTGGGCAATGCGTATATTCTGGATCATGAATGCTTTGAATCCTCGGTCTTATTGACAAAGTGTTTCACAGCCAGAATTTATATTGCTTACACAAAATACAAGAGGTTCAACTCCTTCACAAAACCCTTCATCCTTCCATAAATTTAACTTACGGAATCTTTGCCTCGGTTGAAGCCAAAGCATTGTAGCGATTTCCCAATACTCTTCTTCTGGTGATGCAAACGCCACGGACTGGCTTCTCTCTTGGGTAGAACTCTAGAAAACACAAGAACAGTCAGCAGCATGTGCTGGGCAGCAGATCCAAAAGTCCCTGCTTTAAGAGGGCTGTTGGACGGAATAGATTCATTTAAAAAGGGAAAGGCCACCATCCTTCTTAATGAGAAAAGGCTAGCAATAGCCATCTAGTCCGCTGGACGCAGTGCACCCAGCAGTGAAGTGCGCCTTCAGCAAGGGAGAAAAAAGTCAAGATTGTCAAAAGAATTGCTCCAATTTTTTTTCACCACCTCGCTTCCAACTTTCTCCCCTGATGAAACTGGCCACAGGCTCTGGTGGATGTCCAATTGCTCTGTGACACCTTACCCAAGTGACCATTCTTCATGTGCGGCCCCAACAGACCAATATAACACAGACAGCTGAGTAGGATCCAGTTCTCACCCAACATACTCTTCCCAACCAGACTCACTGGGTAAGCATCAGGAGTGCAAATCTGATGGATTCTTCACTCCAGAAAGTAAGCCTCTCCTTAACACAGCACCTTTCATGACTCAGGATGTCCTGAAGCACTTTACAGCCACGGTAATACTTTTTTGAAGCGCAGTCACTGTTCTAATGTAGGAGGCACAGCAGCCAATTTGCACACAGCAAACTCCCACAAATAACAATGAGAAAAATAACCAGATAATTTTTTTTTTTTAAAGAAGATGATGGAGGGATTAATATTAGCTGGGACACCGGGGAGTGCTCCCCTGCTCTTCATGTCTCAGCTGCACAGGGGAGCACAAAGAAGACTGGAAGATCGGTAGAGATAGGAGATGGAATATTTAGGGGAATAGACAGGCGTTTCTGCGGCTGCAGACATGAATCCAGGATGGTGTATTGCATCCCTTGTGCTAGGGTCAGGGATATCGCTGAATGGCTGTCCAAGAATCTAAGCTTGGTGCCTCCAGCTAAAATTGCAGCACGTCTATAAACAGTTGAAATCACGTTGGCTCATCACTTTGATAAATTGTAAGTTATATTAAACCAGTCACATTGGGATGTCAGTCACACCAAAAATAGATCAGCTTAAATATCAGATTGAACACAAAAGGGAGCAATCAGAACAAAGCATTCTTTATAAAATATTCTTTTTTTTTAAAATTCTTTCATGGGATGTGGGCGTCGCAGGTCAGGCCAGCATTTATTGCCCATCCCTAATTGCCCTTGAACTGAGTGGCTTGCTAGGCCATTTCGAGGGCATGTAAGAGTCAACCACATTGCTGTGGATCTGGAGTCACAAGTAGGCCAGACCAGGTAAGGACAGCAGATTTCCTTCCCTAAAGGACATCAGTGAACCAGAAGGGTTTTTACAACAATTGACAATGGTTTCATGGCCATCATTAGGCTAGCTTTATATTCCAGATTTTTATTAATTGAATTCAAATTCCACCTTCTGCTGTGGTGGGATTCGAACCCATGTCCCCAGAGCAATACCTGGGTCTCTGGGTTACTAGTCCAGTGACAATACCAGTACGCCTACGCCACCGCCTCCCCCTGCTGCCTGGAAAATCGACTGAAACTTGGTACAATGAACATTGAACCCAGCAGAGTGCTAACAGCAGAAGAAAATAAACCAGCAATGTCCAGGCAACAACGGATGGGTGTTACAGACAGTCGCCCATGTGTGTCGAGAAAAGAAAAAGTTGCATTTGTACAGCGCCTTTCACAACATCCCAAAGCTAATGAAGTGCTTTTGAAATGTAGTCCCTGTTGTAATGCAGGAATCGCAGCAGCCAATTTGCGCACAGCAAGCTCCCACAAACAGCAACGTGATAATGACCAGATAATGTGTTCTTTAGCTGTTGGTTGAGGGATACATTTTTGACAAAACATCAGGGAGAGCTTCCCAGCTCTTCTTCGAAATAGTGCCATGGGATCCACCCGAGCGTCAGCCTGGATTTAGGTTCAAGTCTCTGGAGTGGGGCTTGAACCCACAACCTGCTGACTCAGAGGCGAGAGTGCTACCCCCCTGCCCTGGTTGTGTTTTGGTCTATGGCGTCAGTCTTGGAAGCCTTACCGACTGTGAGTCTTTCCTATACTTGTGTGTCATTGAACATATTTTATTTGAAGAAACTTGTATTATTACACCCATGGAATGGAGTTACAAATAGACTTCATCAACAGATGTTTCAAAATGATACAAGATGTTCCAGTATAGTCCAGATAAGACGGATTAAATAGTCAGAGAAAAGCAACTCCGGAACACTGGGATGTATCTAAACCATGGGCTGATTTCAGAACCAAGCCTCACTTCCTGGCTGGCATTTTCAATTGGCCATGGGGGCCAGAATAGAAGCGGGAATCTGACAATAGCCCTCCCGGATGGCGTGTCAGTGCCCTGACGCCTCTGGGACTCACTCGAGTTTTCAAAGTGAGGGGGTCGGGGGTGGGGCAGGGCTAAGTCAGGAACCTGCTCTCCCGTAATTAATGGCCTGTTAAGCTCCTCGAGGAGCTTGTTAACAGGCCGGAGAGGGCGAGAAGGCAATTTTCTTTTTGTAAATCACCATCCCCAACCAGTCCGGTGCACATTAGTACACAGCTCAATGCCGGCAGAAATGAAAGATTCATTTTTTAATTCTCAAACTTTTGGGACCTGGTGATCTTGCCCCAGATCGGGGACGTAGTAACTTTCAGTTGGCCGTTTGCCCACTTTTGAGCGCAGTGAGGTTGCTGGCCCTCCGTTATGTGACCTCCTCTCCAACAAGTCAGCAGCAGGCCCCATCATGGCTGTCGTCTGGCTTTGCCGCACATGCTCAGTTCTCACCACATGGTCACACTCGGCAGCACTAATTGGGCAGCAAGCTCGCCTCCAGCCCAATTATAGAATCATTGAAAGTTTACTGCACAGAAAGAGGCCACTTGGCTAATCGAGTCTGTGCCAGTCGAAAAACGTTCCACCCATTCTAATCCCACCTTCCAGCATTTGGTCTGTAGCCCTGCAGATTACGGCACTTGAGGTGCATATCCAGACTTTTGAATGAGTTCAGGGTTTCTGCCTCAACTACCCTTTCAGGCAGCGAGTTCCAGGCCCCCACCACCCACTGGGTGAAAAAACATTTCCTCATCTCCCCTCTAATTTTTCTACCAATCACTTTAAATCTATGCCCCCTCGTCACTGACCTCGTTGCTAAGGTGAATAGGCCCTTCACCTCCACTCTATCCAGGCCCTTCACAATTTTGAACATTTCAATCAGACCTCCCCTCAGAGCCTTCTCTGTTCCGAGGAGAACAACCCCAGCCCATCCAATCTTTTTCTCTTAGCTGCATTTTTCCAGTCCTGGCAATATCCTCATAAATCTCCTCTGTACCCTCTCTAGTGCACTTACATCCTTTCGATAAATGAGGTGACCAGAACTGCACACAGTACTCAAGTTGTGGCCTAACCAATGAATTATACAGTTCCAGCATAACTTCCCTGCTCTTATATTCTATACCTCGGCTGATAAAGGAAAGGATTCCACATCCCTTCTTAACTCCCTCACTTCCTCAATACTTCTCAGTATTTTCCCATTAATCGTGTATTCCTTTGCTTGTTTGACCTCCCCAAATGCATCAATTAGGGCATTTACATTTGACGATTGCATCATGTTAGCGATAGTGTGCGGTCGGGATCCTGAAATTATCAGGGAGTTGGGTTCCTGACCCCATTAAGCCCCCATGTCCTGAACCGTTATTTACATTTGCCCTCATCTTTAGGTAAGTTTGATAACGCTCACAAGGTAATGAATGTAAACCTCTGCTTTTAATTTCTTTCAGCTACTGGTTCTATCCTTCATCCCCAACAGGTGTCAGAATGACATTGTACTCAACTATACTAATATACAGGCAAGGGAATCAAACCAGGTACTGATCCTCTTACCTAGCACCACATGTAGCTTTCGGAGTGCCCCAAGCCAGTGACTCTCAGTGGGGAGGAAGATAGATATACAGTTATACTTTAAGATTGTCTTCTTTATGTGAACCTGAACCACGAAAGCATACTCATTATCCGTCAGGAAAACACAAGTCGTAGGCTCCCCCTTATTTGATCCATGTTTTCCAGAGAGGAACGATTTTCAGTGTTTGTGGACTACAGGGCATTGCATAAAAATTAAGAGCTAGATCTTTTATCTGCGATGGGTGGCAGGTGTTTGGAATTCTCTTCCACAAATAGCTGATGGTGCTCGGTCAATTGTTCAATCTGAGATTGATAGATTTTCTTTGTTAGCCACAAGTATTAAGGGATATGGGGTAAAGGCGAGTATGTAGAGTTAGGTCAAAGATCAGCCATGATCTCATTGAATGGCAGATTGGGCTTGAGGAGCTTCCATAATCTCTGGAGGATGTGATGGTACCTGGTGCGAGAGCTTATAAAATCAACATCTCCCTCCACAAGGCAGAATACTCCAGAACAAATGTGAAGTTGCCAATATAAATTGTCTGAAATATTTTGAACTTCCAGCCAAACTAAAGCTGCATCCTATACGAGATAGGATTCGTGACAGAAATCGCTATGACTGTTTCTCGAGCTTTGCAAAGAGCTGGAGAAGCTCGAGTTTAGGAAAAGCAGCTATTTCTCTAAAAATTTGGACATCCGGGAGGTTTTTCTAGTCTCCAGAGAATCAATGTTCAAGAAAGGCAGTTACCAAGTACAGAAATTACAGGAGAGTCTTAATTTTGGGGCATTACCGTTGATACATGTTCTGTCACCTACTCAAACACATTCTTTCCGAGGATTCTATAAATAAAACTCATCCCAGTTATTTTTTTCTTTTGGAGTCACCTAATCACAACTTTCTCATTCTTCCCCTTCCTCTTTTGAACTTGTATATTGTTCTGCCTTGATCATTCACCTAGGTTTCTCAAAGCCACAGGATGTATTTACTGTCACATGTGCAAGTCAATCTTTATTAATATTTACACATATCCACCTGAACAAAGAATCACAGCATCAGACAATCTCACGATCACTGTTACATTGTGCCTACAGGACAGAAACAAGCCATTCGGCCCAACTTGTCTGTGCTGGCATTTATATTCCACATAAGCCTGCTCCTAACTCTCTTCATTGATCTCTATCAGCGCATCCTTCTACTCCTTCCCCTCGCATGCGTTTAACTCTCCTTTAAATGCATCTATGCTATTTGCCTCAACTACTTGATGTGGTAGCGAGTTCCACATTTTTTTTTTTTAGAACATTACAGCGCAGTACAGGCCCTTCGGCCCTCGATGTTGCGCCGACCTGTGAAACCATCTGACCTACACTATTCCATTTTCATCCATGTGTCTATCCAATGTCCACTTAAATGCCCTTAAAGTTGGCGATCACTCGGTGTAAATACGTTTCTTCTGAATCACCTATTGGATTGATTAGTGAATATCTTATCTGTGAGGCCTCTAATTTTGTTCTTCTCCGCAAGTAGAGAAAATATTTTCTCCAGATCTGCCCTATCAAACCACTTCATTACCTTGAAGACCTCTTTCAATTCTATCCCTCTAGAAATGGACCCATTGCTTGCATTTTTTACTTATTAACTTGTGTCACTACTTTTAATGATTTGTGTATCAATATCCCCAGATTCCTTCGCTTCTCTACCCCATTTGGACTCTCATTATCCTAGCAATATGCAGCCTCCTTATTCTTCAGTTAAAAGACTGAGCAAATGCCAGGAAACATTCCTTTACAAAGAGAGAGAGAGAGAAAAAGAGAAACAAATAGCTGAAACTTAAGTTTTTTATCCATAGCAGCTGCTAAATTTTTCCAACTTTCATGTAATAAATTTTGTGCTCAAGTCTACGGAGTGGGACTTGAACCCACAATCTGAGAACTCAGACATGAAAGCGACACAGCTGTTATTTATGGTTCTGAGCCATGTAGACCAGGCCAGTCCCAAGTTCAACCCCTCAGCTGTGCTGTATTGGCAAATCAGAACAGAGGCTCAACACCCAGGAGCTAGGAAGGGGAAACGATGCCCAAGAAAAATTTGTTTGCCTTCAACTTAAATAGCCTCCAAATACCCACTGTCTTGAAACAGAGAGGCTGAGGAATGCCTTAATTGAGATATATAAAATTATGAAGGGCCTAGATAGAGTAAATAGGGACAACCTATTTACCTGAGCAGAGGAGTCAAAAACCAGGTGCCATAGATTTAAAGTAATTGGTCCAAGGATTAGAGGGGAGATGAGAAAACATTTGGCAGGGACCTGGAACTCACTGCCTGAAAGGGTGGTAGAAGCAGAAACTCTCACCTCATTGAAAAAGTACTTGAACATCTACTTGAAGATATATGACCTATACATGACCCTATAGGAAGGTGGGATTAGGCTGGGTAGCTCTTTGTTGATTGGCAAGGACATGATGGGCCAAATGGCCTCCTTCTGGGTCATAAATTTTCTGAATTTCTATTCTAGACTCACATGCAAAGGTACTACAGCACAGCCAGTACCCCAACACTGAGGATTGAACAGGAAAGTTTTATCACCTTTGCTTCCAATTTTCACCCTTCTCTCGCCTTCCCATGCAAGCTTCCCAGGAGATGCAACACCTGCCCTTTTACCCTCTCCCTTCTCATTGTCCAAGGCCCCAAACACTCCTTTCGGGTGAAGTAGTGATCTACTTGTACTTCTTTCAATTTAGTATTCTGTATTCGCAGCTCGCGATGCCATCTCCTCTACACTGCGGAGATAAAACGCAGTCTGGGTGACCACTTTGCACAACACCTCCGTTCAGTCCGCAAGCGTAACCCCTAGTTTCTCGTTGTCTGCCATTTTAATTTGCCACTCCACTCCCATTCAGACCTCTCTGCCCTCGTCCTCCTACACTGTTCCAAAGAAGCTCAACCTAAGCAGAGGGAACAGAACCTTATCTTTCGATTAGGCACTTTACAGTCTTCTGGACTCAACATAGAGTTCAGCAATTTCAGATCATAACCTCTACCCTGATTTTTTTTTCCCCACTTGGCAGCTGTTGTTAATGATTCTGCTATTCCCATTTAAGCCTCCTCTCGTCCCATCTTTTGTTTCTTCACTTGTCCCATCACCATCTCCTTTGTCTCACTTCAGCAGCCCTTTTGTCATTTCATCTCTCCTGTCTTCCATCCTATCACAGTCCTCCCTTCACATTCTTTCCCTCCCCTATTCTTGCTTCAAACCTGTTACATCTCTAATTTTTACCAGTTCTGATGAAAAGGTCATCAACCTGAAATGTTAACTCTGCTTCTCTCCCAGCAGATGCTGCCTGACCCGAGTATTTCCAACATTTTCTGTTTTTATTTCCCTATACGAGTCAATAACTTCTAGAAGAGGCGGGGTTGGGGGGGGGGGGGGGCGGGGGCGGGGAGAAGTAGAACTGAAAAGCATTCACACAGACAGCTAAGCAGTGTTAACTTGATCATATTTCAGGGTGCAATACATAGGTGAAACTTAAAAGAACCCAATGGTTAATATTCTAGATTGAAAATAGTATTTTTTCAATCAACTGCAATGATATGTATTGTTACCAGCTGAGTGATCTCTAACAGACACTTACTCACACCATTTACAACACAAACTGACGCATTTCCAGTTAAAGCACTCAGTACGTCATACTCCTCAAAAACTGTGTGGACATGATCACATCTCAAGTACGTTGTGGGCAGGAGTCTTCAACAGCGACAGTGAAACACACTTGCAGCACCAAACAATGCTAAACTTAAGTTGGAAAAATACCACACAAATATTTTGAAATTACATTACAGCATTTTCAAAATGGAAATATATGAGTGTTTGTGGTTGCAATGCCATCAAATTTTTTAAAAATTAATTTATTCGCCAGAGATGGGTATTGCTGGCAAGGCCGGCAGTTAATACCCATTCCCAGATGCCTGAGAGAAGATGGAGAGCCACCTTCTTGAACAGCTCCAAGCCATGTGGTGAAGGTACACCCATGGAGCTCTCCAGGATTTTGACCCAGCAATGATGGAGGAACAGCCCATATACTTCCATGACAGGCTAAAGGAGAACTTGGAGGTACTGGTATTCTCATGTAGCTGCTGCCCTTTTCCTTCTAGGTGTTGGAGGTTGCAGGCTTGGGAGGTGCTTTCAAAACAGCCTTGGTGAGTTGCTGCTGTGCATCTTGCAGATAATGCTTCTACCGAAACATGGCGCCCTGATGCACGAAAGAACTTGCATTTATATTGTACGTATCATGCCCTTGGCACCTCTGAAAGGCAATCAATGACTTCTGAAGTGCTGTCATTACATAGAACTTACAGCACAGAAACAGGCCATTCGGCCCAATTGGTCCATGTTGACATTTATGCCCAATCTATTCATCTCAGCCTATCTGCATATCCTTCTATTCCTTTCTCCCTCATGTACTTGTATAGCTTCCCCTTAAAGGAATCCTTCTTCTATAGATAAATTCATGAATCAATTTGCACACAGCAAGATCCCAAAAAGAGCAATGAGATGAACTACCAGATAATCTGATTTTAATTATATTGCTTGAGGGAGAAACGTTAACTGAAACAGTTATTCCTTTTGAATAGATGCCATGGCATCTTTTTATACCCACCTGAACCGGCAGATGGGATCTCGGCTGAAAGACAGCACCTCTGGCAAAGCAGCACTGCCCCAGTACTGCACCAGCCTAGATTAGATGTTCAGGTCCGTGGCTGGGTTTGAATTCACAACCTTGACTCAGAAGCCAACATGCTCGCAAGTGAACTGAACCGACATTCACCTCATCTTCTCTCCTATTTTCAGCCTCGACAGTGTCTGCATTATGCCTAAGTTAAGTGGTCCGATACCACTCACTCAAAATCAAAGTACTTGAGCAGCAGACCTGGCTATAAGCGGTCAGTCTACAAACTGGACAGATGATTTCACTTTTCCACACAAGAGAGATTCTTCATCTCAATTACCCAATTTAAATGAATCTCAAAGTTTGGTAGGTGATTAAAAGTCTTTTTGCAAGCTTATGAGGAATCCAAAACTCCTGGCCACATTAACACCTAAAATTCCTTCTAGTAATCTCTCCCCTGCCAAATAAAAACATACATTGTTGGAAACACAGAGGTCTATCCGCATCTGTAAAATGTTAACAGTACAGTTAGAGCATATTTGTTCCAAACAAGGTCTCGTCTACATGAGCCTGCCTTTAGCCTACATTACAACAGTGGCTACACTTCAAATGTACTTCATTGGTTGGAAAGTACTTTGGAATATCCTGAGGTTGTTGTACAAATATCAATTATTTTTCTTGTTTTCTATTGTGCCTGTGCTGATACATGGGTGCATCCAACAATTTCAGCATTCACGTTAATCGCCTTTTATCCCTTTACCAGAACAACTTCATCTGGATGAAATAACATTTGTATTTAATCAACAATTTTTCCTTGCTGAGTCCTGGAACAGGCCCTTGGATTACAAATATCAAAGAAGGAATCTACATACCAGAAGATCAATTATGTTCATTCTGTCACTCAATCCATGGCAAACCAAGCCAACATGTAACACTTCACCACAGCGCCCAGCCCTACCTTTGTGTCGGTTTACATGCTGCCCTCCGACTCCCTCGCCCCGTCACTGAGGAGGTAGGTGGAGCTTTACTGCCCCCTGCTGACACAGTGGCTCCTTCCAGTGAAGGCTTCAGGAATATAGAAGGACTCTCTATCCCCTCAGCCTGGCAGCAAACTGTGAGGAGAAAGCAGAACAAATTGTGAGAACAGAGACTTCCACTAACAATAATGAATCCCGCAGCCTGTCCCTGCACCGGGATCAATCCTGAACCCAAGAGGGTAGGGCGTCTAAAATCTGGACCATAATCTTAAAATTAGAGCTAGGCCATTTAGGAAGGATTCCAGGAAACATTTTTTCTGAAGTAGTGGAAATCTGGACTTCTTCCAGCAAAAGGCTACGTTTGCTGTGACAGACATAGCTTCCGAAACTGCAATCGATAGAGTTTTGTTACGCAAGGCAATCAAGGGATGTGGAACAAAGCAGGTAAACAGAGTTGAGGTGCTGATCACTCTATATCACTAGAATAAATGGCAGAGCAGGCTAGAGGGGTCGAATGGTCTACTCCTGTTTCTATGCTTCAGTTGTGAGGAAGAGTGAAGATTAAGAGAGTTGATTGAGTATTCGAAATTACAAAGGAGTTTCAGTAAGATTTTAATTTTTTTAATTTAATTTTTTTAATTTAGAGATACAGCACTGAAACAGGCCCTTCGGCCCACCGAGTCTGTGCCGACCATCAACCTCCCATTTATACTAATCCTACGCTAATCCCATATTCCTACCACATCCCCACCTGTCCCTATATTCCCCTACCACCTACCTATACTAGGGGCAATTTATAATGGCCAATTTACCTATCAACCTGCAAGTCTTTGGCTGTGGGAGGAAACCGGAGCACCTGGTGGAAACCCACGCAGACACAGGGAGAACTTGCAAACTCCACACAGGCAGTACCCAGAATTGAACCTGGGTCGCTGGAGCTGTGAGGCTGCGGTGCGAACCACTGCGCCACTGTGCCGCCCAGTGATTTGGATTCAGGAACTCTCGTCACAATACTCCAGGTGTCAATGTGATCAAGCATGATGAGCCAGCTGGTCTCTTCGCATGTGCTTACACACTGCAGCAATTAGCAAAGCAAATAAAATGCTGAACTTTCTCATGCTGAAACTCTACAGTGCACACACCTCGAGTACTCTGCCCAGTTCTGGTCACCAAGACAATAGGCCTGGGAGCAGTTCAGAGAAAAGCCTGATCTCTAATGTATGAGGAGCGAGGAGTGAAGAACAACTGGAGAAATTTGTGCTTTTCAATCCATTAACGAGGAGACTGGGAGGTGACCAGAAAGACGTACCCAAAATATGACCATTGTTCATTTCTCCTTTCCTGGGTAATTTGACCCTTTCTCAATTCCTACCTCAATCATGTCTTCCTGCTCTCCTAATGCCCTCCCAGGCTCGAGTCCCCCTTGGATAATCCCATAGTTACCCTCTGTGCCTCCAAAGAGCATATTGAGGCACCCATTGCTACCTCCTTACAAGCAACAAGCCAAACCTCCCCAATCACCTCCGCCCAACATGCCTGCTGGGGCCGAATCCACTCCATCCTCTTTCCTTGCCGACTCAGCGCCCCCTCAGGCTCTGCCAGCAGATCCGCAATCACCATGGTTCTCTTCATTTCTTCCCATAATGCCCAGTGAACGAAACGCTTGCCATCCATGACCCTCTTGTGGATGATCGCACTGGCATCCCAGCCACGACTGGAACTACTTTCACGAGTGGCAACATCTTGTTTCTCTTCCAAAGATGGTCTGGCTACATTCCCACCACCAGCTCTGCCCCAACTGGCACTCACACCTTGGTATCTCCTCCTCCGAGCACCTCACCTCAGTACCACCCTCTCAACTTTTCTTTAAAGTTCCCATTGTCTACTGCCCACTCACAAGGTTCTGTCGGAGATAGCCTCCCTCAGCCTCTGCATTGAGTGCCGATGCCCCCTCAGTGATCTCAATCTGCATCTCACTCCCTTTGCCGTTTCCCCTCTGAATTCACTGCCCTCCTGCCCTCTCCTGCCTAGTGTCATGTCCACCCCCTTGACCTTGCCATCGCCTGTGACCTCTCTACTTCCAGGGTCTTTGACAGATAACACCCACAAAAAAGCAACTAAACATTCAATATGCTCAACATCCGATCGCTTGCAGTAAAAGGCTGTGGAGAAACCCTGGTTACCTGGAATACACAATCTGGAACAGTGGCATAACGGTATATCACTGGGCTAGTAACAAGGCCATCTAACAATCCAGACACATAAGTTCAAATCTCCCTACGGCAGCTGGAGTATTTCAATTCAGTAAATTAAATCAATATAGTTTCAGTAATGGTGATGCTGAAACTACCAGATTGTTTTAAAGATCCATCTGGTTCACAAATGTCCTTCAGGAAAGGAAATCTGCTGTCCTACATGAGACTCCAGACCCTCAATGTGGTTGACTCTTAACTACCCTCTGAAATGGCTCATCAAGCCATTCAGTTAAAAGCAATTAGAGATGGGGAATAAATCCTGGCTTTGCCAGTGATGCTCACATTCCACAAAGGAGAACATAAACAACAATGACCTGTAGCGAACGAATCCAGCACTCCTGGACTGCTACCTTCCAGAGGAGATTCAGCCTCAGTTGACTCCGTCACTGATCTCCTGCAGCGATTAAAAAAAAGCAATTAAAACACGGAGGAGAGAGATAGCAATACCCAGGCAGACCATTTAGAAAAGCTCCTAAAAACACTTCTACATCCTTATATCGAGAATGTTCTGAGTCCAGTTGCCAATCCTGGAATAGCCAGCAGCATAAAATACATCTGACTGTAACATCTAACAACAACCTTCATTTATATAGCATCTTTAACACAGTAGAAATTCCAAAAGCGCTTCACAGAGCATTATCAAACAAAATATGGCACTGAGTCACATAAGGAGATCGGGGATGGGTGACGTGGTAGGTTTTAAGGAGCGCTTTAAAGGAGGAGAGAGAGGCGCGGAGAGGTTTCGGGAGGGAATTCCAGAGCTCAGGGCCGAGGCAGCTGAAGGCACGGCCGCCAATGGTGGAGTGAAGGAAATCCATCGCTCAAGTTGCACTTACTCGTTGGCCTGACTCGGAGCCTGGTTTACTGTAATTTGCTGTAATCTTGTTTTTTTAAAAAACTATTTAATTTTAATATGGAGTTATTCATAACCACCTATTGCATTTAGAACCATCATGTTAATGAAATGCAAGCTTATCTTTAGTCGTACATGAGATTTCATTACAGATGGTAAGAAACTTGTTCTGATATGTGCCTTCTCATTGCTGGTTTTACTACCTGTTTCATTCACGCTGGATACATTTCCAAGCCCCCTGAAGTGTGACAGGTAAAAGGTAGACTACAGGCAGGATTTTCAGTTAGACTGACAGTAAATCAGTGGTTACAATAGCAGTGATATCTACAATGTACGGTATTTGAGATGCAAAGGGTTAAATTTGACTTAGGCGGGGACACAAAGAAGACTTTTTTTCCTTCGTTCACGGGACATGGCAGCTTGCTGGCAAGACCAGTATTTAATTGCCCATTGAGAAGCTGCTGGTGAGCCACCTTCTTGAACATGTAGGTACACCCTCAGCGCTGTTAGGGAGGGAGTTCCAGGATTTTGACCCAGTGACGATGAAGGAATGGCAATATAGTTCCAAAGTCAGGATGGTGTGTGACTTGGAGGGGCACTTGCAATTGGTATTGTTCCCATTCATCTGCTGCTATTGTTCTTCTAGGTGGTAGAGGCTGCAGGTTTGTAAAGTGCCGTCAAAGGAACCTTGGCTGCAGTCCACCTTGTATACGGTCTGCTGATGTTGGAGGGAGTGAACATTTAAGATGTGGATGGGGTCCCATCAAGCAGGCTATTTTGTCCTGGATGGTGTCGAGCTTCTTGAGCGTTGTCGGAGCTGCACCCATCCAGGCAAGTGGAGAGTATTCCATCACACTCCTGACCTATGCCTTGGAGATGATGGCCAGGCATTGGGGAGACAGAAGGTGAGTTACTCACTGCAGAATTCCCAGCCTCTGACCTGCTCTTGTAGCAACAGTATTTATATGGCTGGTCCAGTTAAGTCTCTGGTCAGTGGTGACCCCCAGGATGTTGATGGTGGAGGATTTAGAAATGATAATCCCATTGAAAGTCAAGGGGATAAAAATAAAAGCAAAATACTGTAGATGCTGGAAATCTGAAATAAAAACAAAAAATGCTGGAATTACTCAGCAGGTCTGGCAGCATCTGTGGAGAGAGAAGCAAAGTTAACGTTTCAGGTCTTTGACCTTTCATCAGAACTGGCAAAGGTTAGAAAAGAATTAGGTTTTAAACAAGTGAAGGGGAGGGGGGTGGGGGAGAGAACAAAGGGGAAGGTGTTTGATAGGGCAGGAGAGATTAAATAACAAAGTTATCCTGGGACAAAGGCAAAGAGTCTGTTAATTCTTGTGATGTTAGAGAGAGTCCAGAGAGTGTTAATGGCAGAATAATGAGAAGCTCTGTCTACATGAAAAGCAGGCATGTGGTTAAAAAATAATATATATATATATTTTTTTTTTTTAAAAAGGCCAGTCGTGCTCTGATGTTATTGAACTCAATGTTCAGTCCGCAGGGCTGTAGAGTGCCTAATCGAAAGATCAGGTGCTGCTCCTCGAGCTTGCGTTGATATTCACTGGAACACTGGAGCAGGCCAAAGACAGAGATGTTGGCATCAGAGCAGGGGGGGTGGGGGGGTGAGTGCTGAAATGGCAAGCAACCGGAAGCTCGGGGTCATGCTTTCGGACAGAGCGGAGGTGTTCCGCAATGCGGTCACCCAATCTGCCTTTGGTCTCCCTAATGTCGAGGAGACCACATTATGAGCAGTGAATACAGTATACTAAATTGAAAGAAGTACAAGTAAATCGCTGCTTCACCCGAAAGGTTTGGGCCCTTGGATAGTGAGGAGAGAGGAGGTAAAAGGGCAGGTATTACACCTACTGTGATTGCATGGGAAGGTGCCGTAGGAAGGGGATGAGATGGAGGTAATGAAGGAGCGAACCAGGGTGTCGCGGAGGGAATGATCCTTTCGGAATGCTGACAGGGGAGGGAAGGGGAAGATGCATTTGGTAGTGGCATCATGCTGGAGATGGCGGAAATGGCGGAGGATGATCCTCTGGATGTGGAGGCTGGTGGGGAGGAAAGTGAGGACAAGGGGAACCCTGTCGCAGTTCTGGGAGGGAGGGGAAGGAGTGAGGGCAAAAAATGCGGGAAATGGGCTGGGCACGGTTGAGGGCCCTGTCAACCACAGTGGGGGGGAATCCTCGGTTGAGAAAAAAGGAAGACATATCAGAAGTGCTGTTGTGGAAGGTTGCCTCGTCAGAGCAGATGTGTCGTTGACGGAGAAACTGGCAGAATGGAATGGAGTCCTTACAGGAGGCAGTGTGTGAAGAAGTGTAGTCGAGGTAGCTGTGGGAGTCGGTGGGCTTATAATGAATATTAGTGGTCAGTCGATCCCCAAAAATGGAGACAGAGAAGGCAAAGAAGGGAAGGGAAGTGTCGGAGATGGATCATGTAAAGGTGCGAAAAGGGTGGAAATTGGAAGCAAAGTTGATAGAGTTTTCTAGTTCGGAGCGGGAGCAGGAAATGGCACCAATACAGTCATCAATGTACCAGAAAGAGAGTTTGGGGAGGGGGCCTGAGTAGGACTGGAACAAGGAATGTTTGACATATCCAACAAAAAGACAGGCATAACTAGGACCCATGCGGGTACCCATTGCAGCACCTTTTATTTGAAGGAAGTGAGTGGAGTTGAAGGAGAAGTTGTTCAATGTGAGAACAGGTTCAGCCAGGCAGAGGAGGGTGGTAGTGGATGGTAACTGGTTGGGCCTCTGTTCAAGGAAGAAGTGGAGAGCCCTCAAACCGTCCTGTTGGGGGATGGAGGTGTATAGAGATTGGATGTTCATAGTGAACAGGAGGCGGTTAGGGTCAGGAAACTGGAAATTGTCAAAATGACGTAGGGCGTCAGAAAGTCATGGACGTAGGAGGGAAGAGACTGGACCAGGGGAGAAAAGATAAAGTCAAGATAGGAAGAAATAAATTCAGTGGGGCAGGAACAGTCTGAAACAATGGGTCTGCCAGGACAGTCCTGTTTGTGGATTTGAGGAAGGAGGTAGTAGCAGGCTGTCCAGGGTTGCAGCACTGTGTGGTTGGAAGCTGTAGAGGGAAGATCTCCGGAGGAGATGAGGTCAGTGACAGTCCTGTGGACAGTAGCTTGATGTTTGGTGGTGGGGTCATGGTCCAGGGGGAGGTAGAAAGAAGTGTCTGAGAGTTGGACAATGTGATCTCCACTACATTGGGGAGACTAAATGCAGATTGGGTGACCACTTCGCAGAGCACCTCCACTCTGTCCGAAAGCATGACCACAAGCTTCCGGTTGCTTGCCATTTCAACACTCCCCCCTGCTCTCATGCCAACATTTCTGTCTTTGGCCTGCTCCAGTGTTCCAGTGAACATCAACGCAAGCTCAAGGAGCAGCACCTGATCTTTCGATTGGGTACTCTACAGCCTTGCGGACTGAACATTGAGTTCAATAACTTCAAAGCATGACTGGCCTTTTGTTAAATATTTTAATTTTTAGCCATGTGTCTGCTTTTCATGTAGACAGAGCTTCTCTTATTCCGCTATTAACAGTCTCTCTAGACTAATGCTTTGTGTTTCATCACAAGCATTAACCAGGGAAAACAGCATCTCAGTAGAAGTACTACAGTTACCTAAATAATGCTGTTTATATGAGCAATTATTGGTGTCAGGTCTCTCAGTATAAACTATTAAAAGAATGTGCAGCAAAACTTTGCGTACAGACCAATACAATGTACAGTATTGGTCTCCTTATTTAAGGAAGGATGTAAATGCACTGGAAGCAGTTCAGAGAAGGTTTACTAGACTATTAGCTGGAATGGGCGGGTTTGTCTTATGAGGAAAGGTTGGACAGACTAGGCTTGCATCTGCTGGATTTTAGAAGAGTAAGAGGCAACTTGATTGAAACATAAGATTCTGAGGGGTCTTGACGGGGTGGATGTGGAAAGGATGTTTCCTCTTGTGGGAGAATCTAGAACTAGGCCACTGTTTAAAAATAAGGGGTCACCCATTTAAGACAGAGATGAGGAGAGATTTTTTCTCTGAAGTTGGTGAGTCATTGGAACTCTCTTCCTCAAAAGGGGGTGGAAGCAGAGTCTTTGAATAATTTTAAGGCAGAGGTAGATAGATTCCTGATAAGCAAGGGGGTGGAAGGTTATTGCGGGTAGGCAGGAATGTGGAGTTGAGGTTACAATCAGATCAGCCATGATCTTGTTGAATGGTGGAGCAGGCTCGAGGGGCCGAGTGGCCTCCTCCTGCTCCTAAATCCGTATGTTCATATGTAATTTAATTTGTTAGCCATGATAGCTGCTGTATCGATATGGTAAAAAAGTTCAAATTTAGATGTCAATTTTTTTTAAATTGAACTTAAAGTGAAACACACACGGACTGCACTTGCTCATTCAAATACCTCTTTTTCGGTGTGATCCCTGGGCTGTGAGAAACATTGTCATTTGCTTTCCGCTTGGCTGTGAGCAAAGTGTTTGCCGCAGGACTTATCCTTTGTTGAAGAGGAGCAACTGAATGGAAAATAACGGAACACACAGTGTGAAATCTCAAGGTATAAACAAAGCAGAGTTTATATTACAGAGCTGCTCTCCCTAACATGTTAAGACCGCTATATTCTGAAAAAATTATAAAAAGATATTAGATAATAGCTGCATCAAAAGAAAGAATTTACATTTCTATAGCACCTTTCACATCCCCAGGTCATTCCAAAGAGCCTTACAGACAATTTAGTACCTTTAACATAATGTAAAGTAGGAAACACAGCAGCAAATGTGCACACAACAATCTGGAATTCCCCCCCTAAACCTTTCTACCTCTCTTTCCTCCTTGAAGACATTCATTGAAACCTACCTCTTTGGCCAAACTTTTGGTCATCCTAATGTCTTATGTGGCTTGGTGCCATATTTGTTTACAGAAGTGCCTTGGGACATCACGTAAAAGGCACTTTTTAAATGCAAATTGTTGTTGTTGTACCAACATCTCAGGTTCAATCCCTGAATCAATCAAATGCTCCAGATCATCAGCCTTGGTCATGATGAGAACGGCTCGGCTATTAGGACAATGTAGGAGCTCCTCTGACCAGCAAATACTTCCATCTCAGGAATGAGGGAAACCAACCCAATACCAACTATCTGAGCAGAGCAGAGTGCACGCCATGGAATTAGCAGCAATTGCGGACAAGCACATACCCATCTGAAGGACCCAAATGTGTCCCTACATTTGCACACCTTCCTTTGAATGCAAAACTACATCAGGAAATAGAGGTGGAGAAATTCCTGATGGATGAAAGTTGCTGGCTGTTTTTGTAACATGATTCCCCATACCAGGTGAAGAGACAGGCAGGCAGGTGTCAATCAGGAGAAAAGGGATGGGCCTGTTTGGGCCCGGTGGCCATTTTCCAATTTGCAAGAGTCCTTATACTCTGATACCTCACGAGGGTCAGGCCATGTCGATACACTTTAGAAACCAAATATCACAGGGTGGCAAACTGCTATTAGTCAGATAGTGGGGGAATCTCAGAAGCATAACGTACCAGAGGTCCTGTCAGACTGGGGAGTGATCGAAGTCTTCAACTTGCTCAGTGCTCCACTGACAATAACTGGGAAGAAAGCAGAGACATTAGGTCCTCATTTTATTACATTAAAACCCCCCCAATTACAATATTACACTGCTTAGAATAAAAATGAAAGCACAGGCAGAAGTTTCCCCTGCAAGCCTTGGAACCATGCCCTAATGGGCAAATCAGGGTAGAAGCCCAGACTGTGGGGGAAAACAGCCACTGGACTGTGATTTTCCCCAAACTGGCCAATCAATGGGCAGAGGGTGGACTCCTCGCCCATTTAAGCATGGCAGATGGGCTCTCAAAGCTGGAGGGCCAATAGGAGGCCCTGCAGTACTGAAGCAGCAGCAGTTTGCAGCACAGGCAAGGGAGAGCAGCCAGTCCACTACTGTGGAGGGGGATCCCCTACACAGGGCAGCCTGCGTATTGCAGCTGAAGCCAGGCAGCCAGGGAGGGCCTCTAGGCCTGCTTGGAGTGTTGAGCCCCTAGTCTGCCACTGGGAGGCCACCTCCAGGCAGCTGCACTGTTCCTCAACATCTCCACGGACCTGGAGGCTGACTGGAAAATTCTCATTGGCCTCCAACAATTGGCCTCAACAGGCCGTTGACTAGCCTAATTGGCTACCCGGTGCATGCTGGCGGGTAGCCCAGTCGACCCCCATCCCGCCTCCAGTGCTGTGATGGAGCCAGGGAACTAGCAGGCTGGACAGTGTCGCCCAGCTCCGTGCCTGTCACCTCTATGTCCACCCCCATTGGGGCCTAAAAATTCAGCCCCGCTGAAAACTTGGCAGTTTTTGTATTGAATCTTTGGGGTACAGCAGAGGTCGGGATGCAGAGTAAACCTTCCTGAAGCATTGCCACCAACGTACCTCACTCTAAACCAAACCTCCTACTGCAAAAAGTATGAAAACCTGATATACTAAATGCCATCTGCGACACATGACTCCGCAACGCAGGAGTCCTCGAACTTGACTCCTTGAGGTGAATTCCTCATCTAATTGTACTATCAACAGACACTAAGCAGAATGTTTTATCTGCTGCCTATATCCTTACTCACACCAAGTTGTTTTCACCTGTCACCTCCGTATTTGCAGACCTACATTAACCCCCGATTCACCAATGACTCAAATGTAAAATTCTCATCCTTATGTACAAATCTTTCAATGGCCTCGCCTCCTTCTCGCTGTAACCTCCTCTAGCCCTACAACCCTCCGAGTTATCGGCGTTGCTCCTATTTTGGCCATTTGTGTATCCCCTACTTTCTTTCCCCCACCATTGGCGGCCATGCCTTTTGCTGTCTAGGTCCTAATCTCTGAAATTACTTCCCTAAACCTCTCCATTTTTTCTCCCCTCCTTTAAGACACTCCTTAAAACCTACCTCTTGGTCCTAATATCTCCTAATGTGGTCCACGGTAAAAAAAATTTCTTGGATAGCGCTCTGGTGAAACAGCTTGGGATGTATTACTATGTTAAAGGCGCTATAGAAATGCGAACTGCTTTTTTGTTGTCATCTCAGTTCCTTCAACCTCCTCCCAATGGTCAACTTCAGGTTATTGGCTGAAGAATCAGCCATTTGGATAGTTGTTACATCTCCTCACTCTTTCCTTGGAGCAACAGGATTCCCAGGCTCTCCTTCAAATGGCCTTAACCATCTTAAAACCAGCTGATAGGGGAGACAGTTCCAGATTTCCACATCCCTGTGTGTGTGAAGAACTGCTACCTGACATCACCCAGCTCCAATTTTAATGTTATGCCCTCTTGTTCTGGGCTCCCTCCACCAGAGGAAATAGTTTCGCTCGATCTATCCTTTCAACTCTTGTAACACACAGTTACAAATCTCTCACTAAACCAAAGGCCAGTTCCTTTTTGATCGATGAATTGTCTTGGGCAAGGTGACAGCTCAGCAACAATAGAGGATCATAATACCAAAAGATCTTGGACCTCTCATTGCAGCATCCAATTCCCTTCAAACACAGGATGACTATTTCCTTATACTGACCACCAACACTTCGTCGGGGCTTCTTCCTCGGCTTTACTCTGAGCATCTGATGACCTTCATCCAGGGAATCACCAGACGACAATACGCACACAGCCCCTGCATCCAGGAGGACAGGGAGCTTGTCCAGAATACACGGTGGAAGATGGCCTAAAAGGCAGGATAACGGAGAGCAGGAATTGAGCAGAGTATCAGGATTGATTCCACATACAGCACCAAAATTGACCCATGCAGGTGATCAAGTTTAATCCCAGGTACTGTGATAATAGCGGGAAGAGAGAGAGAGAGAGAGATGGGGGGGGGGGGGAGAGAGAAAGAGAGAGAGAGAGAGAGATGGGGGGGGGGGGGAGAGAGAGAAAGAGAGAGATGGGGGGAGAGAGAGAGAGAGAGATAGAGAGAGAGAGAGAGATGGGGGGAGAGAGAGAGAGAGATGGGGGGAGAGAGAGAGAGAGATGGGGGGGAGAGAGAGAGAGAGAAATGGGGGGGAGAGAGAGAGAGAGAAATGGGGGGGAGAGAGAGAGAGAGAAATGGGGGGAGAGAGAGAGAGAGAGAAATGGGGGGAGAGAGAGAGAGAGAGAAATGGGGGGAGAGAGAGAGAGAGAGAAATGGGGGGAGAGAGAGAGAGAGAGAAATGGGGGAGAGAGAGAGAGAGAAATGGGGGAGAGAGAGAGAGAGAGAAATGGGGGGAGAGAGAGAGAAATGGGGGTGAGAGAGAGAGAGAGAGAGAGAGAAATCGGGGGAGAGAGAGAGAGAGAGAGAATTGGGGAAAGAGAGAGAGAGAATGGGGGACAGAGAGAGAGAGTGAGATGGGGGGAAGAGAGAGAGAGAAATGGGTGGGAGGAGAGTGAGTGAGATTGGGGGGAGAGAAAGAGAGAAATTGGGGGGGGAGAGAGAGCGAGAGAGATCGGGGGGGGAGAGAGAGAAGAGAGAGATGGGGGAAGAGAGAGAGAGAGAGAGATGGGGGGAGAGAGAGAGAGAGATGGGGGGAGAGAGAGAGAGAGAAATGGGGGGGAGAGAGAGAGCGAGTAGAGATGGGGG